>NC_047092.1:177579590-178204590 GCF_902459505.1 Geotrypetes seraphini | reverse complement strand
TGATTAGCACATATAAATTAGAGATTGTATTAATCCAGGTGTCTTTTTCAGAGTATTACATTATCACCTGGATTACAGTTGCAAAATGGAAAGAGCCAGAAACCCAAGCTGTCCGATTTCTTTGAAAAGCTACCCATTCACATCTGTTCCTAATTGTCTTCAGCTTACCACAATATTGGCACCCAAGTTACAAGGATCCACTTATCTACTATAAAGACGATGACCATCTTTGCACCCTCAGCTCAGTCTTTCATGCGTGGCTGATTTTGTCCAGCTACTCAATGGAGAAAATGTGGGGTTAGTTGCCTGTAACAGAGGTTCTATGTGGACAGTTCCACACCTCTCTCATTATGGTTGATTTGTCTTAAGCTATTGAAGAGAATGAGGGGGATGGGCAGCAGGGTCTCAGGATGTATGCTCACACATGCGTAGAGGTTTCTATTAGAGAATGACATGGGGAAAAAAATTTATCCCCATTCCCGCGAGCTCGGTCCCCATCACCGTCACGTCCCCATGAGCTCTGTCCCCATCCCGTCCCCACGAGCTCGGTCTCTGTCCCTGCAAACCATCTGATCCCATCCATACAAGTTTCAAATAGTTTTATACTGAACTTATTTTATTAAAGTATAAAAAGAAACAATATTCTGTACAATTGTCGTTTTATAAATCAGAGTTCTGGCTGCTGAACTAGAGAAAGAGATGTTCAGCTGGCAGGGCTTTGTTTATAAATGTTTATCAACAGAACTAATATACTACTTTATCCTAAAGCAAAAAAGAAAATAGCCATTTTTTTTCTACCTTTGTTGTCTGGTTTCTGCTTTCCTCATTCAATTCCTTCCATCCACTGCCTGCCTCTCTCTCTCTCTTCCCTCTCTCCCCCTCCCCCCATACTCTTCCCAATTTCCCTTCAGCGTCTTCTCCCCTTTCTCTCTTAAGTTTCAAGTTTTATTTTGATTTGATAAATCGCTTATTCAAATTACTAAGCGAGTTACAGCTGAATAAAATAAACATACATTTAGACATACTTTTTAAAATTGACAGTAATAGGTTGGACAGACAAGTTTACAAACTAATTGATACACAAGGAATGGAGGGGTAAAGTTACAATTCAATGCTTAGAAATGAAGACAGAGCCATGGAGAAAACATTGGGGAGGGAATAGTATAAACCTAAAAGGTAACTACTTTGTCATTTAAGAAAAATTTAAAGATTAAAAGCATCTTTAAAAAGGAAGCTTTAAAAATTTTTTTTTAAATGGCTAAGATCTTTTTTTTCTCCATTCCCTTCAGCGTCTTCTCCCCACTCTCTCTCTTCCCCATTTCCCTTCAGCATCTGTTCCTCTCCACCCCCTCCATCTCTCCATCCCCCTTCAGCACCCTTCATGCGATCCAAACATCTCCCTCATTCCCTTCCCCTTACAGTAAGGGAACTTCCTATCTCAGGCTTTGGCCGGCTAGCTAAGTGTGGCTCTTGTGATGTTTTGGCTGTTACTCTTTGTTTCTGGAAAGTGTCAGAGATGCAGAGCCAGCTCCCCACCTGCGCCTTCCCCTCATTCCCCCACAGGTTGCACAAGACCATAGCCAAACCCTTACTGTTTATTCTGTTCTGCATGTGTGTTTGCAAACATTGACTGAATGCCAAGCTAATAGAATGTCAGTGGTGACCTCACGATGTGACTAAAAGCCCTTCACACTGGACTAATAACATTATAGTCCTCCTCCCTCTTCTTCCATTATAGTCCACCTCCCCCTTCTTCCATTATTTGTCTGGCATGTTTACTTAAGAGAACTTTTCTAAAACTGCATAGAGAGAAGAGTGTCCCTCATAATAACTTAGCTTTCTTCTCCAAAGTCTGCTTCTTTATCGAGGATGTGAGTGCTGCTAATGTCTCTTGGACGTCGTCATCATCGCCGCAGCTGTCCGTCCGGGTATCTCCCTCCCTTCCCCTTACCTTTAGGTGATTTAGAATTTTTTTCTACAAGCAGCCGCAGCTGCATGTGGCTGCCGGAAAGTCCTCTGACGCAACTTCCGGTTTCCGGTTGAGTCAGAGTAGGACTTTCCAGCAGCCACATGCAGCTCTGGCAGATGGTAGAAAAATATTCTAAATCGCCTGAAGGTAAGGGGAAGGGAGGGAGATGCCTGGACGTGCGGCGGCAGCAACAACCTTTAGGAAGGAGGGAGGGGGCTGTGCGCGATCGGTGACTGCGCTCGTTCCCTCTCTTAACTGTGGAGACAGGGCCATTCACCGCTCCACAGAGTGGTGAATGGCCTTCTCCCCGTGCCCACAGTGACTATTTTTTTTCCCCTACCGTTTTCGCAGGTAACAGCCACCATGTCATTCTCTAGTTTCTATACATGTAGGGCTCTGAGAGAGTAAATCCAACCTGGCACCATCAGAGCTGACATGATCGTGTTTGGCTAATTTTGCCATCCACGGAGAACTTCTGTTGCAAGTAATTCTTTCTATTGGAAATTAGCCAGGGGACAATTTTGAATTGGTTCGTAAGGCATAATGGTTTTGTACAGCTTTCACCTAAGCAGTAGAGTTCAGTGGATGCTAATCCAGGACAACCACTCCAACATTAGACTAAATCAGTTTACCATCATGTGCTGCTCAAGCCTTTGATGCATGTTGTTAGTGTGGGTCAGGAAATTAGATTAATGGCCCATCCGAGAATGATCATGATTAAAGAAAAGTAGCATATTTTAGCCAAAAATAGGATATTTGGGATATTTGTTTAATTTTTATTTACTTTTGGCCATGTACTTTGGGTTTTTATCAGGTACTGGTGACCTGGATTGGCCACCGTTAAAATGGGCTACTGGACTTGATGTACCATTAGTCTGACCCAGTAAGACTATTCTTACGTTCTTACTAGCTGATCACCCAGCTTTGCCTGGATATTTATCTCAATCTTCTGGTGTCGATAGACTTGTATTCAATGATTAAACCTGGTAAAATGGGAAGTATTTGACAATTACGTTTACTTTCAAATTCCCTTGGGTTTTGGTTTACATTCAGTTGAGGATTAACATCACACAAATTTTCATTTTTCACTTTCTGTTTAGGCTTCACCATGGCACAGCACAGCTGCATTTCCTTATATACTGTTTAATGAGTGTGTGATATCATTCCTCAAGCTTCAAGCAATTGGTCAAAGCAGCTTTATCTGTGTAAAAAACATGTCGCACATGTCACCCCCTACTCACCCCCACAGTATTTTTTCCCAGTTAGTAAGTGATATGTATACCAAGTTTGGTTGTAATCTCTCCATGCGTTTCAGAGTTATTCTGGAACATACATACATCCGCACACACACAGATACATCCAATTTTATATAGAAAGATTTGAGAAAGACATGGGGCAAGCCACTGCTTGCCCTGGGATCGGTAGCATGGAATGTTTGTACTCTTTGGGGTTCCAGAATCTTGCTCCTCTTTGGGGATTCTGCATGGAATGTTGCTACTATTTGGGGTTCCGGAATCTTGCATACTCTGAGATAATGGAATGTTGCTATTCTTTGGGTTCTTGCCAGGTACTAGTGACCTAGATTGGCCACCGTGAAGATGGGCTACTGGGCTTGATGGATCTTTGGTCTGACCCAGTAAGGCTGTTCTTATGTACTTTCATGGAGACAATGTACAGTATTATTAAATAGAACCCCTGCCTATTACAAATTTTTCCCAGTTCTTCTGTTCAATCATTTGTGATTCAGAGGTGGTTTTCACATGAACCTGTTTCTAATGGCATCAAGCTATAATCCTTGCTCTTCCATAAGCTTGAAGGTTAACCCTTGCTAACTCGGCTTTTACTCCATCCTGTCTTATTACTTTCCCTCTTGGTCTCTCCTAGCTGATGCTTCTGCCAGTCATAACCTTGAGCGCTCAGCTCTTGCTAGAAAGCGATTCACATTGCAGGGTCTTTCCAACCGCAGAGCGCCACCCAAAGGTAAAATGACCACATGCAGCATGTGATGTTTTGCCATCGTCTTGCACCAGATTTATCTCCATTAAACATTCCATATCCACTCTCGATCCTCCATCCTTGGCAATTATTGTGTTATATAAGCCACTCATGAAATGCTTTGCGCAATACATCAACCGTTGCACTGAATGTTGAGAATTAGCAGTTACCCACTGCTGATTTTCACTGTTGTCTTGTTCCTGCCTTTTGTTATATACATCATCATTTGTACCCCAATTCACAAAATAAGCCATGCATTCAAGTTCATGTTTTCTCATAGACATGTATCTGTGGGTAAAATCTTTTTTTTTTTTTTTTTTTATATATATCTATTGATTTTCAGTCTAAATACCAAGCATAACTTGTACAGAAAACATATTTAACCAGTAATTTATACATTGCATAGCATAATAGATCCACACTTTAAACAAAGCATGGAAAATAAAGAAATAACATAATGGTTAAGTTAGCTCAAGTCCTATATTATGGATCCAAGAGGTTCTTACAGGCGAGACAAAAGAAAGGTATAATTCTATACATCTAAGATATGCTATAGAATACACAGCTAGAACTGGAGTACAAATTTTAGCCTATAGAGCTTAAAATTTATCAGTCCATACAGGACAAAGCCAAAAAAGCAGGTAATTGTTGAAGTTCAAAGAAAACATTTAATTGAACAGTGGCAAAAAATACAAAAGAAGAAACTCAAGATGGCATTTTTGTGTTTCCCTTGAAAGATCAGGAAAATTTGAATTTTACAAGCAAGAAACTCTTTCTGTTTATTTTTAAAGAAAAGTCTCAATATCCATACTTTGTCAATTGGAAGAGCTACCGTTAAAATTAATGTAGCAGGAGTTGCTAGTTCCTTATCTGATGTCTCCAAAATCTCAGTGATATTTATCACTTCTTGTTCAGTTTTTTTTTTTTAACTTGTTGTTGAGGTAAAGTTCTATCAGGTAAATAGTACACCTGAGAGAAAGGAGGTACATTTTCTTCTGGGACTTCCAAAATGTCTAACAGATATCTCCTAAGCATTTCCCTAGGGGTTACCCTTATTAACCTAGGAAAATTTATAAGCCTCAGATTATTATTACATGAATGATTTTCAAGTGTCTCTACTTTTTTTCTAAGGTTTACATCGTCCTTTACTAAAGAATCTTGTAATTGTTTAAAGAGAGTCATATCATGTTCAAATTTCTGAACTGAGTTTTTGAGGCAGTCAAATCCTTTTTTAAGTCTTTCAGCTCTTCAGAATGTTGAGTCAATTTTTTTTCAATATGTTAGAAATTGGGTCTAATTACCTTCGCAAAATTAGCTATCAGGTCCTATAGGGATTCCAAGGTCACCTCAGAGGGCTTTTGCCAAAAGGAAACTTGTAATGTGTAAACGTGCTCACCATCCACAGAAGTTCCTCGGCTTTGTTCCTTCTGGGTCTGTCCACCTTTCATAGCTGAAATTACCCCAGATTCTTCTTCAGATGTTCCCAAAATGGGGAGCTCTGCAACCAAACTCCCTGATGAAATGCTGGCTGCCTCTGGAGGAAGGACCGCCCCTATCTGCGGGGGTTCTTCATCTCTGGGGGAGCTGATGATCTGGGGCTGTTGTGAGAGTGGTATCTGGCCCAAGAAGAACATCTCTGGTCTCACTGGAACCCAGTATCCTCAGCGGGCTTGCCCCCGACATCGTCGCAGCTACTCCTTGCATCCTCCGAATTAGCTCCTCTATGTTGTCTAAAGTCAGCCCTCCGGTGCGCTGCGAGGCGCCAGCAGCGCTCCTGCCTCTCCTTTTCAGCATCAAGGTAAGAAGAAAAGCGTTCTAGCAGCACTAGGCTACATATAAAAAGAAACTAACTACTAGAGTGTAGCACGGTACCAATGCGTGTTACCAGCACGTCTATTTAGCAGCCATCTTGGATCTGTGTGCATATATCCTGTGGGTAAAATCTTATGAAATCCTTCATAGACAAGAGCGCCGTTCCCTCAAAAATGAGCTGGCATTCTCCAACTGCATTGTTGCCAGTAGGGAATGGTGATTCATCATTGTGTTTTCAGTTACTAAGGACAGGCAGGTTCCTTGGAGTTCGGCAGAGCTTGCTGTCACTCTCTATTGAAAAGTGATAGTGAAACATCACCCCCTGCTGGCAGGACCATAGGTGGAAGACTCCCACTGAGAGGACACATTGGATGAAAGGCTTTATGATTAACTAAAACTTACTAAAATAATTGATTGTACTGTACTGTGAAGAGCAATGCTTATCGAACTTTGTGGCCATGTTCCCATTATTACAGCCACAGAAAGCACACAATCCCAGATGTTTGAGCTGATGGCATTTCTGTGGGCATGATACCATTGTGGATTTTGCTACCTCATTTGGGGTTATGACCCTCAGTTTGGAAAGCCCTAGTATATAGCATGATGAAGAGTTTCAAGTTTATTTGTACTTGATATGCCACTTTTAAATGCAAAGCGGTTTACAATTATACAGAGAATTAAAAAGTACTTAAAAAAATAATAAAAAAGTGGGAAACAGACTTACATAAACAATACGGACGTAACATGCCACATAAGGGTACATGGGAAGGATACATTGCATGAAACTAATAGAAGGGGAAAGAAGGACCTCAACTTTATAGAAATACCACTTTTTAGTTCTTTAGTTGACTTTATAGTTCCTGAGTTAACTTTGTTCCCTAAAAATAACAGCTGAATTTGTTTCTTAAAGATAACGGTTGATAACACAGAGGATCTAGAATTAGAAAATAATAGTAAATATTGAAGAACTAAGGCCAGTACTGGGCAGACTTGCACGATCTGTGTCTGTATATGGCTGTTTGTTGGAGGATGGGCTGGGGAGGGCTTCAATGGCTGGGAGGGTGTAGATGGACTGGAACGAGTTTTGACGATGATTTCAGTAGTTGGAACAGTACAGGGCAGAGCTTTGGATTCTCGCCCAGAAATAGCTAAGAAGAAGGAAACACCCCCCCCCCCAACAAATTTTTAGATTGATTGAATCAGGTTGGGCAGACTAGATGGACCATTCAGGTCTTTATCTGCCGTCATCTACTATGTTATAATTAACTAGAACATGTTCTTTTAGTCACTCTTCTCTGGACCTTTTTGAGTAGTACCGTGTCTTTCTTCATGTACGATGACCAGTGCTGGATGCAGTACTCCAGGTGAGGGCACACCATGGCCCGGTACAGCATCATGATAACCTTCTCCGATCTATTCGTGATCCCCTTCTTTATCATTCCTAGCATTCTGTTCGCCCTTTTTGCTGCTGCAGCGCATTGTGCAGACGGCTTGATCGACTTGTCGATCAGAACTCCCAAGTGTCTTTCCCGGGAGGACTCTCCAAGTACCACCCCGGACATCTTGTATTCATGCATGAGATTTTTGTTACCAACATGCATCAAAATGTTTAAATGCACTGGCAGATAGTTCTATATTTTAGGAATAGCTCCAGAGAAAACATCAATCTTTGGTTCTAACTGGAAATATTAATTGGTTCTGGTGTGAGGAAGAATCTAATATAATAAAGAGCTAGCCGCGCATGCGCACTCCTATTTGCGTGTTCCGTGCGCATGTAGGTCTGTGGCCGAAGGAGTGCGCATGCGCGCTAATACGTCACCACCCGATCGCCTCCACAAGCCGGACCGCAGCCAGACGACGATCTCCATTCCTCCTTTGTCGCTCACCCCCTTCTCTTCCCGCGGGCCCGAATGGTGATTCCAGCAGCGTGTGCATCAGTCTTCACACGCTGCTTCGGGCCCTTCTACTGCCCTGATTTGCTCTGCCGCGTCTCTGATGATGTCATCAGGGACGTGCCAGAGTAAATCAGGGCAGTAGAAGGACCCGAAGCAGCGTGTGGAGACTGATGCAAGTGCTGCTGGAATCACCACGTTTGTAGTCCGGACCGCAGGAAGGGAAAAGGGGGGTAGAAGAAACGCTAATGCTGCTGCACAGGGAACTGGTGGGGGGGAGGCAAATGGAGGGGGAGGGAATGCTGCTTTGGACAGACAGACAGAGAGAGGAAGGGAAACACAAAGAAAATAAGAAAGACACAGGGGCAAGTGCACAGGGAACTGGTATGGGGGAGGGAAATGGAGGGGGATGGAATGCTGCTTTGGACAGACAGACAGAGGGAGGAAGGGAGACAGAAAGAAAAGAAGAAAGACACAGGGGCAGGGAGATACACAGAAAGACAGACAGGCAAAGGGGGCCAGGGACAGAGACAAACAGAAAGGACAGCGGGAGCCGCGTCAGGAGGGGTGCGGGAAGCGGCAGTGGGAACTTTTCCAATGGGTGCAACTGGGCGGCTGTCGGGAACCTCTGATCAGGGGCAGAGCAAGGTAAGAGTATCATAGGGATAAGAAGGAGGAGGGGGGATAAAAAAGAAAGGGATGCCTACTGCTGGACAGGGGGAGAAGGAAAGAGATGCTGATGGACAGGGGGGATGAAGAAAAAGGAACGGAGGACTAATGTTGGACAGGGGGAGAAGGAAAGAGGTGCTGCTGGACAGGGGGGAGGTAAAACAAAGGGAGAAGGGCTGCTGCTGCATAAGGAGAGCAGTGAAGGGGTGGTGGTGGACACAGGGGAGGTAAAAGGAAGGGAAAATGGACAGGGGGAGCAGGCAAGGGGTGGTGATGGACAGCCAAGGAAAAAGAAAGGCAGAAAGAAAGAAAGCGGCTAAGGAGAGAGTGAGAAAGAAATAAAGACAGACACACACACACATATGTTCTAGCACCCGTTAATGTAACGGGCTTAAAGACTAGTGAATAAATAAATTACACTCTGTTATCTTGTTCTTGCAGAGTCAACCAAACAACCAGTCATATCAAAACACAACAAAAATCATAATTACAAAAAAATGTGGAGAAAAGCAGACCACCGGGACTACACTGTACCCTAAGTAGTCTATATCATCATAGGTCTGAAAAACAACTGCACACATAAATAAGATATAAATCTCTCATGCATGCATAACGTTCTGTTTCAAATAAGGTGTGATAACAGGCTGGATGAATAATAGGAACAAACTGCAAAAAAGCTTCCAGTTCTTTTTGAAATATTCTGCTTTCAATGTGGTTCAAAAAAGCGTGAAACAAACTTATCTGAATCAGTGGCACCACACGGCTTCAATCTTAGCATGCCATGGATTAATTTGTCCCAATAGCAAGTACTACTGTTTCGCAAACTCTCGCTCCTACATCAGGGGGAAGAATCAAATCTTTCACAATAAGATGAGTATCCAAAAGACTTCCATGCCACTAAAAAGGAAGCCAGGCAGAACCATCCTCCCTGAAAGTGCATATCTCATTTATTCTTGTTATAAACTCAACTAAAACTTACTTTTATAGACCAAGTCATCAACCAAGAGGAGCTCGATTCGGTTAACAATAATGTAATACATAATATATAAACTCAACAAGGAAAAGTGAACTGAAATAGTTAATTTAAAAAATGTTTAGCAAACCAAAATGTTTTCAAAAACTTTCCGGAATAAAGCAAAAGAACCTAAACTTCTTAATGTAATTCAGTTAATTTAAAAGGAAAAGAATGACTAACCCCCTCTTCTACGAAACCGCGCCAGCGTTTTTTAGCGCAGAGAGCCGCTTTGAATGGCCTGCACTGCTCCCGACGCTCATTGAGTTGGGAGCAGCGCGGGCCATTCAGCGCGGCTCTCTGCGCTAAAAAAACGCTAGCGCAGTTTCGTAGAAGAGGGGGGTAAATCTCGTAAAGCTTTATTTTTTACCACTGAGAGAGGAAAATGTAGGTTTTAATTTTTGAGAACTTCTGGCAAGATCTATGAACGTTCCATACGTAGCAGCAGTGGCATAGTAAGGGGTGAGGCGATCCGCCTCGGGCGCTGTCTCGATAGGGGCTTGGGAGTGTCACCCGTTTTCCTCTCCCCCCTCCTTCTCCCCCCTCACTACCGTGTGCGCGTGCCGCTTCCCTTCCTCCGTAGCTCTGTAACGTTCCTGGTGCAAGGAGCAACCCCCAACCTGATATCATGCCTGCATCAGCTCTTCTGACGTCACTTCCTGGACCCGTGCCTAGGAAGTGATGTCAGAGGGAGGGGCCACGTAGACAACAGCAGGTTCGGGGTTGCTCCAAGAACGTTGCAGAGGTATGGGGGGAAGGGAAGTGGCACACATACGCAGCAGTGGGGGAGGAGGGACAGGGAAGAAGCGTGTAGGGGTGGGGGGTGAAAAGAGAGCTCGGGGAGGGGCGCCTCTCACTCTCACACCAGTATTATAATCCTCTGGTGTAGTGAGGGTGAGAGGTGCCCCTCCCCCGCCCTCTTTTTCACCCCCACCTAAGCAGTAGAGTTCAGTGGAGGTTAAAAGGGCTGACCACAGTACACCCTGAAGTATCCCTTTGAATATGTGCATGCAAACCACCTGCTAGAAAATATTTAAAAATTTTTCTGGGAAGGGGTGGAGAGTAGGCATTTCTGCGCTAATCAGCACGTCGACATTAACGTGCACTAACTGATTAGCACAGGATTCGCGCACGAGAACTTACTGCCTACAAAATAGGTGATGATAAGGACTAATTTTTGGACAGTTGCAGATGGCAACATTAGTGCATGGCCATTAATGTGAAAAAAAATTGAAACTTTGCGGTATTCTGTTGTAGCTAAAACAGCCTTAGCCCGTGAGAAAAACCTGCATCTTTCAACTGCAGTTTTGTATGTGTTATACTTTAAAAATAAAGGCCCTCTTTTACTAAGCCATGGTAGAGGTTTCTACCGCAGTCCAAACCTCCTAGGAATTCCATCAGCGTCAGAGCATTTAGCGCTCTGGGACATGGTAGAAACCTCTACTGTGCCTTAATAAAAGGTAGGGGGGAGAAATAAGAAGCAACGCGCATATAAGATGTTAATTAAACCAAAAACGTGACAGGATAATAGTAATTTAACAATTTACAATATAACGGTGGTAATATAACTTCAGTATTTCCTGAAGTTGTTCTTAAGTTTACTTTTGTACAGCTTCCTTTCATGCCCTCAAGTTTTATAGCTTCCTATGGTTGTTCCTTCGTTGATACTTTTCAGGTATTTAAATTTACTGCATCAAACTTACCAGGTTAAATGACAGCACAGCTTGTTACATTGGGTCCATCATTTGGTATCAACGTCAAAGTGTTCCTTGCATTTCTAGATTCATTTCCTTTCTAGGCAAACGGCTACGGTAATCGATGACTAAAGCAATATATTTCATGTCAGATTTTAAGTTCATGGGAATAAAGTGTGCGTTTATTAACAATTCAGGAGCTTCCAAGATTGCACTGGCCATGTGGTCTCTGCTCAGAGCCTTGATGTGTGAAATCCTGTCTGTTCTTCTGTAGGTAAATAGAAAGCTAGCATTAGAAAAACTGAAGTAAACCATAACCACTGCTCTAGAGCTACTGTTAAAAATAAGTGCTAAGAGGTGAAGTAAAACACTGCTTTTAAGTTCAGCACATTTTCTTCATTCCAAGTAATTCCATGTTCAGGTCTTTTCCATGCACTTGCACGTAAAGTGTGCTATATTTAGTGTGTTAATGCACATTTTTCATTCCTAAAAACCCATATTAAACAGCATGCAATAATGCATGCCAAAACCAGAATAAAATGTATGTAAGGTTAATGCACTTTTATTTCATTAGTCTTGATACGTGTAGAAAAGGACCTAACTCATGTCTGATTTACCGAGGTGGAAAGGTGCTGCTTTGATCATTCTTTAAATGCACTTGCTGTATACCAGCGGCCTCAAACTCGCGGCCCACGGGCTGCAGGTGGCGCGCCAAGTACTATTTTGTGGCCCACAGTCTGTACGCAATTGTCCTCTCCACTCCACTTCACCATCGAAAAACTTGTGCCTTAAGTGTCCGGTTACAGGAACCGCCAGACACTTAGGGCTCCTTTTACAAAGCCGCACTAGCAGCTTTAACGCACACTAGTGCGCGGAAATCTACTGCTTGCTCCAAAGGAGGCGGTAGCGGCTAGCGCATGCGGCAATTTAGCGCGGCTTTGTAAAAGGAGCCCTTAAGGCACAAGTTTTCCGATTGTGACGTAGAATGGAGAGGACAATCATGTACAGACCGCAAATATTTGACTGCTGTAATTGGCTTGTCCGTATCTTGGGTGAATTTCCTCAAAGATAAATAAATCCTAATTGACTGATAGACTGCAAGGCCTCCAGGGACAGGAAAATACCTGAAAAGGGTGGGAGCTAAATGCGGAATCCCTTCTGCTTTCCCTCAGCCGAACAGTGAAGCAAATTCCTAAGTAAGACACGGGGTTCAGGAGGATCCAGGCACCGTGGTCCATCCGATGCCACGATCCACGGGGCTCGGGTGGGCTGCAGAGCGTCTCTCTGGAACGAATGTTGGCGAGCGGCTGCCGGGTGGCACTATGCCTCTCCCGGTCTCAGCCTCCCTCTGCCCTCTCTCAGCCCGGATCTGGAGCGCACAGCTCACTCTGCCCTGCAGCTCACCCACAAGTAAGAATGTTGAGATGACTTCAGTGGTTAGTGCCATCTTGTGGATTCTTTTAGAACAGACCCGTGAATACAAAAAAACCACAAATAACTTTTTCATATGTCATTCGCTATTTTCTATTAAAAACCATAATAATAAGTTTATATACCGCAAGGCCGTAAAGTTCTATGCGGTTTACAGTAGTAAAAAAATAAAAAATTAAAAAATAAAAGAAATTAAATAGAACTAAAAAAGTTAAAAGCCAATAATTAGAGACACTAAAATGATCCAAATAGTACATAACAAAATTTTTACGAACTAGCTGCCTAAATACTTTGAAAACAGATATGTTTTCAGATGTCTCCTAAATTCCCCATAAGTGTCAGTAAGCAAAAGCAATTATTCTAAATCCTAACCCTATAACGCTGCTTGATATGAAAAAAGATTTTGATGATGTTTTTTAAGTTTACATCCTATAACAGGTGGAAAAACAAAATTCAGATGTGAGTTTCTCTAATGTCTGTTGGTTGCAAAAGATAAAAGCTCAATTATATATTTGGGAGCTAAACCAAACAAAGCCTTAAAACAGAAGCCACCAAACTTAAACCAATGCAGTACTCGATAGGAGGGTGTTACGTGATCATATTTCTTCAACCTAAAAATCAGCCTGACCGCCGCATTTTGTACTATTCGCAATCATTGCATATTCTTCTGAGAAATTGCCAAATAGGCAATATTGCAGTAATCAAGCTGGCTTAGTAGAAAAGACTGTACCGAAACTCTTAAGGGCTCCTTTTACAAAAGTGCGCTAGCGTTTTTAGTGCACGCTACAATGCCCCGCACGCTAACCCCATGCTACAAGGAAAATACTAACACCAGCTCTATGGAGGTGTTAGCACACCTTCGTAAAAGGAGCCCTAAATGATAAAACATCAAAATACGATCTAACGGACCAAAGCTTCCAAAGAGTAAAGAAACCCTTTCTGACCAAAGAGTCCACCTGGTTCTTCATAGTCAAGCCCTGGTCCAGTATTATTCCCCAAACCTTAATGGTAGATTGAATAAGATAGCTGAATATGGTGAAACCGCGAATAACATGGTGGGAGACCTGGCCTGTTCCTGAAGGAGAGGCAAAACACGGTGAAGAAAGTGCCGGGAATCGGCGATTTTCTCTGTAAACGATTAGAATGAGCAATTTCTCTAGCAAGCTAAAAACCGTGAATAATCGAAATCGCGATTTGCTGAAACTGCGAATGCAGAAGGAGAAGTGGGCTCTCAATTTTTCTGCAGCTGGTATTTTCTTTGACCCAAACACACCGAGTTTAGCAAACGCCCCTTGAAAGATGTCAGTGAACATCACCTCTGTTGAAGAAGATGAAGGGAAAAAGGACAACCATAATGTGAAGGCAGATTTTAGGAAGAGTATTTGTCTTTTTTTTTTTGGTTAGGGATTGATAATAGTTTGAGTTTAGGAAACTGAGCAGAAGTCAAAGAGAAGCCCCATGTAGACACCTGGAAGTTTAATTCTGCAAACAGACTTTGAGAGGTGTTGTAGTAAACCACTAAGGGGCAGGTTCTCAAAACTGAAATCTGCCTTTAACGTGCTCGCTAAGCCAGTTCCAGATTTATGTTGTTTAGTTTTGCAATGGATGTATTGATCTAGTGCTCACAGAAGTGTTTAAGATGCTGCCTTTTCGTATGTGCACCCATGTGTGACCCGTGGATTATTAATAAAAATAATATTTTATATTGAGGAGGGGGTGTTAAAAAATGATCAGCCCCGGGTGTCAAATATACTAGGAATGCCACTGGCGCAAACAGCTAATATAATTAATGAGCCATTAACACCCTGTAGTTATTGGTGTCAACTTGCACTAATTATGAGTTGCTCGCTCAACTGCCTGTGCGTAATTCTATGACGAACTGCACCTAAATCTTCTTGCATGCAACCCAAAGGGCCATGGGAGGGGCATGGACGGGTGAATGTATGCGAAGAGTTACTGGCTTTGAGGGATGCGTGCCAGGTTTTATACCAGGTTTCAGCTGGTGTAAGTCCTCGCGCTCAAAGTTGGACGCAGGACTCCATGCTAAGCATTGTTGTATAAAGATCTCTCAGCCTGGAGTGGATTTTTCCCGGTGCCTGTGTGTTCGGCTCCATTTACTGAATCTGGCCCTAGATAGATGGAATTAAATTTTTTAAAAAATGTATACATTTTACTTCATGCGAGGCTGAATTGTGAGGGGTTTCCTGAGCTGTTTCAGATTTCTTCTTGGCCTTAGAGCTGCACCCCTTCCCTGCTTACTAACCACTAACACTGGCATGCATTTCGTCATCTACCTATCCCCACAGATCCTGAATCTAAGGAAAAAGAAGCCACCCGTCGCTTTTCCCTCTCGTCCTCTATCAGCACAGCTGCCATTAAAGTTCCTGCCCGCACCAAAGGTATATTAGAATTAACAACTAATATTCTAACACAGTTCACATCTAATACATTCCAAACTTGTCTGCACTGGACTTTTTTTTTGCTGCTGAGCTCTCTCTGTTGTGGGTCGCTGCACCTTATTTGACACAGCCTTTTATGTTCTTCTTCAGATTTTGTCTTCTCTGTTTCAATATCATCTTGAACAGGTTAACGTTTAAGTTTGATTAGACGTATTTCAGTGTATGGGGGCCCAGCCTCAGTTTTTCAGGCACCGGGACAGCTAGTACGTGATCCCCCAAACTATTGTTTTTGTAATGGTAATGTATTAGTAAGTAGAAATATCATTGAAGTAGAAATATCATTGAAGTAGAAATATCATTGAAGTAGAAATTTCATTGAAACAAACAATATACTATATCACCCACCCGTATATTTAGCTAATCTAATTCATCTAACTTCTATAGCACAGGTGGAGAAATAGCCTCAGAGTAACCACCCTCATTACAAACCCAATTAGCTTTTTTTTCTTTTAATATTTTTATTAGATATCCATTTTTTTAATATCTTATCTTTAACTACCATTACTAAAACTCCTAAATAAATACTTAGTTTTCCCTTAATCTGTTTGTAAGAGGGCTGATGTCCGTATTTCCTATAACAAACTCATAGAACCAGTGTCCATAATTCTTATAAATAAGTTCATAAATCCTCTTGATTGTTCTTAAACTTTTGTAAAGGGACTGATTTAAAATTCTTTGTCAATCATTCATAAACAGGTTTTATACATTTCACTTCTGTCGTAATTCCCACGATGTTACAGGATATAGTAGAAGTCTCTACAGGGAAGTGCACTGATTATTATAGTCACTTTCACATTCATATTACTTCATTTGTTCTCATGTCATTCCTCATATTTTCATTATACCAGAGCAAATATCAATGATCTTCTGTGATTGTACTTAGCTTATAAGAGCAATCAAGAAGATTTATGAACTTATAAGGATTTTGGGCACTGGTTCTATGAGTTTGTTATAGGAAATACGGACATCAACCCTCTTACAAACAGATTAAGGGAAAACTAAGTATTTATTTAGGAGTTTTAGTAACGGTAGTTAAAGATAAGATATAAAAAAATGGATATCTAATCAAAAATTCTAAAAGTATTAAAAGAAAAAAAAAGCTAATTGGGTTTGTAATGAGGGTGGTTGGTGGAGTAGCCTATGACTGAAACTATGAGTGAGCTGGGAATCGAATACAGAATAATACTCTAACTCTGAGGCTATTTCTCCACCTTTCATATAAAAATTAGATTATTTATTTAAAATATTTCTATACCGTTTACAACTAAACGATTAACAAAATGTACATACATAATCTTAAAACATAATAAAATAGACGTACAAAGGGCTCCTTTTACTAAGGTGCGCTAGCGTTTTCAGCGCACGTAGGAAATTACCGCGCGCTACGCTTCTAGAACTAATGCCAGCTCAATGCTGGCGTTAAGGTTTAGCACACGGGGCAGTGTAGCGTGCGCTATTCCGCGTGTTAAAGCCCTAACGCGGCTTAGTAAAAGGAGCCCAAAGAGTTAATAGTTAAATCAGCAAAAATTCATAGCTTAAAAAAAAATAAAATGCTAGCATAGCTTTGCATAGTCACGAAACTTAAAACAGACAAACATTAATATCGTGTCATGGATACAGATTGGTATTGTAACTGTGGATCACAAACAGCTCATCAGATTTACCTAATAAAAAAAAGTACAACTAAAAGAAAGCATCAACAAATAATTGGGTTTTAAGTAACCGGGGGCTCCTTTCATCAAGCCACGCTAGCGGGGGTTAACGCATGCGACATTTCATCATGTGTTAACCCCCGCGCTGGCCTAAAAACTACCGCCTGCTCAAGGGAGGTGTTAGTGGCTAGCGCGGCCGGCGGCTTCATAAAACGAGCCCTGGGTAAGATTAGCTAAATATATGGATGGGTGATATAGGGCTCATTTTACTAAGGTGGGCTAGCGTTTTTAGCGCACGCACAAGATTAACGCGTGCTAGCCGAAAAATTACCTCCTGCTTAAAAGGAGGCGGTGCACTAAAACCGCTTTGTAAATGGAGCCCATAGTATATTGTTTGTTTCAAAGAAATCGATATTTCTAGTGGTCAATTCATTGAAAATATATTAATTTTTGGTTGCTTTGGTGCAATGTATTAGTAAGTGCCATACCCGTGAATGACTGGCTAAAACAATGACAGCGAAAAATGAATGTTTATGTGCATGCAAGTTATACTATTTAGAGTTTCATTGTCAGAAAAAATGCATACGTATATATTTGGCTTACGGTGCATTACACACCAAATCTAGAAATGTACAGCAAATTAAGAGCACATTTCGTTTCTCCATGAAGGGACTGATTCTATAAAGGGCACTTAACTCCTCCCTTTTATAAAACTGTGCCAGAGGTGGTTAGCGCTGGCTGGCACGCTGAATGGTCTGTGCTGCTAGACGGCACTAAAAACCTCTTGCGCGGTTTTGTAAAAAAAATAATAAAAAATGGAGGGGTTTAATTGGCAGACTACCCTTAATTAGCCTCAACAATTGGTTAAAAAAATAATAAATAATTGGGCAATTAAGTGCCTATCGCATGGTGCTTGGCGGCGCCTAAAACCTAAGTGGGCATTTCTGTGGGCGGAAGCGTGACTTAGGCACTGTGAAGCGCAATTCCCAAAAACTTAAGGCACCTGAAATGTAGGCCTTTAAATTCCTGGCCTGTAATTCAGGAAGTTTTTACATAGGTACCACCAGCTGCGATTCTGTAAATGGCGCCCTAAGCGTGACTGAAACGCGGCCGGCGCCATTTTTCTAAGTGCCGGACGATTTAGCCACCGTTTATAGAATTGGCCCTGAAATGCTATGGTTGGACTGTGTGTCAGAAGTTCTGGGTATGTTTTGTGTGCATCCTTCAGCTGCTTTGGTTGGGGATAGGGGATTCGGGTGGGAATAGGGGTCTGGGGAAGGGTGGAAGGGAGAGAAATGGTATATTTGAGAGTAACAAACAAACACCAGGGGCTCCTTTTATCAGGCCGCGCTAGCGGTTTAACGCACGCTAAACCGCGGGACGCACTAGCCGCTACCGCCTCCTCTTGAGCAGGTGGTGGTTTTTGGCCAGCGCGGGGGTTAACGCGTGATGAAAAGTCACGCGCGTTAGCCCCGCTAGCGCGGCTTTATAAAAGGAGCCCAGGATTTGTATACACAATTGCCCCCAATACCTGTGTGATTCACAAAGCAGTGCCAGCAAATGGCAGGTTTTAGGTATCTCTCATTGAGCTCTGCATATTCTGCTTTCCACTGCTAAACGTTCATAATATTAATTTTCGAAACGCTTAGGGCTCCTTTTACAAAGGTGCGCTAGGGCTTTAACGCGTGGAATAGCGCGCTAGACCTTAACGCCAGCATTGAGCTGGCGTTAGTTCTAGAAGCGTGGCGTGCGGTAATTTCCTGCGTGGGCTAAAAACGCTAGCGCACCTTAGCAAAAGGAGCCCTTAATATCAAAAATATAAATGTGAGCCCGGCACTTAGCTGATGTGTGTCAACCGGTTGCTCAGCATCCTTGTGTATCCAGCCTCCTTACCTCCGCAGAGAGCAGTGTTGAACATAGGGATTAGATTAACCGCCAGTCATTGCACCCCTCAGTGCTGAGCCCATTTCATTTCGTTTTACTGTATTAAAAAAACGAAACGGCAAAGAGAACAGACCAGGTTGCAGCTGTACTGTTTTTGTAAATTACTTTGCATCTGTGGACTTCATATAGGTTCGCTTGGTCCTGCCATGAAAGCTAAGAGGCATGAAATAAAGAGCGACCCAACTCCCTTGGGTTTTGAAGGTACACACTTTGGTGTCATGCATGAAGCATGATTTCATTTATGGTCAATCGTCGCTTGGAACGACATAAGCCGGGGAGCAGTTTGCCACCGCTGTGCTTATCGGAAGCCGAATCCATGACCTCATCGCATCTTGCATGTGCTTTTTGGTGTTTGTGCTTCGAAAGGGCCTCTCTTTCTCATCCTTCAGTTTAATTGCTCATTGTCCTGTTTCTTTTTAGGTAGATCATGTGCCTTCCTCGTGCATGGCATGCTGCGGTATATCTTTTGTTCTTGCTGAGTTTACACACTGATTGCTGATTAAACATTAGGATTGTTTGGCTTAGCCTCACTCAGTAATAGCAGCCTTCGTGTTGCAGGTTTAGATTACAGCTGAACCAATTTCAGTATACAGTCAAACCTTGGTTTGCGAGCATAATTGGTTCCAGAAGCATGCTTGTAATCCAAAGCACTCGTATATCAAAGCAAATTTCCTCATAGGAAATAATGGAAACTCAGACGATTTGTTCCACAACCCAAAAACTTTAATACAAAATACTCTACGTACTTGCATTTCAAGACCTCGCTCATTTAGAACAGTTACTACACTCCCGGAGCGTCAGAGAGAGAAGAACCATCGGCTCAGTTGTGATGATGTGACGCGTGTATACTGCATGTACTCGTACTGCAAGACATTGCTTGTATATCAAGTTAAAATTTAATCAAATGTTTTGCTTGTCTTGCCAAACACTTGCAAACCAAGGTTTTGCTGTACTTACACAACACCCAAGATCTAACACTGTACAGATTAGGAGGATCTGCATTTAGAAGCGATTTAGCCTTTGCAATTGTTTAGAATTCTTGGAGAATATTTTGAAATGAATTAAGATTACCAGTCTTGCATTTTTTTCTGAAAACCTTGGTTCCTTATTTACGTTTAGCTTATGTCTTTTCATTGGTAGCTCAGAGCAAGTTACTTTCAGGTACAATGGGGCACCTGTACTGTGTTTGCACTAGGGTTACCATTTGGGAGTGGATTGATCACAGACGTTTAGTCTTTGGTTAACACATTTAATTGACTTTATATCTCTGACATTTGCAGTGGTATTTAAATTCCCCTATTCCTATAAATTGCATGAGATCTTCTGCTGCTGTGGTTTCTCTGCTGGTAGAAAAGCATATTTGAATGTCCCAATAGCTGTGATAATGATGTACAGTGTAGAGACAAGAGGTTATTAACAAACGTATATCCCTCTTATACCTAAGTGGGTTACAAAAAATACAAGGGTTGATTCGTAAGTCATGGCAACTTTTTTCTTTCTCTCGAAAATGCGCCAACGCTGGAAATCTATTACATATGTTTGAAAGCGTGCGACATGTACTTCTTAATGTTGCCGCCAGATAAGAGATGAGCGCAGGAATCTCCGGTAGGGGAGAAGCAAAAAGAAATGGCATTTGAAATCATCGTTTTATTATGGCATACAGTGTATAGTCTCCCAGGCTGTCCATGGTTCGTTGCCATCGAAGGGAAAGGCGGTGAACACCATCAGATGCATTTGAGACGACTTTGAAGGATGTTAACAGTTAAACAGTTTGTACTTGTACTTGTACTTTGTCAAATGTCACGTTTTTTGCTTCTCCACTACCAGAGACTCCTGCGCTCTTCTCTAAGAAGTGCATGTCACACATTAAATATATATATCAGATTTCCAGTGTTGGTGCATTTTTGAGAGAAAAAAAAAATTGTCGCCATGATTTATGAGTCAACCCTCGTACAAACATAAAATACCATCACATCAATTTCAAAATAACATTATTTAATATCAAATTGCTCATCCTACATCATCAATAGCAAAGTCCTAACCTCTCAAGCTTTCTTCTTTCATCCCTCTAACCCCCCCCGAACCCCCAAATCAACCTGCTCTACTCTTTTTCCCCCCCCCAAAAAAGGACCATAAATCTTTTTGTAAAACACCCTCTTTAACTCTTTTGTAATCCGCCTTGAACCGCAAGGTAATGGCGGAATAGAAATCCCTAATGTAATGTAATCTGCTCCTTACTTAACGTGTCATGATAGAGGCCGATGGCCATGAAATGGTTCACGTTTTACGCCCTCACCGTGCAAAACTAGGCCAGTGATCTAATCCGTTTTCTGTCGCAGAAGCATTTCAGAATTCTATATTGGCCCAGACAGAACGCAACAGTAGCACAACCACAAGACACGTGCCCAGATCTGTTTCTCAGACGGGTGAGTAGAATTTCTTTCTTTTTTTTCCTCAACACTCAATTGTGTGCTTAAAGTAATGAATAAATATTGAATTCATGTGCAATCTTTGTCGAAAGATGTAAAGGACGACTTTAAATTGCATTCAAAGTATTTTGAAGACCTGCATGATGACTTTAATAAACTAAAATGTCATAATTTGTATAACGTTATGTTGTTGGGGTTTTTTTTTCATTGGCTCCCAATAATCTCCAGAATCCATTTCAAATGTTCCTGCCTGGCTTTCAAGATCATTCACGGAATCCTGCCTCCTCTTATCCCACTGTCTTTCAACTCCTCCAGTCCCGACTCCTCCAGAACTGCCCAAAGGCTTAAACTAGCCTTCCCCTCTCCACGCGGCATCCACTATTCAGGCAAACTGGGAAAATCCCTTCTCTTCAAAATCACAGGTCTTTGGAACGACCTCACCACCCCGCTGCGGAACCTGAGCTCCCTTCAGTTATTCCGCAAACAACTGAAAACCTGGCTTTTCAGCAAATTGTAACTCTATCCTCCCCCCCTTTCTACACATAAGTTCATGTAATCCTTTTTCTTCTTCTCTACCCACTATTTTAAGTTCTTGTAAACCGTGTCGAGCTCCATTCTCATGGAGATGACGCGGTATATAATCTTAAGGTTTAGATTAGATTAGATAATCTATTTTTAGTATTTTCTGTTTTTCTTGATTTATGGACCTCAATCTCTGGGTCAGGGCAGGTTACAATCAACCTTTTACAAAGGTGATTTAGGGCCTTAACGCGCGCTAGCCGCTACCACCTCCTTTTAAGCAGGCGGTAGTTTTTCGGCTAGCGTGCGCACTTGAGGGACCTTGATGGACCTTCGGTCTGTCCTAGTATGCCAGCTCTTATGCTCTTATGTGCTATCCAACCTCTCTAACTGCAGCAACTTTTGCATTGCTACCCATGAAAGAGCAACTCCTGGACAGTGAACAAATTAACCTGTATCACGGAGTGGCCTTCATTTTCGGATTAGCCACTTATTCCTGACTTAGTCTTGCTTGTCAACAGACAAGCAAAGTTGCTTACCTGCAACAGACGTTTCCTGAAGACAGGCGGATTGATCAGGCACACGGTTCCCTTCCTGAGAGTTGCACAAGGAACAAATTGAGGAGATTGAGGAGACGGTAGCACAAGGGAATGGCAGCGCATTCTCATCCCTTTACACTTAGTTTGCGTTCTGGGAGAGTTGTTCATCCTAGCGCCAGACACTGACGACACTTACTTATGTGTCTGATCAATCTGGCTTTGCCTTTTTTTTTTTTTATAAGCATTCAGCAAGAGTTTCTCAGTAGAGAATGACACGGTGACAAAATTCATCACCGTTCCCGTCCCCGCGGATAACCGCGGGAAACCATCTTCATGTCATTCTTTAAGGAGAGAGGGAAGAATCAGAATATGAATGGCCACAACCACTGACCCTCAAGCTTTGCGTTGAAGAATGCTGGTGTAGAAGGACTGAGGTTGAAACAGACACTACAGAATGACAGTCTCTGGTATCCAGAGCAGATATTGTGATGTCATAATGCCTCATTCCACCAGTGCCTAAGAGCCAATCACATCAGTGATGTCACAATGGATTCATTATCCTTGGCTCCCATAAGAATCAGAGTATGAATGGCCACAACCACTGACCTGCAAGCTTTGCTTTGAAGAATGCTGGTGTAGAAGGACTGAGGTTGAAATAAACACTAGAAAATGACATGGGATTATTTCCCACGGTTATCCGCGGGGACGGGAACTGTGATGAATTTTGTCACCGTGTCATTCTCTATTTCTCAGCTCATAAATTTCTCAGTTCATAAATTTAAATCAAACAAGAAAAACCAGCAAAAGCCTGCAGTAAAGATGCAAACCGAAAACCAAAACAAAACTGCAGGAAAATGTACAGGGTGCAGGAATTTATTAAAATCAAAAAAATCTTTTTTTTTTTTTTTATAATTTTTATAATTTTATTAAATTACAATAATGTAAAACAGTAAATTGACAACAAGAAAATATTATAAGAAAACACTATTACAAGCAGAAAGTATAGAATCATAACTATAACCGCCCCCTTCCATCAATTATTGATATTAACAATATTAAACATCTTAATAAGAAGATTCAATATCTATGTTAATCAGTGTCTATCACTACCCAACCCAGATGTGTAATGAAAAAACTCAGAAGGCAATATCGCAAAATCGCAAAACTCTTAAAAACATATATAACAAATATACAACAACAATAATAACCAAAAAACTGGTCCTAAGATTCATGTGGACCGGAGCCAACACGGTCTGTGTTTCGAAGAAACGCTCCTTCCTCAGGGGTCCTACGAAGAATGGTATTATAAACAAATATCCCAAAATTTAACTACAAAATATTACTTAATACTGAAGTATTGAAGTTGTTTACTGCTGCATTGAAATTTTTGAGGCTTTTTCTCCATCTCTGGTGAGTAATATTTAGTAGTTAAATTTTGGGACTTTTTCTATTACTCTTTGTTTTTTATTGTAAACAAATATAAATAACACAGTACAGTTGACTTACTATACCAAGATTATAAATGTAATGCTATAATTGATAAAAAATATGCCATCAATGGTGAGTACAGAACAGTGTAGGAAACTATAAATTTAAATAACACTTTATTTTTAAGTAGAAAGAAGATAGGTAGTCAGATGTGTTTGCCACTTGTCAAATTTCTGGCAAAATGTCTTTGAATTTGTACTTTTATGATGGTGGCAAATCAAATGCGCGCAGACATTTCAGCGCTCGACAATTGCACGCAAATACAATCACGCACGCATATGTCCGCACACATTTGTCTTACGTGCTTGCACGATATAGACCTGCGCGCATGTATCCCGCGCTTCATTGTCTTGCGCTCAAATGTCTGCGCCAATTTGAGATGCACGCAATTGACGATGAACCTTTTATAATATAGGGGTCCTTTTACTAAGGCGCGCTTACCGATTGAGCGCACGCTAAAGATAGACTATAATGGGCGCCTTACCATTTAACGTGCGCTCAATCGGTTAGCACGCCTTAATAAAACGACCCCATAATTATTATTTTTTTAAAACGGTATTGATTTATAAAAATGTGCTTTATTTTCAAAGGTTGGCTCAGCAAGCAGCTTCCATCTATGGACACGTATGATGATTTTGAAGTTATCCCTTCCAGCAACGATGAACTCTCCAATTCATCAGATATGGATGAGGAAACTAACTCTAGCAATGTAGAGAACTTTGGGCTTCCTGTCTTCTCTTTCCTTCTTTGTCTCCATCTCTCTCTTCTCAGTCTTGCTTCTATAAACAGAGCTCTTCCTCTTTATAAACGTCTTTTTCAAACCATACAATTAAGAAAGACACGTTTGTGGGAAAAGTTGGTGTAATGTAGTGTCTTGAATGACAGAGATAAGTGGCACCTTATAGACCAGTGGTTTCCAACCCTGTCCTGGAGGACCACCAGCCAGTCGGGTTTTTGGGATAGCCCTAATGAATATGCATGAGAGAGATTTGCATACAATGGAGGTGAAAGGTATGCAAATCTGTTCCATGCATATTCATTAAGGCTATCTTGAAAACCTGACTGGCTGGTGGTCCTCCAGGACAGGGTTGGGAACCACTGTTATAGACTATTCAGTTTATCGAGGCATGCCATTTCTAATCTATTCTAATCTTCCCTCTTATGTGCTGCATCATCACCATTAAACATGGAGCTTGACGTGGTTTGCAATAAGGTTTAGATCAACTATTTAGAACTTATCTAATTATACATTGAAAAGAAAAGCCAAGGGTTCATTATGTCAGATTTATTTATTTACTGTCTATACTCGAATATAAACCGGGATTTTTGGGCCCAAAAATTAGCCCAAAAATGGGGGTCCCGGTTAATATTCGGGCCAGCGCCCGCCCACCCCCCTCCCAAACTTTTTGCAGGCCTCCATCAGGCTCTGCACCCTGTGCCCCCACCCCTCCCTGCCCTGTCTATTGTTCCTCCTCTGCCGCTGGAATCCCTGGTGGTCCAGAGGCGTTGCGGGCAGGAGCGAGCTATCCGTGTTCCTGCCTGCTGCTAATCTGGTCGGTCGCTGCCTGCCGCGAGTTCCGGCTGCTGAGCCGTACTGAGCAGGAGCGCATTTTGACGCTGATGGTCAGCGCTAACCAGCTTCCTGAATGGCTCCCGTGCTCCTGCTCAGTACGGCTCAGTGGCTGGAGGCTGGAACTCGCAGCAGGCTGCGACCGACCAGATTAGCAGCGGGCAGGAACACGGAAAGTTTACTCCTGCCCGCTACACCTCTGGACCACCAAGGATTCCAGTGACAGAGGGGGGGACGGACAGGGTGGAGAGCCTTGGAAGGAGGGGAGGGGGCTAGGTGCAGAGCCTGATAGGGGAGGGAGGGGGCGCTGGACAGCCCCTGGCAGGGCGGGGCACTTGAATATTAAGCTGCCAGATTTATATTCGAGTCAACCACTTTTCCTTCTTTTGGGGGGAAAATGGAGGTCTTGACTTATGTTCGGATCGACTTATATTCAAGTATATACGGTAATTTGTTTTCTGTTCTGTTCTTCCCAAAGAGCTCAGAATGGGTTACAGGTTAGCATATGTGACATACAAGGCCTAGCCAACCCCACACCTCCTCAGTATTAATGAAGACAAGCAGAGGAAACAGAGTCAAGCAACCACTCTAACATAAATACCAAAAATTTACCTTTCCTCTGATTCCTCTTTTATTTTTATTTTTTTTTGAAAATTGAGGCAAACAATCAAAACAAGTAGGGCTTGTGGACTAGAGGGAACAGTGTTCCTACCTCTTGTCATTTTTGTGACACCAGACTAACACATTATCACTCTCACATTGAATGTAATAGCTTGAGGAAGCCTTTTAAAGTCACAAGCACATTTTTAATTAAGTAGTCATAAGTGAACCCTGGTGGTATCCTGTGCCATTGCCCTGTGCTAGCATCAAACAAATAATTTCCACTAATCAAACATGAAACACTCATTTGTGAACTACATCAGCATAAGGAAATGTAAAATTATAAGTAGGAGGAAAAGCCTCAGGGGACAGAGTTCTTACAGACTATTCAGTGCCTCATTAAAACCTCCTTAGAACATAAGACTAGCCTTACTGGGTCAGACCAATGGTCCATCAAGGCCAGTAGCCCGTTCTCACGGTGGCCAATCCATGTCACTAGTACTTGGCCAAAACCCCAAAGAGTAGCAACATTCCATTATCTCAGAGTAAGCAAGATTCTGGAACCCCAAAGAGTGGCAACGTTCCATACAGAATCTCAAAGAATAGCAAGATTCAGGAATCCCAGATTATAACAAGATTCTAGAATCCCAAATACTAGCACCATTCCATGCTACCGATTCAGGGCAAGCAGTGGCTTTCCCCGTGTCTTTCTCAATAACAGACTATGGACTTTTCCTCCAGGAACTTGTCCAAACCTTCCTTAAAACCAGCTACGTTTTCACAGTCACAATGTGAATATGTGAATTTGCATTTCCTTCTGCGGAAGTGTTTTGCAACTCAGTGTTGTCATATTTGATTAGTGGAGTAGATAATCTGATTGTTCCACAAGTTGCTATATTGAGTTTCTATACTGCACATTTTTAGGTACCGAGATCTGCACATAAATTGTACACACATATCTAAAAAAAAAAAAAAAAGGGCGTAGCCGTGGGAGGGGCATGGTCGGATCGGGGGCATTGTTTGGATTTATACACAGTTTGATAGTATGAGGGAGCTCTGCGCTTAATTTGGGCAGGAGAACGTGCACCGAGTTTGAATTGGCGTGAATCCTCACGCCTAGAATTGGTCACGTTCCCAACACAATATCACAGTAAATGACGGCAGAAAAAGACCCTCGTGGTCCATCCAGTCTGCCCAACAAGGTGACCAGAGCCTCGCCTACCATTCTATCAAGGCCCGGGTCACCCATGTTTCAATGCCGGTCGTAAAGTTAAACGCTGTTCTGTAAATGATGCCCAACTCTGAACGCCGTTTACAGAATAGGACTTAGCTCAAAATTTTGTTGCTGCTGATTTTTCGGCGCCACATCTAGAATTGAGTCCACGGTGTCGGCTGCGTGACCCTTTACGTGTCTCATGTTACCTTGTTAGGGATCCATCCTTTTCCGTGTGGAAGGAAGCTTTGAGGCATGTTCTCCGGATCCAGTCAAGCTGCAGCCTGGTGATCTCGTTCAGTTTGTCCAGGGAGGAGAAAACGGACAGTGGTGCGTGTTTGCAGAGTTGGATGATTTGATATACCACCTGTTTTCATGGTGACCCGTCAAATGCGCACACGAAAATCGTGCCCCGACAAATGCACCCCGAAATTGCACGCACTGAATGTGAGGTGACCCGTCAAATACATTCCCGACGGTGGATATTATTTTGTGTTTTTGAGGGTTACAAAGTAACCCTCTTTTTTGAGCGGGGGGTGGGGGGCCACTGCACTTTAAAAAATTCACTTGGTATCTAGTGTTAGAGTAAGGTTTACATATGATTATTGGGAACCCTTTACATAAATGGATATCTGGAAGGCCCTGATTTGCTCAGACTCCTCAGGCCCCGCCCCTTGGGTGGGGCTTGAGGCGCCTCAAGCCCCTCCCAAGGGATGGGGCCTGAGGAGTCTGAGCAAATCAGGGCCTTCCAGATATCCACTTATGGCAGATCCAGTCACAGGGTGCACTTGTCCATGCGCACAATTGTCGGGGCGTATTTGTCGGGACGCAGTTATCGTGTGTGGATTTGTCAGTGTGCCGTTTTAACATACCATTCTAGTTTGAGTGGAGTAAAGATCTGTGTAAAAAATAATGGAGAAACGCTGTACTACAATTAGTTTAGCAGAAAGTATAAAGCATAAACAAAGCTTTCTTTAATACCTGTCGCAAGGACAGACTGGCTAAACACTCAGTAGAGAGTTTAAACAGAAAAAAAAATAATGTAACTAGAAATACGCATAGCACAAATGAACGAGAAGTTGCCTGAGCACTTCCACAGCTCCCTGTCTGGTTAATGTAGCAGATACATATATAAACGACTGGGGAAATATAAGGAGAAAGTTCCTGAAGATCAATAATATCCTGACACTAATAAAGGAACCAATAAAGCTACTTTAAATGCTTTTAACCTGGAGTAGTGCTCAGACTCCAAAGATGGATTGTAAGAACTCAATGTGGGGACAAACCCCTGTAGAGATTCTTATGGTATCTATCATTGCACCATTTTGTGGTTAAAGGTAGTTTAAAGTGCTATTTAAGACATGTTCATGATTCATTAGTCCATAAAGAAGCGTAATGTCCAAATGTGAATAAACTTCAAAATGATAATTTCAAAAATAGACTTAGCTTGAAAAATATCAACAGCATGAGTTCAGCTGGGTCCTGACGCGTTTCGCCGCTGTGGCTTCCTCAGAGAACCCGCTAAATAGCTGGAAAAGTTCAATGCTGTGAATATCCTAAACACACACAAACAAAACACAGTGCATGTGGTTATAAAGCTGAAAATACAAGTAAATAGTCAATAGTGAACTTTTCCAGCTATTTAGCGGGTTCTCTGAGGAAGCCACAGCGGCGAAATGCGTCAGGACCCAGCTGAACTCATGCTGTTGATATTTTTCAAGCTAAGTCTATTTTTGAAATTATCATTTTGAAGTTTATTCACATTTGGACATTACGCTTCTTTATGGACTAATGAATCATGAACATGTCTTAAATAGCACTTTAAACTACCTTTAACCACAAAATGGTGCAATGATAGATACCATAAGAATCTCTACAGGGGTTTGTCCCCATATTGAGTTCTTACAATCCATCTTTGGAGTCTGAGCACTACTCCAGGTTTGAGGCAGATACATATATGCCAGATTTGAGACCTTTCTATAGCTCAGTGTATCTCATTCAGAACCTTTTGTCATTCCCATAACATCTCAGGATCATAATTTCCTGCCGTCCTTCTGACTCCTGTGTTCCAAACATGGAAACATGATGGCAGATAAAGGCCAAATGGCCCATACAGTCTGCCCATCCACAGTAACTATTATCTTTTCCTCTCTCTAAGAGATCCCAATGCCTATCCCAGGCTTTCTTGAAATCAGACATAGCCTCTGTCTCCACCACCTCTTCTGGGAGACTGTTCCACGCATCTACCACCCTTTCTGTAAAAATGTAGTTCCTTAGATTGCTCCAGAGCCTATCACCTCTTAACTGCATCCTATGCCCTCTCATTCCAGAACTTCCTTTCAAATGAAAGAGTCCCGACTCATGCACATTTACACCATGTAGGTATTTAAACATCTCTCAAGAACAAAACCAACAATAACAAAATAATTCAAAAATCTAGAAACAAATGTTATTCGCCAAGTGGTGGCAGTGCCCTCAGAAAACCATTTACTCAAAAGTGGAGAAAAAGCCTCAACTATCAATAATATGCAGACGGCAACCCAATGAGTTTTTAGGCCTGTGGAGTTTTTTTGGCCTGTGATACAGAATGAGAACGGCCTAAAAACTCATTGGGTTGCTGTCTGCATATTATTGATAGTTGAGGCTTTTTCTCCACTTTTGAATAAATGGTTTTCTGAGGGCACTGCCACCACTTGGCGAATAACATTTGTTTCTAGATTTTTGATTTAAACATCTCTATCATATCTCCCCTCTCCCGCCTTTCCTCAAAAGTATACAGATTGAGATCTTTAAGTCTGTCTTCATACGCCTTATCATGAAGACCACACACCATTTTAGTAGCCTTCCTCTGGACCGACTCGATCCTTTTTATATCTTTTTGAAGGTTCGGCCTCCAGAATTGTACAGAATATTCTAAATGAGGTCTCACCAGAGTCTTATACAGGGGCATCAATACCGCTCTTTTCCTACTGGCCATACCTCTCTCTGTGCACCCTAGCTTTCGCCGTCATCTTTTCAACCTGATGCAAACTGTACCAAGCCCCAGTGCCTCCAGATAGCCCAGGCTCACCAGAACTTTGGCTCACTCTACCCACCTTTTCTAATTTCCCCCCCCCCCCCCTCTTCTGAAGACCTGCCTTTTCTCTGTACATCAGCTGGCTTGTGTTTTGCAGCTTGCCTGTTGTGTGTCGCTCCTCTGTGTCTTCTGCGATGCTGTGGAGCAATTGTTATGAAACTGTCTCTTTAGATGGGTATATTTAACCTGCTTCCTACTTGTCAGGTTGGTGAAGGAGACCGTTTTGCAGAAGAATGTCTGGATACCTTCTAGTCTGCTCCATCCAGCAGAGGGAGACAGCAACACTCAAGATAACTACACAGGTATCATGATGCTGCTACCACAGACTAATACAGCAACGCCTCTTCTTCACCGAGGCGGCCTGCGGAGAAGTTCGCGGCTTGTGCCCAGCGCGACGTCAGGCTGAAAGGCCGAAATGGAAGTCTGTGCTGCCCCGACTCTCCTGCTCTCTGTCTCCCTTCCCTGCAGTGCAGCCCCACTTTAAACGCACGGGTTAAAACCACAGGCTCGCACTGCGGGGGAAGGGCGGCAGAGAGCAGAAGAGTTGGGAGGGAAGGACAGTCGGAAAGGATGTGAGCGACTGGTCCCCAGCAGTCGCTTCTTTTGTTGATCGGCCAGCCCAGTCGGTGTCCCAGATTTGTTTAGTGAATTGCTGCCTGCTTTCATTGCATGCCATTTCCCCTCGTTTGCATGTGCGGATTGGGATCGGATCGGAGGATGATCGGAACAGAGGTTAGTGAATCGGGTCGGAGGAAAATCGGGTCGGTACACGATTGGTGGGCTTAGTGAATCTAGCCCCATAGTATCTGAAACAACAAATTAACTTTTGCCTAGCCTCAGTAACATTCCAAACAGGGAAATTACCTTAGAGCAGGTGGTGTTTGTGGTCTTCTCAGTGGTTCCCAACCCTGTCCTGGAGGACCACCAGCCAGTCAGGTTTCAGGATAGTCCTAATAAATATGCATGAAAGAGATTTGCACGTAATGAACATGATAGCAGTGCAGATCTGACCTTGCATATTCATTAGGACTATCCCAAAAAGCCAACTAGCTAGGATTGGGGACCACTGATCTCTAGTGTTTCATGTCGGTGAAAAACGCAGTGGTACAGAATTGCTGACATGTTCCTGTGTGCTCCCTTTCAGAAGCGTATCTGCTGGCCATTGCGGAGATTAAGGAGAAGGAACATGAGATTGCACAAAGTCTTGCAGAAAAACAAAGGACTGGCAGTTGAACGCAGAGCTTCATCTGGTCTCTAGGCATCGATTGACGCTGGTAGTCACCAAGCCGGGTTCTGCACCATTGGAATCTTGAAGCTCCAGAATTCAACTGAGTCAGAGGAAACATCCTGGTATGAAATGCCAGCCTCCAAGAGAAATACCAGCCTCCAAGAGAAAGTTAGAGTGCTGAAAATACAGAAAAATGCTTTGAGGATTGTCCGCATGACAATAGTGACCTAAATTAGGTCTGCAGGAGAATGACAGTTAATCCAGGCACTTTTTTTTTTTTTTGCAGTTTCTCTCTTGGGTTAGTAAATTTCAGAGGAACTGGCCTTCCGTTAAGTTATAATGCTCAAGTTTGGAATATTCTAGAACTGCTTTATTTATTTAGCTATTTTTTTTTTTCTTTTATTATAAGACTGGAACGTGACAGCGCCTGCCAGGATCTGACAATGTGGAGGCAGCGGCTGCGCGTCACACAGCCTGGCGTTTGTCCTGAGGCTGCAGCACCTCCGCTGTTCCGGCCCGGGGGTTCTCGAGCAAAGTCGACCAACTGCATTGAGTTCTGAGGAGGACAGCCTTGTCGCCAGATGGCTACTAGCAATTAAACTGAGGTTAAGCCAAATACGAATCCTTATTTTAAAGGAACGCCGTACTGCTGCACAGCTGGATCTCTTCCTGTGCCTTTTTCCATCTCTCCAGAATTAAAATAACTATCATGTCGTTCAAACATTTCTATGTCATGTTAAAAAAAAGGTGGGGGGAGGGAGGGAGAAGCACAAGATAACCCCGTAGGCTTTCTGGAAGCCAGAGCGCTGTAGTTGCTGCAAAGGTTTAAGGCCAATTCTGATCTAGTTTTTAAGACTTGCTGGTTTGCAGGGTTTTGTCAGGGATTACGATTTAAGAAAGGCAGAATCAAATCTTATTTGCAGTAGGAACAGATTGTGTTTTGGTAGATGATCTCATTGTAATGTGCATTTGAGCCGACTGCATGCCGAACACTCTTTTCTTCCAGCGAATATGGTCCATACCCCTCAAAGGTGTCAGGTCAAAAGCACGCCGGGACAAAGGCGCGCGCAGAAAATTGAGCGCAGCGCGGAGGTGCGCGCCGCAGAAAATTACTGTTTTTAGGGCTCTGACGGGGGGGCGTGGGGGTGTGTGGGGGGGAAACCCCCCCCCCTTTACTTAATAGAGATCGCGCCGTGTTGTGGGGGCGTTGTGGAGGGTTTGGGGAGTTGTAACCAGTGTTCCCTCTAAGCGGGCGGGTGTTGTGAGCAAACTTTTTTCACTGTGAGCTAAAAATATCGGGCGCCAGCAAGTTATGAGCCAAATAAATATGTTGCTTTCTACCACAGAACTTCCTTACGTTTGTATGGAATCTATCCCCTTTCAACTTTAGAGAGTGCCCTCTCGTTCTCCCTGCCTTAGCTACTAAGTCTATTCCCTTCAGTACCTTGAATGTTTCTATCATGTCCCCTCTCAATCTCCTCTGCTCAAGGGAGAAGAGGCCCAGTTTCTCTAATCTTTCGTTGTACGGCAACTCCTCCAGCCCCTTAACCATTTTAGTTGCTCTTCTCTGGATCCTTTCGAGTAGTACCGTGTCCTTCTTAAAGTACCAGTGCTGGACGCAGTACTCCAGGTGAGGGCGTACCATGGCCCGGTACAGCAGCATGATAACCTTCTCTGTCTCTTCAGTCCAGCATCTGCCCCTTCCATTCACTGTCTGTCTTTCCCTGCCATCTCTCCTCCTGCCCCCCCCCCACCCTCCAATTTGGTCTAGCATCCATCATCTTCCTTCTGTTCCCCTCATGGTCTGGCATCTCTATCCTTCCCTCCCCCCTGTGGTTTTTAGCATATCTCTCTTCTCATTTCCTCCACTCAGATCTGATCATTCTCTGCTCTCTTCCCTTTTCTTCTCTGGTCTTCCTTCTCTATTTTCTGCCTCCATCTAAATTAAATTCTTTCTTACTATTTAGTCCCGTTTCCCTCTTTTCACTGTGTCTACACACAGCTTGTCACCCCTTTCCCTCACCCCTCCATTATCTTACTATTTTCTTCCCCCTTTATTTATCTCCTCCTTCCATCCAGTATGTGTTCTTTCCCCACTTCCATTCAGCATCTGCTCTCCCCTCTCAACTGACATCCATCTGCCTTCTGCTCTCTCTCCCTTCTTCTCACTTCCATCATCTGTCCCCTTCTCTCTCTCTCTCATCTCCTCCATTCCATCATCTGCCCCTTCTCTCTCTCCCCCCCCCAACTTCCATCATCTGCCCCCCTTCCCCTCACCTTTGTGGGTCACTTTCTTTCCCCTGAGGGTGGCTCATGTCACAGGGGAAGCTTTGGCCGAGCAGAACCGCTTGATTGACAGTGGAACTTACTTGATTGATGTCGATGCTGGGGCCCGTTGCCGTTTGAAGGAAAAAAAAAAAGGTGGAAAAAAGGAACCTGTAAGGCGAGAGGAAGGGAAACCTCCAGGATAGCTGCTTTTTGCCCTCCTTCAGCGGCCCAAGAGTTCAGACCAGCAGCGGCAGCTCTGTATGCTTTTAACTTCGGCACAGAGCTGCCCCTAATCAATAGTTTAGCGCGGTTTCATGAGGCAGCCTCGGGGCCTTTGATAGCCGGCCCGCTTCGATGATGCGATGTGGGCCGGCCTAGCAAAGGCCCCGAGGCTGCCTTATGAAACCGCGCTAAACTATTGATTAGGGGCAGCTCTGTGCCGAAGTTAAAAACATACAGAGCTGCCGCTGCTGGTCTGGAGGTGCGGAGACAAGGCAGGAGGCAAACGCGGTGGAAGGCAGGAGTCCCGGCAAAGGCAGGAGTCCCGGCACAGCGACTGCAACAGGAAGTTGCAAGTCAGCTGACGCCGGCCTTTCGTTGCGGCGGGGACCGAATCCTTCGCGGACCGGCAAGATTTTGTTTGCGGACCGGCGGTTGAAGAACTGTGCTCTACAATGTGTGCGCTGTGACGAGAAACTTGTGCGCTGCCAGGTAATATTTTGTGCGCAAGCGCACACCAGCGCACCTTAGCGGGAACACTGGTTGTAACCCCCCACATTTTACTGAAAACTTCACTTTTTCCCTGTTTTTAGGGAAAAAGTTAAGTTTACAGTAAAATGTGGAGGGTTACAACCCCCTAAACCCCCCATAACGCCGGCGCGATCTCTATTAAGTAAACTGGGGGGCTCCCCAACAAAACCCCCTGTCAGAGCCCCTAAAAGCTGTAATTTTCTTCGGCGCGCGCCTCCGCCTTGCGCTCAGTTGTCGGCGCGCGCCTTTGTCTTTCGCGGGGTTGTCTATGAACCCCCCTCAAACATCGAGCACTTTGCAGACAAACTGGTTCTACATCGCATAGGAAGTCATTAGATACGCGCGGAGTTTATAATATAAATTGCCTGAATTTCCCAGGGCCCGATACATTTAAAGGCACTTCTCCAGGTTACCCACCTTACCCAGTGCTGACCACGGATATTCAGTGGCAGTATCCAGATACCCGGAGAGAAAGCTGGGACACAAAATGTGTGTGATCAGCTATCTAGATATCGGTTTGAATATCACCGCTCTTAACTGCTTGTGAAAATCTGTGGCACTTAATATTTACCTGATAATGCCTCCTTTTATGTGATATATATGAAGGCATCCCCTCGGGTGGAGAACGGCACAATATGTTACATGTATGTGCACTGATACTTACTTTTATTCAAAGCACGGTCCCAACTAGGATCCCAGCTTCGGCACTTCTAAATGCCTTCCCGAAGCAAACAAGTGATAAATAAGTAGCGCTTCGAAGAACAAAATCAGCTAAAATGGCACCACGTAACAATTTATTCAGTTGTTACCGTGGCGCCATTTTAGGGAAAGGTAATGAAGACCTGCATACCGCCCCCTAGTGGCCTTGGCATTTCAAAGCGGTGGGCACTGGAGGATTAAGTGACTTGCCCAGGGTCACAAGGAGCAGCACCGGGATTTCATCTCGCAACCTCTGAGTGCAGAGGCAGCAGCTCCACCAGTGAGCCACACCCTCGGTCTGTCCCAGTATGGCAATCCTTACGTCCTCATGTGAACTGAGCATGGGACAGTGAAGCCACTGTGACATCGCTGATGAGGTTGGCTCTTGGGCATTGGTGGACTGAGGTATTATGACATCACAATCTCAGCTCTGGAATGTTGCTACCCTTTGGGTTTCTGCCAGGTACTTGGGACCTGGGTTGGCCACTGTTGGAAACAGGATACTGGGCTTGATGAAAGGGAATGGGAACTTGTATACCACTTTTTTGTTTCTTTGGCATTTCAGAGCTGACATTCAAAGCAGTGGGCTCAGGGTCACAAGGAGTGGCACCGGATTTCATCTCACAACCTCTGGGTGCAGAGGCAGGAGCTCAACCAGTGAGCCACAGCCCTACCACATTTGCTGCATGTATGAAATCTGTAGAGCATATCCTTCCTTATGTGTCCTGTTATAAAACAATTCTCCTACTGAAAAAGAGAAATCATCTGTGACAATGGGTTGTATTTGCTAATGATGGCATTACTTAAGTCTACCATGGGGGGTCAGTATTCAACATGATTCAACTGGCCCGAAATGACTCCTGGCCAGTTTAAACATCAGGACTAATCGGTCATTTTCAGTGGCGCCAAACGGAAAACCATTTCAGAAGCAGAGTCGCTACTTGGCTGGCGGTGTGCTGATATTCAGAATTTAACCGGCCAGGTTAGGTCAGTCCTATCTTTACTCGGTAACCTACAGCCGATTAAAGTGCTGAACAAGGTATCAGCTGGCTTTGCAAAGGCGGAAATTCAACGCTGGTCCCTGGAATTGAATTTCTGGGGTTAACACCCCGCTGAATGTCAGGCCTTTGGAGTTTGACCAAAATTAAGAGAAATATTGATCCTTGGAGAATTAGAAAGAAATGCATATTAGCTTCCTTTTTTAAAAGGACAATACATTTTTCTCTTCCCTCTCCCACAAATAATCTTTCATTTATGGATCACACTGTATACAATGACGTAGTGAAAGGGGAGTGAGTGGCCGGCTCCCCTCCTCCTCTGCTCTCCCACCCCTCCCCTACCACACTCATGCACACCTTCCCTTCCTCCCATGTCTAGCCCTTCGCTGGCGTTAGCAGCAGCTCCGACCTGCTGCTCGCGCCAGCCTCGGCTTTGATGTCATTTCCTGGTCACGGGACAAGAAAATTACCTCAGAGGGAGAGCCGAGGCTGGTGTGGGGAGCACGTTAGAGATTCTGCTCGCACGGGGGAAGTTAAAGAGGCACAGGGGAAGAGAAGGGAAGGGGGGTTGCTGTGGGGGGGATGGGGAAGGAGCAGGGGAGGAGGGAAAGAGGAGGGCGAGGAGACAGCCCCCTACCCTCACTACCTACATAGGTTCAAGGCAATTTACGATGCAAAGAGCCCATCTAGGTCATGGGGAGCGTACTGATAAACCAAGCAAGAATATAGTGTGGTGCAGTGGTTAAAGCTACAGCCTCAGCACCCTGAGGTTGTGGGTTCAAATCCACGCTGCTCCTTGTGACCCTGGGCAAGTCACTTAATCCCCCCATTGCCCCAGGTAGATTAGATAGATTGTGAGCCCACCGGGACAGACAGGGAAAAATGCTTGAGTACCTGAATAAATTCATGTAAACTGTTCTGAGCTCCCCTGGCAGAACGGTATAGAAAACTGAATTAGTAAGAAAAGTTTCTGGTAACCAGAGCTGATACTGTGATGTCACAATGCCTCTTTCCACCAATAAGAGCCAACCTCATCAGTGATGTCACAATGGCTTATTTGTCCTAATACATTTTGATTTCTAGAGTGGTACCAAGTGTACTTTCCTTATTTTTTTGTGAGCTAATTGATATAGTCATTTGTGCAAAGAACAATTCAAAAATTGTAGCTGGCCATATATTGGAAAGTTGAGGAGACAGACAAGAAGAGCCCAGCTTGACTACTCCATAATAAACAACATGCACGGTACCTGTTTTAATCTATTTCACCAGAAAAGAAATGGGGAAAAGGGGTAAACGTGTATACGCTTCTCCCCCAGATTTGCGGATTCAGCACTTGCGTCTTCGATTATTCGCGGTGTTTATCTTTCTGGCTCCACACACCCCTCCCCCACGAATGATGTCATCCTGGAATGCCGAGAAAAAGTTTGGCGCTTTTTTTTTTTTTTCAGCACTTGCTTCAGCGTAGTCTGGCAAACGGCAGCGTGCAGAGAGAAAATTTCACTCAAATAGGAACTAGTAAAAGTACCCTGCGTTGTATGTTTATTTAAAAAAATTTATGTTCCGCTTATCCTGCAATTCTATGCGGAGTGCAATAAAACATTCAGATGGTAAAAGAATAACAAATTACAGTCTTTACAGACTAAACATTTTACAATAAGAGCAACAAAACAGGAAACCCCCCCAAACTAAAACAAAACAAACACCTATCTCCCTCTGCTCTTAAGTGAATGGAACTTAACTGCTGGCACATCATTCACTGCTTCAAGTTGAAAATGTGCGCAAAAACAAAACGGTTTTAAGCTTTTCTCTAAACTGTAATCCCGATGAAGCTTGCCTAAGGCTGCACGATGCGGTTCAGAAGGCATTCGCAACTATGCGCAACTTAAGTCCAAAAATACTTCAACAACGAACAATTCAAACTCATAGTCCAAGCGCTAATCTTATGACTCCTGGACTACTGTAACATACTTTACTTGTCATGCCCCGCCAACATGCTAAAACAATTACAAACAGTCCAAAATACAGCCCTAAGACTAATATACTCGCTGAAAAAAATACAACCACATGACTCACACTGGCTCCCAGTACAAGCACGCATACAACACAAATTCTACTGCACCCTATTCAAAGCCCTAAATGGAAATGGACCAAGCTATCTGAACAACCGCCTAATCAGGAAAAACATATCCAGACCAAGGAGAACTGAAACATACTTTACCCACCCCCCGATCAAAGGCATGCAAAGCCAAAAATCTGCAAGCCACCAGAGCAGCAAAAATAGGCCACCATCTCTCAAGTCTGCTGACCACAACGCCCAACGACAAAACATTCAGGAAAGAACTGAAAACCATACTAGTCAAGAAATTTGTCAAATGATTACATTACATTAGTAATTTCTATTCCGCCATTACCTTGCGGTTCAAGGCAGATTACATAAGAATTGTTATGATATTAAGAGAAGTACATAAGGAATAGTCTGAACATTTTCTAATTTGCTAAGGAGTAGATAGTATTGCAGGTGAAGCTTGGGACATATCTGGTTGTGTTATATTAGTTTTATGTATTTTTTGAAGAGTAGGGTTTTTGTTTCTTTTTTGAAGGTTTTGTAATCTGTGGTTGAAGACAGCAGGTTGGTGAGTTGTCTGTCTAGTTTTGCTGCTCTGGTGGCCATTAGGTTGTCATATAGTTTTCTTCGTTTGACATTTTTGGTTGGCGGGTGTGTGAATAGTGAGTGGGTTCTCCTGTGTCTGATTGAGGTGGATTGTCCTGTAAAAGTGTAAAGTACAATATAAGAACTTCAATACATAACTTGGTTTTTTCAAAACAATCGTGAATATAGAAACATGATGGCAGATAAAGGCCAACCGCAGCATCCATTATCTCTTCCTCTCTCTTAAGGGATCCCACGTGCCTATCCCATGCCTTCTTGAATTCAGACACAGTCTCTGTCTCCACCACCTCTTCCGGGAGACTGTTCCGTGCATCTACCACCCTTTCTGTAAAAAAGCATTTCCTCAGATTACTCCCGAGCCTATCACATTCACAATTTCACGGTATTCGCGAGGGATTTAACCACAGTTCCATGAATACGAAAAGTTATTCTCGTTTTCTTGGTATTCGCGGGACGGCTTTGCCCCCAACCCACCCCCCAACAAATATGGAGGGAGAAGTGTAATTAAATTTTCAATTCTGCTTATGAGTTTGCCCATGTGCAAATTACCCAGACAGTTTAGTACAATCTGCCTTCAGGTACTTCTGAAAGAAAATGTCCCAGGTTGCTTTTTGTTTGGAAAAGGGCTTAAACATACCCAGCTACAAAAGTATTTAAGTACCTGAAAATTTGTCCCTAGGATGTTAGGAAATATTTTAAAGCAAATCGTTGCTAATTTTCTGCAGTGGTGGTGCAGTCATTTCATTAGATATGTACAGTTTAATACACTTTGTATACCATGAAGAGAAACCAATAGATAATTCAGAGACAAGAGAGCTTTTCAGAGAACTTCTGTTTTTTGTGATGATGGTTTGCAAAGAAAATGTATGGTGAACTTGACTTCATGTAAATATGCCACAGCTTAATGATTTGGATCTGTTTTAAATTTAAAATTATATATAAATATGAGATATGGTGTGTGATCCATGTTTTATAAATCTAAATGCTTTGCCTTCTCTTCAGTCTGCTTACTATACTAGACTGTGAAAGCACTTTGGGGCTGATTCTACAAATGGCATCCTACCGCCTTCTCACCAATCAATCGGGACGCACATTTTTCTTAAAAATCCATGGGGCGAAGCACACCTACAATATAGGTGTCTGACTCACACCAACGGAAGGGTCTAGGCACATCTACTGACGCATAGGGCCGGTGTGGACATGGTTTCCATCAGACGTGACCTTGGGCGTCCGTAAGCGTCCCTGCGCGTCTCCATAGGTGCGAGACAGATGCCTGTAAAATGCTGGCCTATATTTAAGGCGTCTGTTAGGAAAAAAAGACGCGCTTCTCTAAAGGACGCCGATGCGTGATTGACACACGATCAGCGGCCGCTTTTACAAAAAGCGCCTAAATTTGGCAGCCACCTACAAAAATGGCGCCAGCCACATGTCAATCATGATTAGGCGTCGTTTAAGGAATTGCAGCTAATGACGCCGTCGCTTACCACAAAACTTGGGGGTCTTACAAGTCTACATTGCAGATGCCTAAGTTCTTTTGGGAATCATGTCTAATGGCATGTAAGGTCATTTCTGCCCCCCCCTAACCACGCCTACTTTGATCTTAGGCGTCATTACGTGGCTTCTTGTAGACACGATTATAAGGCCTACTTTTTTTTTTATGGAGTTTTTACTTGGTATTTAATGGCACGGTCAATTACTGCGCCGATTAAAGCCAATTAAAACAATTTAGGCAGCGGTATGGCGCCTACTGTTGCGTAACTTATGGTGCCGTGTATAGAATCAGGCCCTTTGAAGCTTATTTATGAAAACTTCGGGGTTTTGTGAACAGATATTCAACCCTTTAGGCTCAAAAGTCTGAGCCTATGGAACAGTGGGCTTATAAAAGGAGCGGTTCATGTGAGGAGGGACGCGGCAACTGGGCCGCGGACCATCCATGGGAAGTTGCAGAGGAAAGACCATTAGTCAAAGCGTGAAAAAATATTCTAAATAAAATGTGATGACCACAGAACCTCTTTAACCCTTTCAGGACCAAGGGACATATTTGTCCCATAACTTTAAAATCCTATAAATTTTGATTGGGATAGTCTACAGTTCTAAATTTGATATGTACGGATTCCATATGATACTGCCTTTATGTAAACAAACTGGTTCCGACATTCATTCATTAGCGTCGTTGCCAGATTGACAAGAAGATTCACTTGCCACACTGTCCATAAGCCAGAAGTTTGATTTTTTAATAAAAAAATAATGATATTTCACAAAAAAAATCAATTTTTTGGCATCTGCAAGCCCTTTTTACCATAAAAATGTCGTCAAAACCACAAAAATTGGCCTACGATCCTTATGGTCCTGAAAGGGTTAAGGACGCTTGCAACCCCTGAAATGAAATCCCTCCAGCAAAGCATGCAAATTATGCAAGCACAGAATGATAAACGCTTCTTTAGACGTGAACCCCCCTTCCTACTCTGCTTCCCCGCCTTTTTTTTTATTTCGATGTTTTTTTTTTCTCTTCTCCTTTGTTCCAGTCAGTTTTTGTTGATACATTCTCCCCTTTACAATTTTATTTTTTCTTTTACTTGATATTGCTTGTGTTTAATTTTCTATTTTTAACTGTATTTTTATTACACTGCTCCCTCCATATTCGCGGTGATTGGGGGCTGGACTGAACCGCGAATACGTAAAAACCGTGAATAATTTATCATATGGTGTTTCAGCCTTCCCTGCCCTGCCTGTGGCCTTCTTCAAATTGAGCCTGGCGCCGCCATGACGGGTCCTCCTCAGCAGCTGAGAGAGAGGGGGGATGGTAGGCAGGGAGGAGCCAGGGGGTACCTCTTCCCGGGTCGGAGGAAGCCATACTCACGCTTTATCCACCAGCTCCCGCACTTTCCACATATTCAGCATGTCGGCAGCTTCCCCACAACGGGGGCAGACTGGCCTCGGCTGGTCCCTGTGCGGCCTCTGGAACCGGATGGGAGCGCGGAGGGGGCGGGAGAGGGGAGGCAGCCCACCACGGATTTCCTCTTCCACTCCCGGGAATCCTGATAGAGCAGCCGTGGCCTCGTGCTCTTGCCTCCAAAGCCGCCGCAAGTTCAGTCGCTCAGGCGGAGAGTTGCGGCACGCACATTACGGCGCTCTGCGTGGGAAGGCACGTCCTCTCGCAGGGCAGCCCTGGGAGGTGTAGTTCGTGGGGACGGGAGCGAGGACTTTGCTTCCTGGTTTTTCACTTTACTGTAGTTGCCATTTCTGCACTCATGGAAAAACCGCGAATAATCGAAATCGCGAGTGCAGAAACCGCGAATACGGAGGGAGAAGTGTAGTGTAAACCGATGAGGTATTCCTTGATAAACGGTATATCAAGTGATGAATATACTTGGATTCTTGGGTTGCTTTTCTTGCAGTATCTATAACCCCTCAAAAGCCTTTTTAAAAGAAATGCTATTTTTTTTTTAACTTCAGAAGATGAATGCCTTTTTTGAATGAATCAAATTTTTTTTAAAACTCCTTCAATGTTAGTGCTAAACTTCACTCCCATTGTTTTCGGCTGTGCTCCACTAAGATATCACCTAGGACAGGGGTCCCCAAAGTCCCTCCTTGAGGGCCGAATCCAGTCAGGTTTTCAGGATTTCCCCAATGCATATGCATGAGATCTATGTGCATGCACTGCTTTCAATGCATATTCATTGGGGAAATTCTGAAAACCCGACTGGATTCGGCCCTCAAGGAGGGACTTTGGGAACCCCTGACCTAGGACAAGGAAGTCCAGACTAAAAAAAAATCAACATGCCTTTCCCTCCCCACCCACAGTAGAGTACTGTGGTTAAGGTTAAGATGCTTTTTAGTTGACATAGCTACCTAAACTCTTTACTGAACAAACACATCGTGAAAGCAGTCCTACTGGCCTGAATTTGTTTTATTACATTGATTTTGTAGGAAGTCACATTTTCTAAGTGAATTGTTGTATTTTATGACCATGTGAAATTCCCTGTTTAGGGTTAATGTTTAGAATGGATTTAAGAACTTCAATATATTGCATTTTTTGATTCCCATCAAAGTGGTTTACAAATTAACGCTGAAAACAATGCACATGCGGTTTCATAAAATAGAAACTCAGATGTTTTTAACAATTTATGAAAGGCTAACGTGAAGCAACCGTGGAGAACTTGCTGCTGGTATCCAAGAATGGCTCCAGTAAACCAGTTCATGGCAGAGACCAAAGAAATTCAAGATCAGCATAACCGCGTTCTTTGCCACTATGGCGGGAAATCCCTCTCACCCCGCGGCTATGACACGGAGAAGAAGAATAAGAGACTTGCTCCGGGACCTTCCTTCTGCTGACTCCCTCCTTGATGTAACTTCCAGTTTTACAATACCGAAAGATGCATCAAGGAGGGACTCGGCAGATAGAAGGCCTCGGAGCAGCCCTCTGACTCTTCTCCGTGGCATGGCTGAGGATCCTTGAGGTAAAATAGGTGTGGGGCAGGAGGGGAATTGGGGAGGAAGGCACAGAGATGCCATTGCTGATCCAGGCGCAATTTTTTTTTTTTTTTAACCGTGGGAGCAAGGCTTTTTTTTTTTACCATTCCACCGTGGGAACAGCTACTGGGCTTGTTGGACCATTGGTCTGACCCAGTGAGGCTATTTTTATGTTCTTTACGTGGGTCTTTTCCACTCACTAAAGGTTATTTTTATCATTGCCTAAAAATGGCTGATTTTCCTTTTTTCAAAATTAATGGGCACGCACCAATGTTGCCATTATCAAAAATTAGCGGGTGAGCCCTTATCACCGAGTTTCAAGTTTTTATTAAGATTTGATTTAATTGCTTATCTTGTTTTACTAAGCGAAATACAATTGGCAAAAAAGCATTAAAGAAGACATATAAATTATAATTTAAGAGCAATACGTAAAATGAACCATACAAACTAACTGGCACAAGAGTGTAGAAAGGGTGGAACTACAATCTGCTTTTTAGAGGCAAAAGAGCATGATGAGGAAGTAAGGGCCCACTCCCTAGTCCCACACTATTCAGCACATGGCAATGTAGATGCATAAGAACATAAGAACTGCCGCTGCTGGGTCAGATCAGTGGTCCATCGTGCCCAGCAGTCTGCTCACGCGGCGGCCCTCTGGTCAAAGACCAGCGCCCTAACTGAGACTAGCCCTACCTGCGTACGTTCCGGTTCAGCAGGAACTTGTCTAACTTTGTCTTGAATCCCTGGAGGGTGTTTTCCCCTATGACAGACTCTGGAAGAGCGTTCCAGTTTCCTACCACTCTCTGCGTTCTCTGCGTTAACTGATTAGCAGGGAAACGTCCATTTTAAGCATGCACATTTGGAACTTTACGTCATCAGAAAAAGGGGGTTTCTTTGGATCACAAAAAATGATTATTTAACAGATTTTTTTATTACCCATAAAAGTATATCAACTTATGCACAGATTGATGCAATATAAATGACATCCTGCTCAAACCATTAGTACAGATACCCTAATTTAGAGAAAATGTTCCCAAATAATGAATTCACTAGGAAGTTGAAGTATCATATAGAGGCTTAACAGCTCAGTACATAGAACCTCTTATAACATATGTTATTTCAGGTCCTTATCTTGGCTATATCAATCACCATATAATCATTTAGGTCACAGTTCTTCAACCGCCTGTCTGCGGACCAGTGCCGGTCCGCAGAAAATTTCTGCCGGTCCGCGCAGGGCCGGCGAGATCAAGTCGGCAGTTAAATTTCCTGCCGACTTCGGTTCCTCCCAGCCTCAGGCAATCAAGACAGGCTGCCGACTTCGGGGCCTTCCCTCTGTGAGTCTCGCCTGTTCGGAAACAGGAAGTTGAAACAAAATAGGCGGGACTCAGAGAGTGAAGGTCCCGACGTCGGCAGCTTGTCTTGATCGCCGGCCCTGCAGAGTTGCTGAAGAGGGCCACAGGGAAGTTGCGAGTAGAACGGAGAGAGCTGCAGATTCAGGTGCAGGTGGAGGGAGATGGTCAGCATGTGCGAGCAAGATCCTGGGGAGCCTTCACAGTGGCTGTCTTCCCTCCCACCAGCTCTCCTACTTGCCAGGGCAGTGATTTACTGGCAACTTCCTGATGCTGGAAGGGGAGGAAGCCACTGTAGGAGGCTGGGAAGCTGCTGGATAAAGGGAGAGCTGTTACTGGACTTGAAGGGAGTTAGAAGGAGAGATGCTGCTGGGAGGGGAGGAGGGAAAGGGATGGGAAGAGAGTTAATGTTGGATAGAGGGAGGAGGGAAGGGAGAAGAAGGAGAGATGCTGCTGGGAGGAGAGGAGGGAAAGGGATGGGAAGAGAGTTAATGTTGGATAGAGGGAGGAGGATAGGGAGAAGGAAAAAAAGGAAGGAGGGAAGGGAGAAAGAAAAAAGGAAGGAAACAGCTGGCAGGGAGATTACAGGAGGGGAAGGGGGTCATGGTGGAATGGAGAGATCAGATGAGGGAAAGGGGAGAGAGAGGAATGAGAAAGTAGAGAGACATTGATGCTGGAAAGGGGGTCAGCAGAGAAATGAGAGAGGGATAAAGATGCTAGATCTGGTGTAGGAGAGATAAAAATGAAGAAGGCAGTGAAGCTGGAATGAATGATGTAAAAAGGAGAGAGGAGGAACAGGCTGGATGGACAGGGAAGAGGGGCATAGAAAGAAGTCAGATACATATGGAAGAGGGAGAGGGCAGACATTGGATGGAACGGGCAGATACTGGAAGGAAAAGAGTGAAAAGAAGATGAAAGCAGAAACCAGAGACAACAAAAGGTAGAAAAAAATAATTTTATTTCTATTTTGTCATTAGAATATATCAGATTTGAAATATATATCCTGCTAGAGACATAACTGGGGACTGCAGTATTCTGTTAGCATGATATTTCTATGTAGCATTCTATAATAACTTGGCTTGTTCAGTTTTCTTGATAGTAGAGGGGATATCTGTGAAGGGGAGGGGAGACAGGGGTTTTGTTGGTCCGTGCTCTGTATAATTGTATTTATAAAATCACAATTGTTCAGAATATTGTTTCTTTTTATACTTTAATAAAATATGTTCAATATAAAATCATAATTGCGGCTTGTGCAGATGGGATCAGATGGTTTGCGGGGACCGAGCTCGCGGAGATGGGGCGTAAACGGGATTTTTAAATTTTAGTCCTAGTAGTTTGCCGGTCCACAAAATAATTCTTTTATTTCTGCCGGTCCATGGGTGGGGGCAGCAGAGGAAAACACTGCATCGCCCTCGACCAGGGCCGCACAAAATACTTCAAGGGGCCCAGGTTGGACACCCCTGTTCTAAAGCATTATGTCGTACTAAATTGGAAAGAAAAATAATCTGTCATTTTCTTCTGGGCTGCATTTTGATACTATATCACTGGCATGCCACATGCCTTGTAGGCGGAGCCTGCATGTCCGTTATAGCCGTGTAGTGTGTCTGTCATGGTGGGCGTTGGCTGATCAAAAGGAATGAAAATGGTGATGTTGTCTGCATAGTTATAGGAGCTTAAGCCTATTTTGTCTAGGCAGGTGCCGAGGGATGCAATGTAGAGATTGAAGAGTGTTGGAGATAATGGCGATCCTTGGGGTATACCACAGGGGTTGGACCATGGTTCTGATTTTTCTTTGTTTGTCTTTACTCTGTAGGTCCTGGATTGTAGGAATCCTTGAAACCATGTGTGTACTTTGCCTGTGATTCTATATTGTATCTAGTATTTATAGCAGGATATCGTGGTCTACCAGGTCAAATGCTGCTGTGAGATCTAGTTGTAGAATCAGCATTTTTTTGCCTGTGCTGAGGTGTTGTCTAGCTGTGTCCATAAGGGAGCCTAGTAGTGTCTCAGTGCTGAAGTTGGTTCTGAATCCAGACTGTGTAGAGTGGAGAAAATTGTGGTTTTCTAGGTAGTTAGTGAGTAGTTTAGCTACAAGGCCTTCCATTAGCTTGACATATAGTGGAATTGAGGCTATGGGTCTGTAGTTGGATGGTTGATATGTTGCTCCTTTTAGGTCTTTCAAGATCAGGGTGACAATGATTTCAGAGAGGTCTTGTGGGAAAAGACTATCTGTGAGCATGGTTTGTATCCATTGCATGAGGAGAGTGCAGAATTTTAGGCTGAGGTTTTTTAATAGGTATGGTGGGCATTGGTTGAGGTCGCAAACTGTGTGGCTGTATTTTTTCTAGAGTTTGTTAAGGTCAGACCATTGTATTGTGGAGAAGTGGGACCAGGTTCTATCTGCTGCAGCTGGGTTGGGGTTCCTGCGAAGTTTGTCCTGGCAGTTGTAATTTTGTTTTTAAAGTATTCAACTAAAAGTGTGGCTGAAGGGGGAGGGTTGTCATTTTTGGCTAGATAGGGTTTGATGTCTGTGAGTTCTATTAGTAATTGGAATAGTTTTTTTGTGTCTTGGGCCTCTATGCCTATTTGGTTTGTGTAGTATGTCTTTCTTTTTTTTTAGTTTTTAGTTTTAGTTTGTATTGGTTTAGTTTTTTCCATGCTGCTCTTGTGTGTTCTTGGTTACTCTTTCTCCGTTTTCTTTCTAGTCGTCTACATTGTCTTTTGAATAGGAATAGTTCGTTGTCGAACCATTTGTCTGATCGTCTGCTGATTTTGGTTTTTGTTTGTACTGGGGCTAGCTCGTCTAGGGTAATTGTACTTATATTGCACCATTGTGAGATGAAGTCTTTGGGGTCACATTCTTGGATTGTAGCATCTGTTTTATTCCAGAATTTGGAGGGGTCGATATATGTACTTGATTTGTAGGTTAAGCTTTGGGATTTTGGTTTGGCTTTGCCTTTGGCCCAGTTGATATTGAAGGTGTAAGTGTAATGGTCTGAACAGATGGATCTGGACCATTTTCCATTTGAGGTTTGAATCTCTGGTAGAATGGGCTGTTGGGTCATGAAGGCTGCAATGTTTAGTTAGTGACCTTTCTCATGTGTGGTTTGTGGGTCTAAGATCTTATAGGTTACGGCTTCGAGGTAAGATAGTAGGTTTTCTACTTGCTTAGAGGTATGGTCTTCGAGATGGAGGTTTAGATCTCCTAGGATTAGGTTGTAAGTCGCCGTTGGTGAGTTTCGGTATATAAAATCTTTGAATTTTGGTCTTGCTGTGTTCCAATTCCCTGGTGTTATGTAGCTGAGCATGCAGGTTATGGATCCTTTTAGTGTGGTGCATGAAAGTTGGCTGGCTAGTAGATCCATGTATGAGGTGGACGTTTTGTCTAGTATGTTTAAGTTTAGGGAGTTTTTGACTGAGATGGCTAGACCTCCTCCTCCTTTTTTATTTCCCTGCAGACCACTGTTATCTTGTATCCCTTCTGCCAAATTTACGTTATCCTGAGGTCCAAGTCTGAGGTTAGCCAGGGTTCAGTGAGAAAGAGGCAGTCTAGATTTTCGGTTTTTATCCAGTCTTTTATGTGTTCTATCTTTGGGCCTAGAGCTCTGATGTTTATGTAGGCACATGTTAATGTGGTGTATTCTGTTTGCGCACTATTTTTTGCTTTTGGGTAGACAAGTGCTCATATTTGGGGGTGTGGTTTAGTCCTGGAAGGGTTTGTTGGTCTTCTCCTCCATGTTGGTGTGATGATGTGGTGTATGCAGGTCTGGGAGTTTATGTTTCTGTCTGTAATGGTTCTCCTGGCTGGGTGGTGAATTCTATTTGTAGTTGAAATAGTTGGTATTGGGAAGCTGTTGTTTGCTGCAGCCTTCCAGTTGGTTAGGAGCGAGATGATTGGTAGGATAGTTTGTGTTATAGCTTTCATTGTGAAAGATAACGAAAAACAAAATGGCAGAGCCAAAGGAAAGGGGAACTTTTAAAACAAGCAAGATTTCCCGCTGAGCCCTCCAACTGGCTCAGCAGCTGGAGGGTCGGAGTGCTCTCCTACGCCTTAGGGGGGATCCTCAGTTGCTCCGGGAAGAATGAAATGGCAGAGCCAAGGAAAGTGGAACTTTTAAACAAGCAAGGTTTCCCGCTGAGCCCTCCAACTGGCTTAGCGGCTGGAGCGTCTGTGAGGGGCGGAGTGCTCTCCCACGCCCGAGGGGGATCTTCAGTTGCTCCTGGAAGAACGAAATGTACTGAGCTGTTAAGCCTCTATATGATACTTCAACCTCCTAGTGAATTCATTATTTGGGAACATTTTCTCTAAATTAGGGTATCTGTACTAACGGTTTGAGCAGGATGTCATTTATATTGCATCAGTCTGTGCATAAGTTGATACACTTTTATGGGTAATTAAAAAAAATCTGTTAAATAATCATTTTTTGTGTTCCAAAGAAACCCCCTTTTTCTGATGACCTAATTTCATTGTGGGTTGGATTAGCTTGAAAGTGATCCGTGTTCTTCATTTAGAACTTTACAGCAACCCGCGGTAAGCCCTTTTAAGCTGCGGGTAAGCATGCACTAGTGCTTACCGCAGCTTAGTAAAAGAACCCAAAATAAGAATTTTCCTTTCAATGTGTTCTCTTCTTCCTTTCCTCTTAACTTATATATCTTGTCTTCTTCCATTTCAAAAAGCAGCCAGGTGGGCACTAGGAATTTAGTACGTAACAACGTTTGTTGATGGTAGACCAGAAAGTGACAATACAGAGTCCACTTCAATTATGCCAAAATATCTCAGTTATTTCCTCCATTGCATGGGAATTTCCTTGAGGTACACAAGGTGGCAGATGAATATTGCTGCTATTTTGGGGGGAAGTTTGGGGAAGGCGGAGGGAGAAGCATAAGTAGAATTAAAGCAAGGGGATGGAGTAGTAATGCAGACTCTTGTACACTAGAGGGCCTACCATTACTTTGCAATGGTACATACTGTACTACAGTAAAACCTTGGATTGCAAGTAACTTGGTTTGCAAGCTTTTGCAAGAGAAGCAAAACATTTTATACATTTTAACTTGATATACAAGCAATATCTTGCAATACAAGTACATACAGTATACATACATCACAACTGAGCTGTAGTGACTGTTTTAAACGAGCAAAGTCTTGCAATACGTGCTGGGTTTTGAAAAGCCGTCCAAACCCCCCGGACATGTTCTCAAAAGGAGGATATGTCCGGGGAAATCTCCTTACGAGAAGCATAGAAGGATATGGGTGACTAAAAATTACACCAGGTGTACACCTGGCAGGGCCTCCGCGTGTGCGGATCACCGGACTTGATGGACCGAAGGTCTGATCCAGAGATGGCGCTTCTTATGTTCTTATGAATAGCAAGATTCCGGAATCCCAGAGAGTAGCAACATTCCAGAGCCGAGATTGTGACAAGGACTGAAACTAAGGGGGGACAAGTCCAGGACAAATATCAGGAAGTTCTGCTTCACGCAACGAGTGGTGGACACCTTGTGGCCCACTGTAGCCCAGGTCAGGGCTTCAATAGTACTCTCAGTGGTAAGCCACCCAAAATAACACCCAGTTGTGTGGCCCGGACTGGAGCCACCCTGCAGGACCGAACTCCACACAGGAATAAAAAGGAAAAAAAAATCAATCAACAAAAGTCACTACAATTTTCCTTTCGTAGAAAAATAATATTAAATTTATTTCCTTATTGTCTCAAGGTGAGTAGTCTTTCAAAATAATCGCCAAATTTGTCAGAATGTTCTTAATGAAAGCAACACAAAAAGTAGCAAACAAGGAAAGCAAATAACAGCACAAAATAAAGTCTTTAACTTGCTCTCAGCAGTGCTTCAACTTCAGCTGTGGCAGAGAGTTTAATTCCCCTCAGTCGCAGCCCTGTCTGCTCCCACGCAGGCAGTTTCAAAATACAAACATAATACAGTTCATGGCACTCACTCCACACTGGTGCCCAAAGTCCACACAAGCCTCTGGCCAGTTCCACTCACTGCCAGGTCAGGAGAGTGATAGGTTTTGCAAAAATGAAGCCTTTAACTTGACTTGCTAATTCCCTCCCAGGGTATACACAAAACCTCTCCCCATCAAAAATCACTCTCTAGCTTGCAATCAAAATAGTTCTTCAAACAGTCCAAAACAAACAAACTTCACTCACTGTTTGTGGGTGGAAGCCAAATCCACCTGCATAGTTTCCACAAATTCAGGGTCATATTCTGCCAGGCTTTCCTCAACTTCCATGGACTGATCTTCTGGCAACTGTGGCTCCTCTGCCTGACCAGCCTCAACCAGCTCCATTGGAATAGGCTTGTTGCACCTGTTTGGCTCCAGAGACTCTCTAGGGAGAAAGGACTTAACCCTTTCAGGACCATAAGGATCGTAGGCCAATTTTTGTGGTTTTGACGACATTTTTATGGTAAAAAGGGCTTGCAGATGCCAAAAAATTGATTTTTTTTGTGAAATATCATTATTTTTTTTTAAAAAAAATCACACTTCTGGCTTATGGACAGTGTGGCAAGTGAATCTTCTCGTCAATCTGGCAACGACGCTAATGAATGAATGTCGGAACCAGTTTGTTTACATAAAGGTAGTATCATATGGAATCCATACATATCAAATTTAGAACTGTAGACTATCCCAATCAAAATTTATAGGATTTTAAAGTTATGGGACAAATATGTCCCTTGGTCCTGAAAGGGTTAAATCTCCTCCCTAGTTGGCTTCCCTTCCTGTTCTCAGTTACAGGTTTAAGTACCGTGGGGCAACGCCCTGCTGTGTCAGCCCTGGCAGTGTTCCAAGGACCTCTTGGGCTCCCCCGGTGGACAGAGTTATTATCATTGTCAGGAACTGCCTGTACCTTCCCGATTCCTCCCCGGGATTTCTTTCTTTCTGCTTTTTCCTCTGTCCTAACTGGGACCTGAGCAGGGAGAATACCTGGCTGGTCACAACCTGGAATGCTCTCCCAGAGGAGGTTATTGTGGAATCGACCATCCAAGGATTCAAAAGCAAACTAGATGCACATCTCCTTACGAGAGGCATAGAAAGAAAAGGGTGACTAAAAATTACTCCAGGTGTACACCTAGCAGGGCCTCCGCGTGTGTGGATCGCCGGACTTGATGGACCAAAGGTCTGATCCGGAGATGGCGCTTCTTATGTTCTTATGAATAGCAAGATTCCGGAATCCCAGAAAGTAGCAACATTCCAGAGCCGAGATTGTGACATGGACTGAAGCTAAGGGGGGACAAGTCCAGGACAAATATCAGGAAGTTCTGCTTCACGCAACGAGTGGTGGATACCTGGAATGCTCTCCCAGAGGAGGTTATTGTGGAATCGACCGTCCAAGGATTCAAAAGCAAACTAGATGCACATCTCCTTACGAGAGGCATAGAAGGATATGGGCGACTAAAAATTACGCCAGGTGTACACCTGGCAGGGCCTCCGTGTGTGTGGTCACCGGACTTGATGGACCGAAGGTCTGATCCGGAGATGGCGCTTCTTATGGACATCTGGTATCCCTAGCAGCCCTGGACTTTTTTGCCAGCAGCACTGTCCAGATACTGTCTCTAAATATCCTTACTTTTCAGATTCCGGTTCTCCTCTGGTTTTATTTTCTCATTTGATTCCATATTCTCCTAGAAGGGAGCTGCGTTCCTCTAATCAATCCTTACTGACCATTCCGTCAATTTGTCTACATATCTACAGAGATTCTAGTTTCTCTCCAAAGCTTTGGAACTTCCCTTCCGCTATATCTGCGCACAGAAAAATCTCTTCAGACATTTAAATCACACTTGAAAGCCTATTATTGCAAACTGGCATTTGACCCTATTTCTTAACATAAGAATTGCCGCTGCTGGGTCAGACCAGTGGTCCATCGTGCCCAGTGAAGTCCGCTCACGCGGCTGCCCTTAGGTCAAAGACCAGTGCCCTATTTGAGTCTAGCCTGACCTGCGTACGTTCCGGTTCAGTAGGAACTTGGCTAACTTTGTCTTGAATCCCTGGAGGGTGTTTTCCCCTAGAACAGCTTCTGGAAGAGCGTTCCAGTTTTCTACCATTCTCTGGATGAAGAAGAACTTCCTTACGTTTGTACGGAATCGATCCCCTTTTAACTTTAGAGAGTGCCCTCTCGTTCTCCCTACCTTGGTGAGGGTGAACAACCTGTCTTTATCTACTAAGTCTATCCCCTTCAGTATCTTGAACATTTCGATCATGTCCCCTCTCAATCTCCTCTGCTGGAGGGAGAAGAGGCCCAGTTTCTCTAATCTCTCACTGTACGGCAGCTCCTCCAGCCCCTTAACCAGTTTAGCTTTTCCCTTGCTTTTTCTTCTTGCATTTTTTCCCCTAACCTCTTGATAATTGTAAACCTTTCCTGCCCTTGATTGTCACTTTGTTCCCACTTTGTTCATTGTACAGTATACATTTCCCTGTTGTGTTTATTTTACTGTTTTTGGTTTTTTTTAATTATTTCCCTTTGATTTTTATTTATTGTTAACTGCTTTGATTTGACCTTTTTTTGTTGTTAATAATGGCTTTCCCTTGTTTGTTCTCTTTCTCTCTATCAATTGTGGTTCCAACCCTTCTTTCCTTTTGTTCCCGTTCGTCAATGTTTTTAAAAATTGTCATTTCCTCTGGTCTGTTTCTGTGTAAATTGTATTTTATTTGGCACATTGTTTTGACGTTTTTGTACACCGCCTAAAAGGCTTGATTGGGCGGTATAAAAAATTTTACATAAACTTGAAACTATATATTAAATAAAGTAACCGTAATAAGGAGCCACAAGGCAGTCCCAGCAGCCCTATTACTAACAGTGGCATTGGCCCCGGACAAAAACTGGTTACTGAGACTTTTCTTTAAAAATAAATTGAAAACATTCTTAGGAATGCAGATACAAATGTATCCTGATCTTGCCAGAGAAACCCAGAGGCGTCGTAAAGAATTTCTATTATTAAAGCCAGGGGTGTTGGCCCTGGGGGCAACTTTTTATTTACGTCACCCATGTAAATGCGTGGTATTATTCTTCTCAGAAATTTGTCTTTTTTGATCCTTCACAGCTGGTGACCTTCCTGTCTCGCTTGGATAAAGAAAAGGACAATAAGATCTAGCCCTAGATGGGAAGTTATTAGGAACTTTGAGCTCAGCTTAGATTAATCTTAGCATTTTTTTTGTTTGTTTTTCTTAATTTAAACTGTCCATTGTACATCTAGATCCTCAAAGTGGACTTGAGTTAAAAATTTAAGTAACATAATGGAGTTTTCTTTTTGTTTTCTTTCTGAAAATATGGATATGTATTATTCATTTGCTTCTTTGTTTTTTGGACTTTAATATGATGATCACGGCTATGTTTCCTTAAACTTAAATTTTTGCTTTCTGTACAAGTTTATACTTGATAATTATTTATAAAATGATAAATAAAAAATAAAATAAGGAGCCACAAACATCTGCTTGCACCCTGCATAACATTGTAATGCAAGCAGAGGCTGTCCGTGGACTTGTTACCCAACCGATTTTTTTACTTCTGCTTTTCACTGACTTCTACTTTCATTCAGCTTTGCTCCCTGTGTGCTCAGAAATCACATGACTGGTGAAAGCAAGTGTTTGGGCTCTGGGCACCAGAAGTCCTCAAACGCGACGAGCCTCTTCCTACTTCCTTGCAAAGCGGCAGCAACGGACCACTTGCTCCAGTGCCTTCAACATGGATGGATTCGCTGCTCTGGAGCTAATTCTGGCCTTTTCTGGTGAGTGTTTTCAAATGATAGAGACTTCAGCTTGTCGTCCCATGTGCTATAAAGACTTTGCTGTATCATCCATCTGTTCTGTTAATACACATGAAAATAGCATAGAGATTATGTTGGTTCACTTTACTGTTACTAGGTATCTCTCCCCCCCCCCCCCTCACTGTGAGCATCGGGAGCGGCACAGAGCATTCAGCGCGCCAGCCTGCGCTATAAACTGCTTCCGGGGTTTTGTAAAATGAGGGGAGATATATGACTTAATTGCATGACACTTGTTTTTGTATTGGAATAATACATTTTTATGAGCTTTTGAGGTCTATATTCTGTGATTCAGGTAAAGATATATATTAAAAAAAAAAAAAAAAAAAAAGCACCGTATATGTTACAGATTGCTTGTGTTGGTTTATTTGTGCGTGCATGGCCAAGCACTTGCAAGCCTGAAGAGCACTATTCAGTCTTATGTTCCGTTACCACACCTGCGCTCTGTCCATCGCGCAGACTTGTTTGTCCCCCCCCTCCCCCGTTAGGTGTCTGAGATTGAACATTACACGAGCAAGCACGTTTTCGTGCATCAGCCCGCAGGAATGGACTCGTGTGCTTATGTGTATACGACAGCAGGGTAATCGTGGTGTTTTAAAGAAGTTATTGACGAGACACATGTTTTGTAATACGAAATATGGGAATTGACGTTCTGTATGGGTATAAGCGCTGGTTGCTTGTCTGTTTATGTTTTAAATGTGTACTATTTGTATTGCATATGTTTAAATTGTAAAAAGCGGATTATAAACAAAACTAAAACTTAACCTTATATACCGGGACTTCAACCAAAGGAAGCTCGATGTGGTTAAAAATAAAGTGAACTGAAATGCAAGAGTTAGTTTTCAAAATGTTTAGCGAATAAAAAAGTTTTTAACAAGTTTACGGAAGAGTTGGAAGGAACTGGGACACCTCAAAATTAGGGGAAGTTCATTCCATAGTTGGGGAAATTTAAACGCCAGAGACCTGCTACAATTCTTAACGCCTTGAATTGCTTTCCTAGAAGGAAGAGAAAGTTCAAATCGACGAATGCCTCTCGCATATGAAAATCTATAAACATTCCATAGCAAATGAACAAGAGGAGCAAACATACCACGTAAAATCTTAAAAACAATACATAAACACTTAAACTGAATTCTAAAATATTACCACAATCTCTTTTAAAAGGTACCACAATAACATAGGCTCTAGTTTTCAGCAGAGCCAATATGGCTACTAGAACTCTATGTTAGAATATATTTGGACCAAATGTATTAAAATCTTGGAATGCGTTGGATTTATTTCAACAGATAATTGTGGAAATATAATTTTTTTTTTTTTTTAGAAATTATTTTTATCACATCCTATGTTGGTTTTTTGTTTTTTTGTTTTTCAGCATTTGTAACCTGTAATTTTAATACAGAGGCCAGAGAGAAATTGGAATCCATCCAAAACTCTGCAGAATTCCTACCATCAACCAATCACACAACTCTTTCAACAATGACAGAAATGACAGTAACTACCATCTACACAACCAGTAACTTCATACACCATACTCATTCAATAAAACCACCTTCAACAGCAGTTATCACAATCGGTAACACCACACATCACAACCCTTCAATAGTGACAACTACTCCGACAGCTAACACAACACACAGCCACGTAACTGGTAACACCACACAACACAACCTTTCAATAGCGACAACTACTCTGACAGCTAACACAACACACAGCCACATAACTGGTAACACCACACAACACAACCTTTCAATAGCGACAACTACTCCGACAGCTAACACAACACGTAGCCACGTAACTGGTAACACCACACAACACAACCTTTCAATAGCAACAACTACTCCGACAGCTAACACAACATTGAGCCACGTAACTGGTAACACCACACAACACAACCTTTCAATAGCGACAACTACTCCGACAGCTAACACAACACACAGCCACATAACTGGTAACACCACACCACACAACCATTCAATAGTGACTACGACTCCAGCAGCCAACATAACTGTGCTAACAACAAGAGAAACAGTAGGCCCTACTCTGTCCCCTATACCCTCCCCACCACCAGTTTTAAATTACTCTGTCAAATGGCCAAACAGCAGTGCAATCTGTATCCAAGCATCCATGGGACTCGAGTTGATTGTTCTGAGCTCCAACAAGGTAAGAAATTACTTCATCTCAAGTGACTGACACCGTATACGCGCACAGATCTGTTCTGCACTAATTTTGTTGCAGTGCCACCAGTTGCATGCGGTGAGGGCTTTCAGCGGATTCACTGATTCCCCAGCTCTATAGAACATAAGTATAACTTACTGTGTCAGTCCATAAAACCCAGTAGCCCGTTCTCACGGTGGCCAATCCAGGTCACTAGTACCTGGCCAAACTCCAAAGAGTAGCAACATTCCATTGTCTCAGAGTAAACAAGATTCCGGAACCCCAAAGAATAGCAACATTCCACTGTCTCAGAGTAAGCAAGATTCCGGGACCCCAAAGAGTAGCAACATCCCATTGTCTCAGAGTAAGCAAGATTCTGGAACCCCAAAGAGTAGCAACATTCCATTGTCTCAGAGTGAGCAAGATTCCGGAACCCCAAAGAGTAGCAACATCCCATTGTCTCAGAGTAAGCAAGATTCCGGAACCCCAAAGAGTAGCAACATTCCATTGTCTCAGAGTGAGCAAGATTCCAGAACCCCAAAGAGTAGCAACATTCCATTGTCTCAGAGTAAGCAAGATTCCAGAACCCCAAAGAGCAACAAGATTCTAGAACTCCAAATAGTAGCAACAGTCCATGCTACCAATCCAGGGCAAGCAGTGGAATGTCTTTCTCAATAACTGACTATGGACTTTTCCTCCAGGAAATTGTCCAAACCTGCTTTTTTTTTTGTTTTGTTTTGATTACTTGTTGCTTGAGGCAGTTTGATTTGTTGAGTAGGCAGCCTGCTGAACCAGTCAAACGGCATCAAACAAAAAGTACCCCCTCCACTCCCAAACAAAGCAGAGCTCTTTGGCTGGGGATTCTCCAAACCCCCTGAAGGCCCTGACAGTACTGATCTGAATTTGATTGACTGAGCAGCATCTACCTGTTGCCTGATTGACCAAACAAATCTAGAGCAGTTCCATCGGGGCCTTTGGGGGGGGGGAGGGGTGAATCCCCTGAGTGCCACTGCTTTATTTAGGGGTCCTTTTACTACACTGCAGTAAAAAGTGGCCTTAATGTGCCCTTAAGCAGGTCATTCCCTCGAGTTAAGACCATTTTTTACTGCAGCCGTAAAAATGGCTATTTTGTATTAATGACCATGCGCTAATGTTACCGTTAATTCATGGCCATTTTGAAACATTTTTCTAGGTGGTAAAGGCTCACAAGCCTAACCAGTTAGTCCACGGTAATGTAGCTGCGCTAACTAGTTAGCATAGGAACTCACTCTATGCCCCCCCTAACATACTCCCTCCAAGAAAAAAATAAAATTTGGCGCGGTTAGTGTGTGCACCTTTGTCTGTGTGTCCCGGGGTACGCTATTTTATTCTCCATTAGGCGTAAAAAGGTCCCTTGTTTATTTAACAATGTATATGCCACATGCTCTGCTATTCTCAGCAGCTTACAACTTCAATACTCCTACTAGTAATCATTTCTATAGCATCACTAGACATACACAGCACTGTACATCAAAACATTGAAGAGACAGTCCCTGCTCAAAAGAGCTTACCATCTAGTCAAGACAGACAAACTGGACAAGAAGGTTCATCAATACACTGTGCTCAGGTGTGGGAACCATATAAGCTGCATTGGCCATCGTGAGAACGGGCTACTGGGCTTGATGGACCATTGGTCTGACCCAGTATGGCTATTCTTATGTTCTTATGCATTATGATGTCATCAAGAATTCTAGGAATGACCCAGGTGCATTGTGATGTCACTGAGCATTCAGACAGCTTCTACTACTAATCATTTCTATAGCATCACTAGACATACACAGCACTGTACATCAAAACATTGAAGAGACAGTCCCTGCTCAAAAGAGCTTACCATCTAGTCAAGACAGACAAACTGGACAAGAAGGTGCGTCAATACACAGTACTCAGGTTGGGGAACCATATAAGCTGCATTGGCCACCGTGAGAACGGGCTACTGGGCTTAATGGACCATTGGTCTGACCCAGTGCGGCTATTCTTTTGTCCTTATGCATTATGATGTCATCAAGAATTCTGGGTTATTATGTGTCCTGTTTTTAAATTTGTGTCTCCCCTTAATTTTACGTATGTAAAACGCTTAATATTTGATAGGCATTTAATCAAATTTTTAAATAAACTTGAAAACTTGCACGTAATCTTAATTGCCCAGTAAGCTTGCTCCAACATGACATTCCAGGAATGGAAAACATTTGAAGTTGAGTTGTCACATATCTTACATTATCAGCTGTCAGTGCTACTAGTTTCATTTTCCCCATCCCGTCCCCCATGGCGATTAGAAATACCGTCAGGTGCACTGGGACCGGAACAGAGAACAGCACGTTACTTTATAAAACATAAGTTGTGACATAGCTATTGAGTGGTAATAGATTCTTGTCACTGCTGTCATGGGACAGAGATCGAAGCTGTGGTTTGTATTTTGTGCCCAAACTACAGAATGACACGGGGACAATTTTTTCCCAGTCCCCGCAGGAACTCAATTTCCCATGCCCCCATCCCCGTAAGTTTTGTCATTATCCCTGTCCTTGCCCCATTCCTATAAGATTTTTATCCAAGTTTTATCCAAGTTTATTAAATAATTTGATTAATCGCTTATTCTACATTCAAGGCGATGTACAAGATAATTCTAATAATTATAAACATAGGTAAAATATTATATAAATGGACAATATTACAAAAAACAAACACAATTCAAAAAGAAAAAAAATTAAGTTGTTACTTATTATATCGAAACAAAAGGGAAAGCTCTGCCTTAACCGTACAAGCCTTGAACACTTATGATTTTGAAGTGTTTGAGGCTTGGGCAGATGAGGAATGAAAACTGCCAACACCAAAAACTGAAAGGAAAACAGAAGTTTTCAGTGTACTTGGGGTTTTCCCCCCAAACTACCCCCAACAGGCGCGTGAGGACTTGTACATGTACTGGGGGACCCCCCCCCATACCCCTGCTCATAGCGCTAACGGTAAGGCTTTAAAGCGGCGGGACTGGCGGCATGCATATGTCTTGCATGCAATTGTTGGCGTGCCTTTGTTGGAGCGGTTTTGTCTTGCGCTGCATTGAAATACTGTATAATATTTAGCAACATTGTCTTGTAAGATCTAATAAAAAAAGAAGACCATCACCTGTGCATGGATAGCTTCAAAGTGTGGGAGAGTGTGGTGCAGTGGTTAAAGCACCCTGGGGTTGTGGGTTCAAATCCACGCTGTTCCTTGTGACCCAGGGCAACTCACTTAATCCAGGTACATGAGAGAGACTGTGAGCCCACCGGGACAGACAGGAAAAAATGCTTGAGTACCTGAACAAATTCATGTAAACCGTTAGGAGCTCCCCTGGGAGAACGATATGGAAAATGGAATAAATAAATAGAGGTCTTTCATAACAAGTTAGGGGTTTTGGGGTTTTTCGACTTGAAATAAAACAAGTGTCTTTTTGAAATTTTCCTTTCCATTGAAGGAGCAATACTTCAATATTGAACGTGATGGTACAACCTCGACTGGGACATGCGGAGAGGATAAATCAAACCTTAACATAACCTTCAACAAAGGGTTCATCGGTATCACTTTTGAAAAGGTGAGCAGAGAATGTTATACTTTCGCCCGGTGGCTTCTTCAAGTAAAGGACGTTTTCTCCTCTGCCACCATAAATCTCAGATGGTTTCCCCGTCTCGTCCTTGGGTTACCATTCTCGTGCCCTTTTCAGATCCAGAGAACCCAGGTGGAACTGGTTTTTGATGGGTTAGAGCAGTGGTTCCCAACCCTGTCCTGGAGGACCACCAGGCCAATCGGGTTTTCAGGCTAGCCCTAATGAATATGCATGAAGCAAATTTGCATGCCTATCACTTCCATCATATGCAAATCTCTCTCATGCATATTCATTAGGGCAGTGGTTCCCAACCCGTTCCTGGAGGACCACCAGGCCAATCGGGTTTTCAGGCTAGCCCTAATGAATATGCATGAGAGAGATTTGCATATAATAGAAGTGACAGGCATGCAAATCTGCTCCATGCATATTCATTACGGCTAGCCTGAAAACCCAATTGGCCTGGTGGTCCTCCAGGACAGGGTTGGGAACCACTGGGTTAGAGTGCTATGAGACATTATTCTGGAGACTTTTTGCTCTGGTGTTTTGTTATATTATGTGTACTCTTATATACCACCAAATCCTCACGGATTGGAGTTCTAGGTGGGTTAAAAGCAGCTTTTAGAGAATGACACAGGGACAAATTTTTCCCGGTCTCTGTAGGAACTCATTTTCCTGTCCCGTCCCCACGAGTTCATTTCCTGTCCCTGCCCCATTCCTGCAAGCTCCGCCCTCATCTGCACAAGCTTCAAACACTTTAAAATCTTAAGTGTTTTGAGGTTTGTGCAGTTAAGGCTGAGCTTCCAGGAATGGAGCAGGGACAGGAGAAATATGAGTTCCTGCTTGGACGGGGACAAATTTGTCCCTGTGTCATTCTCTGAATCATATATGGTACATAGAGTTAACATGCTACATAAAATTATACATACATGTGAGATGAGATATCTAAAACAGCAAGTGATGTCTGACATTGTCATTCTATAGAGATTTATTTTAAAGTCTCAGTCTCCTTCCAACCCTATCAGGGGTTTCTCGCAAGTTCTATAGGCCCTATAGTTTCCATAGGCCCTAACAGGGACTTATTGAAAGCATAATAAATCATAAAAAAATTCCCTCCCCCCCTCCCCACCCTGGACGTGTATGAACAAAGGGAGATAATAAGAACATAAGAACATTTTGTTAATGGCTCCCAAACATCCCTAAATTTCTTAAAATGCCCCTGCTGTATGGCTATTACCCGCTCCATTTTAAAGATTTGCCATAACGAATTCCAACAAAAATTATAATTCAGCCAATCCCAATTTTTCCAGTTTTTCATAATTTGCTGCATGGCAACCCCTGTCATGATGAGCAAAAGTTTATTATTATTAGAAGAGATTTGACTCTTGGCTCTCATGGAAATACCAAATAACACAGTGTCATGTGATAATGCCACCGGATTTTCCAGTAGATTATTCACTTGGCCCCAAATGGATTTCCAAAAACTAAGTATCAATGGACAATAGAATACTTTTGCAATTTGCTAGTTAAATGATTTGCTATGAGCGATCTTATATTTTGTATCTTGATCTTTTTATATCTCTTCCAACTCACTCAACCCAACCCAACCACTACAGTGACAGTGCTCAGCTGGGACAAGAAGAATAGAGGAAAGGTCCCCACAGAAACGCACAAAAGCAGGAACAGTGATGATGACCAATGCGAGGTGCGCTTGAAGTCCAACAGGATTCAAAGATTTTATTGCAACATCCAACAGTATCAGCTAATTGAATTACTTCCCTCTTGATGACACAACATGACTGTGTTTTGGCACATATTAAGGATTGCCATCAGTTGCCGCTAGCACTGTATGCGTTTCTTCGACAAAGTAGACCTTTAGAAGCATCCAGGAATTATTATCAACCTGCGGATTTTTGCATATCACAGTTGTAGACTACTGATGCAGGCAGATTGTGCCAAAACATGGCCATGTGGGGTCATCGAGAACGCTGTGATTCGGTCAACTAATACCGCTCAATAAAATCTTCAAATCCTGGTGGATTTCAGACTTGCCTGTCATTCCTCCCAATTGATAATCACCAGTGCTTATCTGGGAGCCAGGCACTATTGCTGCTATTGGAACCCTGCAATCATGAACCCTAACGTCAATCACTAGAGGAGCATTTCTATAAAGTAGATGCAAACATTTACATGTGTATGTGCTTACAACCACATATATGCCAATCCAAGAAGATAACCCCAAAGACTTCATTTCACACTGGGGCTATTTGAACAACAACATCCTTGATGAACAAGCCCCACTTCGAACCAAAACCAGAACATGCAGACGATCAGACCAATGGTTCGACGAAGAATTACTCCTACTCAAGAGACAATGTAGACGTCTGGAAAGAAAATGGAGAAAAACCAACCAAGATCACACGAAAACCGCCTAGAAAAAAATTAACAAACAATACAAACTTCTATTAAAAGAAAAGAGAAAGAAACATTACACCAACCTAATAGGCACGGAAACCCAAGACACCAAAAAACTATTCCAAATATTAAAAGACCACTAACAATAACTCCTCCCCTTCAGCCTCCCTCCTAGCTGAACACTTCAAGAATAAAATTACAAACACCAGAGCTACTCTCATTAGTAACCCAACCCACCTACTCGAAGTCACAATACTCCCCACAGAAAATGAATCTTGTGCTGCAGACAGATCTTGGTCCCAATTCCCTAAGATACATTGGATCGAATTCAACAAACTCTACAATAAGTACAGCCACACATCATGTGAACTCAACCACTGCCCGCCATATCTCCTGTCATCAGCGAGCACTAAATTCCGTACCTTACTCCTACACTGGATACAAACCATGCTCACAGATGGCATTTTCCCGAATGACCTCAGCGAAATCATCATCATCCCAATCTTAAAAGACCCAAAAGGACCAACAGACCTCTCATCCAACTACAGACCAATAGCCTCAATACCTCTATATATCAAACTAACAGAAGGATTAGTAGCCAAATTCCTCACCAACTATCTCGAGGACCATAACTTACTCCATCCCACGCAATCCGGCTTCAGAACTAACTTCAGTACAGAGACACTACTAGGCTCCCTTATTGACACAGCAAGACAACACCTCAGCATTGGAAAAAAAATGCTGCTCATACAGTTGGACCTGATGGCGGCATTTGACCTGGTAGACCATAACATCCTACTGCAAATCTTGGACTCAATAGGCATTTCAGATAAAGTATACTCATGGTTTGAAGGTTTCTTAAAATCCAGGACATACAAAGTAAAATCAGACAAAGAAAAATCCAAACCTTGGTCCAACCCCTGCAGCGTTCCACAAGTGTCCCCACTGTCCCCTACTCTCTTCAGCCTATATACGGCCTCTCTTGGTGTTTACCTGAACAAACAAGGCCTATCCTCTTATAGCTATGCTGATGACATCACAATCCTCATTCCTTTCGACCAACCAATGCTCTTAATATCAGACACATTACACAGAACTCTAGCTACAGTTACGACTTGGATGGAAGACCACAAACTGAAACTCAACCCAGACAAAACTAAATTCATCCTCCTAGAAAATAACAAAATCCCAACCATAACCAACTTAGAAATCAACTCTATCAACTACCCTTTGCAAACCACCCTAAAACTTCTAGGTATGACTATTGACCATGAAACCACAAATTAACAAAACATACAGAAATCTTTCGCAGTTATGAGAAACCTTAGACAAGTCCGAAAATTCTTCGAAAAAACACAATTTCAGCTCCTAGTACAATCTCTAATCCTAAGTATCCTAGACTATTGCAACATCCTCTACCTCCCCTGCCCTGCAATAATGATTAAACAACTACAGACAATTCAGAATACAGCTCTGAGACTCGTCTATTCATTGAAAAAACATGATCACATTACTGAGGCATTCATCAATTCTCATTGGCTTCCAATCCAGGAAAGAATACAATTTAAATTCTACTGTATACTATTTAAAACTATAAATGGAGACAGCCCAACCTACCTAAACGACCGCCTCATCCAAACCACCTCTACCAGGCATAGAAAAACACACACCCCATTCACTTACCCCCCAATCAAAGAAGTAAAACGGAAAAAACTATACAACGGACTACTGGCCACTCAGGCAGCGAAGATAGACAACCAAGTCTCCAACCTATTGACAACAACCCCAGACTACAAGATGTTCAGAAAGGAAATAAAAACTATACTCTTCAAGAAATCCCTTAATAAAGCTTAATACCATGATAAAGCTTAACCCCCCTCTTACCATCCCCTCCCTAACCCCAGATCCTACTTTTCCCTCTCTTGGAAACCTTCTCTGATCTAACGTTGTAACCCTTCTTCCATAACTCTTTGTAATCCGCTTTGAACCGGGACGTGTTGAAGTGGAAGATGATATTTTCTTTCTCAAGGGACCCTCGGCCACAAGAGGGCACCCGCTCAAACTCAGGGGCGGAAAATTTCAAGGCGACACCAGAAAGTATTTCTTCACAGAGAGAGTGGTTGATCATTGGAACAAGCTTCACCAGTGCAGGTGATCGAGGCAGACAGCGTGCCAGACTTTAAGAATAAATGGGATACCCATGTGGGATCCCTACGAGGTCAAGATAAGGAAATTGGGTCATTAGGGCATAGACAGGGGGTGGGTAAGCAGAGTGGGCAGACTTGATGGGCTGTAGCCCTTTTCTGCCGTCATCTTCTATGTTTCTTTGTTTCTATGAATAGAAATCTGTAATGTAATGTCTGCATGCCGCGTAAGTGCAATTGTGTAATATGTGTATATGTGGTTTTCAGGTGGGCACACACATGGGTGGAGCATGGTCAGGGCAGACAATACTGTAAATTATAGGCATATCACCAGAACTTAGCTGCTAGCATTTATACCAGCTCACACTTAAGTGCATAATTATTCATATGCTCTGTAAGGGACAGTAGATGCTTACTTTCTTTCATAGAATATGTACCAATCAGGCACCCTTTGGCACCTGTTTATAGGGCTTGGTTTTCTTTGTGCCAGCACCTTTTTTGCTTGCTCCCCTCCCCCCCTTCCCCCAGCAGCCATGGTCTGGCATCTCCCTCCTTCCCGAAGTCTAACCTTACTTTTGGCTTTCCAAAAGTTGGCAGCAACAGCGATTCCCAAATGTTGCTCTGCCGCCGGCCTGGCCTCTTCTCTCTACTACGGAAGTACATCAGAGAGAAGGGCCGCAGTAGAGAGAAGAGATGGAGGCCGGTGGCAGGACTCATTAGAGGAAGGGTCCTTTCATCGTTGGCTGATGCCAGCACAAGTTTGCGGGGGGGGGGAACGGGACAGAAGAACATACCAGATCCATAGGGTGAGGGGGAAGAAGAAGGGAAAAAGAGAGATGATGGAGAGTTCTGATTTGACAACAAGTGGCCCCCTACCATTGGGCAGCTCTTGGCGTTTTGCTGGGCTTGTGCCGTGGTAGCCACGCCCCTGTCTGCGTCTGTTTCTGTCTGATGATTTTGATGGATGCATGGAACTGCCTCCCAGTTGAGGTGGTGAAGTCAAAACCAGTAACTAAATTCAAGAAAACCTAGAATGAGCACAGAGGAGCTTGCACTGCCAAAAACGAATGGAAACATCAGCTAGGTTGCAAAACAATGTGAAAATATGTTTTCAAAGCCTTTGATGTAGGCTCACGGAAAACTGTCCTCCCCACTCTGTACAACCTCCTCTCTGGCATCTTTCCATCTGAGAGAACCTTTTGGGTTAGGCGTCGGGGCAGCTCCCAGTAAATCCCCCTTTCTAGACCTGGTGTAATGATGGCCCCCCCCCCACCCCCCAATTCAGCAAAAGTGTGTGTAACTGTGTGTCCTACTCAAGTGTACGGCGCATGGCAGTTACGCACTATAACTCCGACAGCGCTTGCACATATAAATGCACATTTCCCTTCATTTACACTTACAAACGAGCGTGTAACCATGACTGCCTAGATACAGAACTGCCCTTTTAGTGGCCTGGGCTAGCGAACATCGAGTTCAGGACTCGCATAATGAGTGGAATTTAATAGAGTTGATAAGTGTTTGCTTTAGCAGCATGCGACTTGCGCAGTGCGAATGGCATTATGGCTGTCTCTCGCTCTTAGAAGGAGTGTGTTTGGTGCTTGATGTGACTGCCCCTGGGAGCATGGAAGACAATGGAAGTCCTTAATGGAAAAATTATAAGAGCTTTATAAACATCAGAGTTAGTGGTAATTATTAAACCGCAGTGCTTTACTTAGACTGATAAGGATCTATTCGAGTGCATAGCTTAATAGTTCTGTAAATGCTACGATCCTAATTTATCAACAGATTTCTCCCATTCCAACCCCCCCAAAAAAAAAAACCACACCCTTTGCTCAGTCTGCTCCAATGAGATATTGTGTAATAATAGCATTATTGACGTAGTTTATTAGTTTCATCATATTGAGAGGGGAGGAAAGGAGGAGATTATGTGGAAAAATATGAACAGATTTAACATAGAAACATGATGGCAGATAAAGGCCAAATGGCCCATCCACAGCATCCACTATCTTCTCCTCTCCCTATTGGCTAAGACTCTTAACACTTGCTTTGTGTTGTCATAGAACTTTCTGATTATAGAAACATAGAAACATAGAAACATGATGGCAGATAAAGGCTAAATGGCCCATCCTGTCTGCCCATCTGCAGTAACCATTATCTCTTTCTCTCTCTGAGAGATCCCATGTGCCTATCCCAAGATTTCTTTAATTCAGAGACAGTCTCTGTCTCCACCACCTCTTCCGGAGACTGTTCTACACATCTACCACCCTTTCTGAAAAAAAGTATTTCCTTAGATTACCCCTGAGCCTACTCCTGAGGGGGAGGCAATTCTGGTCCTCAAGAGCCACAGGCAGGTCAGGTTTTCAAGATCTCCACCATGAATATACATGAGATGGATTTGCATGCACTGCCTCCTTGAGATGCAAATCTATCTCATGCATATCTATTGTGGATATCCTGAAAACCTGACCTTTCCGGTCCTCGAGAGCCACAGGCAGGTCAGGTTTTCAGGATATCCACCATGAATATGCATGAGATGGATTTGCATGCATTGCCTCCTTGAGATGCAAATCTATCTCATGCATATTTATTGTGGATATCCTGAAAACATGACCTTTCCGGTCCTCGAGAGCCACAGGCAGGTCAGGTTTTCAGGATATCCACCATGAATATGCATGAGATGGATTTGCATGCACTGCCTCCTTGAGATGCAAATCTATCTCATGCATATCTATTGTGGATATCCTGAAAACCTGACCTTTCCGGTCCTCGAGAGCCACAGGCAGGTCAGGTTTTCAGGATATCCACCATGAATATGCATGAGATGGATTTGCATGCATTGCCTCCTTGAGATGCAAATCTATCTCATGCATATTTATTGTGGATATCCTGAAAACCTGACCTTTCCGGTCCTCGAGAGCCACAGGCAGGTCAGGTTTTCAGGATCTCCACCATGAATATGCACGAGATGGATTTGCATACACTGCCTCCTTGAGATTCAAATCTATCTCATGCATATTTATTGTGGATATCCTGAAAACCTGACCTGGCTCCGGCTCTCGAGAACCGGAATTTCCTACCCCTGGAATAGAGCCACAATCGGCCCAGCTGCAGCTGGCTCTGGGCTCTTTCCTGGATTTGCTCAGCGGTGCTTTTCCACTGAGTTGCAACTGATATGCCATTCTTTGTGTTTTCTAGAGTGAAGACTCGTATTATATTAGTGAGATTGAAGCTCTTCTTAAGCTCTCTCCTCAGGGTAAGTCACAGCATAATGGTTTCATAAGATACTTATTTCCTTTCCACATATTTCATCACACTTTATTTCTCTGAATTTAGAAGAAGTTAAATAGAAGCAATGAATTGCCAAGTACAATACAATCCGTACTTCGCTCTGGGTAGTAGCAGCTTTCTCAAATATTACATTACATCAGAGATTTCTATTCCGCCATTGCCTTGCGGTTCAAGACGGATTACAAGAGAATTACAAAAAACGTTTTACAGGAAGATATCTGGTAATTTCTAGAGGAGATAAAAAGTAGATAAGGTTGCTTTGGGGAATCGGGAAGGTATTGGGAAGTGGGAAGGAGCAAGTGATATTAAGTCGTTTGCAGGAATTTCTTGAAAAGTAGCGTCTTTACTTCTTTTCTGAATGTTTCCTAGTCTGGGGTCATAATTAGTAGATTGGAGATTTGGTTGTCAAGTTTTGCTGCTTGTGAGGCTAGGAGGTCATCATATAGTTTTTTTCCATTTGACTTCTTTGATTGGGGGGTGCTTGAATGGAGTGTGGATTTTCCTATGTCTAGTTGATGTAGTTTGGATGAGGCGGTTGTTCAGGTAGGTTGGGCTGTCACCGTTTATGGTTTTAAATAGTAGACAGTAGAATTTGAATATTCTTGCTGGAATTGGAAGCAAGTGTGAGTTGAGGTATGTCTCTATGATGTAGTCATGCTTCCTCAATGAATAGATAAGGCTCAGTGCTGTGTTATGGTCCTCCGTTAGTTTAAAGATCACTTAGAAAAGATTTAACTTGTTCTTTTCCTCTCTTCTCTCTTTCACAAACATTTAGATATTCATATATATATATATATATATACACATTTATTGTACACATTGTTTTGGGAGTTTGATGATGTATAGTTGATGTGATGTATTTTAGTCTCAAAGAGGAAATATGGCAACTCTACCTATAATATATAGGCCCTGGGATAGGGCCCTAAGCTAAATACTGCTCTTACATGGCTCCCTTTTGTTGGAACCAGGGTCTACTGCAGGGGTGTCAAAGTCCCTCCTCGAGGGCCGCAATCCAGTCAGGTTTTCAGGATTTCCCCAATAAATATGCATGAGATCTATTAGCATACAATGAAAACAGTGCATGCAAATAGATTTCATGCATATTCATTGGGGAAATCCTGAAAACCCGACTGGATTGCGGCCCTCAAGGAGGGACTTTGAGATCCCTGTATTAGAGGGTTTGGGCTGGTTGCAGCCTCCACAAATATTCAAGCCTTAGCCAAGGATTTAGGTACAATAGGAATATGGCTGCTGCAACTCCTAGGAGCGGTCTTTAACTCCTCACGCTTACTAATGTATGTATCATTCCCTCTGTGAGAAATGACCTAACCCCTATTTGTCTGTATTTTATTAGATCAGGGATCTGAAAGTCCCTCCTTGAGGGCCACAATCCAGTTGGGTTTTCAGGATTTCCCCAATGAATATGCATTGAAAACAGTGCATGCACATAGATCTCATGCATATTCATTGGGGAAATTCTGAAAACCCGACTGGATTGCAGCCCTCAAGGAGGGACTTTGACACCCCTGGTCTACTGTCTATAGCAGGGTTTCCCAACCTGTGTGTAGTGAGAGAGATTATAAATAGAAACGTCATTAGCCTGTGCTTTCTGTAGCCACATAAATGGAGTTGTGGCCATGGAAAATTTGATAAGTGCTGCCCTATGGTTTGCTGAGGGGTACGCTGTTGGGATTTCTATATTTTATCTTACCGTCGTTAGGTTCTCTGCTATAACACAACAAAGCATACCAACACCTAGAGGACCACATTGTCTTTTTCTACAAAAGCAGTGCTTAATGTTATGTTTCACTCTCCTGGTCCTCAGGTGTGTTGTATTATGGGAAAAAAACAAATCAACAACTCTTTAAAACCTGGTTGGGCTACTCGTTTAAGTGTGCAAGCAAACAGACGGTAATGTTGGCCGACAGTTTGCAGTTTCGAACAATAAAAACCCAACTTCAAGCCTTCAGCATCAATGACAACAAGTTTGGGAAAGGTATGTTGTAAGAGTTTAGTTGTTTTTTTTAAATTTTAAATAAAATATTGCTGTTGCCATGATATTGTGTGGAAATAAAGGGCATTACATGTCAAATATTTAAAAAAATGACGCCTTTTTGTCATTTTGGGAGAACCATACATTTCTTGACCATCTATCAATTGCAAAACATTAAGGGGTCAATATTCAATCAGAAGATGAGATCCTACATAAATGCCACGGTCGGCACTGACCTCGGATATTCCATGCTGGGCCATTTCCAAGTGACCAGCATTGAATATACAAGGGGGGGGAGGGGGGATTTTCGGTTGTTAACTTAGGGGTCCTTTTACTAAGGCACACTTGCTGATTTAGCGCATGCTAACGCATCCATTATATCCTATGGACGCGTTAGCATTTACCGCGTGCTAAATCGGCTACCGCACCTTAGTAAAGGGACATGTTTGAAACATTCAAAATACTGAAGGGAATAGACTTGGTAGATAAAGACAGACTGTTCACACTCTCCAAGGTAGGGAGAATGAGAAGGCACTCTCTAAAATTGAAAGGGGATGGATTCCGTACAAACGGGTGAAGTTCTTCTTCACCCAGAGAGTGGTAGAAAACTGGAACGCTCTTCTGGGGAAAACACCCTCCAGGGATTCAAGACAAAGTTAAGACAAGTTCATGCTAAACTGGTGAGACTGGTCTTGGAGCACTGGTCTTGACCTTGGGGCTGCTGCTTGAGTGGACTGCTGGACAGGATGGACCATTGGTCTGACCCAGCAGTGGCGATTCTTATGACTAGAAAATCAGCTAAGCAAATATCTAGCACTGGTCAGTTAATAGTGGGCAAAGATTAGTGGTCTGATCTGCCCACTAAACTTAACCAGTCAGCACTGAATTTTGCCAATTATTGTGCGATAGAACTGATTAACCTTTCAACACTGACTGCAGCTATTCAGAAGAGAAAACCAGTTATCTCTTGCTGAATATTCACAGTTAGGCACTGAAATGTTATTTAACTGGTCAGCAGCTGTTTTTGGCAAAGAGCTTTGAATATTGAGGTGGTATGAAACCTAAGTGACAATTTGGCATGTTAATATTATAAGCATCATCCAGTAGCCTGGTTTGCAATCCAGTCCTCAGGGCACACTCAGCCAGTTGAGTTTTCAAGATATCCACAGTGAATTTGCACAAAAGAGAGAGAGAGGGGGGGAGGGAGGGAGGGATGCATACCAAACAGACAGCATTGGTCGCCGTACCTCAAGAAGGACATGGCGATGCTTGAGAGGGTCCAGAGAAGAGCGACGAAAATGATAAAAGGTATGGGAAACCTTCCATACGAAGACAGTTTAGAAAGGCTGGGGCTCTTCTCCCTGGCAAAGCGGAGACTCGGAGGAGACATGATAGTGACTTTCAAGATCATGAAAGGCATCGACAAGGTAGACAGGGACAGATTCTTCAGACTATTGGGGACCACAAGTACAAGGGGGCACTCGGAGAAGCTGAAAGGGGACAGGTTTAGAACCAATGCTAGGAAATTCTTTTTCACTCAGAGGGTGGTGGACACCTGGAACGCACTGCCGGAGGTTGTGATAGGACAGAGTACATTACGGGGTTTCAAAGAAGGATTGGATAAATTCCTGAAAGATAGGGGGATTGAGGGATACAGATAGAGGTAGAGATGGGATATAGAGAGAGTATAGATAGAGACCAAGGGGGATTTAAGGGTTCAGACAAAGATCACTGTACAGGTCATGGGCCTGATGGGCCACCGCGGGTGCGGACTGCTGGGCGCGATGGACCTCTGGTCTGACCCAGCAGAGGCATCTTCTTATGTTCTTAACTCTGTTTCATGCATATTCATTGTAGATATGCTGTTCAGAGAACCTCTGGTCCAGCATATTACTCAGCATTTTTCAGCAGTGCTCTGTCCCATTTTTCCCTCGTATATTTCTCTTGAAAAATACTGGGGCATTGCCATTGATAAAAGTGGCGATATCTGGCAGGTCTAGGGGGTCCGGATTTTCCTAAAGTAAAATCTATTCATGTCATCCTGCAAACTACAATTTTAGAAAGCAGCTAGGGCAGAGGTACTAAATTTCAGGATCCAGCATTGGGAATTTCTGTTACAAATCTGAGACCTGCCTACAGAATCAGCATCTTTACCAATTAACTCACCCTTTTAACAAAAGCCACGGGGCAAATGCTTCAATGCCCAATTAAATCTCTATGGGAGTCAGAGCAATTACCGCAGAAGCAGCTTCTATCGCGGCCTTGCAAAAAGGAGCCCTAAGTTAGAAGGGAATCTCCAGTTTTCAGGGAATTGCTATAGATTTCATTGTGGACCAAGCCTGAGCTCTAGATTACTCTTAATTGTTCTTTATCCTAGAACTGAACTGGATAGTAATTTAGTATATGCAGGTATTGGGTGTTAGGACACGTTTACAAAGAATGCAAAACACTGCGATTTGATTATTAGGCCATGCACATATCTGTGATCATGTGACACCTCTGTATTTAAAATTCCACTGGTTATCAATGGAATTTAGGATCAAATTTAAAGATCTTGATGTTGGCACATACAGTAGAGCAGTGGTCTCAAACTCAAATATTTTGCAGGGCCACATTTTGGATTTGTAGGTACTTGGAGGGCCACAGAAAAAATAGTTAATGTCTTATTAAAGAAATGACAATTTTACATGAGGTAAAACTCTTTATAGTTTATAAATCTTTCCCCCCCCCCCGAAGGACTGCATGTTCGCCCCTTCTTTGCAGCGTCCTCCAGCTTCTCCCCTGGCCTCCCAGTCTTAGTTTCAGCTAATTACCGCAGCCTGCAGAGAGGATCGCAGTGCTGTAGCGTTCCTTGCAGGCTGCTATCGGCCTCCGTAGCATGTTCCCTCTGCCGCGGTCCCGCCCCTTCCTCTGACGTCAGGGGCAGGATCGCAGCAGAGGGCACATGCTGCTGAGGACAATGGCAGCCTGCAAGGATCGCTACAGCACCAGCAATCCTCTCTGCAGGTTGTGGTAATTATTTGAAGATAAGAGCAGGAGGCTAGGGGGAAGCCGAAGGATGGCGTAAAGAGCGGACAGTACTAGTACAAACCGCGGGCCACACAATAGTATCTGGCGGGCCGCGAGTTTGAGACCACTGCAGTAGAGCATTATTTCCGCTACAGCCTTCATATCTTTCCAACTTGGTGTTATTTTATGCCCCAAGACGTTTATTACGATCTTTGAATGACAATAGGGTAATTGTTCCTCAAATCTTGAAGTCTTGCGTCAACTAGAGATTGTGCGCTCTTTTATCTAGTTTCGCTGTTATGGGATAATTTGCCCATAGATTTGAGGAAAGAAGAATCATACATAAATTTTAAGACACCTAAAAGTGCATTTTTTTTTCAAGTGGCTTTCTCAAATTGAAGAATTGAGTTTGGGACTGTAATCTGTATTTACATAATGATTAATTTTTGATATGGAAAAACAATTTTTTAACTGTATGTATTATAGTTTACTGAGATTTGATTGTCTGTTTTTATTAGAGTTGCTTTTAGAATTAGAATTATTATTATGGGGGATCTTGATTGCTTAGTATTTTAGGATAAAAAAAATTTTTTAAAAAAACTTTTTGCTTTTATTCTTTTCTATCCTATTTTAAATGGAGTTCCTTTCTTGATGAATGTGTATTATATATTGTACACCGCTTCAACCCTTTTTTAGGCTATTATGTGGTATAGAAAGTTTTTAATAAACATAAACGTGATCTAGATCAGTGTTCCTCAACTCGGTCCTGGAGTAGCCCCTTGCCAGTCAGGTTTTCAGGATATCCACATTGAATTTGCATAAACTTGATTTGCATACACTGCCTCCATTATATGCAAATTTCTTTCAAGTATATTCACTGTGGATATCTTGAAAACCTGACTGGCAAGGGGGTATTCCAGGACGAGTTGAGAAACACTGATCTAGATTAATTGCTGTGTACTCTAGAACTGGATGGGGGACGGCCTGTACTCAATTCTCCTTTTAACTTTAATTCCAGAAGAAGAATGCTTTACTGACAGAAGCAATAAAATAGGCCCCTTCCTAGTGGCCCTGAGTATCATGGGACTGGTTCTCATTGTGCTTGTCGTGTATCTGATTGCAAGAAGAAAAAGGATGAGAGGATATGAACACATTTAAGATGGCCTTATTCAAAATGTGACAGGACTCAAGGAGCATGGTGACCTCAGCTTCCCATTGCTAAATGGACTTCATGCACCGCATAGACGAGGACCAGAGTTGTTAAGAACAGGATATATTATATATTGTGCCTCTCTTACAGGGGTTATAAAAAGAGAAATCAAGAAAATGCAACTTGAAGGTGCATATTCACAAAAAGAGTAATATGCAAACACACCCATAAGATCAGGTGGTTCAAACCTCTTCAATCTATCAGGGGATGAAAAGACATCAGAGACCTTTAAAAAGCCACAATACTGCTTTAGGTTAGCAAGTGAAGCAGGTCATGTCTCATTCACTGGTCAAAACCCCATGTGATACTTAATGTGAAAAGTGCAAAATGCAGAATAAGTTTTCAATAATAAATCAGTTTAAATGGAAAAAGATAGCGCAAAACTTTAAGAACAGCACTCATCTTGTGTAGTAAATGCCACATGATAAAGAAAGGAATCTCGAGTAGATCGGAGAAAGTTATAATGCCGCTTTATAGGGCAATGGTCAGACCCCACTTGGAATACTGCGTCCAACATTGGTCTCCCTACCTAAAGAAGGATATAAAACTGCTGGAGAGGGTGCAGAGACGAGCAACTAAACTAGTGAAGGGTATGGAGAAACTGGAATATGAGGATCGACTTAAAACACTGGGATTGTTCTCCCTTGAGAAAAGGAGACTGCGTGGGGATATGATCGAGACCTTCAAAATACTGAAAGGAATCGACAAAATAGAGCAGAGAAGATTATTTACATTGTCCAATTTGACACGGACAAGAGGACATGAAATGAAGCTAAGGGGGGACAAGTTCAGGACTAATGTCAGGAAGTTCTGCTTCACACAGAGAGTGGTTGACATCTGGAATACTCTCCCAGGGGAGATTATTGCAGAATCGACAGTCCTAGGCTTCAAAAGCAAACTAGATGCATATCTCCTTGAGAGAGGCATATAAAGTATGGTTGGCTATAAAATAAACCAGGTGTATACCTGGCAGGGCCTCCGCGTGTGCGGATCGCCGGACTTGATGGACCGAAGGTCTGATCCGGAGATGGCGCTTCTTATGTTCACAGTGAAACTCCAGCACTGCTCTTCACCAGGATAGCTCAGGCTTCTTCTTTGTACTGCTTTTCATTGAGAAAAACGTCACGGAGTGCTTGAAGAGCAGTGCTGGAGTTTCACTGTGGCGTTTACTACACAAGATGAGTGCCGTTCTTAAAGTTTTGCGCTAACTTTTTGCATTTAAAAACATTAGACCATTCTTACATTTTCATGTTTTGTGCTCCCTCTGGGGTTGCAAATCTTGGTATCCTCCACAAAAAGGCAAACCTATAAAGTGAAGACTAATAGGGTACGGTCAATGAACAAATCCTTAAAATGAGGGAGAGGGGGGTGCTCCAATGGTCTAGTTCTTCCCCAGCCACCTGACTCTCCTGACTTGGTCCCTGGCTGACTTCTTCTTGTTTCCTAAACTTAAATCCATGCTGGAAGGAAAGCAAAGTTTGATGCAGCAACTTTTGGCGATTCCTGAAGATGCGTTTAAGGACTGTTTCCAGAAGGGGAAATGACGTTTGGAAAGGGGAGTACGTTGAAGGGGACCCAGTGGAATAAGTTGTAAGATTGTTTAATACATTTTTTATATAATCAGCCCTGGAACTTTTTGAACAGACCTTCAAAGAAGATTTGGATAGGTTCCTAGAGGATAAGGGGATTGAGGGGTACAGATAGGAGTTGAGGTAGGTTACAGGAATAGTCAGGGACAATTGCACAGGTGATGGGCCTGGAGGGCCGCCGCGGGAGCGGACCGCTGGGCGGGATGGACCTCTGGTCTGACCCAGCGGAGGCAAATTCTTATGTTCTTATGTATTGTAAACATACTTACATATAAATATACTTGCATATATATAAATATACTAGCAGTGCAAAAGAAAATTTCTTATAACTATGAAGACAAACCTCCCCACAAAGAGTGTAAATAACGTGTAACGGTGTGCCGTTGTTAAATCATTCAAATACAAAAGATATATTAACAAGTGTTGAACCCTTTTGGGTATAATGTACATGTTTCGCATTTAATAAATATGCTTACTATGTCAATATCAGTTGGGCATGTTGGTCATCTCTGCTTCCTTTGTTTACTGGCACCTTGTGCAGAGTTTTTGTCTCCCTTTTAATTAAAAAATTTAGATCGATACCTTTCTCGGAAGGGGGAGTGGCCAAGATGGCAGCTTGACTGCTGGCGGCATTCATCAGTTTGAAAAGTGAAGTGGAGGAAATTTTACCTTGAGCCATTTTCCTTTTTATGCCTCATATGACGAGGAAGGGGATTGTCAAGACCGTGTCCTCTCTGGTCTAGACATCTTCCCTGACTCAGATCACCCTCGACCGCTTTGTGGTCAGACCCGCTGCGGAGACGCCAAGTCAGAAGAATTCTGCTGTCGAGAGTGGCAAAGGAGTGCTGCTCTCTTCCTTGGGACATGATACCACGCTGCCCCCACCGGCTGCTAAAATACCACCCTGTCCAGCAGTCACGGGATTGACCTGCGTGTGACATAGAGGCTGGTATAAACACTATTGTTGCTGACCGAGAGGAGGGAAGACCGGATGAATCAACTGCCAATGAAATGAACAAGGGTGTATTGAGTTTTTCTATTACTTCCTCGCTGGTTACCCTGGAAGGGATTTGGAAGGTCCTGCAAAAATTAGATGGTATGGTGGTGAAATTTGCACAAGAAATAACTTTTGATGGTGGGTAAGATCGAGATTTTATCTCAGAATATGGACATGGTGACTATTTAGATCAAGTTAAACAAGTCCAAAATGAAGTGAAAGGTCTTAAATACACAGTCTGAGATTATCAAGGATAAAAATGTGATAGATCAAAAGTTAAACAAATTGAAAATTATAATAGAAGGCTTAACCTCAGACTGTTTTAATTTTCCCAAATGCATTGTTATTTTTATTGGGTTTCTTTAAAGAGTATTTGATTGAAGGTTCCTAGTTTGAGCCATGAGATTGGTCTTTCGCTTTCTATATTATCTGGGTTGATGAAATTGTAGACAGCATTCACTGGCCCCGACAGCTATGGTTTTCATACAAGAGGGAAAAATGGGGGCCATGATTGCAGGATTCTGGAAGTAGGTTTTTTTTTTTTTTTTTTTTTTTAGATTTGGGGGAATATGTAATATGGGGGGGAAAATCCTTGGGTACTTGTCAATGGGGCCACACAGAGCATTGAGCACCATTCTGGCCATCTTGTTGGACCAAGCAGGTCTTTATCAGCTGTCATTTACTGTGTAACAATGAAAGCTTATGGTGTCAGAATCTCAGTCTCTGTTTTGAATTAGCTGGAGTCCCAAAAGAGAAACAGAAAAACATGATGGTAAATAAAGGCCAAATGGCCCATCCAGTCTGCCCATCCGTTATCTCCTCCTCTCCCTAGGTGTCTGTCTCATGCTTTCTTAAATTTAGACAGTCTTTGCCTCCATCACCTCTACTGGGAGCTTGAAGAGCTGAAGGAAAATACCAGGTCAACTAAACCTTTATCAGAATGGGGTTAATTCTTAGGACTAGACATACTGAAGGATATTCCTTAGACCAGCACGACACACACCAATCTTTCAGTAGCCACAAACCTAAATTATGCGAATGCCAAAAGCATGCACAAGGCAATGAGATTATATGTAGGGCCCACCCAGATTGTGACCCCCCAAACACAGGTTTTAAGAATGGCCGCTGCTGGGTCAGACCAGTGGTCCATCGTGCCCAGCAGTCCGCTCACACGGCGGCCCTAAGGTCAAAGACCAGCACCCTAACTGAGACTAGCCTTACCTGCGTATGTTCTGGTTCAGCAGGAACTTGTCTAACTTTGTCTTGAATCCCTGGATGGTGTTTTCCCCCTAATTTAGGAGCCATCACAAGAAACCAAAGTTTCTCTGCCATCAGCAGAAATTACACTTGTTCAGTATGAAACTAGAATTTTAAAAAAATTGCTCCATCAGAATGTTCCAGATTGGTGGATATCAAAACCACTCTCAGCTAAAATCTGTTATATCTGCTTTCTCTTCTAGTGAGTGAGTGCTTGGCTGACCACAACACAGTGGCCATCGCTGTTGGTTTAACGGTGGTCATCTTAATTGTCTTGAGTTTGATTATCTATGGAATCTACATCAAACGTAAATCAGACGGCTACCAGCGGATCTAGCTAAAGAAAACCCATTCCGCAGATGTTAAAAGGGAAAGTGCAAGTTTTTGGAGACGTGGGCACAGTCTTCCTCCACACAGCAAGTTTATGAAAAATGGGATAACCATAGGATGATTCTTTGTACCAAAAGTATCTGCGGGAGAAAAGATTTATGCAAAGTCTGCTTGGCATTGGGCCACATGATGGAATGCTAATGAAGAGATGTTTTAAAAAAAATAAATAAATAAATGTGCACCTTTCTGGGGAGCAGAAGTTACTCTGTGGAAGAGACAGGACTGTCTGCTACTGTTAAAGGGCATGTTGGTATAGCAGACATACTTAAGTAACCTTAACTGCTCTGCATTGTACAAAAACCTTTCATGTTTTTTGTTTGTTGGTCAAATACATTTTTCTTTCAGCCAAAACTATGGGCTCCTTTTACAAAGGTGCATTAGGGCTTTAACGCGCAGAATAGCGCGTGCTGAATTGCCCCGCGCGCTAGACCTTAACGCCAGCATTGAGCTGGCATTAGTTCTAGAAACGCAGCATGGGTTTACGTGCGCTAAAAACGCTAGCGCACCTTAGTAAAAGGAGCCCTATATGCAGAACCAAAGGCATTTTTTGTTAATGCTACTGGGGTCTTTCTTATCTCTATATCCCCCCCTGGATTCAAAAAAATTACAAATCTTACAAAGAGAAAATTAACAACAAACAGTGAATAAGGAGAAAAGAACTAGAAATTAAAGACAGCATTATAAGGCATCATGTGTAGAGCAAGGCCCATTTCTCGAAGTAGGTGTTCAGCAAGTAGGTAAAGATCTAATTTCAGCCTTTAGGTCATTGTTGAACAAGTCTTTAATAGGACTCACCAGAACCTCTCTGAGCTCCCTTAGTATCCTGAGATGGATCCCGTCTGATCCCATCGCTTTGTCCACCTTCATATATGCTACATATGCAATAACTGTTCCTAACTACTGCTTATATTTGAAATTGTAATATTTGAGAAACTATAATTTTGATACTGATGCAACATTTGTGTTGTTGGGAAATATTGTTTATCTCCAATTATGATGTTTATATTTTCAAGACTTAATAAAAAGAGTTGAAACAGAAAGTAAGATCCAGTTCACTGAGCATGCAAATGCCAACAGGATTGTCCTGAGCTGGAAATGTGCCCTGTGTACACACTCCCTTGTCCTGCCCAATATGTGAAGCAAAGGAGGCAATGGATGTGTGCAAATTTGTCAATCCCACCTCCTTTGCTCCTTGTGCAGCTGCACATATCTTGCATGCCAGTAAACCCATTTATACCTGCAGCAAGACAGTTATAATTGCGTGCATATAATCATGAATTTTAGAACATACTGTATGCACTTATATTGCAATTCCAACCCTGCTCTGCCCAAACCAATGGCCTTTCAGTTTGTGGAGAAAATAAATCCCCTTTATATTACCCCCTATCTGGTTAAGGTAAGAAACAATACCCACTGCCCATCCTTGTACTATAAAGGCATTTTATAGGATTCCACTTTCTTTGAGTCTTTGTTCTCTGATCTTGAGAGAAAAAGCTTATTTACAGCTCCTAACCTGTGGCTGAATGTCTGATTTGTTATATTCTCATATTTGCAAATTGAATAAATGATGTAAACTAATGCTAAATTGCAAATGAATGGGAATCAGTCAGGTAAAGGGCTCTGGAGCTCTGCATCTCCAGGAGGGTTGCCAGATGCCAGAAAATTATCTAGCCCAATTGATACCAAAAAGCAACCCCAAAATAACCCAAACCCCAACAAGGTAAATCATAGTGATAATAAATCAACTTCCTTATTGTACTGTCTTATGTTTATATATTATTAGCAAGTTTTGACAGGTAATGGGCAAGTGCGCCAGGAGCTGCATGCAGCAGGATTTTGGGAAGTCATCTCTAAGCAGTGTACAGTGGTAGAAAGCTTAGGGTTACTAGATGTCTGGGAAAACCTGGACATGTCCATGGACAGACTTTGCAAAACCTGGCAGTTTTTGGAAAGCCCCGAGCTCTGTCCACATCTGGAGGGCCTTCAACAAGCATCCATGCATGTTAGAGGCCCTCCAGACACGGCCTGGAGGTTGGCAAAAAAAAGAGTTTTATTGGGGGAGGGGATGGAGACAGAATGGGGTGGAGGTGGGGCTGAAGGCAGAACAAGGTGGTGCTATGTGTCCAAGTTTTCCCTTTTTAAATATGGTAACCCTAAGAAAGCTCCTCAGAAAGTCTGATGGTAGTTTTTCTCTTTTTTTAATTTTTTTGCAAGACGGGAGAAGGATAGAGCTGAGACTGGTGTTAGGCTTGCATTAGGAAGCTAATAAAATTGTAAACTGTAAGCCATACCGTATATACCAGGGGTGTCCAACCTGTGGCCCGAGGGCCACATGTGGTCCTGTGAAGTATTTTGTGCGGTCCCAGTCAAGGGCGATGTAGTGTTTTCCTCTGCTGCCCCTGGGTGTTTACCGTCTTGCCGGCTCCCTCCTCTGTCTTGCTGCAGCGTTTGCAGAGCCCCAGAAACATTTTTTTTCGGCCAATGCAGCCCAGGGAAGCCAAAAGGTTGGACACCCCTGGTATATAATGTACACTGCCTTATGTAAATTCCTTCATAAAGACAGTTAATCCCAATAAATAAATGTCAGTGCACTGCTCAAATGCAAGTTTATTGCATTGGCCCCAATATTGTTGAAAGGCACACTTATAAGATGTAAAATAGGGGGGAAAAAGAAAAAGTGACAGTTAAATGACAACCTGAATGTCACACTAGCTGCCTGTGATCAGTCAAGCATTCTACTTCTGCTAGCACTTAAAAAGACTTAAAAGTTAGATCCAACCAGCAGAAACTCATAGAAGACTTCCACGTTTTTTGAAATATGAACAACTGTGTTAACCCCTTGTCACTTTAAAACAAAGGGCTCCTTTTACTAAGGTGTGCTAGCGTTTTTAGCGCACACGCAGCAGATTGGCGCGCGCTAACCCTGCACTATGCGGCTAGAACTAACGCCAACTCAACGCTGGCATTAGCGTCTAGCATGCGCGGCATTGTAGCACACGCTATTCCGTGCGTTAAAGCCCTAACGCAGCTTAGTAAAATGAGCCCAAAATGTGTTTGAATGCAGTCTGAGACAGATGCACAAAGCATTTTTTTTATAATTGCCATAAAATGGGCAACCAAAATCATAAATCTCGTTATTACTTCAAAACCATCCACATCTGCACCAGCACCAAACCAGCTACAGTATTTGTAAATGGCTTTAGAAGCGAGTCCCGGTGAACAATCTGCATTTAACATCATCCTGCCTGAGGTTAGGAGAAACTTTTACAAATCTGTCTGCTTCCCAACCTTCTATACGGAAGGGAGGTTGCAAACATGCACCGGCAGGAAGTAGGTGGGTAGCCAAAGTGAGGTCTGGAACGCACTGTCGCACCAGAACGAGGCTTAAATAGAATGAGAGAAGCTATTAAAACCCCAGGATTACGAGAGCTATTGGAGCCCCAGAATAAGGCTCGTAATTCCAACAAAAATTAGAAACCAGCCGAATAAACCGCAAAAAAAGGGCAGACCAATTGGGCGAAAAAACTGCGTTCTTGGTAACACTGCATTCCAAGTATAGGACTCAACAGCAGCCGCCAAAGCGCATGCGCGACTTTAAGGCCCCAGCGGAACCGGAAAAAGGGAGAATTCTTGGCCTTTAGACGAGGGGGAGGTCTCGTGTTGGTGCGCATGCGTAAAAGGCCTTGGGAGCTGAACGTGAAAGCGAGGAGGAAGAGTCACCGCTGAAATAAACCCCGACCCCTTCGTTAGGAGCAGGTGTGGGCGGGGTGTTGTGACGTCACGTTGACGTACTCCCACACCCCCTGCTCCGCCCCCTCCCTCCCCAGCTGCTAACATGGCTACCTGGGTGCTAGTGAGGAGAAAAGGTGGTCGCTATGTGCCGGCGCTGTCGCTGCTCCGGTGAGTGACGGGGGGGGGGGGGGGGGACGCCACTACTGCTACTTGTCATTGCTGGACATACGCAGCGCTGTACGCGAAAATATTCGTGACGGTCCCTGCTCAGTAGAGCTTACAGTTTATTCAACGAACAAGTAGGAAGTTAGGAGGTAAAAGCCCTCTTCAGAACCTGTGTGAGAGTGCCAGTCTTGGAATTTAAACTCTGCAAAACCCCAGCCAAATGGCCAACCCTTGAACCCTGTGCTCCCTCCCCCACTGGGGCAGCTGAAAATCTTATTCTCCCTTCCCCCTTAGTCCACTGAATGTGCCAGGGAATGCGCTCCCAGGGAGGGCTTCAATGGCTGGGAGGGTGTAGATGGGCTGGAGTAAGTCTTAACAGAGATTTCGGCAGTTGGAACCCAAGCACAGTACCGGGTAAAGCTTTGGATTCTTGCCCAGAAATAGCTAAGAAGAAAAAATTTAAAAAAATAAAAATTTAAATTGAATCAGGTTGGGCAGACTGGATGGACCATTCGGGTCTTTATCTGCCGTCATCTACTATGTTACTATGTATGTTTCTTCACTAAGGAGTGCGGTGGGCAAAAAAATTGACCCTGGTCCCTCCCCAAAGAGTAACATCCAGAAAACAAAGAAATTGTGCAGAGTCGATGTCCAAGATGAAGGCTTTATTGAAACAAATAAATAATCCACATAAAAATGTCTAGGGCCTGAACCTCTGAAAACATATGGACCCAACATGGTCCGTGTTTCCACACTATAGTCTTCTTCAGGGGTCCCCATTTGGTCCTAAATGCAGGTATATGGATTAAATAAGGAACGTAAAACCTCTGTGTTGGGTCCATATGTTTTCAGAGGTTCAGGCCCTAGACATTTTTATGTGGATTATTTATTTGTTTTAATAAAGCCTTCATCTTGGACATTGACTCTCCACAATTTCTTTGTTTTCCAGATTATTAACCAGACATTCCTGTGTCCTAGAGCAGTGGGTCTAGGCAACTCCTGGTCATCAAATGCTCATTACCCATGAGAAGTATTTACATACAATGCAAATAATGCATGCTAAACCGTTTTATTTTCTTTATTTGGGTTTAGCTCCCACTCTTTTCAGTAATAGGTCAAAGTGAGAAACTTGCAGGTTCACTAAAGGTAAAGGGGATGAGACTTATCTTTTTTTTACTGTGTGGTTACAATCAAAGCAGTTTACATATTTTAGACAGATACTTATTTTGTACACGAGGCAGTGACATGTTAAGTGACTTGCCTAGAGTCACAAGGAGCTGCAGTGGGAATCGAATTCACAGCTAGAGAATGAGACAAGGACAGAATCTGTGGAAAGGGACACATTTTGTCCCTGTGTCATTCTCTAAAAACTCGAGATTAGTATCAATATGTAAAAACTTAACACATCTTAGACAATTGATAACTGAATTCAACGAAAAAAAAAACCCCTGCAGAAGCTGCTTTTGGATTTAAATGAGCTACTGTTAAATGACATCATTTGTGTCTTGTCTGCCTTTAATGTGGCAACAAGAGTCTTGTCTGCTGATCAGACTCCTAACATCTGCAAATCCTTCCATCAGGTGCCCAGCTGCTCAAGTGTTTTACTGTTACTGCAACAGATTCATCCATCGCTACTGGCATAAAGCAACATTTCCAACATTTAATAGAACATATTTTCCTGTTCATCCACAGTTTAGGTTCTCTTCTACACCCATATTTGAAAGACAATCCAATTACTTTCCCAGATGATGTAAAAACATAAACCGCTGAATCTTTGAGAAGATTGTACAAATCCGGATCGAAATGGAAGGCTCTATTTGTGATTTATAAACAGTTGAACAGAAATATTGTCCTTTTTTATACTTTAATAAAAAGATTTAAATATAAAATAAGTAGTGTTGGAGGCTTGTGCCAATAAGGACAGAATCTGTGGGGGGTGGGACAGAGCTCAAAGGGAAAAAGATGGAACTGGGATGGGATCAAATGTCCCCATGTCATTCTCTACTTGCAACCTCAGGGTGCTGAGGCAGCTGCTGTAACCACTAGGCCACTCCTCTGCTCCACCAGGTAATTTCCCCCTTCTTAGACGGCCTACAATCTATGTTTGTGCCTGAGGCAGTGGTAAGGTTAAGTCGCTGGCCCAAGATCTCAACCAACAGCAGTATCGGGATTTGAACTGGGCTACCCTGGTTTGTCCACTTCTTTAACCACTAGGCTACTCCTCCATTCCATTTCAAGCATATTCACTGTGCATATCCTGGAAACCCGACTGACTAGAGAACTGGAGTTACTTAGTCCTGTCCTAGAGACTACATGTGGCTTGCAAAAATATGCTTTCATTTCAATACATCAAGCTCCGTCTCTAGTGGTCAAATCCAAACTAAAAGCTCACTTTTTCAAGGCTGCTTTCACCTCCTAACTCTCACTTGCTGTAAGATACTTATGTCTATCCTGTCATTCTCTCTGTAAGAAGCTCCCCGACCCCTATCTCTCCCATTTGTTCTGTCTGTCTATCCTAATTATATTGTAAACTGTTCTGAGCAGGGACCATCTGTTACATGTTAAATGTACAGTTCTGTGTATGATAAATAGTATTAGTAGTATGATGCATTTCTGGGTAGGAGGAGGCAGTACAAATGTTTGTTTATTTTCCTTTTCTTTCCTGTCCTCCCCTAAGAGCTCAGGACGGGTTACAGGTTCATTGACATCTAAACTGACACTTGACAAGTTAGCTCGATGCCTTCCCTCAAATCTAAAATACCAGTTTTCAAAATTTATCTACTGCACATAATGTTGTTTGACTCTGGAGTACTTGACCAATGTCAAGTGACTTTATTCTGTAGGAAGTAACTTTTTTTTTTAGTTTGTTGAGTCATAAAATCAGATTATGAAAAGTCTGAATGTATAGGGTTTTGTTTTTTTTGAGTGGGAGAGAAGGGAAGTTACAAAGTCGTAGAGAAACCTATGATAACATTCCCAAGGTCACACAGAATCACTGTCAAAAAGGAATCAAGTAATTCTGGACCATAGCTCACACTGTGGACTTTAACAATTTTCAGACTTACCCCTTATATTTATAGCACCACCTTTTTCATTTTTTTTAGCTACGTCCAATGACTCTGACAATCTTCACTGTTCTTTAGGAGTGTACAAAAGCTGTTCTTTATGGCTGAGAAATGCTAGTACAGCAGAGCACCATATTGTTGAATAAGGAACTAGTAAGAAAGGGCTAGTCCATGACACGTGGATTTGATGAGAATCAAGGCAAGGGAATCAGAAACTGGTTCCACAGCTGTAAGTCTGCAGAGCTTCCACTTTGTGTGTTCTTGTATTCCTTCGTAAAGGACAAAGAGGACACGACTTTGGAGTAAGCATTTTGCAAACAGGCTTAGCAGTATCCCACTCATTGTTAGGAATGACTTGGGGGACATACCATGCATCAAGACTGGTCTGCCAGATTAGTCCAGGACCCTCCCAGACTGTTATGCTTTTCTGTTGTGTGTTTGCTGTAGTTTCTTGTCTAGTTCAGCTCTCCAAGTAATTCTGTGAAGATAAATAGCTTCGTATCTCAGTAAAAATCCCTTTGTTTATTGGGAGAAGTAGGATTACTGTGTATCTTTTGGTACAGGAATATGGAAAAGGCAAATCCTGCATGGGACACTATCAACGAGGGTTTGTATTAAGATGTGCTGTTTTACTGTTAATCCCAGTTATTAGTAACTAGTTCTCGCTGAATAAAGAGGGATCGGTAAAATAACACATAGAACCCCCACGTTGATGACTTCCTCTCTTAATCAAATCAGTTGCTCCACCTAGTGGTAGGAGGGCATAAACCTATGCTTCTGGATTGCTCTGGTAAGATTCAAAGAAAGAAAATTAGCAGGTAAGACTACGTTTTTCATTTTCTCTCTTTTACCCCCCTGAAATGGCTGTTAAAATTGCTTTCTATATAAAATGCATCCTAGCTTAAACAATCTTGTAACATATTATTCTAATGATTTTACTACTGATTCAGATCTTATGTAACTCTTTACAGGGAAAGGCCTTGGGTACAGCAACCTTTGAGATATGCAACTGCAGGTATTGATCGTACTTTGGATTTTGAATCAAAATTAAAAGATTGTCAGGGAATATTAAAAAGATACAGCTGTTTTCTCACCCTGAAATGATTTCAGTAGAAAAGGTAGTAATCGTTAGTAATAATAGCTCACATTTTTGTCATGTCTTTTGTCCAAATAGTGTTCACAGGACTTCAGAAGTAGCTGTACAGTCAGTGATCACGGGGGCATGTTTTGATTCCTGTTTTTACAACCTGTCTAAAATAGAGCTGTTTATGAAAATAGTACAACAGAACAGTGGGACAATAACATTTAGCTGCTGACTGCTTTCTTTCGTTGGCTTTTACAAGGCCGCGGTAGAGTTTTCTGCCGTGGGCTCTGAAGGTAAATGCTCTGAGGCTCATAGAATTCCTATGAGTGTCGCAGCATCTACCTCTTTATTTTTATTTCATTCAAATAATTTGGTCTTGAGTATCCTTTGTGTTTATTGGTAATTGATTGATTATTTTTCATCATTCTGCACTGCATGATTTCTTTATATAGAATTGTCATTCTGTATTTATGAGACAGAGCAATATTCCAAATATTAATAACATACATCATAAAGCCTGAATCACATAATAGTATATAGAAAATATATTTATTCTGGGTAAGGTTAAATTAAAATGCCTTTAGCTTTTTACCAAAAGTTACCTGATTAGTCTCCTGCCTGAGACCTAGAGGAAGCTGATTCCAAAGCTCAGGCCAAGCCACTGAAAATATTCTAGCCCTGGTTGCATCCTGACAAAATAGAAGGAAAATCTATCTTCATAACATGATAAGTGTTCCAATAAAGAACAGCACTCAAAGCAGAAGATTTCTCAGCGTAGAAAGGCTTAAAACCCATGACATTAATTTTCAATACTGGCAACCAATGCATATCAAATAATGATGCAATGTATAATAATGTATATATACATATATTAGGGCTGCAGATTTAGCATGTTAATAGTGCGATTAACGTGCTATATTTTTAATACAGGTCAAAAAAATGAATCGCGATTACCTGACCTGCTGCTCCTGTGCTGGATCCGCTGCTTCTCTGGCTCTGGAAAGAGGCTGTAGTGTCAATATCAGCATGTGCAATGCTGCTGGCTCAGCCTGACCCAGAACAGGAAGTTACATCAAGCTCTGATGTAATTTCCTGTTTCTGGGTCAGACTGAGCCAACGGGGGCATTGACGCGCTGATGCTACCACTGCAACTTCTTTCAGACCCCGAGAAGCAGCAGGTCCGGTGTAGGTGCAGCAGATCAGACTCTCAGCTCATCTGCCCGTTCTCCTGTCTGCCTCCGCTGCTGGTTTCCGTCTCTCTCATCTTCTGCTATGGTGAACCAGAGTAGCAATAGCAGATACTAGCAGATAAGTCTGGGGCGAGTGTCGGAGGTCAGGTCCGCAAGGTGACAGGACCGGGGGAGGCCAGACAGCTGACTGTCAGGGATTGGAAGAGGGAAGGGCGGATGACTGGTTGCTGGGGCTCGGGGGAGACGCTTCCCCCATTGCTTCCCGGGATGAGAGGTGCAGGGTATCTGCTCGCTGTCCTCCTCATCTCTTTGGCTTGCTGCACTGCTCACAAGTGGGTCCATTTATTTGTTTGAGCAGGTGTTTAATATTTATGGCTTCGGTTACAATGGAATAATGTGCAGCATTTCAAATGGCATCAATGTATATTCATGCAATCTCATTTGTCTCATTTTCACTAATGATAGAGCTATAGTTTAAGTCTGATAAAAAGTATATTTTCTTGATCTATCTTTTTTCATATTGAAGTGAGCTAGCCTGGAAGCCAAATTATTATATTTCATCTATTTGAAATGAAAATTATTTTGAAGACTAGGGTAATTATTCCATGAGGTAAATTGATGGGGTTGAAATTGTTGATTCCTTCCTTTGAATGCTTTGCTAAATGGATTTGGTCAGATATTTTTACTGGAGTAGGAAGTATCTATGTTTTGGATGGAAATTCAGTAGCAGTCCTGGATCATGACCTGAGGGTGACCAGAAGCATCTATGGGACCCAGTTGAAATCTCCTTTTCGGTCAATGATGACTTCAACAAACGGACTCCTCTCCGTAAAATGACTCCACCAATTAGGTTCAAAAATTTTTATTGATGCAAACAACAACAAAAACAATGCCAAGGCATCCCCAAGGTGCTCAGTACAAACAAATATGCATCATATATAATAGTATAACAAACATGGACAAAAGAAAAGGAACATCAACCAAACTCCTCCCCCAGCTCACTCTACTGAGGGCGAGCGAGGGTAAGGAGAGCGGAAACTTACTCCGAGGCCCTGGACTCTTATGAGCCCCGAAAAGGCAGCACATGACTCCACCAATTAGACTCCTCCTATGTACTTCCCAAATGTATCTGTCATGTCTGTGGACTTATTTTGTGACTGTTTTCTTGTAACCCGTTCTGAGCTTTTTGGGAGGACAGAATAAAAACTTAAATAAATAAATAAATAAAGGCGTAACTAAATGGTTAGTGCAGTGGGATTTGATCCTGGCAAACTGGGTTCAATTCCTACTGTAGCTCCTTGTGACCTTGGGCAAATCACTTAACACTTCATTGTCCCAGGTACAAAAAACTTAGATTATGAGCTCCTTTTATCAAGCCGCACTAGAGGGGTTAGCGCACTCGGCTTTTAATCACGCACTAACCCCCATCCAAAAAAACTACTGCCTGCTCAAGGCAGGCATTAGTGGCTAGCGCGGCCGGCGGTTTAACGCGCACTATTACACACGTTAAACCGTTAGCGTGGCTTGATAAAAGGAGCCCTATGAGTCCACTAGGGACAAGTATCTGCATATAATGTGTACAGCACTGCATAAGTAGCTCTATAGAAATGATTAGTAATAGTAGACTTAAGGAAGTTTTTGTATTTTCTTAAAAAAAAAATCTTACATATTAATCCCTATTAAAATTTTTAATCTTCCTGCAGCCCTAATATATATTTATATTGCAGTATTAAGTTTGGCCACTAGTCATCCTAAGCAATAGAATTTTGAAGTATCTACAATTGTTTCCATGTTGCTGTAGGGAGCCCTATATATAATGCATTAAATAGTTTGAGAGCAAGAACATAGCCAAATTACAGACTGAAAATCAATAGGATCAAAATAAAAATGTATCCTACATTCACTTTGGTCCCCTTTTATAAATCCGCGTAAGGCCTTTTTATCACCGGCCACGGCAGTATTAACTCCATCACTCATAGGAATTCTGCGGCTAGGGATTAAAAAAAGGCTAACACGGATTTATAAAAAGAGGGAGGGGGGGTTGTAAGGGCTGTATAACACCTTAGATTGCAAAGCCACCTCTTATACACATTGAACAAATAGGGTAAGAGAGGGGGGGGTTCTATTTTGTTTCTGTGGATAGAGACTTGTAATTGACTTGTTGCTGTCTTCAATGCTTTTTTGAACAGGCGCAAAGAGAATCGAGAAAGTCCTCATTGCAAATAGAGGGGAAATTGCTTGCCGGGTGATGAGGACTGCGAAGAAGATGGGCATACAGTCAGTAGCTGTTTATAGTGAGGCGGACAAGGATGCCATGCATGTAACAATGGTGGGTTCATTCAACAAGTATGATATACTGTCTGGTAACGGGGATTCTCTGAAGGACAAGGGTGAGGACCTGAGTTGAGACAGGGCGGGCGATGTGCTTGAGTTGACAGCTAATGCATAGCCTTAAGAAGAATATAGTTGACTAATTTGTTTAAACTTTCAATTTTTTTTAAATTGTAAAACACCACAGCAATAGTGGTATACTGGACGATAACATTTTAGAAGAAATCATTCCCCTTCCTCTAAGAAAGTTTTTCTTCTGATACCCTTCGACAGGCAGATCTCCAGAATAGATTTTTATTTATTCTTGCAGAGCCCCACAGACATATTTGTAAAATATGAAATATCTTGTATGAAATGTATTAATTCCTAAGCAGATAGAAGTTACCTGGCCACAAAAATATCCAGAGAAAGGGACCAGGATTGGGACTTGTATACCTCCTTTTTTGTACTTTTACAACCATCCTCAAAGCAGCTTAAGATACTACATTGTCAACTTTTCTAACCAATGTAGTTCCCTTAAACCACCCCCTCTCCAAGCTGTCCTCAAATCACTGTTCTTCCAAACTAGTGCTTAAGTTGCAGTATTGTCATTTGTTTGTCCAATGTAATCCACTGTGAATGTTAGCTTGCAACCCATTCCGAGCTACTGGGAGGACGGGATAGAAATCGAATTAAATAAATAAATAGATCTATCTTCAAGCATTTTCCCTGTCTGTCCCAGTGGGTGTCAGGTCAAAAGCGCGTCGGGAGAAAGGCGCGCCCAGACAATTGAGCGCAGCGCGCGCCGCCGCACCGCTCTAAATTAGTTTTTAGTGCTCCGACGGGGGGGGGGGGGGGGCGTGGGGGGAACCCCCCCCACTTTACTTAATAGACATTGCGCCGTGTTGTGGGGGCGTTGTGAGGGGTGTGGTGGGTTGTAACCCCCCACATTTTACTGAAAACTTCACTTTTTCCCTGTTTTTAGGGAAAAAGTTCAGTTTACAGTAAAATGTGGAGGGTTACAACCCCCCAAACCCCCTATAACGCCGGCGCGATGTCTATTAAGTAAACTGGGGGGGTTCCCCAACAAAACCCCCCGTCGGAGCCCCTAAAAACTGTAATTTAGAGCGGCGCGGCGGCGCGCGCTGTGCTCAATTGTCGGCACGCGCTTTTGTCTTTCGCTCCGTTGTCTATGAACCGTCCTGGTGGGCTCACAGTCTGTCTATTATACCTGGGACAGTGGAGGATTAAGTGACTTGCCCAGGATCACAAGGAGCAGCGTAGGGTTTGAACCCACAACCTCAGGGTGCCGAGGCCATAGCTCTAACCAGGATCAGGAGCAAAGAAGACAACCGATGTAATATCTTTATGTTCCTGTAATAAGGTTTTTTAAACTGGACTACAAAAGTAAAATATAGCAGGAATGTCCATCAAGTAGGATAAGGAAAATGATAAAGGATGAAGTGAAAGAGAATATAGGGGGTGGGGAGAGGTTAGATTACATAAAATACAACTTTTGTGCAGTTTCAGATGATGACCCTTAAATTCAAAAAGGCCCCTGAAGCAGAAGGAAAATTGTTAGAGATTTTTTAGTGGCAGTTGAAATTGTTGAGTCTCTTGGGGCTGACTTGCAAGTGAGGCTCGCTAGCAATACAGAAAACCTGTGTTCATTTTCTGGGCCAAACATCTTCTCATTGGGCTCACAGGTCACGGCTAGAGATGCAGCAGAGGGTCTGCCATTGCTCAGCAGTGACTAGTGGCCAAACTTAATGCTGAGTTCCTGGTCAAGGACTGTTGTTGTAATAGCTGCTTGAAGTTGGAGGGGGGAAATCTAGATTGTAAGCCTTCTGGGTGCAGGAAAATCCCTACTGTAGCTCAATGTACAGTAAGTTGCTTTTAACTCCTGAGGAAGGCATCAGGTACATCCAAATCCGATCCAAAGATTATGATGCCATAACCCAGCAGACGCCAATAAAATCAGAGAACAGAAGAAAACTGCTGGGCAAAAAAAATGGAAAAATTGAGATCTTGGTGCTGATTTATTTTTAGGACATCTATAAACTATAATTAGGGGTTCTTCAACAGTACAAAAGATCATTTTTAATCAGTATTTATAGCACAGATGCTATTGCTGGTTATTTTTTCTACTGGAGTGAAATAAATAAATATACAGCTGCTGAGCTGTGAGCAAGGAGAAGCCTTGTAAACAGAGTGGAGAGTCCAAGGCAGGCAAGGGAGGAGTGAAAGAAAATGGACTTGGGAAAAGCCACTGCTTATTTCTAGGATAAGCAGCATAAAATCTGTTTTACTTTTTTGGGATTTTCCAGGTACTTATGACCTAGGTTGGTCACTGTTGGAAACAGGATACTGGGCTTTCAGTCTGTCCCAGTATGGCAGCTCTTATGTTTTTATGTGAGCTGAGTATAGGACAATCAAGCCATTGTGACATCACTGCTGAGGTTGGCTCTTAGGCATTGGTAGAATGAGGCATTATGACATCACAATCTCAGCTCTGGAATGTTGCTACTCTTTGGGTTTCTGCCAGGCTTGAGACCTGGATTGGCCACTGTTGGAAACAGGATTCTGGGCTTGATGGGCTTTCGGTCTGTCCTAGTATGGCAACTCTTATGTTCTTATGGGAGACTTTCCTGCTGTTTACCCACTAAGCACTTATTTTACTTATTCATCAGTTTAAAACCTAAAATGAGAAACCCTATTTATGATTTAGTCCTGATGAGCTATTAATGTTCAGTGTTTTTGAAAGCTGCTATCATTGGGTGCTGATCCTTTTGAGACTCCCATGGGAGTGTTGTGCATGGGCTGGGAAGGCAGGTTTTTAAGATCAAGGCCATAATAAAAGAAACAGATTTTGTTCCAGAAAAGTATTCAATGCATCCTATTTAGATGTTTTCAGTGGCATCTGTGTTAGGGGACTGTGATAGTTGCACTGTTATGCTCTGGCCTCAAGGGGGTGCTGAGTGCCCTGCAAGTTGAGAACTTTGCAATGTGTCATCGGTACCTTTGTAGCTGCAAAGCTGGAAAGGATAAGGGTGGAGGAGCTGGTGAAATGGAAGACCAAAGGTGCCAGGAAATTAATGAGTACAGGGGGTAAAGAGGAAGAGAATAATGGAACTGGATTCACAAGGGGAGGGGAATGGTCAGGAGGGAAGGGATGAGAGTCCTCTGAATGAGTGTGCTGACTTTGGAGAGGGGTGAGGGAGGATGATGGAGTCAGGCTTGGTGGGGGAGATGGAGCACAGCTAGTAGAACCAATAATAGGAAAGACAAAGAGGCCAGAAAAGGAGTTTGATGATAATTTGAAGATATGTTATTTTTTTTTTATTAAAGGAGAGATGATAGTACAGGAAAAAGTATATTGTTATAATGAACAGACTTAAAGCTGAGATGTTAAGACACAGCATCTGGTTTAGCTATTAAGTACAGTAGGTTTTAAAGAACAGTCATTAGTGTGTTTTTTTCTGCAGTTGTGTTTCACAAAAATGTTTTTTAAAAATTTTATTTCAGGCAGATGAAGCATATTGTATTGGTCCGGCTGCTTCTCAGCAGAGCTATCTTGCTATGGATAAAATAATTCAGGTGGCAAAAAAGTCATCTAGTCAGGTAAGCAATGTCAGCAAATGCAAAACAAATTACAAAGCGATTTGAATAAAAGATTTTAACCTATGGAGAGCATTTTCGAAAGTGCGACTTTTATCAACCTGTGTTGCATTGTTTTGTTAAACACGGTGATGATTTCTCTTGGGTTCCAGGCTGTACATCCGGGTTATGGGTTCCTCTCGGAGAACACAGAATTTGCGGAGATGTGCAAGCAGGAAGGAGTCATCTTCATCGGACCACCTTCCTCTGCTATCAAGGCAATGGGGATTAAGAGGTATTCTCTTCTGAATTGTTGATTGCTTTCATGATGCAGTCGTTAGTACAGAGGCAGTTCCCATTTGCCCTGGGAGCAGTTGATTTTTTTAATTGATGACTACTTAGCAACAGAAACAAGAAAAACAATCACTGCCCATAAGACTGTGACGAATACAATCAGAAAACCAGTGAAACCAGTCACCAACTTTTCCATATTAACTGGATAAAGACATCCCACCTTCCCAAACTCCCTCCCTGAACATATACTGTTATGTTTGAACATATGTTCTGAAGACCATGCAAAAGGACAATAATAAATATTCACTATACAACAACCATGTCCTCAGGGATCTACAAAATCATCCTTCCTCCCCACTTACCCCCAGCTTCCCCCTCCTGAACAATCATAACTTTAACAATGTAGCATATCATATTTCTACAACTGATCAACACATTGCTAATTCCTTCATCTTCCCCTCCACTGACCCCCCCCCCCACAACAGAGAATCCCTTACCTAACCCCCCCCCCTTAAACCCAGGTGCAGGGCATTCCAAGTGGTACAAAATGCAGCAGCCAGATTTATAATGGGAACGTCAAGATATGAACATATTACACCTTATCTTCGACAGTTACACTGGCTGCCAGTTGCATTTAGAATTCAATATAAAGCAGTTATGATTTGTCAGCAATTTTTATATGGTACGATCCCTGAATTCTTTAAGAACAATATGACTTGTTGCCAGCTGAAAAGATCAATGTGCTCTGTAAATTCTGTGCTGCTGAAGGCAAATGTTAATCCAAAATACGTGGAAACCAACGCAATGACCTTTTCGTGTGCAGGAGTAAAACTGTGGAATTCCCTTGTTGGGCAAATATGGACATGTAGTGATGGGGCACATTTAGAAAACTACTTAAAACACAATTGTTTGTAAACGCGTTCCTTTAAGTAGTGATTTTCCCTGTTTGCTGATTTTCTGAAAGAGTTGAATTTGTGTTCATTTGTTGTAAAATTTTATGTATGTAATATTTTTGTAAACCGCTTTAGTTTAAAACGGTATAGAAATTTTTAAAATAAATAAATAAAATAAATTCCTCCCCACCCCAATACTAGAGGTACCTCACACCCCCCTGCAGCCCAGTCCCTAAAAAAGCTGGACTAAAATATTAGTGTTAACATAAGTTGATTCCATGTAATAGCTTTGCTTCCTGAATGCTGCGGAAGTGATTTTCAGAGTGTATTGTTCCTCTTGATGTCTGTAGCATCAATTGTCTATGCTGTGTGCAGCTAGAAATGCAGTGAAAATAAGAAGTCCTAACAAGCTCAGTGCATGATGAGAGCTGCTTGTGGGATTAAAGAGCAGACCAGATAATCAGAGTCGGATAAACCACATCTGCTTATAATGTGTGTAATGAATGAGTGCCTTTATCAGTATTGTACTGGAAACCTTGCTTTGTAAGGACAACCATAGCAAATTGTAACCAGTAAACTGTATACACTTCCCCCTCCGTATTCACGGTTTCCATTTTCATTTTTCGGGCTATTTTAAGCCCTGTCACCCCCCCCCCCCCTTAAGCCTTACCTGGTGGTCTAGCGGGTTTTCGGGGCAGGAGTGATCTTCCCACTCTCCTGCCCTGTGCAGATCACTCACAGGAAATGGCTCGAGAGACGACGGGAGCTCAAGGCAGCCATTCCCTGTGAGCGATCTGCAGTGGGCAGGAGCGTGGGCAGATGGCTCCTGCCAAAAAACCCGCTAGACCACCAGGTAAGGCTTACAGGGCTTAAAATAGCCAGGGGGAAGCGGGGGTTAGGGGCAGAACCAGCCTGAATATTATTTGCGGGCTGGCTCTGCCCCTAACCACCGCGAATACAGAGGGGGAAGTGTATTTATCATTAGCCCCTAGTGTGTATCGTTAGGATAAAAACTTGTATTGTAAACTTGTACAGAAATTATGTATGTTAAAGCTGGAACCCGTTCTGGGCTCTTTGGGGACAACGGGCTAGAAAACGAACTAAGAAAATATTCAGCTAGCCAAAAAAAGGTGGGCATGAAACACAAAACATAACATAACTTTCTTTTTCTATACTGCCAACAATGAAACGACTTCTAGGCGGTTTACACAGAAGAGAAACTGGACAATCAGCGAAGTACAAAGCATTGAGAATAAAAGTACAACATGTTATCTAAAGTATAGACAGCATAAAATTATTGTTAAAAATAAAACTTCAGTTAAGAAATGAATTTATCAAATAGGTTGTGAGTTTGATTCCCACTGCAGCTCCTTGTGACTCTGTGCAAGTCACTCAACACTTTATTGCTCCATGTACAAAATAAGTACCTGTCTAAAATATGTTAACTGCTTTGATTGATTGTAACCACACAGAAAAAGCAGTCCTTTACCCTTTACAATCAAGCTATTGTGACATCATTAATGAGGTTGGCTCTTATTGGTGGAATGATGCATTATGACATCACAATCTCAGCTCTTGTTACCAGAGATGAACTCTTCACACTAGGGGGGGAAGTTAGCAACATAGGTCACTGGGAGTAGAGGAGTGGCCTAGTGGTTAGAGCAGCTGTCTCAGCACCTTGAGGTTGCGAGTTCCATTCCCACTGCAGCTCCTTGTGACTCTGGGCAAGTCACTTAACACTGCATTGCTCCATGTACAAAATAAGTACCTGCCTGAAATATATGTAAACCGCTTTGATTGTATAAACCATACAGAAAAAGCAGCATTCAGGTCCCATCCCCCTTTACCCTTACCAGCATTGAATATCTGGGTTTGTGCAGATGGAGCAATATTCAGCTCTTAACTGGCTAAACTAGACGGCTTTTTATACATTCCCTATTTTTCTGGTTAACTTAGTCGGTTACATGCTGAATATTGATTCTTACCTGTATAAGTGCCAACTCTGTCCTGGACTACCAGAAGATAGCTGGTTTCCAATAAACTAGTTAGAGGGGATATTTGGGTAAGTTCCTCTGAGTATCCCCGGATAGGCAGTTGAATTGTGAGCCTGATTTTCAAAATCATTTATTTGGAAAATTATAGAACACTGTTCTTTGATCATTTTTGTATTTCTCATTTTTCCAAGTCAGATCATGGAAGGTTTGGTTGCTTTTCCTTTTTCCTGGCACCCTGTATTTTGACCACTGTCAAATGTCTTACCTAGGCCAACATCTAAGATGAAAGAAGTATGTATGCCCAGTTTATTTCCTAGCTGTACTTTCCAAATGTGATATTTGTTCTTGTTGTTAAAGCACATCCAAGGCCATAATGTCGGCTGCCGGAGTCCCTATCGTTGAAGGCTATCATGGCGACGATCAGTCCGACCAGCACTTGATGGGACAAGCTAGCCGAATAGGTTATCCACTAATGATCAAAGCAGTTCGCGGTGGAGGCGGCAAAGTAAGTGTGGAAATCATTTGACATAAAATGGAGCAGGCTGAACACATGCGTTGAATGTGCTGGTACTCTTGCACTTCATTCTGCTGAACTGGGTACCAGCTCTTCCGGTTGCTGACGCTACCTCTTCTGTGGGAGATGAGGTGAATATATATAGTCGAGGAAATGGGCGTCTAGGTATCATTTATAGAATCTGGGCCTTAGCACTCAAAGCTGCATGGTCGGTTACATGTGCAATTTTTAATAATTGGCTGTTAAGTGGGTTGCTTTGTGTTGCTACATTAGATTGTGCTTAGGATCCTTTTCTCCTCCATTGGCTTTAATAAGTTAAACTTGGAAAGATAACACAGAAAAATAAGAACCATTTATAGTGACAGTCTTTGGTTTTGTTCTGTCTGCTTAGGTCATTTTAGATAATTGTCTTCTCGTTGCGTGAGATCATCAGATGGCTTGCATAGTGTGGCAGACAGAAGAACACCTTGCCTTGAGATATGGACAGTCCAACCAAGGGCAAGGGAGATGTTTTTTCAACCAATGCTAATCGCACAAGTCACTACTCCTCAGCATTTTCAGAGTCCTCAGTGTTCCCTGAGGAAGGCGTCTCAATTACGTTGAAAGTAGGATCCTTTCTGGAACATCATTTTTGAGCAAAGACTGTCATTGAACTGGGTCAGAAACTGGCTGTCGGACAGACGCCAGAGGGTGGTGGTTAATGGAAGTCGCTCGAAGGAAGGAAAGGTGACTAGTGGAGTCCCTCAGGGTTCGGTGCTGGGGCCAATCCTGTTCAATATGTATGTAAGTGACATTGCTGAAGGGTTAGAAGGAAAAGTGTGCCTTTTTGCAGATGATACCAAGATTTGTAACAGAGTAGACACCGAAGAGGGAGTGGAAAATATGAAAAAGGATCTGCAAAAGTTAGAGGAATGGTCTAATGCCTGGCAACTAAAATTCAATGCAAAGAAATGCAGAGTAATGCATTTGGGGATTAATAATAGGAAGGAACCGTATATGCTGGGAGGAGAGAAGCTGATATGCACGGACGGGGAGAGGGACCTTGGGGTGATAGTGTCCGAAGATCTAAAGGCGAAAAAAACAGTGTGACAAGGCAGTGGCTGCTGCCAGAAGGATTCTGGGCTGTATAAAGAGAGGCGTAGTCAGTAGAAGAAAGAAGGTGTTGATGCCCCTGTACAGGTCATTGGTGAGGCCCCACTTGGAGTATTGTGTTCAGTTTTGGAGACCGTATCTGGCGAAAGACGTAAGAAGACTTGAGGCGGTCCAGAGGAGGGCGACGAAAATGATAGGAGGCTTGCACCAGAAGACATATGAGGAGAGACTGGAAGCCCTGAATATGTATACCCTAGAGGAAAGGAGAGACAGGGGAGATATGATTCAGACGTTCAAATACTTAAAGGGTATTAACGTAGAACAAAATCTTTTCCAGAGAAAGGAAAATGGTAAAACCAGAGGACATAATTTGAGGTTGAGGGGTGGTAGATTCAGGGGCAATGTTAGGAAATTCTACTTTACGGAGAGGGTGGTGGATGCCTGGAATGCGCTCCCGAGAGAGGTGGTGGAGAGTAAAACTGTGACTGAGTTCAAAGAAGTGTGGGATGAACACAGATTTAGAATCAGAAAATAATATTAAAGATTGAACTAGGCCAGTTACTGGGCAGACTTGTACGGTCTGTGTCTGTGTATGGCCGTTTGGAGGAGGATGGGCAGGGGAGGGCTTCAATGGCTGGGAGGGTGTAGATGGGCTGGAGTAAGTCTTAACAGAGATTTCGGCAGTTGGAACCCAAGCACAGTACCGGGTAAAGCTTTGGATTCTCGCCCAGAAATAGCTAAGAAGAGAAAAAAAAAATAAAAAAATTTTAAATTGAATCAGGTTGGGCAGACTGGATGGACCATTCGGGTCTTTATCTGCCATCATCTACTATGTTACTATGTTACTATGATTGAATAAAGATTTTACCATTGGTTGAAAGACGTTTCCCTTGCCTTTTGTTGCATAGTGTGGTCCTTTTAATTCAACAAGCACAGAAGAAGTAATTTTGGATAGAAAGGTGAAGCTCTTGAGATCTGAATTCTAAGATGTAGCCCATATGGAGTTAAGGGTTCTTCATTTCACAAAATGATATGCAAGAGTGTAAAGGCACTTTAGGGCACCAGTCGCAGTCAATACAGAAGGGTGTGTCCCAGTTTCATGCCTCTGGTGCAATGTCTTTGGAAAGTGGGAATCATTCTCTTTTATGCCTTGTGTACTATTTGGGCTGTTTACATTAATCTTACTTACTTTAAGGGCATGAGAATAGCACTAACAGAAGCCGAATTTTTGGATCAGCTAGAATCTGCCAGACGAGAAGCTAGAAAATCATTTAATGATGATGCCATGCTGATAGAAAAGTTTGTGGACACTCCAAGGTGAGCGAAGAGACTGTTTATTAATTAAAAGAAAAAACCCTAAAGAATAGATTTAGTAAAGTACCCTAGTATGTTGGGACTTGCTGATGCCATTAACTCATGGTACTAGTAAACAGTGGCATAGCAAGGGTAGGAGGCGCCCGGGGCTCTGCCACCTCCTGCACCTTCCCTGCCCTCCCCCAGGCTGCATGTTGGCTTTCCCTCTGATGTCACTTCCTAGCCCTGTGACCCGGAAGTTATTTCAGAGAGGAGCCAGGCTGGCATGAGCAGCAGGCCAGAAAAGTTACTTGCACTGATGAAGATTTAAAGAGGTATGGCGGAGGTAAGCGTGGCTTAGGGTGGGCGGAGAGGTGCCAGCATCTGGGGTGGTCTGCCCCCCCAAATCCTCCCTCCTTACTACTCCACTGCTAGTAAATAGGTCCTGTTGTATAAAATGAGTCCTCAGATAAACATATTAATACATGTTAACATGCAGTAACACAGTAGCTTTTTTAGTAAATCTAGCCCTAAATTTAAATTTGATATAATGTGGGAAAAATTCAGTCACTTCCAAGTGACTGTTGTCCATGTTGAGGACTTCTTTTGCTAAGCAGATGGAGTGCAGACGCTTGATCCAATTATAGAGGACGCTTGCGCTATTTCACTAGGCTGGAGTCAATGCAATTCATATTTGTGGGGGGTCGTGATTTGATTACTCTGGATTGACAGAAGGATAAGAGCCTTCCACCTCTAGATTTTACTAAAACTTTTCTCCTGTTCTTTGTATGGGAGAGAGAAAGCTTTGCACATCAAGTCCTCAAGCCAGTCTTGTTTCTGCTGAGTCTTACGTTTATTGGCCTTTGTGAAATAGTTCAGTATTGTCAGCCATGCTTGTTTGTGTATTTATTTGTTTATTGAGATTTTTTAACTATCTTTATAAAGAGATTCACCCAAGGCAGTGTACAGCAAGCACAATTCAACATAAAGCTTAAAATTTTGTTAATAGCATAACAGTAGTAAAAAGACCAAATATAATGAATGTGGTAAACTCAAAATCAGCAAATTAAAACTTAATATTAGGACTACCATGAAACAGTTTCAAAAATATACTTATTAACAGCTCTGAAATTCAAATTAGAGAGATACGAGGGCTGTTCAAAAAGTATCAGACCTTAATTTTTCTTGCATAAACAAATAAAGCTAGGGAGGTGTGGTTTGGTGCCTACAGAAGCTGTCAGTTTCTGGCAGACCGCCGAAGAGTGAGGAAGTGTAAGTGAGCGCCGTCCGATTTTCATTTTTGACAAAATGACAGAAAAAGTTGAACAATGCTATTGCATTAAATTTTGTGTAAAGCTTGGCGATTCCCAAGTGGAAACGATCTGCAAGATTCAACAGGCTTTCGGGGAAGAAGCAATGGGTACCACACAGATAAAGGAATGGTACAACTGCTTCAGAGATGGCCACACATCAGTGGAGGGTGAAGCATGTTCTGTTAGGCCCTCAACATCCAGAAATGAGATCGTCATTGACCAAGTGAGGACTCTGGTGATGCAAGATCATCAAATCACGATCAGAGAACTTGCAGACGAGGCAAGCATCAGCGTTGGATGTGTTCATTCCATTTTGACTGAGGATATGGACTTCAGGAGAATTTCAGTGAAGTTTGTGCCAAAGCTGCTAACGATTGAGCAGAAGCAACTCCGTTTGGAGATCGCACAGGACATACTGGAGACTGTGAACAGTGATCCCAACTCCCTCAGCACAGTGTTCACTGGCGATGAGTCCTGGGTTCATGGGTACAACCCTGAAAGGGACCAGATTTCAGTCAAGAGAAGACATCATGCAAAATGCGATGGACCAGTTGCGAGCAATCTCAAAAGAGGCGTTCCAGCGCTGCTTCTGACAGTGGCAGAACCGTTGGAAGAAGTGTGTGGCAGCCCAAGGGGACTACTTCAAAGGAGATTAATTGTTTTTTTGAATAAAGGTCTGATACTTTTTGAACAGCCCTCGTATAATATAATGTTGGCATAATACATACTTTATGACCTACATGTGATTCTAATGCTTTTCTAGAAAACAGCTTATCAGCAATACAGCAAATTTGCATAGCTAATAGAGTAAATGACAGCAGATAAAACCAGCAGAGTTCATCTAGTCTGCCTAGAATGGTGGTTAGGGTTAAAGCAGCAACTCCATATAGGTTACCCCCTTCTGTGCCTTGTTTAGGGATGTGAGGAAAGCTTGTATGGCTTTAACATTAGGTGACCAGCTCATTCCAGATTATTAGGAATTTCCTGTATTTAAGTTCTCAAAGTGAAAACGTTTGAATCTGAAGAGATAAAATAAGCCAACAGGACTGGCTTGCCTTTTGCTTTGTTCTGCTGTGCCTTGGGTGCTTTGGTGGTGAGACTATTATATGCCTGCTTCTTTTGAGCTCGTCTGTGAATAAACATTACACTTCTTTTTCTCGTGCTTTTATCCTGGCATGAGTTGCAATCATTAATTCGCTAGCAAAAATAGCCAGAAAAACAGAAGTAATAAGATTTGAAATAACTTTCTGCCTTTACGGATTTTGCTGGCCTTTATCTCATAACGCTGACTTTGCTTACCTGCTTCTGGTGCCTTACCGGTATCTCTGTATAACAGGCATGTTGAAGTTCAGGTGTTCGGTGACCAACATGGCAATGCCGTCTATTTGTTTGAAAGAGACTGCAGTGTACAAAGAAGGCACCAGAAGATCATTGAGGAGGCTCCAGGAGTGAGTAGAGCTTATACTTCAAATCAGAACTGAATTATGAAACAGAGGTGAATAAAACAGTTCTTGTGGTATTTGAGACATCAGACAGAGTGGAGAGGGGAAGAAATTTCTTCTTAAAATGATTTGTTTGTGTTAGACTGTGTCAGTGGTTAGCAGGATGGGGAGACGTTAGCAATATTCCACCACTGGATTTCACTCTGATTTTCCATTTTCCAGTGGTGAATGATGTTTATTCAATCAAGCTTGTTAATAACTTTCATTAGATTTTTGATTGGTCTGCAGTGGATTAGCAATTAACTTTAACAAGACCAAGGAAGTCACTTGGCCAGATGTTATCCTCTAGAACAGTGGTTCCCAACCCTGTCCTGGAGGAACACCAGGCCAATTGGGTTTTCAGGCTAGACCTAATGAATATGCATGAAGCAAATTTGCATGCCTATCACTTCTATCATATGCAAATCTCTCTCATGCATATTCATTAGGGCTAGCCTGAATACCCGATTGGCCTGGTGTTCCTCCAGGACAGGGTTGGGAATCACTGCTCTAGAATATATTATAACAGCAAAGAATAAATTACCTGTTTGGGATTAAGTTAATTATTTAGGAACCATTACTGACAAGAAGCTGACTTTGAAACACAAATAACTAAAGTGATTCATAGCATATTTTATTTTATTTTTTAATTGACATTTTGGAAATAACATTTCATATGTAAATAAAAAAAAAAAGAAAACCGAGAACAATATCAAACAACTAATCGGCAGAAGTACAATAGCCCACATCAAGGGTAGCAGATTGGAAAAGCTACATTTGACACATAAATTATATATAATTTTAGAGCCACCTGGTATTCTCTCTTTTTCTCCTGTGCACATGTGCCAAACCACAAATGGCTTGTGGGGGCTGCCACGTGCACCATGGTTTCCATGGCAGGCCCTAAGCTGGGTGGGATTGCCAGGGCCAGATTAAAGGGTAGGCCAAGTAGACATGGGGGCCTGATGCACTGTTCTGATGATGTCGTTCATAGGCATTGGAATGGGGGGAGCCACAGCTGCGTTGGCACCCAAAAAATTTGGAGGGAAAGGAGACACCACCAATATCTCCCCACTCGCAATATGCTGCTGTTGCAGCCTGCAGTGGCAAAACAAAGAAAAAGACTCTACGGGACCACACTGTGTTCAAATTGTGGCTCTCGGCCCTGCCTCCTCTGACATCATTTCCTATTCCAGAGCAGGATGGGCTTGAACATTGCGGCCCTATGAAGTTTTTTCTTTGTTTTTGCTGCTGTACACCAACAGCAGCAGTTGTGGGGATGTTTGGAGGAGAGAGGAGGTAGACACCAGATGGACGGGGAGAATGAGACAGGCTCTGGATAAGAGAGAGAGGGGGCAGATGGCAGATGGAGGGGGTAAGAGGAAACAAATGCTGGATAGAAAGGAGGAAGAGGAGGCAGATGCTGGATAGAGAGGGGGAAGAGGGGGCAGACATTCGATGAAGGGGGAGAGGAAACAAACAATGGTTAGAAAGGAGGAGGCGGGAGCAGACACTGGATGGCACGGGGGAAAGAGAAGGCAGATATAGGATGAGGGTATAGAGAGCAGACAGACAACTAATGGAGAGGGAGAGGGAACAAACATTGGATGGAATGGGAAAGAGGGAGGCAGATGCTGGGTGAAATGGAGGGAGGCAGTCACTGGAGGGGGATGGGAATGAGGGAGGGAGAAATGCTGGACAAGGAAGGGAGAGAAAGAGAGAAATGTTGGATAATGGGGAAGAAGTAGGGAAGAACAGTAGGAAAGAGGAAGCAGAACTGGATGAGGGGGGAAAGATGGAGAGATGGACCTTGGTAGTGGGAGGGAAGCGAGAATGAGCTAGGAAGATGGTGGAGAGGAGAGGGAGAGGAGATGCTGGGCTACAGGAGTGGAGGGATGGGAGATACTAGAAATGGCATCATGTGTGAGAGATCAACAGGAGGGGTGGCAAGAAGATGAATGAGAAGGAGGATAGTGAGTACAGAGGTAGAAATATGATAATGAGGTGTAGATGAAAGGTAGCAGGAAATAGGAGGCTGGGGAAGTAGTGCGATGAGAAATGGGAGTGTTACAGCATGAAAGAAGGAGATGAAAGTTGAAAAATAAAAAGAAAGGTGAGAAAGAGAATGAAAATTTGAGTGGATGGGGCAGAAAAGACAAAAAGGAGGAAAAAACTAAAAGGGAAGATCAGTATATCAGAGAGAGGTGTAATGAGGGAATGAAACAAGATGAGAGAGATGAGAAAAGCAGACACTGGAAAGAGAATTAACAGAAGAGAAACTGGGACCAACATGATGGGAAAACAAAATATCCAGACAACAAAAGATGTTGGCTTTGTATTGTTCCGTGGCATAGCCAGATAGGTGTAGGGGCGGGGCCAGAGGACCAGTGTATGTGTGTGCCTAAGGTCTAACGAAGGACTAATCTTGCCCTGGGATTGCCAAAATGAGAAACTTCAATGAGAAACCAAGGTGGCAAGGGAGCCCCTTCTGGTGATTCAGACAGGTCGTGACCTGTTTGGGCCGCCGCAGGAGCGGACTGCCGGGCAGGATGGACCTATGGTCTGACCCGGCGGAGGCACTGCTTATGTTCTTATGATGGAAAATTAAGGGGCCCTTTTAGTAAAGATTAGCATGTGCCAAGTGCCACCTGGGCCATAGGTATAAAACAGGACATGTAGCTTCAGTGCACGCAATGCCTTAGGAAAAGGGCACCTAAGTAGCTTGTCCAAAGCCACAAAGAGCAGCCATGGGATTTGAACCTGAGCCTTCTGGTTTCCAGCCCGCTGCTCTAACCACTTAGGCTACTCAAGTTTCAAGTTTATTAAGTATTTGATATTCCATCTAGGTGGTTTACAAAAGGTGAAAACAAAGTTAAACATAGAGGGATAAACCCCCACCATCAAACTAGGACATATAAGCAAGGGAACATATTAACTAGACACAAAAGGGGGAGGGGGAAGGAAAAAAAAATACAATATTCAAATAAATAAACAATTCAAAAGGGCTTCATAATCGGTGAAGTATTGATCAATGTTGGATTGCCTGCTGTAACTCTTAAACCTTTGCAAACAGCTTGGATTATTATTGGCCTTAAATTTAATGACTTATCTCCAGTTCTGGCAGGATTTCTTTAGCTTCGTATTAAGATCAGGAAGTATTTTGAAATGCTTTCCTTGGGTTTTTAAAAAATCTTTTACTCAGTGGCATATATTGAATTATCCTCTCCAGTTGGAGTCTGTGATCCCCCTTTTTCCACCTCATCTGAACTCTTAAATGCTCCTGCCATTAAAGGTGATAGAAACAATGTATCTGATTTTATGTGTTCTCCATAGCTAGGCCGAACTTAAGGAAGTCCCCTCCTTTCTCTATTTGTCGGAAAAGGAATTGCCTTACATTCCAAAGGGTTTAAAAAATGTTTATTTAAAGAAGTTTTTTGCTTGATATTATAGTGGCTGGTTTATGTTTTTGATGTTTATTATTGCATGTGCTTTTATTGTTTTGTGTTTCATGTAGCCTGCTGGTTTAGATAGCAAAAAATGAAATAAAATGGAAATCCTTGCAAGTTAAGTCATTTTATATAGAAAAAGAAATGTTGTAGAACAAAACAAGGATGAATGTTTTGTGCTACTGAATTATTCATATTTTGAAAATAGTTACTTTGTCTATAGTACTAGACCAAATATAGGCCTTGTACTAAGCTGCGGTAGAGATTTCTTCCATGGCCTAGGGTGCTAAATGCTCCGTTGCTCCACTCAGGAATTCTATGCGTATCAGAACATTTAGCACCCCGGGCTGTGTGGGAATAGGCAGGAGTGCATAATTGAGCCTGTGAAAGGCCTCTGGACCTCTAATGATAGCCGAGCATACTGACTCTTCGGGGCACAAGAGGCTGTTGGTGCCATCTCTTCAGCAGCGTCTTAATTATATATATCGCATACTTACCGGTAATTCTTCATTTCCGGTGAAATTAATGAATGATTCTGGAGGTCTGGTTAGATTCAACATTGAGTACAAAAGATCAGATATTAGCAGTGATTAAATCTGCATTTACTGAGTAGACTTAAACCAATGTTATCAGGATATGATTTTCGGTTGGTGGTTCAGTTATTTCAAAGTTGGATTACTGTAATGCACTTTATTTGGGAACAGCATCTTCATGGTGCAGAGCTTTACAGATGATTCAAAATGCTGCGGCACGCTTGTTACGTGGTGGAAATAAATTTGAACATGTTACTCCATGGCTGAAAAAACTCCATTGGTTGCCTGTAAACTGTTGTATTGTATTTAAAGTCCTTGTGTTGGTCTTCAAAGTGATCCATTATACAATTCCTTGGTATTTGACACAGGTGATGACTTTGCCAGCCTCTTAGAACTTTGAGGTCAGAGGGAGCGATGTGATTATCTACAAATGAGTTCTTACATACACAGTATGAAAATACGAGAACATCTGTAATCTCAATAGTAGGGGTATTATTATGGAATAATTTGGCAGGGCCATTGAGATTACTTTCGGATATTCAAAAATTTAAGAATATTTTAAAAATAACTGTGTTAAAACCGCCCTCTTCGCCAAATTCATTGACTAAAACTGTCCCCTCCCCCACTAGGACTTCCCCGCTGTAAACACCTTTTCTTTCTCTCAAGAAGCTCCTTTCATGTATTCAGGTATTCTCTACCCATAGAACTCCACTTAATATGTTAGTACCAAAGCATTCAGGTACTCACTATCCATTGAACTCCAATTAATACGTAAGTTTCCCTTTTAGATTATTGTTTAATATTTAGACTCATTGTATGGTATTGTACTTAGACTTACTGTATTGTAGTGTATTTAGACTCATAGTAATGTATTGTATTGTATTGTATTAAGACTCATTGTTCGGTATTGTAAGTAGACTTATTGTATTGTATTAAGACCTTTTGTTATTCGCTGAATGTCCAGCCTTCTTACAATGTAAACTGCCTAGAAGTCGCCTGACTATGGCGGTATAGAAAAATAAAATTATTATTATTATTATTATTATGAATGAGTGATGATTTTTATGAGTACAGGCAGTCCCTGGGTTAAGAACAAGTTACGTTTTTAAAGCTGTTCTTAAGTCGGATTTGAATGTAACTCAGAACATGTAGATTTTAAGATTCTTCCTGCTTACCTCTGCTCCCAGGTGACAAAAGGGCCAACTGTCCCACCAGTTTTCCCTCTAAGGTACAGCATGCACAACCACACACTGTTCTTAATGTGGCCATGCATCATTTCCGAATCTGCTGCAGGAGAAGTGTAGGAGTCTAGGTCACTGGAAAGACTGCTCAGTGAAATCAAATGAAGCCACAACTGCGTTCTTAAGTACGAGTCATACTTAAGGCGGACGTCTGTAACTCGGGGACTGCCTATATATTGGAACTGTATTATGTTTTATGTCTGTATGTCACTTTATGATTAATGATTGTATTTTATAAGCCACTTAGGTTTAAGCGGGTAAGAAATGTTTTAAATAAATAAATATATGAATGGATGTGATTTATAGAGAATGCTTAAACTATTTACCACTTCTGCAGCCAGGAATCGATCCTGAAATCCGAAGGAAATTAGGAGAAGCTGCTGTCAGAGCTGCAAAAGCCGTCAATTATGTGGGAGCTGGTATGTTGGATTTAATTTACAAGAGTTATTTTCATTTGCACAGTCGCTGAGCAGAATTTTTGGATCTCTGGAGAAATTCCCATTTTAATATTATTTAATTACATCCAATGCCTCTAGGCCCTCTTTCTTATTTTCATAATGTTGCATGTGTAATATATTACACTAATAATCTTTAGCCTCAGAGGGGAAAATCTCAGTAGACATTAGCGAAGCAGCAGATCATTTCTTTCGATAACAGCATATAGATTACGATAGATTACTAGTCTAGAAATGTCAAAAAACCTGGTTTTATTATCAGAACCTAAAAAAAATCTGTCTCTTGACGTTATGTGCAGAAGACTAATTTTTTTCTCGCACAGAATGAAGGCCCTATGTAAAGATTGACTGCTAGGGTACTGGTGCTCCCTGTCGCTGCTGTAGGGTACAAACTATCTGGAGCTGCTACTTTGTGGCCCTATCGTTGGATGGGGGTTCTAGATGGACGTCTGTATTATCTGAGAGTGCTCTGCCTCTCCATGTGGTTGCTGCCCCCTCCCCAGGATTGCCAGGAGCACTGGATGGCCTGATGATACATGGAGATGTTACAGAAGAAGGAAAAAATCCCTAGTGAAAGAATAAATGACAGAGCTCTGTAACGATTACAGCTTCTGTGCTATTCCTAGCACTTTGACTAAACACTACAACAGGGGGAGGAGGCAGCTCAGCAGCTAATCTGTGTAGATGAAAAATATAAAAACCAAGAGAATAAATTTTTAGATCTTCTATGAAGACCAAATGCTTTTTGTCATTGTGCAAAGTGAAATAACAAGGACCATTATGGTTTGTTTGTTTTTTAGGAACGGTGGAGTTTATTATGGATGCGAAGCACAATTTCTACTTTATGGAGATGAACACCAGGCTGCAGGTGGAGCATCCTATAACAGAGATGATTACAGGAACTGACTTGGTAGAATGGCAGCTGAAGGTAAATGAGGTTGGGAGTAGAGGTCTGCACGGGAACGGGGATCGCAGGAATCCCGCGAGTCCCGCGGGGGTCCCGTGGGAATCCCCCCTAACCCACGGGACTCCCACGGGGATCCCCCTCTGGCCCACGGGTCTCCCACAGGGATGGAAGGCTTTGGATGCAGGTTCGTCCATATAATATAATGGACATGTCAGCCTTAGTAAAAGAGGGGGTTTATAAGTTAATTACCTGAACAAAAAACAAAAAAAGGGTTCTACCAAAGAGATTCCACAAAGAAAACAGCAGCGCAAACACAAAAGAAACTGTGGAATTGATAATCCTGTCAGAAGTAATTGCTGCTTTTTATGGGGACGAGCGGGGATGGAGGTAATTCCTTGAGGGGATGGGTGGGGACAGGTGGGATTTCTGTCCCCGTGCAACTCTCTAGTTGGGAGAGGTTAAGTGGCCCCTGCTTGACACAGCCATGTTTTGCCTTTAGGATTCGTCACAGTTGACGATGAACAAATGCAACTGAAATACATGAAGAAACAAAGAAATGCAAATAAATAAATAGCATATACACAAAACTGAATTGAAACCGTGGATATTTTCTGTCATGTTAATATATGTAAAGCAGACAAAAATAAATTATACCATATATTATGATTTTTTTTCCTGGCAGTGAAAGTATTTTAATAAATAAATACCTTTTATTCTTTGTCTACAATGGCTTTTCTTTTTCTCTTTCTTTTGTCAGTGTTTTTTTTTCTCATATAGCACAGGAAAAGCAGAAAGAACATTATCATTTATTTCTATGTATAAAAACATGTGAATTGTATGTGCTTGTTAATCTGTGTTGTTTCTTCCAGAACTCTATGCCCTAAGTGACAAGAGGTGGATGCTTTACTGTCTAAGGCTTTATATAGTAATAACAATTTATTTCCCGAGTGTTCAGGATACTGATTTTAGTAGCCAAGGGTAATTTCCAAAAAACTACTAATCCATAGCAAAGGACTATTTGAAAAGTGGATTTTTATTGAGGTTTTGTTTGACAGCTGGGCAGACAGCAATGTGCGCTTTGGATCTGTATCTCTCAGGGTTGGCTAAGGGAACGAGACTGTGGCTGGCTAAAAGATTGACTCGGCTTTTTAATACTTCATTGAAAGAGAGGGTATTGCCAGATGTGTTGAAGGAAGCCAAATTATTTTGAAGAAGCCTGCATTAGATCCAACAGCGATAAGTAATTATATGCTAATTTTAAATTTGACTTTTCTGGCAAATGTGGTTGAGAAAGCGATGTGGTTGCAGTTGGAGGCACAGGTGTTAAGCAGGTATCAATCAGGATTTTGTATGCAGAAGCATCGTACTGAACTGGAATCACAGCCTGTGCAACATACCCCCTAGTGCACCCGCTCACTGCGCCATAGCCAAGCAGAGGACAAAGTGGACAGAGAGCAGATTAGGCAACCCCGCCTGTTTTGTGTCTTTGTGCCCACAGCGCCCTCACAGCCCACAGTGAGGCCCTTGTTTATAAGTACTGTGCCATTGAGACATTGTTTGTAGCTGTGATGGACAAGGGGAATGGGGTCTGGAGAAGGGGTCTGGTGTGGAAGAGTAGCCGAATGGTTAATGCAGTGGGCTGAGAACTTGGGGAGCCGGGTTCAATTCCCACTGCAGCTCCTTGTGACCTTGGGCAAGTCACTTAACCCTCTATTGCCCCAGGTACAGAAACAGATTGTGAGCTCACTAGGGATGGAGACAGTACCTGCATATAGGGCTCCTTTTACAAAAGTGTGGTAGCGCGCGCAAGCCGAAAATCTACAGCCTGCTCAAAAGAAGGCGGTAGCGGCTAGTGAGCACGCTATTCCGCGCGTTAAGGTCCTAGCACGGCTTTGTAAAAGGAGCCCATAATGCGTACAGCGCTGCGTATGTCCAGTAGCAGCTTCTGTGATATGTCCTGCCTGAAAATGATCCTCTAGATCCAATCTCCTAATAAGAACCTTCCTCTCTTGCAGGTCGCTGCTGGGGAGCCTCTTCCAAAGACGCAAGATGAAATTACGCTCCATGGTCACGCGTTTGAAGCAAGGGTGTATGCAGAAGAGCCAGAGAATAACTTTATGCCAGGTGCAGGGCCGCTGCTATACCTCTCCACACCACCAGCAGACAGCTGCACTCGCATTGAAACCGGGGTCAGGCAAGGTACCAGAGGGGTCTTTTATCTTTATTATGGTTTGCATTTTCAAGAATCTGTTGCTGAAGGTTAAAGTATTGTCCTCCCCTCCCCCCTTCACTGCTTAAAAAACAAGCAACCCAACTTTATAGTTTTTTAGGTGGCAATGAAAATAAACATTTTTGGTTACACTTACAGATACAGGTGTATATATTATTTTATTATCTCTGCTACTTAGGGCTCCTTTTATTAAGCTATGGTAGCATTTTTAGCGTGCGCAAACCCCCATGATATGCGAAAAAATTAAAGCCAGCTCAATTGAGGTTTTAACCGCTAGCGCAGCTTAATAAAAGGAGCCCTTAATGTATGGGACTTTTGCTTCTGTTAGTGGATGTAATGAGAATTGTTCTGAAGCAGAGAAAGGTACAGGGTGGGGTTGGGGGGCCGCAGAGTTGAACAGGCAAGATTCTGATCTGTTTGGGACCCTTCTCTAGGGCACATCTATTTTTGAAAGAGAATTTGCTTGCTTCATCAAGTATTTCCAGAAACGTAGTTTGAAGCCTTCAAAGTGCTTTTTAGATTTCATTTTGTTACAGGTATCATAAGTAAGAAAAAATGGAAAGAGTAATTGCTATACAAAGAGGGAACTATAATAAATTTAATGAAATCTGGGGGCCATAGACAAGATAGATACCATTTTTCCATTATAAATACAATAAAAAGGAAGGGATGAGGTGAGGGATTTTATAATTTTATTAATATTTAGATCAATAATAAAGAATATTATATAGGAGTTTTGTGAATGCATAGATTATGGTTGTGTTGGGAGGGATTGGGTTAAAATTATAATGTTTTAATGCTAAATATGATAAAGTTACAAGTGTTGTATTCAATTTTAACTTATTTATTATTATACTTGTTATATGATGCAAAATGAATAAAGATTTGTAGAAAAAGAAAAAATATCTCATTGATTTTAAATGAGTACAACATGCCTTAATGAAGATAGCATTGATTAGATAGTGTTATAGTAAAAAAACTTCTGTTTCTCCCTGCATTGCTTAAGACTTTAACATTTCTCAATGTGAAAAGGTTTTTTATGCCAATGAAGTGACTTACCCCCAGTAATTTTCCCAAACTTTGACTTATTCAAGGTGGTGTGGGTGGGGTTCTGGGGCTTTTTCCTTCACATTGGTAGGCTAAGATGTTTTTGAAGCCTTTGCACGGACAGGGATTTGGGCACTTATCTTTACCTTGTTCTCCTTTCCTTAGAGTGTGTCATTAGTAAGCTGGCTTTAAATTGTGACATAATGCCCTTTGGACTGTTTTTTTTGGTGTTATATGACAAACAAATATTTCAAGTCAGCTGAGCAATGTTGTTACCATGATAGATCCTTCAGCGTTTCTGAAGTTGCTATCTTTTAACCTATATCAAAAGAATTTTCAAGTTTTTTGGTTTATTCTACCATAGGTGACGAAGTTTCTGTGCACTATGACCCTATGATTGCTAAACTGGTGGTGTGGGCAGAGGATCGACTGGCTGCACTGAGAAAGCTGAGGTACTGCTTGCATCAGTACAATGTAAGTAACGAGGGAAGGCAAGGTCTCAGACTAGGGTACGAATGCCAAAACAAGTTCTGTGAGATTACCTTGAAATTCTGTGCACATTAAAACAGGCAACTAGGTGAGCCATTTGGAAAAGTCCTTCCTGGATATCATTTTCATATGGATTCTGTTGTCTTTTTTTTTTTTTCCCCAAAGATCGTGGGGCTAAACACAAACGTTGACTTTTTATTGAGTCTCTCCGGTCACCCAGAGTTTGAGTCTGGACACGTGCATACAAATTTCATTACCCAGCACCACAATGAATTGTTTCCACCCAAAAAGGCAACTGCGAAGGAGATTTTGTGTCAGGCAGCTCTGGGGCTCATATTGAGGGAGAGAGTTTTGACCGATGAATTCAAGTTACTCACTGCAGGTAAGAATTCCTTTCTCTGATCCTTGTGATGGCCGGGGTGTTTAGGGTTTTGACGACAGAATGCCCCAAAGCATATGAACTCCATTGAGCATTCTCTTCTGTTCCTATACTTCGGTATTTGAAGTGACCCTTTATAAGGTTTCCCCTCTCTTAAAATTATCAACATATGTCAACAGTACATTTTCTCTGTCACGGCTCCACAAACGTGGAATTCACTTCAGGAAGAGCGTCTTATAGACAGATTTGCTCCCTTAATGTTCAAGCAAGAGAGAATTGTCTTCATAGGACCATCTGCCTCTATCAATGATGGTTATTGAGAGAGATTCTTTGTTTCATCTTTGTTTTCAGGAATGGTTGATTTCCTTAAGAGCAGTTTGTTTATTTTAAAAATTTATATGTCTATATCCAGATGATTTCCACATATAACATACATAACATAAAATCAAAATTACAAAAAGCTGAGTCTTCAAGATGTTTCTTGCCCATTTCCATCTATTACCTGTAGAAATCTTTCCTTATATGAAAGCAAATACAAATAGCTGCGTTTTCAATATTTTTTTTAAATTTCAGTCTGTCAGCACATAGGCGTAATTGCCACATCAATGCATTCCTGATAGTTGCTTTATATCCTAAATATTGCCAAAGTATTTTTCGGCCTGAATCTAACAGGATAGCGTGCTGAAACAGGAGGTTTGTTTCATACTGAGGCTGCATCTCAATGTGTCTTTGCATTTTACGTTCCAGACCAGTTCTCACCATTTGCATGCAGTAACGGGCGAAGACTAAATATTTCCTTCATCAGAAACCTGACCCTCCTGGATGGTGAAAACAGTAAGTGAGCAAAACAACAAAAAGATTGTGGAACAAAAGATCAGATGTATCAGTTTAATAAGCGTCCAAATAACTTAAAAACAATAATCTTAAAAGCAATCCACAAAGGGTGTATACAGTCACAAGTGACCCAAAGGATAGAAACCAAATAATATATACAATAAAAATGACCCAACAGGCGCCGTGTTTCAACAAAACGTCAGGAGTTTTATGAAGGTTGCTGGGTGTCTTAAATATAAAAACAAAAGTCACAAAAAAATCCAAGTAGTTAAGCAGCACAGCTCACAAGACTACAATGTAGGCTGCAACCTGGTACATCCAATCTTTGTTCCACAATCTTTTTGATGTTTTGCTGCTTCATTTCCTTTGTTGAACCTTTTGGTGTTATTTGGATTTTGAAAACAGTAAATGGGGGAGAAGAGGGTTAACTAAGAGTAGATAATCTGTGTGGCAGATTTCAGTAGTAATATATATGCCCCATTCTAATTCATAGAATGGACTCTCACTTTTTAAATATTAGAAAATCCAGTGGCATTGACGTACGATACCATCCTATTTGGTACGTTAATGAGGGCTAAAATCCAAATATCTGCCCAAAATAACAAACTTCTCTATATAATGACAGGGGTTGGCATACAACTCATTTTAAGGAATTGGAAGAACTGCGATAGATTAAATTACATTTCTGGTGGGAATCTCTCTGTTATACTTTTAAAATGGAACGTTCGATGGCCGTACAACAGGGACGGTATAAGAAATTTATGGATCTTTGGGAACCATTGACTTAAGTTCTGTATGGAATGATAATTGATTTTATTTTATCAACCCTTAAGCATACACATCCAGGGTGCGTGGGAGGGGGGAGGGTTTTGCATTGGAATTTCATTCGGGGAATATATGGAGGTTTCCTGTAGGTATGTACTTTTTCTGATTATTTGATGGGGGTGGGGGGAAATGGTTGTACTTTAATGTCTGTAAGTTAATGTGCATTTCGTATGCACATTATGTATATTGAAATTGTTTGCACTTTGGTAATTTAGAAATTTAATAAAGATATATAAATTTGCTTTTTATGAGTATTTGAATGAAAATTGTGATATGAACTATGTATGAGAGGAATGTATTTTTTTAGGGCAGTGTATCACAAACTGTGCCACAGCAGATTCCAGGTGTGCCCCGACGAGATGCCAGTAAGGAGGAGAGGTGCGGGCGGACTGCTTATAGGATGTGCCTCTTGTAGTGAGAGGCATGTCCTGTAGGCAGTCAGCCAACGCCAACAACTCTTCTCTTCGCCGGCATCTCCCCTCCTCTCTCCCGCACCTCCCCCTCCTCCAGGATTTCCCATCAAAGTTCAGGATCCTGGCCAGATGGGCCTCCACACATGCGGGTGACATTATCGCGGCCATGTCCGCGCATTTCCGGGTGCCTTCCGGCCAGGGCACCAGATTTAGTGAGCCCTCTGACCAAAAAGTTTGCGGGACACTGTTTTAGGGGAAAAGCATTCATAATAGGAACTGGAAAAAGAGGTATGTGGAGTATTACAAAAATGATTTCTTTACTGATGGAAAGCATTATTTTTTAATTACATTGTTTAAGGAGATTACATTCGCTGTTTGAAGAAAAATATAATATACTTCAACCTGTAATTCTTTCTAAGCGACATTTTTGTAATAATCTCTATTGTCTTGTCTCCACCAATCAAATTTCTAGATTGCAAATTGCTGTGTTGGATTCATAAGATGTTCACTGGTCCTTGCTCAGAATCTTTGATTTCTTTATTTTCATTTCCTCAATCTCCATTAATTTCTTGTGCTTATGATTCTCGCTTATTGCATTTCCCGTCTTTTGTTAATATTAAGTATAAAAAACCCATAATTACCTCTTTTTCTTATCAAGTAGTTTCAGCCTGGGGCTCTCTCCCTATTGAATTGAGGACCATTCCTTCTTTATTATTTTGTAAATCACTGAAAACTTATTTCTTAAAAAAAAATTTGGGGTTCATTGTCTATATATATTATAAATATTTATTATCTGCTTGAACCTGATACTGGGGAGTTGGCGGCATACAAGAACCATTACAAGTATGGAGAAGCCTTCCAGTGAAGATGGTACCAGAAATCAAGATGGTGGGATAGGAATAGTAGTGGAAAATATATCTTGGATATCTGACGCTGGTTTTACTAAATAGTGCTAGAGATTTTTAGCACAGGCAAGCAAGGTTGGAGCATTTACCTCGCTGGCCTGCGCTAAAAACCTCTAGCACCGTTTAGTAAAAGGAGCCCTGAGTTATTACGACAGATAGGAAAAATGGAACGATCAGTTCAGCCTGGGATGGGAGATTACTGTAGGGATATTTCCGTATTCACACCTGAAGGTTAGGCCTCTATGATGTCATCAAGCCTGAACCATTGTTTCAAGAATCTCTCTCTGCAAGCAACTTTCCAGCATGAATTTTGCAAGAAGTAAGAAGTACACAGCTTTGCTGTTTCTGCCTGATGCATTATGGGGATGTACCCGAATGTTGCTATTCAAGGGCATTCATCTGTGCTTTAATAATGGGACAGTGTGAATCTTGAAGAAATTATTCTGTTCTTATCTGTCTAACGGCCCTGGGTCTTCCAGCATATATGATACTTTATACAGAAAGGCTATTCATCAAGTTCTGTTTCTGGATTGGTCCGAGGAAGTCATCTGATGAGATTCAAGAAAAGAAAGGTGCTAATTAATTAATAATTAGTTAGTCTGTGATAAGGTCCGGGGAAGCTCAGATCTGCTCACAGATGTTCTATATGTAAACTTTTTCTTTCAATAATTAGACCTGTAAGTTACCTCGTGTGATTCTCTGCCTAAGAGATAGAAATTCGGACATTTAAAAACTGTTCTGAATTTAGCACAGATAAACGGAACTCATTGCTGACGATTTATAGCCTCATCAAGGATTTTCAACACGTGTAATTTTTACAATGGTATTCCTGACGTCTTTCAGCTGACAAGAAATTTTCTCTTCCACCTAATTGTGCCGGAGAGGCTAATTAAGGGTGAGCATACGGAAATTACTTTTATTAGCTTGGGAATTAGATAGGAATCAATTGTGATAAAGGTAAAGGGTTGGAAAGTTACCTGGGTGATAATATATTCATTTGCTAATCAGGGATTATTATTATAAGGAATTGTTTAGTGTGTATTTAACAAGTAGAATCACTCAATTGTCTAACCATTAGATTGTGACAATCATGTACTGAGTTTCATTTGTGTAATTAGATATTTTGTGAACAATATTTAGATTCTGCAGCTGGTTTGTGAATTATATTTTTCTATTTTCATAATAAAGATATTTCTCATTAGCCTTGGTTTTGTGTCGTATAATTAGACCTTGATATTTGAACTTGAATAAGAGGTTATGGTTTTCTCTAGACCACTTAACAGAGACGTAACGTGTTTATAATACTGTTAAGTGAACCATAAATCCTTCTACATTACCCGCTATCAATATCTGTTTCTTTAAAAAACAAACAACCCACACACACTTTTTTTCTCTCTTTAGAAGTGGATATCGCTATAACTTACAGGCACGATGGATCATACAGCATGCAGGTAAGTAGCATTAACTGACAGTAAATCAGCTTGATTATGAAAGTTATATAAGTTGTGAGAGAACACAAAGAATTGCAGTACATCCCTTCTACAGGCCATGAAAGGCCAAGATTCCTCATCCCCTAACAGGTGGGTCAGAATCGGAATGTATAATTATATTGTTCAGGGATATACATTAACATGTCCCATTTGGATCCCAGCTTCCAGAACATATTCTTGAATTTATGTGGAGCTGGGAGGAAGGCCAAAATATCTAGCCACATCGGCTGATTTTATTGTTTTTTAGTAGCTAAAAGGAAAATGTTGCTTTTGTCTTAATTTTTGGTGAATTTATTTTACGTTTAATTTGTATTGCTTTTGCATCTCTGCTGTAGAATTGTTCAGGCATATTAGGTCTACAAAATCCCTTCGTTTGATACAGTATTTTTCCTTTAATATGATCTGTGTTCCAGATTCAAGGTGAAACACTTCACATTTCCGGAGACTTGGTGAATGAGGGAGATTGTACATACCTAAACACATCGGTGAATGGAGTTTTTAGGAAATCCAAACTGGTCATTGTGGATAACACCATATACCTCTTCTCAGCGGTAACGTGGGCTATAAAAATATTCCTAAAAGACAAAATGTGTTTGAACCAGTGCAGTGAATGTTTATTTTGAGGAAAATACATATATGAATATATTTTTTTTTAATTACAGCGATAGCGGGGGGGATGGAGGTGGGGTCCTAGAAGTGGGCTACTCCATCTACCAGGGGAGAGGTATTCTGGGCAGGAGGGACTGGGGGATGCCAGAAGTCTATGTGGGGGTGGGATGGGTTACTCCTAAATCTATCGCGACAAGGAGGTCCCTTGCCACAATAAGCTCAGCAGGAACCCAATTTTCTAACGGGTACAGGTCTGTAACATGGATGTCGGTTAGAGAATCGGGTTCATTTTAGGTGGGCTTAAGCGCAATTCTACATAGGACGCCAATCAGCTTCTGAGATCGGGTGTCCTATACAGAATCTGGCCCTTAATACACATTAAACTTACAAAAAATGAATTTAATAGAGGAAGAGGAGACCACTGGGCTCATGCCCTCCTGTCTTAAGTTTCTCTGTACTAGTACATTACTGTCACTTGTGTTCATGCCAGTCTTAAACAAGTTAGGCTCAGTCCGTGGTAGATAAGGTTTTATGACAAACAGCATTAAAAGGAACGCATTCACAACGTTTTTTTATAATCCAGCACTACATTTTTCTAAGCACTTGTTTGTTCCTTTTAATGCTGTTTGTCATAAAACCTTATCTACCACAGACCCCTGAAGAAGGCGTTTTGTCCGAAACATAGACCGTGTCGGGTCCCTTGTTTGGTAATAAAGTTGTATATACCATTAAAGTTTGAAATAAACAGTGCCTGCATCTTGTACAAAGTCTGCAGTTATTTTTTTGCTTTGCTGCAGTTCCTGTTGGATTTTTCTTTTGTTTGCGTTGTCAATGTTATATCTTCAGAGAAGGAATGGTTAATAGATTTTGTTAACTGGAACGGAGTGTCCTTGTTGGGATGTATGGAGTGATTAGTCAGTCTATAAATCCAGGAGAATTATTTTGCTTAACTTGAAATGTAGGAAGTAAGATTTTGAAAGTCACTCTGTGTTTAGTTGGAAGCCAACGTGCCTTAATAAATTAATGGGAAGGGAATGGGGACTTGTATATTGCCTTTTTGTGACTTTGACATTCAAAGCAGTGGGCACTGAAGGATTAAGTGAAGCAGCACTGGGATTTGATCTCACAACCTCTGGGTGTAGAGGCAGCAGCTCTACTAGTGAGCCACACCTTCCTAATGGCAGTAGACAGGGATGGCACGCCATAGCAGTGGGACTGAGGGGTTGTGTCTGAAAAGTCATATCCCCAAACATAGGAAATGTTTCAGAAATAAGAATAAACCCCAGACACAGGTACAGAACAAACAGGAAGGAAGGGTGGACCGAGGGGAAAGCATGAAGAGCAAATGGGTGTGTCTGCTCCTTCCCCTCCTACAGGTTTTGGTTTTTCCCCTGAAGCCTGGTTTAAAGTTCATGTTGTCACTTTCACTTTAAATTTGTAGGAAGGCAGTGCTCAGGTTGGCCTTTCAGTACCCAAATATTTGTCTGCTGTGAGCAGCGCGGGAACACAAGGCGGTGCAGTTGCCCCTATGACCGGAACCATTGAAAAGGTAATCCCATGTTCCTTTTTTAAAAGGACTGCATCTAGAAAAGGCATGGCACTTAATGCGCACAAATTCATTAGCACGGCTTAGTAAAAGGACTTTTTCATGTGCTTAGGTTGCTAAAGGCTTCATTTAATATAATAATTTGAATCTCCTGATAACCATGGAGTCAGCCTCTGACTGAGATTATACGAGGCAGTACAGCCCAACCAAGAGAATGACGTGGATATGGTTCAATCAATGATCTGAAGCAATGCCAAAACATAGAGTTTTGTTTCTGCAAATTGGCACTTAACGAAAGAAGATAACTCTCTTCAGCTACAGTGGCAAAATAGGAATTTAGGAAGTTGGTTGGGCTGAGAACTTTTCAGCACCCCCTCGTATCTTATGCAAGGTGACCTTTCCTTATTCTGGATATTCATATAGGTCACAGCTCTGCAGTCTCATATAATCAGAACGAAAATCTCTGACCTCAGCCGCTGCCGCTGCATAAATCAAACTTTGCATATGTAGACTCATACCCCCAACTCTTCCTCGGTCCCATATTTTTAAGCCTATTTTAATATTCTTCTCTCTTTCATTAATTTTAGAAAAATATTTTAAACTTAATACTCATCTGTCTTAGGATTGGATAATGGCCAATTAGTCCGACATGGAATACCCCTACAATTAAAAACACCTCATTAGAGTGCTCACTTAAAACCATTCATAAAGCTCATAATACATTCAAAACCAAACATTTACCGTAGCCTGCCGTCACCATTGCTGCTGCCCAGTATTCTCTTAAAGCAGAAAACATGGCGGTAGCGTTTATTCACCCTTTTTTATACTTTTGATCACACGTCATAAAGCTACCTATCACAGAACCCATAACTCCCTACAGCTAATTCCATCAATTAAATTGAGATTAATGTTGGCCACTCAAGCTCCACATCTCTGAAGTCTGGCATGGCCATGGTATCTCTGACATGTGAACACTGGTGTAATAAGCGGGGGGGGGGGGGGGGGGGGGGGCTTTTCCAGGCGCTGTCTTGATGAGGGCTGCCCCCCACGCATGTGCACTGCTTCTCTTCCCCCGTACCTCAGTAACATTCCTGGCACGAGCAGCAACCTCCCAACCTGCTGTTGCACTAGCATCGGCTCTTCCTCTGACATCACTTCCTGGACCAGTACCTAGGAACTAATGTTAGAGGAAGAGCCAACGCTTGTGCAACATGAGGTAGGGGAGGGGGGTTGCTCGCGCCAGGAACATTACAGAGGTACAAGGGAAGGGAAGCCGTGCATGGGGAGGGGTTCCTCTCACCCTTGCTGCGCCACTGCACATGAAGTACCTGAATTGCATTGCTAAGTGATTTCCATGTAACAATCTTTTTTTGTTGTTTAGAGGAACTGTACTAGCATCTTGTATTCAAATGCCCATGATCAGGAAGTTAAAGCAGCAGTGCAACACCTCAGACATTTTCTGTCTCTGCTGAGCTCTGCTATTCCAGATTTATAACACCATTCATCATAATATATAGACACTGAGGAACACCCCTCCACCTCCACAAACCCTGCAAAAGTTAGAGAAGGAAAGCGAACTTGATTCTCTGAATTACCGATATAATACTCTAAACCAGTGGTCTCAAAGGCAAACCCTTTGAAGGGCCACATTTTGGATTTGTAGGTACTTGGAGGGCCTCAGAAAAAAAGTTAATGTCTTATTAAAGAAATGACAATTTTGCAGGAGGTAAAACTCTTTATAGTTTATAAATCTTTCCTTTTGGCTAAGTCATAATAATAATATTGTCATTTATGGCTAAAGAGGCATATGATCAAGAAACTGTTTTATTTTACTTTGCTGATTATGATAAACATACCGAGGGCCTCAAAATAGGACCTGACGGGCCACGACTTTGAGACCACTGCTCTAAACTGACTCTGCACAGCGCTGAGAGGGAAGTGTTGAGAGAATGCTCCAGGCCTTTCTTTTTGAACACTGTTTTTCCTCCAGAGGAGATGTAATAACCACTTAAGTGGAAATAAAGAGCAACATAAAACAACACCAACATAGACCTCCATGATGTCTTAAAGGCTAACCAATTTATTGAGGCATGAGCTTTTGAGGGCCAGAGTCCACTTCATCAGATGCATCCAAAAACAGTATTGTTTGGCTATGTGGCTAATGTAAAAATGGAATTATTACTTTTATTTAATAGAATCGGAAATTGTATCAAATCCATTTTGCATCTTCCCCATTTTAGGTGTTTGTGAAGGAGGGCGACAGGGTGCAGGTGGGAGACCCCTTGATGGTTATGATAGCCATGAAGATGGAGGTGAGTGCAGTCATTTCCATGTCAATAGTATAAAAAAACAAAAAAACAGTTGCCTGAGCTAATTGATAGAAGGAATGATGATTACATTGCCTGGATTATACAGCAAGGTATGAACAAAAATTGGGATGTCAGGAAAAATGGTATCTTCCCAAGCGGAACAGTTCAGCCTAATTCTGTTAAATAGTTTAGGCTGGCAATTGAGTTCTAGCATTTCATGTTTTGCTTCCAATTCCATGCCAAAGTAGGTGTATTTAGGGGGCAGAGAAGAACTTGGCACTGCTAGGTGCCATTCTCTAAAGGAATGTAGGCCTTTAAAACCCTGGCCTTCATTACAGGCGCCTAAGTTTTAAGTTGAACTAAAACCTAAGCTTGGGGGTTTTATATTTAATTAAATAGCTGCCAATTAGATTATTCAAACTTTAAAAACAGCTATTAAATATTTAATACAAACAAGTATTATCTTAATCAAATCAATTATTTTAATATTATCAACCACAATTCATCTCATATTCATTATACATAATTATTTCACAAGTTACCAATAATTAATATATAAATATTCTAATATTTTAGTGAACCAAAATCCCTTCAACTCGCATATACCTTTCATCATTCACACACATACTACAGACATTGTGATCACTTTTATCCAAAAATGGATCTTAGTTCATTAATCCATAATCAATCAAACCAGAGGTTGCACAGTACTCTAACAAATGTAAATCGCAATTCCTTAGTCGCATCCTGCACTCCCCTCTGTCCTCGCGATTAACCTGTTCTTCAATTAGCAAAGCATTCAGCCCAACACAAGACTGTGTTTTGCCGCATGGCGTCTTCAGGAGCTGGACTTGCAAGGCTCACCAACTTCAAAACGTCACAAAATAATTCACATCCATTCCTTATCATTCATACCTAAAACCCACCATAACCGTTAAAAAACTTTTCACCTACCAGTAAACCTAGCGTGACTCAAACAGGTACCCAACTGTGCAACCTCCGGTTTGAAGCATCTCTGATTCGATGATTATGGATTAAGAACATAAGAAGTTGCCTCTGCCGGGTCAGACCAGGGGTCCATCGCGCCCAGCAGTCCGCTCCCGCGGCGGCCCATCAGGTCCATGACCTGTAAGTGATCTTTTGTCTATAACCTTTAATCCCCATTTTTCTTCTATCTATATCCCTCAATCCCTATATCCTTCAGGAACTTGTCCAATCCCTCTTTGAATCCCCTTAATGTGCTCTGTCCTATCACATCCTCCGGATAAAAGTGATCACAATGTCTGTAGTATGTGTGTGAATGATGAAAGGTGTATGTGAGTTGAAGGGATTTTGATTCACTAAAATATTAGAATATTTATACAGTATATTAATTATTGGTAACTTATGAAATAATTATGTATAATGAATATGAGATGAATTGTGGTTGTTAATATTAAAATAATTGATTTAAGATAATACTTGCTTGTATTAAATATTTCATAACTGTTTTTAAAGTTTAATGGCTCCTTTTACAAAGGTGTGCTAGGGTCTTTTTTTTAAAAAACATTTTATTATTTTATTAAATTACAATAGTGTAATACGATTAATTGAAAATAGTAAAATATTACAAATATACTATTTCAAACAAATGTTATAGAATCATAACTATACCCAACCCCCTTCCAACAATTATGAATATTAACAATACTAAACATCTTTAATATGAAGATTTAATATCCATTTTTCAGTACCTTTCCCTACTCTATCCCCCCTATCCCAACCCAGATGTGTAATGAAAAAACTCATTATTTTTTAATGCGAAACAGCAAATAAAGCCAATGGACTCCATATTTTGTTAAATAAAACACTAAACCCTAAGGGGCTCATAATCGAAAGAGAAAAACGTTCAAAAACCGGCCTAAGTCGGCACTTGGACGAACATTTCTCAAAAACGTCCAAGTGCCGATAATCAAACCAGGTTTTGGATGTATTTCTAAACGACCTAGGCCTTCATAGTGCAGCTCAATGTCCAAAGCTAAACGAGGCGTTTCGAGAAGTGTGTCGAGGGCGGGACGTGGGCCGGCTTAGACTTACCGTATTTTCACGCATATAACGCGCGCGTTATACGCGTTTTTACCTACCGCGCATACCCCTCGCGCGTTATATGCGTGAGCGCGGTATACGAAAGTTTTCAAACATAGTTCCCACCCCGCCCGACGCCCGATTCACCCCCCCAGCAGGACCACTCGCACCCCCACCCCGAACGACCACTCGCACGCGCTCCCACCCGCACCCGCATCCACGATCGGAGCAAGAGGGAGCCCAAGCCCTCTTGCCCGGCCGACTCCCCGACGTCCGATACATCCCCCCCCCCCCCGGCAGGACCACTCGCACCCCCACCCCGAAGGACCGCCGACTTCCCGACAATATCGGGCCAGAAGGGAGCCCAAACCCTCCTGGCCACGGCGACCCCCTAACCCCACCCCGCACTACATTACGGGCAGGAGGGATCCCAGGCCCTCCTGCCCTCGACGCAAACCCCCCTCCCCCCCAACGACCGTCCCCCCCCAAGAACCTCCGACCGCCCCCCCAGCCGACCCGCGACCCCCCTGGCCGACCCCCACGACCCCCCCACCCCCCTTCCCCGTACCTTTGGAAGTTGGCCGGACAGACGGGAGCCAAACCCGCCTGTCCGGCAGGCAGCCAACGAAGGAATGAGGCCGGATTGGCCCATCCGTCCTAAAGCTCCGCCTACTGGTGGGGCCTAAGGCGCGTGGGCCAATCAGAATAGGCCCTGGAGCCTTAGGTCCCACCTGGGGGCGCGGCCTGAGGCACATGGTCGGGTTGGGCCCATGTGCCTCAGGCCGCGCCCCCAGGTGGGACCTAAGGCTCCAGGGCCTATTCTGATTGGCCCACGCGCCTTAGGCCCCACCAGTAGGCGGAGCTTTAGGACGGATGGGCCAATCCGGCCTCATTCCTTCGTTGGCTGCCTGCCGGACAGGCGGGTTTGGCTCCCGTCTGTCCGGCCAACTTCCAAAGGTACGGGGAAGGGGGGTGGGGGGGTCGTGGGGGTCGCCAGGGGGGTCGCGGGTCGGCTGGGGGAGCGGTCGGAGGTTCTTGGGGGGGGCGGTCGTTGGGGGGGAGGGGGGTTTGCGTCGAGGGCAGGAGGGCCTGGGATCCCTCCTGCCCGTAATGTAGTGCGGGGTGGGGTTAGGGGGTCGCCGTGGCCAGGAGGGTTTGGGCTCCCTTCTGGCCCAACTACCAAAGGTACGGGGAAGGGGGGTGGGGGGGTCGTGGGGGTCGCCAGGGGGGGTCGCGGGTCGGCTGGGGGAGCGGTCGGAGGTTCTTGGGGGGGGCGGTCGTTGGCGGGGAGGGGGGTTTGCGTCGAGGGCAGGAGGGCCTGGGATCCCTCCTGCCCGTAATGTAGTGCGGGGTGGGGGTAGGGGGTCGCCGTGGCCAGGAGGGTTTGGGCTCCCTCCTGGCCCGATATTGTCGGGGAGTCGGCGGTCCTTCGGGGTGGGGGTGCGAATGGTCCTGCCGGGGGGGGGGATGAATCGGACGTCGGGGGGGGGGTGAACGGAGAGTCGGGACAGCGCACGGAGAGGCGGGGCAGTGCACGGAAGTCAGGGGGGTGAACGGAGAGTTGGGACAGCGCACGGAAAGTCAGGGCAGTGCACGGAAGTCAGGGGGGGTGAACGGAGAGTCGGGACAGCGCACGGAAAGTCAGGGCAGTGCATGGAAGTCAGGGGGGGGGTGAACGGAGAGTCGGGACAGCGCACGGAGAGGCGGGGCAGTGCACGGAAGTCAGGGGGGGTGAACGGAGAGTCGGGACAGCGCACGGAGAGGCGGGGCAGTGCACGGAAGTCAGGGGGGTGAACGGAGAGTCGGGCAGCATGCGCGGTATAATCGTGAGCGCGTTATACCAAAGTTTTTGTGCTTATCATCGTGATTTCTGCGCGCTATACACGTGTGCGCGTTTTATACGGGTGCGTGTTATTTGCGTGAAAATACGGTAGTCGTACAGCATGTATAACCGAAAGTTTAACAACAGAGTCTAGACGGAATTTGGACGTTGTGACTTAGACCAGTGGTTCCCAACCCTGTCCTGGAGGAACACCAGGCCAATTGGGTTTTCAGGCTAGCCCTAATGAATATGCATGAAGCAAATTTGCATGCCTATCACTTCCATCATATGCAAATCTCTCTCATGCAAAACATGGTCTAAGTCACAAAAACCCACCTAAACTCACCAGATAAGCACTGAAAACACAACACATACCCCCACACACTACACCAGTGATCACCAACTCCTCCCACCCCCATAAAAATTATATTCACACCTTTAAATTTCAGCCTCCAGACAATCATCACGTGGCGCCTGGCATAGGAAAGCCTAGTCGTCCAGCCCAGATACAGCTTAAGTCATCTTGGGGGTGGGTTAGGGACCCATAGAGAAGAGGACCCATGCCCATAAGCTCCTGTAATCACTGCATTGATACGTAAACATGTGCACTGCCCTATACACCCCCAAAACCCTTTTTGACTGGCATATAAGTGGCTCCTGCAGCCGTAAGGGCTATTGGGGTGGTAGATAAGTGGGTCTAGGGGATTCTGGAGGTGGTTTGAGGAGCTCACGGTCACCTATAAGGGAGCTGTAGTGAGGAGAAGCCATGGCACCATTTTTGTGAAGTTCACAGCAGTGCCCTGTAAAGTACCCCACTATTTAGGTGGCATGTCTGGGTGTTCAATCCATCACTTTTCAGACCCCTCCCACGTCCAACAGGGCTTGTTCTAGGTGTTTTGGACTTGGATGAAAAGTTGGACGGAAATGTGGTATAAAAATGGACGATTAGTGGCTTGGACGATCAGATCGGCAGGACGTAACGTATAATTAGACGATTTTCGAAAGTAAAAAAAAGTTGGACATCTCTTTCGAAAATGTGTCTTAGGCTCTTTTTAACTTTGGATGACTTGCGAGATGGACATAAATGGACTTAGAAGTCCCTTTCGATTATGCCCCTCCATGCATTCTGTGTTCACTCTCTCATATCTATATGTATTTATATACATTTGTCCACCAGAATGTATAATTTAATCTGTCATGATTTTTCCAATTTTTTGTGATCATTTGAACCGCAATTCCAGTTAAAATCAAGAAAAGACAGCTTTTAAATTTATCAAGGGTAGGTTTAATATGTAAAATAGTACCACAAATTATTGCTTCGTATGTTAATAGAATATCCGATTTTAAGACTATATTTATTTGTCCCCAAATTGACTTCTATACTGATATAGGGACTTTAGATCATCTGTTATTTTTTTTGTCTGGTGTGCTAGGGTTAAATTCCCAAGCGCGCTAGCCACTACTTCCTCCTTTTTAGGAGGTGGTAGATTTTTGGCTACCGCGCGGTAATTTTATGCGTGCGCTAAAAACCCTAGCACACCTTCGTAAAAGGAGCCCTAAGTTTTAAGTTGGGCGTGATTCTGTAATAGGTGCCCTAAGTGTGATTGATAAGAGATAGACATCTATCTTTTTAGACACCATTTATAGAATTTCCCTCTAATAATCTATAGTTTGGCTATTAACGCTCCAAAGAAAGAACTGGGTATTATGTAAGCTTAAAATGCAATGTCAGAATGAGTAATTTGCAAATTATTTAAGAATTTCTAATTTAAAAACCCCAGAAATTATTTGTTAGGCAGCAGGTTTAAAACGAGCATTGCCCAAGACATTGCGCAGGTGAATAAAATAGCTAGATGATAAAATACTGAAAATTATACAGACATGGATCCTAACAGGGATTTCATCCTGAGTACGTCCCTGAATCTTGATTGCTTTATACGTGCATTATCTTTTACAGATCATCTGAGCAGTCACTGCTTTTCCATTACTGGAAACACATCAGTGGGTAGATGGGTCTTTGCTTTTCCAATCTTTGTATTGTCTTCCCCCATGAGAGCTCAGAATCCCACTCTTTCAAACAGCAGTTAGTTATATACAGTAAAACCTTGGTTTGCGAGCATAATTCGTTCCAGAAGCATGTTTGTAATCCAAAGCACTCGTATATCAAAGCGAATTCCCCCTAAAAAATAATGGAAACTCAGACGATTCGTTCCACAACCCCAAAACTTTAATACGAAATACTATACGTACTCGTATTGCAAGAACTTGCTTGTTTAGAACAGTCACTACACTCCTGCAGCATCAGGTAGAGAAGAACCGTCAGCTCAGTTGTGATGTGTGTATACTGTATGTACTTGTATTGCAAGACATTGCTTGTATATCAAGTTAAAATTTAATAAAATGTTTTGCTTGTCTTGCAAAACGCTTGCAAACCAAGTTACTTGCAATCCAAGGTTTTACTTGATACTTTAACACAGTATTAAGAGATCCTTTTACTAAGGTGTGCTAACAGATTTAGAGCACACTAAGGGATCCTTTTACGAAGTTGCGTTAACGGTTTTAGCGCACGCAGCTTTTTTGCACGCGCTACACCCGCACTACACAGCTAGAACTAACACCAGTTCAATGCTGGCATTAGCGTCTAGCGCGGCCAACTGTTTAGCGCACACTATTACGCGCGTTAAACCGCTAACGCAGCTTCGTAAAAGGAGCCCTAAATACAGTGTAGCCCATTATCTATGGAATGCTTGGCATTTACTACATATGTCTTGGCGCTAAATTTGTTAGCACACCTTACTAAAAGGACCCCCTAAGAACATCGTAGACAAATATGCTAACACATTATTAAACCGTACTTTTACTAGCTAGAAACAACCTTTCTTCTAAAGGAAAACTTTTGGGATTTTTTGTTTGCATTGTACATTGCTGGTTACAGTTAAAATTTGTGCAGCCCGGTAGTGTATTAGGACTATAAAAGTGGCATAAAAAGACACATACTGCAAAGCTTTATTTCATGTTGAACGGTATCGTTTGTGCCTAATGAAAAATAATCGATTTTTAAAAGACATTAGAACAGAAACAATTAATTTATGTCAATTTTACACATCTTTGCCCCCAGCATACAATACGAGCTCCAAAGGCCGGCACCATAAAGAAGGTCCATTACAGGGAGGGGTCTCAGGCCAATAGACACTCTCCACTCGTGGAGCTAGTGGAAGAAGAAACCAAATCGGAGTGAGTGTTGGAAAAAGAAAGTGAAAACCTTCTGTAGTCTATGGACATTATTACAAACACTAAGAAAATGTTCCTATTTCTAGAATAAAAGGAAGTTGTAGATTAAATTGATGGTTACTTGTGTATTTTTCAGTAGCATCAGGTTTCCGCCATGGGAGTACGGTTTTTGCTCTGGATGCTATTATTAACTGTCTTTTGTTTTCCTTCCCCCACCTCCTGCCTAATAGTGGGCCTCTGTTACAAAGCTGTGCTTCCAGCTGTGATGAATGGTCTCTTCCGAGTCTGCTGCAACTGTGCGGTGAATTGTTTCCTACTAAATGAGTGAGGGGAGGGAAGGGAAGTGTAGCCAGTACTGTCACCTGCTTCTGACCTAAGCCAATAGCACCAGCCACTCCCATAACTTATTCTCCATCTGCATTTATTTATTTAATGTACCACTTACATTCAGGTACTTTATCATATTTTCCTATCTGTCCTGGCGGGCTCGAACTCTAACCAGTGTACCTGGGGCAATGGGGGAATTAAGTGACTTGTGCAGGGTCACAAGGAGCAGCGAGGGATTTGAACCCACAACCTCAGGGTGCTGAGGCTGTAGCTCTAACCACTGCATCACACACTCCCCATTCTTTCCTTATCAGGGGTTGTTTGTTGTTGTATCTATATATTTTTATTGAAGTCACAGAAGTTTCTGTAGTCAGTTGCCATATAGTTAACAAGACTAAGAATGTCATAATGCCCCTGTATCGCTCCATGGTGTGACCTCATTTGGAGTATTGCGTTCAGTTCTGGTCTCCTTATCTCAAGATAGATATAGTGGCGCTAGAAAAGGTTCAAAGAAGAGCGACCATGATAATAAAGGGGATGGAACTCTTCTCGTATGAGGAAAGACTAAAACGGTTAGGGCTCTTCAGTTTGGAAAAGAGACAGCTGAGGGGAGATATGATTGAAGTCTACAAAGACTAGGGGATACTCGATGAAGTTACAGGGAAACACTTTTAAATCCAACTGGAGGACATTTTTTTCACTCAGAGAATAGTTAAGCTCTGGAACGCATTGCCAGAGGATGTGGTAAGAGTGGATAGCATAGCTGGTTTTAAGAAAGATTTGGACAAGTTCTTGGAGGAAAAGTCAATAGTCTGTTATTGAGAAAGACAAGGGGGAAGCCACTGCTTGCCCTGTATTGGTAGCATGGAATATTGCTACACTTTGGGTTTTGGCCAGGTACTAGTGACCTGGATTGGCCACCGTGAGAACCGGCTACTGGGCTTGATGGACCATTGGTCTGATCCAGTAAGGCTATTCTTATGTTCTTATTAACTTGTTTGGGAGAACATTATTGCAATACTGTACAGAAGAGTCTCATGGAAGAAATGGGTTCAATTACTGTTGCTGAGAGAGAGAATGATGTCAAAATTTTCTGACATTTTCTAAATCTAATACATTTCTCCCTGTAACAACTTATGTATTTGAACAATATTCCATCAAGTATTTTTTTTCCTTCCTGTTGTTAAGGATGAATTTTAATAAAATCTCTGTTTCACATAATATATGTTGTAATTGCAACTGATTTCTAAAATTAATGTGAAATGAAAGCTCATACCAGATCAGTGTCTCAAACTTTTTTAGCTTCGGCACACTAAATGGAGCACATTTTTGTGGCACATTATAATTGAAATCATAAAATTGCAAAACCAACAAAAAATTAGATTTGAGAGGTATTTATTTAAAGTTCTTTAAACTATGTATAGATAATTGTAACAACAGTGAAACTAAAGTAGATAGAATAGAATTGCTAATCAATGCAATGGGTGTACTTGTTTTTGGGTGCAAATTAACTCAAAACATGGCTCGATAGTCAACAAGCAAACACACATTTCATCATCCACCATCTACAGTCATTCTCTTTTTTTGATTTAATTTCTGTCAGAACTGAAAATCCAAGTTCACAAAGATATGAGGATCCAAATGGTAACAAAGCCCCGATTGCTTTGTTGCTCAAGTTAGGATAACTAATGCATAAAAAATAAAACTAAAATTACTTGCCATTAGTTTTCAAGGACCAATCACATCAAAGAATGATGCCTGTCTGGGCGGTTGTATCCTTATGCACACAGATGCTCATAACATTGACAGAATCTTACATACATGTCATCTTTTCTAGTGCATACATATCAAGGGAATTTTTAAAAATAAAGTAAAATTTTGGAATCTCACGTGGCACACCACTGTGCCTTGGCACACAGTTTGAGTGACACTGTACTAGATGTTAGTATAACCTTAATCCATTCCCATACCGCATATGTTAGCTGTTGCGTCCCACTAGTTGCAAATCTGCAGAGGGGATCACTTTAAACCTTTTACAAAGCTATGGTAGTGATAAAGGGACCAATGCAAAATTACTCCCAAAAAGCACAGTTACTTACCGTAACAGGTGTTATCCAGGGACAGCAGGCAGATATTCTTAACGTATGGGTGACGTCACCGAAGGAGCCCCGGTACGGACACTTTTTACTAGAAAGTTCTAGTTGGCCGCACCGCGCATGTGCGAGTGCCTTCCCGCCCGACGGAGGAGTGCGTGGTCCCCAGTTAAGATAAGCCAGCTAAGAAGCCAACCCGGGGAGGTGGGTGGGACGTAAGAATATCTGCCTGCTGTCCCTGGATAACACCTGTTACGGTAAGTAACTGTGCTTTATCCCAGTATGGGTGACCTCCAAGCTAACAGAGAGGGAGGAGGGATGGTTGGCCATTAAGAAAATAAATGGTGTAACACCGATTGGTCGAAGTGCCCATCCCGTCTGGAGAAGGTATCCAGACAGTAGTGAGTAGTGAACGTGTGAACTGAGGACCAAGTGGCAGCCTTGCAGATTTCCTCAATGGGCGTGGAACGGAGGAAAGCCACAGAAGCAGCCATAGCTCTGACTCTGTGGGCCGTGACAGCACCTTCCAGTGAGAGACCGGCCCGAGCATAACAGAACGCAATGCAGGCAGCAAGCCAGTTGGAAAGCGTCCGCTTAGAGACAGGACGACCTAGGCGGTTAGGGTCGAAGGACAAAAAGAGCTGAGGAGACGAGCGGTGAGCCCTGGTACGGTCAAGGTAGTAAGCAAGGGCACGCTTACAGTCCAGCGTGTGCAATGCCTATTCCCCAGGGTGAGAATGGGGTTTAGGGAAAAAGACTGGCAACACAATGGACTGGTTGAGATGAAAGTCCGAGACCACCTTGGGGAGGAATTTCGGATGGGTACGCAGAACCACCTTGTCATGGTGAAAAACAGTGAAAGGTGGGTCGGCAACCAGTGCATGCAGCTCACTAACCCTCCTGGCAGAGGTGATGGCAATGAGGAAAAGCACCTTCCATGTCAGAAATTTGAGTGAAGTAGTGGCAAGAGGCTCAAACGGAGGTTTCATGAGGGCTGACAAAACCACATTCAGGTCCCAGACGACTGGAGGAGGCTTCAGAGGTGGTTTGACATTGAAGAGGCCCCTCATGAACCGGGAAACCAGGGGGTGAGCCGTGAGAGGTTTTCCGAAGATAGGCTCATGAAACGCAGTGATGGCACTGAGGTGGACTCTGATTGAGGTAGACTTGAGGCCAGCGTCGGATAGAGAGAGCAAATAGTCCAGTACAGTTTCCACCGCCAATGAGGTGGGATCGTGATGATGTAGGAGACACCAAGAGGAGAACCAGGACCACTTCTGATGGTAACATTGGAGGGTGGCCGGTTTCCTGGAGGCATCCAAAATACGACTGACAGGCTGAGACAGATTCTCTGGAGAGGTCAGCCCGAGAGAAACCAAGCTGTCAGGTGGAGCGAGGACAGATTGGGATGTAGTAGAGACTGATGCTGCTGCGTAAGTAGAGTAAGAAACACAGGAAGAGGAATGGGCTCCCTGGAGCTGAGCTGGAGCAGGAGGGAGAACCAGTGTTGGTGAGGCCACCGAGGAGCGATGAGAATCATGGTGGCTCTGTCCCTGTGGAGCTTGAATAGCGTCCGCAACATCAGAGGCAGTGGAGGAAAGGCATAGAGGAACCGATCCGTCCAGTCGAGCAGGAATGCATCCGGGGTCAGACGATGAGGAGAGAAGAGTCTGGAACAGAACTGGGGCAGCTGATGGTTGTGAGGAGCTGCAAAGAGGTCCACCTGAGGAGTGCCCCAGAGAGCAAAGATGGAGTGGAGAGTGGAAGGATCCAGGGTCCACTTGTGAGGTTGAAGGATGCGGCTGAGATTGTCGGCCAGGGAGTTCTGTTCGCCCTGGATATAGACAGCCTTGAGGAAGAGACTGTGGGCCGTGGCCCAGGTCCAAATGCGGATGGCCTCCTGACAGAGGAGGGGAGATCCGGTGCCGCCTTGCTTGTTTATGTAGTACATGGCGACTTGGTTGTCTGTGCACAGAAGAACCTGAGGGTAGAGAAGGTGCTGGAAGGCCTTGAGAGCATAGAACATGGCCCTGAGTTCTAGGAAACTGATGTGAATTTGACGCTCCTGAGGGGTCCAGAGTCCCTGGGTGCGAAGATCTCCCAGGTGAGCGCCCCATGCATAGAGGGAGGCATCTGTGGTTATGATCATGGAGTGAGGGGGTAGATGAAAGAGTAGACCCCTGGAAAGATTGGAGGAGTTCAACCACCATTGAAGAGATTGCTGAAGAGACGATGTCACAGAGATGGGATGAGAAAGAGGATCTGTGGTCTGTGACCATTGGTTGGCTAGAGTCCATTGAGGTGTCCTGAGGTGGAGTCGCGCCAGAGGAAGTACATGGACCGTCGAGGCCATGTGGCCCAGGAGGATCATCATCTGCCGAGCTGGAATGGAGTGATGAAGGAGCACCTGACGGCAGAGGTGGAGCAGGGTTCGATGGCGGTCGGAGGGGAGAAATGCCCTCATTAGAGTGGTGTCGAGAACTGCTCCAATGAACTAAAGTCGCTGTTTGGGAAGCAGATGCGACTTGGGGTAGTTGATCTCGAATCCCAGGAGATGGAGGAACGAGATGGTGTGTTGAGTGGCTTGTAGCACAAGCGGAGACGTAGGTGCTTTCACCAGCCAGTCGTCCAAGTAGGGGAACACCTGAAGGTCGTGAGACCTGAGGAAGGCCGCTACCACAATAAGGCACTTGGTGAACACCCTGGGTGATGATGCGAGGCCAAAGGGTAGCACTTTGTACTGATAGTGATGGTGCCGGATCTGAAACCGTAGATAGCGACGTGAAGTCGGATTGATTGGGATGTGAGTGTAGGCCTCCTTGAGGTCTAGGGAGCATAGCCAGTCGTGGTGAGAGAGAAGCGGGTAAAGCGTGGCCAGGGAGAGCATTCTGAACTTCTCTTTGACCAGACACTTGTTGAGGTCCCGGAGATCGAGGATGGGACGAAGGTCTCCTGTTTTTTTGGGAACCAGGAAGTAGCGGGAGTAGAATCCCTGACCCCTTTGGTCCGGAGGCACCTCTTCGATGGCATTGAGAAGAAGGAGGGATTGGACCTCCTTCAGGAGGAGGGGGGTTTGGGAGGAGTGAGAAGCAGACTCTACGGGAGGATGGTCTGGTGGAAGAGTCTGGAAGTTGAGAAAGTAGCCGTGGCGAATGATGTTGAGGACCCACTGGTCCGAAGTGATGACCTTCCAACGGCTGAGGAAAAGTTGAAGGCGTCCTCCGATAGGTTGAGGGAGAGGTAGCGACGGGGGGAGACTGGCTATGCTCTGGAGAAAGGAGTCAAAAGGGTTGAGATGGTTTTGATGAAGGAAGAGGCTTGGTAGGTTGAGTCTGCGGACGAGCCTGAGGCTGATGCTGGTGGCGAGGACGGCGAGACTGTTGTTGAGGTGGGTTGAGAGGTCTGGCCGAGAACCTGCGTTGGTAAGAAGACTGTTGTCTGTAGGGGCGAGCCGGCGGAGTCTTCTTTTTAGGTTTGATCAGAGTGTCCCACCTGGTCTCATGTGCTGAGAGCTTCTGGGTTGTCGAGTCCAGGGACTCTCCGAAGAGTTCATCACCCAGACAAGGTGCGTTAGCCAGGCGGTCCTGGTGGTTAATGTCTAAGTCAGAGACTCTCAGCCATGCCAAACGGCGCATAGCCACCGCCATGGCAGATGCGCGAGAGGTCAGCTCAAACGAGTCGTAGATGGAGCAAACCATGAACTTCCTGAGTTGGAGGAGGCTGGAAATTTGTTGCTGGAAAAGAGGGACCTTACGTTCAGGAAGATATTTTTGTAAGGAGGAGAGCTGTTGCACCAGATGCTTCATGTAGAAGGAGAAGTGGAAGGTGTAATTGTTTGCTCTATTGGCTAGCATGGCATTTTGGAAAAGGCGCTTACCAAATTTATCCATAGTTTTTCCCTCTCTGCCAGGAGGGGTGGAGGCATATACACTGGAACCCTGAGATTTTTTTAAAGTAGATTCCACCAGGAGGGATTCGTGGGGCAATTGGGGTTTGTCAAATCCTGGGATTGGAATAACCCGGTACAAGCTATCCAATTTGCGAGGGGCCCCGGGAACAGTGAGGGGAGTCTCCCAGTTTTTATAGAAAGTTTCCCGTAAAATGTCGTGGACGGGCAACTTTAAATTTCCTTGGGAGGTTACTCAAAGTCTAGGGCATCGAGAAAAGCCTGAGACTTTTTAGAGTCGGACTCTAAGGGGATGGAAAGAGCTGCTGACATCTCCCTAAGGAATTTAGAGAAAGAGGATTGCACTGGTTTTGAGACGGTGTCGGTCATGGAGGGTTCTTCGTCGGTTGACGAAGCGTCCTCTTCGGTACCGTGTGGGGAGTCTTCCCACAAGTCTGGGTCTCTAACGTCAGGGTGTGCACGTTTGGACATTGGTGTAGAGGGCTCGGCATGGTGGGTCTTTGAGAGAGATTTGCCTGAGCGCACCGAGGTGGTACCGGGCGAGGAAGACCGATGTCGTTCCCAGGACAGGGCAGGATCGGCAGCAGCACGGGTATGTGCTGTAGGAGTTTCAGCCAAGAGCACCGGCATGGAGGTATTAATCGGTACCGAGGGGGTCGACACCGATGGGACAGTGCGAGGCTTGGTCCTGTACCGGAAGGTGCGGCGCCAGCAACGCCGGCAGCAGTTGTTGGAGTTGTTGCTGCAGCTGCTCCTGTAACTGTGTTTGGAGTATGGCCGCGATGCGGTCATCCAGGGGAGGCACCGGTACCGCTTTTTTCTTCTTCGGTACCAAAGGTGCCGCTCTACGCTCCGGCGATGAGGAGGCCGATGATGAGGCACTCACCGATATCAGAGCGGAGCATTTGCGGGGTCGGTGCGGTGCCGGGAGGGCCGGTGTCGCAACCGTGGCAGGAGGGCGCTCGAGGGAAGTGGAAGGCTTCTCAGCCGGCTTACCTGGGCCCAACGACCCCGAGGAAGGGTCTGGTGGTGTCGACGTCGTCGGTGCCGACTTTTGGGGTGCCGTCGACGTCGCAGCAGTTTCCATGGCAGATCCGGTACCGAACAAAATATTTTGCTGGATCTGCCTATTTTTCAATGTGCGCTTTTTAAGCGTAGCACAGCGGGTGCAGGAGTCAGCCCGATGCTCTGGACCCAAGCACTGCAGGCACCAATTGTGCGGGTTGGTGAGAGAGATCGGGCGTGCACACCGCTGGCACTTCTTAAAACCCGGTTGAGGGGGCATGAAGGGAAACACGGCCTCCGCAAAATCAAAGCCGGAGGCCTGTATGGTGACAACAGGCCCCGCCGGGGCCGGTTCGAAAAAATAATGAAAACTCGACGAGTTTTTTTTTTTTTGAAAAGAAAATTAAAGGAATCCGAAGGAAGAAAATAGAAGAAAATTGAAAAAAATACGCGAGCGGGAAGGCAAACTAAATAATTTCAACAGCCGTTGAAACACATGCGACTTCTTCGCTCCGTGGAAACGAAGAAACTGGGGACCACGCACTCCTCCTTCGGGCGGGAAGGCACTCGCGCATGCGCGGTGCGGCCAACTAGAACTTTCTAGTAAAAAGTGTCCGTACCGGGGCTCCGTCGGTGACGTCACCCATACGTTAAGAATATGCTGCCTGCTTGTCCTGGAATAAATATAACCTATGACTGCTTGTTCTTCACATCCTGGGCAAGTCACTCAATCCTCCACTGCCCCAAGTATATCAGCTAGAATGATTGTGAGCCTACCTGGACAGTTAGGGAAAAATTATTGAGTACCTGAATATAAACTGCTTAGACAACCTTGATAGGCAGTATATAAATTACAAGTTGTTATTTAATAGCTAAGTGGAGATATGATTGAAGTCTACAAAAAACCTGAGTGGTGTAAAATGGATACAAGTGAATTGATTTTTTTTTTTTTTTACTCCATCAAAAATTACAAAGACTAGGGGACACTCAATGAAGTTACAGGAAAATACTTTTAAAACCAATAGGAGGAAATATTTGTTTTAGTCACGGAATAGTTAAGCTCTGCAACACGGTAATGTAGCTGGTTTTAAGAAAGGTTTGGATAATTTCCTGGAGGAAAAGTCCCCAGACATGGGGGAAGCCACTGCTTGCCCTGGATTGGTAGCATAGAATGTTGCTACTTTTGGGGGTTTTGCCAGGTTCTAGTGACCTGGATTGGCCACCATGAAGACAGATTACTGGGCTCAATGGACCACTGGTCTGACCCAGTAAGGCTATTCTTCTGTTCTAAGTTATGTGAGATTGAAATGGTTAGCCTAGACAAAGATGCCGTCAGACCACTATATCAGTGTATATTGTAGATCAGTTTCCAAGGGACACACAAAATTTTCCTCCAGCACTTGCCAAGGACAATGCATTCAGGGCTAGATGCACTAAAGTCTCCAATCATCTCTAAACTGGTTTGACTGGTTTATCAACCGATTGTATTTGCCGACCCGATGCGCAAAATGTCATACTGCATGGTTTTCCGTGTGGCTGTACATTCTCCGATTCTGGCATGCAAACAAGGTCATTAATATTAAAACCAGCCATCTATTCGAAGACCTAACTTTGCATGCAAGAATCAGATCGTTACTACTGACAAGTCTACGGGGGGGGGGGGGGGTTCTTTTTTTTCTATGGGCACAGATGTGTGTGTATGTAACACACACACAATATCTGGCCCATAAAAAAATGCTGTACCCCCCCCCACCCCACTGATGGCCTTCTCTGATGACCCACCCCAGAACCAGAATGGAGGCAGGAAGGATGCTTACTCCCTCCTTCCACTGTGAAACATTCTCCCCCCCACAACTGACCCCTCCCCGTACTTGAAAATTAGGTTGACAGCAGATACAAGACTTTTTTGGATAAAACTCTTGCATTTCAAGTGGGTAAACAGTCCTGGTTGGGTAAATGCATTGGTGGAGTTATGTTGTCTTATGGTACATTTCGAAAAGAAATTAAGTCAGTGCTGTTTGACAAATTTATTTCCTAAAACTGGGTACAATTGTAAGTAAAACTCTACACTGAGTATATTTAAGACACTGTTGTACTTTTAACTATTTGTATTTCGCTGATTGTCCAGCCTTCTTCTGTGTAAACCGCCTAGAAATTGTTTGGTTATGGCGGTATAGAAGAATAAAGTTATGTTATGAAGGATATCCAGTCCCTCCTGCTCCTCAGGCCTTCCCCTCCCCGGTGCATCCTGGGATGCACGTGGAGGGGCCTAAGGCCCTGTTTGGCTCAGACGCATAATAGTTATTTTAGTGAATATAATTATAAGAATATATATATATATACAATATAAATATACAATATATAAATATATATATAAAATATAAATATAAGAATATAATTATAAGAATATAATTATTTGACCCTCTGGCCTGTTTTTGCATATATTATTCCAGTCTTGATTAATGATAGGACATAAACTCATTTGTGTAAACAGATATTTTATTTTGTTGTCCTTCCTTCTCTCTATTCTCAGTGTTTTCAGGAAAGAAAGTTTCTATCACATTCTTTTCAGTTAGTGTTACTTTGCTGCAACTTGGTTTTGAAATAGTACCAGTCTTTCCTGCAAGCTGAAAATAGAAAGGAATGCACTGTAACTTAACTCACTTTGAACCTGGAAGCTTGCTAATGTTCTTTCCAGAGATATGATAAGTCATTTGGGTCACGAAGGGGAGATGTTTGTGCTATAGGGTCATTTATATCCATTTTTGGTGTAATTTATAAAGCGCTTTTCTGCATGCAGAAAAGAGGTCTCACTGAATAGCACAGCTGAGTACATGTACTGACAAGATGGTGTGAAAGTGGCTCTGGTGGCGTAGTTTTGGGGGGAACAGGGACAGATGTGATTTTAAGTGTGTATTTGATAAAATATACAAGCACACACAAATAATACTTACACACATTTACACCTTCTATGGAGAAAGTGTTGATTTGTGTACTATTGGGAGTCATTGGATATAGGTCTGTTTTGTAAAGGCCCAGCAGTGACCACATTGCCTTTATAACACAGGTCTAAAGGATTTTTTTTTACATTTACTCGCATAATATGCCTGTTACCAAATTACCCCATGCACACAAGTAGGAAATATGACATGTAAGCGCATGACCCAGATGTAGTTGCTTTCGTTGACATTTGGGCACAGTGTGGCCAGAATCATGAAGGTTATAAAGTGCATACAAGCGTCCTTCAGCTGATTTAAATGCATGCATCTGCATTTAGCTGCAGTTTCTGCAGCTTTTGTGCTGGTATTTTATAGGTGCTTTCTTGCCCTTCTGATCTACATAACCAGGTATCAAATTGCCCTGAACATGAGCACCTCTTCGGACATTTCACATAGGCACCTTATTATAAAGTGGCCTTCTATATCAGGGGTCTTCAAAGTCCCTCCTTGAGGGCCGCAATCCAGTCGGGTTTTCAGGATTTCCCTAATGAATATGCATGAGATCTATTTGCATGCACTGCTTTCAATGCATATTCATTGGGGAAATCCTGAAAACCCGACTGGATTGTGGCCCTCAAGGAGGGACTTTGAGATCCCTGTTCTATATGCAGCAGTCTCATCAACAGTTATATATTACATTACATTAGGTATTTCTATTCCGCCATTACCTCACGGTTCAAGGCGGATTTCTGGTCATTTTCAAGGAGAGTGAAGAGTAGAGTAGGTTGTTTCGGGGGTTGGGGAGTAGCAATCCTATGAGTCTCTGACCCTCTCCTAAGTTCCCTCTAAGTGCAGCATGCATTTTCCATGGTTGCTCACCAAAATACTGAGCCAACTTTCAAACAATATTAAACTAAATCAATTACCATATGAGTGATGGGTTTTTGTTCTATCTATATACAGAATGTATTGCTAATACTGGGATAAAAAATGTGGATAAACCAGACCACTCCTTAGAGGGAACATTGACCCTCACCTAGATGGACAGTCACCTCTCTCTTTTAGGCTTGAAATTCAGGACTAAATGAAAATGTCACAGCAATTACCATTGCAAGAGACTACTTTGCCTACACAATTGTGTCCTTATTGTATTGCACTCATACGTTCAAATGTATAAGTTTGGCACAAGGATTCCCATCAAAAACTACAGTTTAACGTGTCCCAATTTTTCCAAATAAGCTGTATGGCAACTCCCGTCGTGACGAAAAGTAGTTATTGGCCTCTTGGCCATCAGTAGCGTACCAAACACCACAACGTCATACGTCAATGCCAATGGAACTTCCAAACGGATCGCCAAAACGTAAGTATCAAGGGACAAAAGAAGAGCAGATGATCCAATGTCCCTATAGCGAGATGACAGTGCCAGCATCTATTTGACTTAGAACTCTCTAATTTTTGAAATCTAACAGTGTACATTTAGCGGAAGAACCTCCAATTAATCCAATTTATTTTCTATCCTGAAAATTTTCCAAATGTGTCAATCAAGTCTAGTAAATGCATAAAATCTTATAAAATTCAGAGCAAGGTATGAACAAAAGAAACAGATTCAATCTTTACATAAAATCAATTTCTCAAAGAAATGCCATCTACAAATAGTTCTGTTTTCAGCATTTTCCTAAACGAGCTCTTATCTCTACTTTCTTGGATTTGACCAACCAGCTTAACCCCTGCTCATGTAAAAGTTATGGCATCCATTTCCACATATTTAGGGTTAAGCAATGCTGAACTTTCAGAGTGCAATGGTCTTAATGCTAAAAGGACACCTATAACTCCTTCATCGTTTTGACCCACCCCCTTCTTATCATGTTCTCCATATGTTATCTCTCTCTCCTCTGAAAACAGATTGTAGGTCTACTCCCTCTTCTAGAGGAAATTAGCCAAACCATTTTTAAACCCTGCTAAGCTAACTGATTTCACCACATTCTCCGGCAACAAATTCCAGAGTTTAATTGCACGTTGTGTGAAGACTTGTATACTTTGATTTTTGAATGATGAATCCCTTGGAGGGTATAGCCTTGGGCTCCTGCTGATTTTTCATGCCGGAAGTTGTGAATATTAAGGACTTTTGCCAACTGGAATACAGGGACCAAGGAGTGGCGGTACGAGAGCTCAACATGAACTGCTCAGAAACTAAGTACCAACTAGCTATTAATTCCTTTTGCTTAGTGCTGCTTACGCTAAGCGGACAGGCAAAGTCTTTAGTATCGACCCGGTTTTTAAACCAGAGAACTTTTTTCCTGCTGATCAGGAGTTTTTCTGGGTTGGAGCCAATGCTTATATCAAGCTCCTTAGGGGGCTGAGTTCTCCCGCAGTGTTGGTCTGTAAGACTTTGAGGCTCATTGTTAAAATTTGAGTAGTACTCGGCTGTCGTCCTAACGTTAGCAGGAATCAATTTTTTACTGTCAATCAAAAAACCCCCAGCACTGTTTGTAGAATTACGCCTAGCCATGCCTAAGCAGACATGGGCTTTGCTAGGCATCCTACACAAAGGTGCCATTCCATTAGGTCAGCTTTTCACTCGCTTAATTTTTCAGTGCCTATGTCGGACGCCTAACGAGGGCTAACTCAACCATGCCTAACCTAATTTTTTTTTCTTTTTTGTAGAATGTAAGTGAAGTCTTACAAATTCTCTTCATGTCACTCTCTAGAATGAGCCTTTCACAGGAGCTTCCACTCTCATTAGACATTATGGAGCTAATGTGAAGGTGTGTAGATCTGTTTGTTTGTGGTCTGTCTACTCTGTTCTGGTTGAGGATGGGCTGGGGAGGGCTTGGATGGTTTAGATGGGCTGGAGTGAGCTTTGATGGAGACTTCAGTAGATGGAACCTAAGCACAGGACTGGGCAGAGATTTGGGTTCTGGCCCAGAAATAGCTAAGAAGAAGGAAAATTTAAATTAAACCAGTAATTTAAAGAGTGGGTAAGGTTGGGCAGACTCGGATGGACCATTCGGGTCTTTATCTGCCGTCATCTACTATGTTATGTTACTATGTTATGTTACTATGTCCTACCTAAGGACTACATATGCCAAAAATGATTACATATTTTCTTCAGAATTTTGGCAAATACTGTCTTATTTTGGTCACACCATCAGAAGAGTGAGATCACTGGAGAAGGACATCATGTTTGGGATGATTGAAGGAACCAGGCGAAGAAGGTGATCTACAATCAATGGCTGGACACGTTGAAAACAACCATGGGGATGACATAATAGCCTTACTGGGTCAAACCAAAGGTCCATCAAGCCCAGTAGCCCGTTCTCACGGTGGCCAATCCAGGTCACTAGAACCTGGCCAAAATCCAAGGAGTAGCAATAGTCTATGCTTCAAATCCAGGGGAGGACCTTTCCAAACCAGCTCAAAACCAATTTCTTTTTAGATCCGTAATTCAAGTCAATAGCACGAGTCGATGGCACCTAACAACAACAAACACTACTAAAATGTAATGTCTAATCTAATCTAATATTTGTGAGTCGCACATACCTATACAGGTTTTTACAGTTAAAGGAAAACTGATTATCAAACTTAACCTGATATTGTCTGGATTCCAAGAATCCTTTAAACCACCGGATAACATTACCTTGTAGGCCAAAAGCATCCAAGCAAGCCAGTAATTTGGTATGATCTACCAAATCGAAGGCGCTACTTAAGTCAAACTGAAGCACCAGTGCGCTGTTACCCTTGCTTAATAAACTATTTAAATGGTCTAGTAATGTAGCCAAAACTGTCTCAGTACTAAAATTGGTTCGAAAACCTGACTGAGAATCATGAAGGAGGGAGTGTTGCTCAAGATATTTGTTGAGCTGGATTTGAACAAGACCCTCCATGATTTTGACAAAAAAGGGAATGGATGCAATAGGTCTGCAATTAGATGGTAATGAAATAGATTCTTTGATGTTTTAAATTATAGGTGTGGCCATGATCACACAACATTTGACTCATTATGTGATAATTATATTACTTTCCTCATACAGAAATATTCCTGCTTCTAGGGAATCAGATAGCCATTCAAATAGTTTCAGTTTAAAGCATAGAGGGGCAAATACCATAAGGTTGGGAGTACAGGGGTCTAGTAGACAGTAAGATTTAACATATCTACAAAATAATTTAGAAAAGTCATCCCATTCTGGATAATCAAATGTAGACCAATGTAAATCGGCGTGAACTTCTTCTATCATATTAAAATGATAGTCGATAATTTCCATCACCACTAACTTCCCATTTACTAGAGAATTTGGTTCAAGATTCTAACTTCAAGACATACAGCATCATACGATGGCCTTCCTTATTGTCTCTCTTTGTTAATTACTCCAGCTTGCTTCTTGCATTCTCTACATTATTCCCAATATCTATTCCTCCTGTTTCATGAGTTAGACTTTATACCTTCAGTCACATTGCTTTTTATTGTACAGGCCTTTAACTCGAGAATGCTCTATTGCTTTTGTTTTGAACCATCCTTCAAAAAACGGTAAGGTTGCATTTGAAACCCATCTTTTCACTCAGGGCTATGAAAGTCTGGCTGTGTATAGTTCTACAAAGGTCAGCATCTATACCCATGAACTTGCTTTTCTTTTTGTAAATCATTTTTATTGAAGTCAAATGCCTATAGGCCTATCAGTACTCTCTTCTAACATAGATTATTTGTAATATCTTTCTTTTCTTATAATATTGCTCTTTCCCTTACATTTTATCTGTAAACCACTTTGCTATGTAGAGAATGTCTAATGGAAGATGGTAAATTATGTCCTTACCTGATAATTTTCTTTTCTTTAGTCACAGCAGATGAATCCAGAGACTAGTGGGATTACATCCATCAACCAACAGGTGGAGATAAAGAGCACTTGATTTATCCTTGGGTATATCTTGGATGCACAGCCTCCTGGCCAACCAGTATAGATCTTCTCAAAGCAGCTGAATTAAAACAAAGTAAAGCACATAAAAGGCATGAGACATATGAATCAAAAGACACATATGCAACTTCATTCCCTCACATGTGCTACTCGCACCATTGATGCTACAAATTTGAGAATGCAATTTCAGCTGAAAGCATGCTGAAACTGTGTCAGAGTGACAAAACCCCGCAACGGGGTGAGGCTCTGGATTCATCTGCTGTGACTAAAGGAAAGAAAATTATTAGGTAGGGACATAATTTTATCTTCCTTGTCATCAACAGCAGATGAATCCAGAGACTAATGGGATGTACCAAAGCAGTCCAAATGTAGGGAGGGAAATAAACCAGTGAATGGGAAATCCCTTGCCCCCAAATCCTGCCCTGCAGCATGCGTCCAACATTCCAGAGAGTGTGTCACCCACGATCATACAGAGGCTAACCTCCCTAGCACATGTGAGCAGGAGCCATCCTCGCCTGAGAGCACCATGCTGTGGAAACCACAGCTACATCACCCCTCCAGGAATAGAATGAGTGCAAAGCAGCCTCCTTTCATGACTGCCAGGCCCTAAATAACCTCTTGTGGAATGGAACCATCATGCCTGGCAATGGTCCTTAGGTGATGTCAAAACCCATGAGCACCACTGCAGACCAGATCTTCTTTCCATCCCAAGGGTCTCAGCCTGCTGGAGTTAGAGTATACTGGTTGGCCAGGAGGCTGTGCATCCAAGATATACCCAAGGATAAATCAAGTGCTCTCTATCTCCACCTGCTGGTTGATGGATGTAATCCCACTAGTTTCTGGATTCATCTTCTTTCTGTTAGTCCTGTAGGAATCCATATGCTAGGAGCTCAAATTGGATTCTCCAACTTCCACTTTTCAGGCCAAAGCCTGAAAAGTGGAAGGTGAAGAATCCAATTTGAGTTCCTAATGTATGGAATCTGGAAGGGACGTAACAGAATAAGCATAAACAGAGCAGTGGTTCCCACATCTGTCATAAGGGACCACCAGCGATATTCACAATGAATATATACAAGAGATCTGCATGATTATTACTTCCACTATACACACATCTTTCTTAAGCATATTCATTATAGATACCTGACAGGCTGATGGCAATCCCCAGGACCAAGGCTGAAGAGGATCACCAGTCCACATGCATGAGTCTACATGCTCTTTGGTATTCTCAGATATAGTTAAAAGAAGGAGGCAAGTTTCCTTCCAAAAGCTGCATTTTCCCAGCTAAAGAAGGAGAAATCTATAAGCAGTCAAGCTTATATGGCTGCCAGCTAGGAGAAATCCTTAAAGAACAGCAAGCAAGAACCGAGCAAATCAAATGAGAACCCCACAACAGTAGGGGGCATGCAATGAAGCTAAGCAATAGATTTAAAGCAAAAACCGGAGAAAATATTTCTTCACTCAATATGTCATTAAACTCTAGAATTCATTGCTGGAGAAGTGAAAGCAGTTAGCTTAGAAAGGTTTGAAAAGGTTTGCATAATTTCCTAAAACAAAAGTCCCTAAGCTGCTATTAAGATAGACTTGGGGAAATCCACTGCTTCTTCCTAGGGTGAACAGCAGCATAAAATCTGTATTAACTTCTTGGGATCTTGCTGGCTGGAAACAGGATAAGAGAGTTTGATAGACCTTCGGCCTGTCCCAGTATGACAACTCATGTTCACCATGAATATGCATAAAATAAATCTGCATACACACAGCTCTAACTCATGCATGTGGACTGTGTTCAGAACATCTGTCCTAGAGTGATGTAATTAGATCATTTTGAAAGACCTCTGCTATCCCCCAGTTATCAGGGCTAGGAATGAATTTTTTTTATATAAAGTACTGTGGTTGCTGTGCCAGTCTACTTGAATGCAGAAGAAAAGCTTTTCTATCTTGTCCTCCCCAACGAGCTCAGGGAACGTGTTACAGGTTAACAAACATGATATAGTACAGTTAATGGGTTACAATTTGCCATGCAGTGCAAGATTTTTCATTACAAGGTTTTTGGTTTTTTTTTTTTTAAATCCTAACATGAGATATACTGAGGTTCTACTTCCAATATATGTTAAGTATGCAGAGAAAACTGTGCCCACTTACACTTGGAGTTCCTGGGGGGATGTAGTTCTGCTCGTGTACATTTAGTCCAAACTTTTCGGCTGGATCGGGGAGCCTATGTTCCGAAAGTGCCTATATAGCCATGAAAAAGCGTTTGGGCGCTGCAATTGGCCTAGTTGCCCTCGCTTCCTCTCGCCCCTCCTTTGCCCTGGGCTCGTGCAACGCAGCAGGTCTCCTTCGCTCTTTCTGTTCATTAAAGATCCGGAGTCCAATGCCTTGCTCGGGGGAGGTAAAACGCGGATTTCCCGGATCCTCATCAATGTTAAGATTTCACGGTTTCCTGACTGGGCTGTATTTTGAAGCGTACTTTAAAGAGTCAGAGGATCAGGCTTTGAGGCTCCCTTCCCTGTCCACACAGGGACCGGCTCTGCGGGTGGGTGTTCGACACCCCCCTCCTCCTCCTCCTCCCCATTGGGCAAATTCCCCGACTCTTGTGAGGCGTTTAGCGGCCCCCCGGTCATTTGGAGAAGTTCCCTCCGTCCTGGGCCTGGCCGTTTCCTCGCGCGCCGCCCCGGGGGGGTCGCCTTTTCCCGCCCCGCTCGCGCGCTCGCTTCCCTCTGCGCTGCCCTCCCGTCCTCGCGCCAGGCCCTTCCCCCGTGCCCCGCACTCGACCCCGCCGGTTGCCGCACTGCGCAGGCGCCGGAGCCGGAAGAGGCAGCGCGCGCGCGCCGTCACGCAGACTCCGCCGGGAGGCCCTGGACACAGCCATGGTGAGTGCGAACGGCCCCGGCGCTCGCTTCTCTCTTCCGCGTCCCGCGCGGACGTGTAGGGAGGGGGAGGGGTGGGGCGCTCCGGCCGCGTCCGTTTCCCTCACGCGCCCTGCGGCTGCACAGCCCCGGCTAGGCCTCAGGCCTCGGCGGCGGGAGCGGGACGGGCCTCCGGGCTTGTCTGGCAGGCTCCGGCCTCTCCCCGGCACCGGAGGAGGGAGCGGGCGGACGCGCTTTTCTAGGGGTGGTGGTGGGGGTCACTAGAAGTGCCTGCAAAGGATGCGTACAGCGCTGCGTATGTCGAGCGGCGCAGGGGGGAGGGGGGGTCATGTGTCTGTACTGAGCATTTCTCCTCCAGGTTTCCAGCACGTAGTGACTCCGCAAAGTCAACCACAGGTAAAAATGGCTTTGCTTCCTAGAAGATTGGGTTGGCGGTCCGGGGCCTGTCCCAGGAGCCCAAATGAGCACTTGGGTTGCCCCATAGCCCTGTCACTTGTATGATAATGTTGTGGATGCCACCAGGGCAGGACCCCTTGGCTCTGCCTGCGCTGTGCTAGTTAAGGATACATGTGAGCAGGGAGTTGGGAAGGGCATCTTCAGATTGTCAGTCTGTCTGTACTTAGAGAATGGCATGAGGACAGATTTTGTCCCCCGGTGTTAACTGTGGGAAACCATCCTTGTGTCATTCTTTAAGGACTTAAGGACAGGGGGGGGGGGGGGGTGAAATTGAGTTCCTGTGGGGACGGGGACGATGTTAGGAAATTCTTTTTCACGGAGAGGGTGGTAGATGCCTGGAATGCCCGCCCAAGGAAAACGGTGATGGCATTTAAAAAAACAACAACCCCAAAACGTGGGATAAACATAAAAGATCTCTAATTAGAAAATGAAGGATGTAAATGAAGGAACTAGGGATGGCGCTGGACAGACTTGCAAGGTCTGTGTCCCATGTGTAGGATGGGCTGCGGAGGGCATCGATGGGAACTCCGCTACTTGAAACGTGCGGATGTTACTGGTAGATATTCTGCAAACAGGATGGAGACAGCTTGGACGGCAACTCCAGCATTTGATATCAGTCTATGACCCAGAAATATCAAAGAAGAGAAAAGTTAATTTAATTGTGTATTTTTAATGGGTATAACTAATGGGCAGACTGGATGGACCGTTCAGGTCTTTATCTGCCGTCATTTACTATGTTACTATGGAAGAGAGTATGAATGGGCCCAGCCACTCACCCTCAAGCCTTGCATTGAACAATGCTGGTGTAGAAGGACTGAGGTTGAGAGAGACATTAAAGAATGGCACTGGATGGTTTCCCCTGTAGCTCCTTATCCAAGTTCCATTGGATCCTTGACAAATTGAGACCTACGGACATTTATTTAGTCATTCAGTTTTCTATTCCATTCTCCCAGAACGGTTTGCATGAATTTATTCAGGTATTGGAACATTTTTCCTTGTCTGTCCCAGTGTGCTCACTGTGTACTTGGGGCAATAGGGGGATTAAGTGACTTGCATAGGGTCACAGCATGGGTTTAAACCCACAACCTCAGGTTGCTGAGGCTGTAGCTTTAGCCACTGCACCACACGCTTAGACATTAACTCAGAGGTCTGATTTGTAAAAAGCATTGATTGTCAATCAAAGTAGAGGAAAGCTGGTAACTCTAGATAAATACTTTTGAATTACCCCACGCTTCCATGATGCAGTTCTTGAAAAACTAGCCACTGTGGGAAGTAGAAAACTACCAAGTTTTGAGGAAGGTTTTTTTTGCCTTCAATGAAGCATACAGACTTTATCCAGCTTGTTTTGAGGCGTTTTCTTTCCTGATTCAAATTTGCAGTCCTTACTTATTATAGGGCTGGTTGTGTGATTAATATTGTAAAAGGCTTTTCCATATGCTCTCCTATTAATGTTTTAGGCCCCAAGAAGGCAGCATGGCTTCATAACATAAGCACTTTTTGGTATCTTTGATTTGATTGATTTGATATTCTGTCTCTCACATCAAACATCAAAGCATGAAGCCCCAGGATTTATTCATATAAATTCTAGTACATATCTCAGTAAAGTAACCAGCTCTTTTTAACTCAACATTTGTCCAGTTGGAAACATACCTCTCTTAACTGTTCCTCAGGCATTGTCATTGTTGTTGATATTGTTAAACTTCAAAGAAAAACCTGATGTTGAATACGTAAATGAATAACACTGGGATCTGGAATGGCCCTATTCTGCCCCCCCCCTCCTTATTTAAAACACTTAACCTTATACACAAATCTTAACCTCAATAATAATAATGCACTAGGCCACAGCTTTATTAACAACATTTGAAAAGAATAATTTCCTGAGCTACTGTCAAAATATAACCATACAAACATAGGATAGAGCCTTGGCCCTGCCACATCAGCTAGGGCCTAGGGGTAAGCAAGCCAAGTTTCACCAGACCCAAACCAAACCACTCGCAGAGCTCAATTCTTGCAGAACCGCTCATTACCCAATGAGCCCCAAAAGCCCAGTAGCTCAAGATTACTGTGGTAATCTCAAGCAACAATTCCAATTAACTACCCTTCTCCCCTCTAGGGTGGAAGGGTGGGGAAAATCTGCCTCCAAGAAACAGGAAGAGACCTGTAACCCGGAGGCAGCACCTTAAATCCGTTTCTAAAACCCCCCTCCCCTTCCCCTCTTTCAACCAATCACCTACCCTACCTATGGCAGGAACTTTTAAATTTTAACTCCTGCCTAGCTGAAACCCATTGGCCCCCATCCTCCTCGCTCCACGCTCTCTCATCTCCTGCTCTGCTGCTTACCGAGCCTCACCTTTTGGGACCCCCCTAACGAAAGGTCTTGGTGGGCAACTAACATGGGCCATCCAGCCCCCTCTTAAGGTTGTCCATTGAGACTAGGGCTCTAAGATGCAAACAGCTGTGTTTTCAAATGAGGTTCACACTTAATGGTTTAGATAATTGTACCAGATCCAATGATTCTTCATGCTTTCCATCCCACATGGAGAGGGAAATTTAAACAATCTCACTGAGTGTTTTGTACTGTAAGATGATAAAGGGGCTAGAACTCCTCTCATATGAGGAAAGACTAAAAAGGCTAGGGCTCTTAAGCTTGGAAAAGAGACGGCTGAGGGGAGATATGATTGAAGTCTACAAATTCCTGAGTGGAGTAGAACATGTACAAGTGGATCGATTTTTCACTCCGTCAAAAATTACAAAGACTGGGGGACACTCGATGAAGTTACAGGGAAATACTTTTAAAACCAATAGGAGGAAATATTGTTTTCACTCAGAGAATAGTTAAGCTCTTGAACGCATTGCCAGAGGTTGTGGTAAGAGCGGATAGCGTAGCTGGTTTTAAGAAAGGTTTGGACAAGTTCCTGGAGGAGAAGTCCATAGACTCTTATTGAGAAAGCCATGGGGGAAGCCACTGCTTGCCCTGGATCAGTAGCATGGAGTATTGCTACTCTTTGGGCTTTGACCAGGTACTCGTGACTTGGAATGGCCACTGTGAGAATGGGCTACTGGGCTTGATGGACGTTTGGTCTGACCCAGTAAGGCTATTCTTATGTTCAAACTGAACTCTCTGTGGCGTTTCCCTTTGAACATCTTTCTAGTGTGTGTACTGCAAGTACAAAAATCATTTACTTTGCACCTAGAGGAAAGGAAGTGTACAGAGTGGAGAAGAAAGTTCTGTTGACAGGGTTTATCTCTTACATGTTTAATATACAGTGCTACATACGTTTGACAGCACTATCGAAATGATAAGTAGTAGTACTGTAGTAAGAAAATACACACATTTGAAAATGAGCTCTCTGCATGCTTTCACTACATCTGGCTCGTCCCTCTTTTTGTTGCACAGGTAAAAACGGGCATACTGTAAAAAGCTTGTGCACTTTTATCTTTAACATGGAGGCCTGTAATCGGGCCTCATTTTTGCATGTGTGAACATGTGTTTACCTGTGTAAAATATATTTGGTTTTTGTCTTAAATTTATTCTTTCCATGTTCGGTTAATACAACTGTTGCAAATAGATAAGGGGCCAGCAAAACCTTTGTCTTCAGATGGTAAGTTTGTACAGAAATAGATTAACATGGTTCCTAGATTAGGAACACACACAAACCTTACTGCCATGCAGTTTATTTACTGTGATTTGTGTTTACTCTCTTGTGTGCATCTGCACAGCAAAACCCAGAGTACAAGTTTGTCCTCATTAATCAAAATACAGGATTTGTTGATACGTATCTTTGTTCTCAAGCCCTAAATCCATGTTAAGATGTTTGCTGATATTATCATTGTATATAGGGCACTATTAAATGCTCTCACTCCAATAGAGATTTTTTTGTGGGTACTTGAAAACTTAGTTTATATCCAGCAACAGCACCGTGGTTCTTCATCCGTCCATTTTAACAATACTTTTAAAGCATGACAGAATTTTCTCATATTCCTTTCAAATTTTCAATAAGTTAAGTTCAAATTGTTGGAATTTATCTTAAAAAGAACATCTTCTCAAAAGCACTGAAAATAGCCTTGCTATTTATTTATACACAAACCCTCCTTTCTCAATTATATACTATACTAGTCTTTAAGCCCGTTAAATTAACGGGTGCTAGAATAGATGTCTGTCTGTCTGTCTTTCTTTCTGTCTGTCTCTCTGGCCCCCTGTCTGTCATTCTGTCTTTCTCTCTCTCTATCCTTGGCTAGTGTTTGTCTGGGGGAGGGGGGTTTCTTTCTCTCTTTCTCTGCTGTCTGTCTGTGTTTATTCTATCTGTTTCCCTGGCCCTTTGTCTTTCTTTCTGTATGTCTCTGTCTTTCTCCCTGGCCCCACTGCCTACCTGTATTTATCTGTTGTCTCTCTGGCCCCCTGTCTGTTTGTCTTTCTTTATGGTCTGTCTCTCTCCCTGGCCCCCTGTCTTTCTTTCTGTATGTCTCTCTGTCTTTCTCCCTGGCCCCCTGCCTACCTGTATTTATCTGTTGTTCCATGCCTGACTGTCTCTCCGTGGCCCCCTTCTGTCTCCCTACCCCCTCCTGAAAGCAAGCCCATTACATTAGTGGGTGCCCTGTGCAGCAGCATTAGCGTTTCCTCTACCCCCCTTGCCCTTCCCACGGTCTCGACTACAAAGCTGGTGATTCCAGCAGCGTGTGCAGCAGTCTTCACACACTGCTTCGGGTCCTTCTACTGCCCTGATTTACTCTGGCACGTCCCTGATGACATCATCAAAGACGCGGCAGAGCAAATCAGAGCAGTAGAAGGGCCCGAAGCAGCGTGTGAAGATTGCTGCACACGCTGGAATCGCAAGGTTTGTAGTCGGGTCCGCGGGAAGGGAAGGGTGGGGGTGGCAAAGGACTCGGGTCCCGGGCGGCGGGGTCAGTTTTTCGGTTCGTTGCGGGGGGGGGGAGGAGGCGCTCTTTGTGCCCCAGCCCCGGCTTGTGGAGGCGATCGTCAGCTGGCTAGGAGCAGGCTTGTGGAGGGGATCGTCAGCGTCTAAAGAAACTTTCTTATTGTGAGGTGGAGAGCAGGGAAGCTTGTCTAGCGCGCATGCGCACTCATGCCGCCGCGACAGATCAGGGAACACGCAGTGCGAGTGCGCATGCGCACTTAGCGTTTTATTATATATGATTCCACATAAATTTATAAATTCACATCAACTTCAGGCACATTCTGAGTTTTTTGTTTTTCAATACCTATCTCTTCGAAATAGCTGCAATATTTCTCAGAGCCTAATTATACAGGGTAAAGACAAATCAGCTCAGAGCAAAGTCATTCAGCCCTGTTCTTCATTAAGCCCGTCTGGTAGAACCTAAGAATAGCCTTACCGGGGGTCAGACCAATGGTCCATCAAGCCCAGTAGCCCGTTCTCACGGTGGCCAATCCAGGTCCCTAGTACCTTTGCTTCTTATAGTTGAGACATTGTTCATTATTCCCTTTTCCCCCACAATTATACTTTACCATATATCTGCTGTAAAATGATATAATATAGTAAACAGTGGCAGATAAAAGGCCTGCATAGTGCATCCAGTTTGTCCAACAGTCGCATTCGTTATCAAGACAATGTTGAACCAACAGTCCAGTAATGATTAATTTTAGTTGCTAAGTTCCCCCATAAGATCCCTTCCCCCTCCCACAAGATAGGCAAGATGTGTACTCAGATGACATAAATGTGGTATATTTATTTATTTAATTCGATTTATATTCTGTTTTCCCCAAAGAGCTCAGAACAAGTTACAAGGTAACATACATAATAATTAAATGAGAAACAGACAATTAAAGCAGTATGGGCTATAGTGGAAGTCGTCTAACACAGATTCATCCTGAGTTAGTGATACAGAATAAAGAATAGGTGAAGAGGTAGGTTTTTATTGCCATCCTAAAAGTCAAAAACCTTTTGAGGGATCTGATGTTCAGAGGCAGTTGTTTCCAGTATCTTGGTAAGAATTGGGTATTTAAAAGACGCATACTTGTTCCTGACCTGTCTTGCTGCATACGGACACAGTCCGCAGAAGTCTGTCCGGCATTAGCCACACTGCTCCACCGCTGGAGTTGCTGTCAATTCTGATCCAGCCTGTCCCAATCTGTCTTGCCATATACTGGACATAGACCATATAAGTCCGTCCAGCATCAGCTTTGCTCCCCTCACCCCCCCTAGTTAGGGCTTCGATTTATGCACCATTCCCACCATCATAAACAAAATTATAGTTGTTGATCTGTTGAGTTTAGTGTCGATATTATTCTCTTTCTATTTAAGGATCCTTTGAATCTATCCACACATTTTTGAACTCCGTCACCGTTTTTGCCTCCACCACCTCTAAAGGGAACTGATTGGCATTGTATATAGAGGGCACATAATGATGCAATTTTGCAATGTGTGGCTTTGCAGGCCTTGTGTTAAGTTGATACAAATAGTATCTGGTCATGCAAAGCATATTCTGGACTAATTTGGGTTTGACTGAATCAATGTGAATTTAGAAAACATGAGCCCTAGTTTGTTGGTTACCAGATTACTGATGAAATGCTTTCAGCTTTTTTTTTTTTTTTCCATTTTGTGCTTAGAGAAAAAATAATATAAAAGTAGAGTGGGAAATTAGAAACCATCTTACAATCAGATTGCTTTGTGCACCTATATCTGTTAGTCTGCGTTTCATTAAGGGCTATTTTAATAGCTATTTCTGTAGATAAAAAACAGTGCATTATGTGAAGAAATGGACTTTTATAAATTCTTCTGTGGGTAAAAGTACACTTGTGCTTTTGCATATACTGTATTTGTACTCCCTGGATTCTTGAAGTTGTGGTTTGTAACATGTACTGTATAGCTTGCATTTTCAAAGGTGTGTTTATATTTTAACTTGGAAAATGCACTGGTACAATGTCATGAAATACATGTGAGTACATTTTCTGGTAAACATATCCTTTTGTTTTGAAAACCCTGCAAAGTTCCTTTTCATCCTCATAAGCAGTTATATCAGGGCTTTTGTTCAGCCCACAGGTACCACAGACTACCAGAACCTTTATTTTCCCTGCCTTCAAAAAATGGCCTATCGCCACCCTATTATGTTTCTCGCTCATAATCTCCCACCTTGGGTTTTTTTCCATTGATGGCAGCAATCAGCCTTAAACTTGTGACTCTTAGATTCACAGTAGAGAATGACACGGGGACACATTTTTCCCTATCCCTGTGGGAACTCATTTTTCCCTGTCCCTGTGGGAACTCATTTTCCCGTCCCCGTGAGTTCTTTTCCTGTCCCTGCCCCATTCCTGCAAGCTCTGTCCTCATCTGCACAAGCCTCAAATACTTTAAAATCATAAGTGTTTGAGGCTTGTGTGGTAAAGGCAGAGCTTACAGGAATGAGGGAGGGAGAGGGACAGCGACAACTCATGGGGACGGGAAGGGGAAATTGAGCTCCTGCGGGGATGGGGAAAAATTTGTCCCCATGTCATTCTCTAATTCACAGGCAACAAGCAACCTTTCAGGAGATGGATTGGTCACTTGGCTGCGTATACCGTGCTGGTTAAGAAAAAAAGCCCTGGTTAGCCCGCCCCCCTCACTGTGTTCATTGAGAACATTTGCAGGTATAGTCATTAACTGTTGGAGTTTTTGTCTTTTCTTGTGTGATTTATGGAGAGAGTCTGAAATTTCATATCAAGTTTCAAGTTTTAATAAAAATTTGATTAATCGCTTTATCTGAATTCAAAGCGATGTACATTTTGATAAAATTACATTGTTAAAATTATTACTACAATAAATAAAACAAACTCAACTTAAGACAAATGCGACAAAATTGGAAACATAAGGAATTGGGGGGAGAATTTACATTGTATTAAAAGTCTGGAGAGACATATAGGGAAAGTACATAAGGGAGGGTAGGGAGATGGAAAAAAGAGAAAAAAAAAAGAAAAAAAAAGAAATGATTTCTGATTTTTTGAAAATCAAGTTATAATTAATTTATAAATGCGTCATTGAAGAGAAAAGTTTTCAATTTACTTTTAAATTTTTCTATGTTAGTTTCTTCTCTTAAGTAACTAGGGAAAGAATTCCAGGTTTGGGGAGCAATAACAGAGAACATAAACTGACGACGCGTATTTATTATTTTTAAAGATGGGATAGATAATAAATGTTCTGCAGATCTTAATGTTCTGTTGGTAGTGTAAGGTATTAATAATTTGTGAATAAAAGCTGGAGTTTTAAAAAAAAGAGATTTGAAAGTAAGCAGACCAAGTTTGTATAATATTCTATGGGCAACTGGTAGCCAATGAGCTTCTTTAAGAAGGGGTGTTACATGGTCGAATTTTTTAGCTTTACAAATAAGTTTAATAGATGTGTTTTGTATCATTTGTAATCGTTTAATTTCTTATGGCGGTCTATGCTATTTCGAAGGTTGCCTACTTGATTTTATTTTTTGAGTATGCATTGTTTAAGAAATGCATTCTTTGAAAAAGTACATAACCTTTAGGGGATGAGAATGTCTTGTGAAGTAAATAGGAGGAGGTGTTCTACAGGTGGCTGCAATGTGGGGCTGTGAGTAAGGAGAACCTCTTGTCAGAATATGAGGATAAGAATTGATCAGCTAACTGTGTGATACTGGGCATGCCACATTGTGTACCTCAGAATATCCACTTGTAGTTGGCTAGTGGTAATAATGGTGGTATTCCCTTTGGAAGCTTCAGTTGAAGTGCCAGAAAGGTTCCGAGTTCACCCACCCTACATGTACTACCAGTGTATTTCATAGGGCTACGTCATATGCCCTGCTTTTGAGAGAGAAGGAGCTATAAGCATGAAATTGCTATATTTCTGCATTTATCTTTCTCTTGCTTTGTGTGTTTGTATATATGTACATATAGATAGAGCGAGAGAGCAAACCCCCCTCAGAAATGATGGAATGTCCATTAGTATTGGGGGAAGGTTGCATGATTAAGTGCACTAGAGACCAGGGGATCTTCAGGAGGGTGGGGGAGTTTGGTGGGGTTCTTTAGTGGAGGCTTCAGCTCTTGGAGGGCCTATCATGTTGGGGAAGATTTTGATTTGGAGGGGTGGCCACAGGAGGGGGTTTGGAACCAGCTTTTTTGAACTGTTGCACTCTGGAACCAGCTTTTTTGAACTGTTGCTGGACCCTTTAAGGCAGGGGTGTCCAACCTTTTGCTTCCCTGGGCCGCATTGGCCGAAAAAAATGTTTCTGGGGCCGCACAAACGCTGCAGCAGGACAGAGGAGGGAGCTGGCAAGACGGTAAACACCCAGGGCAGCAGAGGAAAACACTGCATCGCCATCGACCGGGGTCTCACAAAATACTTCACGGGGCCACCTGTGGCCCTTGGGCCGCAGTTTGGACACTCCTGCTTTAAGGTGAAGCCCAAGAGCATCAGCCTGCAACTTGATGGCCCAGTGCTCCTGAGATAACAAAATAATCCCAGCTTTTTACTGGAGTTATTTTTCCTGCTATAATGCAGTTTGCGATGTGCACCCATTGTTTACTGCAAGCTGTGTTATAGTAATAAGTTGCTTTACATGCATTTGCATGTTTTACATCTCATTATTAAGTGCCCTACAGTGATCTAAATAAAACAACCAGGGCACTAAAACCGGGGCACTAAAACTAGGGCACAGCACTTTAAGACCTGATTGTTTGAGGAAAGCTATGGGTTGAATGTTGGCTGAGTATTTAGAGAATGCAAGAAATGTTCCTGTGCAAACAGCACACAATTCCTTGTGGATTGTGAACCCCAACTCATGAGTTGGATTATATAGAAGGTACCAATAATTTTTCTCAGCTCCACCTCCTTGTCTTCCTGGGCAGTGCCCTTTCTCTTAACTTCTACAAGCACGTTTAGAAGGTGTCTTCCTCTGTTCTGCACTAGATTTGTTATTTTCGGGTGTTAATCCGATCTTTTTTAAGGCTTTCCCATGCTAAAAGGTTCCCAGTAGTCCTGGGACAGCTGTACTTGGGAGAAGGGTCAGATGTTGAGGTCTGTATCCAGAAGGACCTCACTTTTAAAGGAGCACCTACCTGGCCAACCTGCTCTAATACTCGGAGCTTGGGAATAGGTTCCCTTGGAGTGGTGCGCACTCTGTGGTGTCAGGCACTTGAGCGCAGGCTGATTTGACCCTGCAACTGGCTGGGAGGCTTGGCAGAGGTCAGCTGCATCCCCCCTTCCCCGAAGAATCATGTGGGAGCGTGATGGGTCGAGGGTTTCATATTTTGAACCTGAATAAAAGGTAGCCCGAAGAGACAAGCCACTGAAGCCACCCTTGCTTGTGTGAGGCATATATCCCTTCCCCATTTCGAGCAGCAGTGAGATGCAGGCATAGCACATGGCAGTTCTGTGAGTACAGCTCATTTCTTGTTCAATTTATTTGATATATGTCTATTGGGAAAATCAGAGTGGGTCAGAAATTGGCAAAACTAAAGGTTTCTGGGACTATCCCAAGGGTCACCTACCTCTAAACTCCTATTTCTACCTTTTGTTAGGCAAATCTTGTCGGTCCCAGGCTCTGGTTGTCTTCTGATAACTTGCTTGCCAGGGTCTCCTTTCTTCTTTCTCTGTGCTAACCATCCATCTGCCATCTCTGCCTCCCCTTCCCTCCCCCGGAGGTCTGGCATCTTTCTTTTTTGTCTCCATCCACAGATCCACCTTTTCTTAACTACCCTTTCATCCAACATCTCTCCCTCCTTCCTACCACCCCAGGGTCCACCAGCTCTCCCTTTCTCTTCTCAACTACTCTCCTACCCAGTATCTGTATCTCTCACCCACCCATCCCCCACACCATCCCTTGTGCCCAATTTCTCTCCCTTTCTGTCCCTTCCCTCCCTAAATCCCATTGTCCACCCATCTCTCTCCCTCTCCTCTGTTTTTAGACACATTATTTCTTCATTCCCTCCCTCCCTCAGTCTGGTATGTGCACGTCTCTTTGACCCCCCCTTTCCCTCCCTCCGTGTACTTCTACACTAAAATATTCTCTACTCCCAGATGGGCTCACAGTCTAAAACTATAACATGGATAAAATAGGGAGGAAGAATGAAATTAAATAAACCTTAATTAAAAAAAACAACCATCCCATTGAAATAAAATAAGATAAGAAAAATAATTAAACCAAAACTGAATATATAAAATAATTTTTTTAAAAAAAATCTAAATAGATAGAAACCTAGCAGAAAAATCAACTAAAATCAGGTCAATCCCTGATCAGTGCAAGGCCGCTGTCAGATGGAGGAATTTTGCCCTTAAACGGCCATGGCAATCAAAAGACAGGCACCTTCCACATTTTTAAAGTTATTGAAATCTTTCTTTCTTTGGACTGCAGCTGTGGGTGTAGATGCCTGCCTCTGGAGCTCTTTCTGGATCTAAAGTCAGTCAATCGCTTCTTGCGGGTTCCCCATTTCCGGATGGATACCGTGTGCACAGTTATAGCAGCTGTCTCTCCAGGAGAGTTTCTGGCATCCTTGGATCTCACAGAGGCTTACCTCCATATTGCAATCTACCCGGAGCATTAAAGGTTTCTGCGTTTCTATGTTTTGCAGCAGCATTTCCATTCACTGCTCTACCCTTTGGCCTCGCGATGAAACCCCGCACTTTACCAAGGTGATAGTAGTTGTGGTGGCCTTTCTCCTCCAGCAGGGGATTCCTTACCTGGGTGACTGCTTTCTTAGCAGCTGCCACACATTGAGCTGAGGGTTTCATCATATCCTCATCAATGACAACCAGATCCTTTTCCTAGGCATTGACTCCTAAAGAACCCAGCTATAGTTCAGGTTCCTCTTTCTCACATGCATCACTTTGCACTTGCTCACATTAAACATCATCTGCCATTTTGATGACCAGTCTCAAAAGGTCTTCTTGCAAATTTTTACACGCTTGTGATTTAACAACTCTGAACAACTTTGTGGGTTTGATGGACCTTCGGTCTGTCCCAGTATGGCAATTCTTATGTCCTTATTTATTCCCATCTCTAGATCATTAAAAAATAATGTTAAAAAGCAGCAGTCCCACCACAGACCCCTGGGGATCCTCACTATTTAGCCTTCTCAATTGAAAATATTGACCATTTAAACCTGGCTCTCAAGAAAGGATTGGACAATTTCCTGCTGGAAAAGGGGATAGAGGGGTATAAATAGAGGATTACTGCACAGGTCCTGGACCTGTTGGGCCGCCGCGTGAGCGGACTGCTGGGCATGATGGACCTCAGGTCTGACCCAGCAGAGGCATTGCTTATGTTCTTATGTTCCATAGATCAGTGGTCTCAAACTCAAACCCTTTGCGGGGCCACATTTTGGGATTTCTAGGTCCTTGGAGGGCTTCAGAAAAAATAGTCATTGTCTTATTAAAGAAATGACAACTTTGCATGAGGTAAAACTCTATAGTTTATAAATCTTTCCTTTTGGCTAAGTCTTAATAATAATATTGTAATTTATAGCTAAAGAGACATATGATGAAGAAACTCTTTTATTTTACTTTGGTGATTATGATAAACATACCGAGGGCCTCAAAATAGTACCTGGTGGGCCACATGTGGCCCCCAGTCTGCGAGTTTGAGACCATTGCCATAGATGAAATGAACTGAATATTTTTGTTACTTTTCATGACCTCTCTTAATTTTTACAGAACAAGTTGAAATCGTCACAGAAGGACAAAGTTCGGCAGTTTATGATCTTTACACAATCTAGTGAAAAGACTGCAGTAAGTTGCCTATCACAAAATGACTGGAAGTTAGATGTTGCTACAGACAATTTTTTCCAAAATCCTGAGCTTTATATACGTGAAAGTGTTAAAGGAACATTGGACAGAAAGAAGTTAGAGCAGCTATACAACAGATACAAAGGTGCGTATCATGAACTTTCACTTTTAAGGTTCCTTACAACTTAATTAAATAACTAAGTGGTCCTTTGATGGAAAGCATGGAGGACTTGAGATTGGAAAATAGAAAGGCATCATAGTCTTAAAGCATGTTTAATGTGCAAAAATGTGTATTAGAGAGGGAAAGAGAGAAAGGCAAAAGAAGATGATTTTAGCTTTGTCATATCAGAGCTGTGATGCAATTCACTTAGATTTGTGTGATTGCTCTGGATTTTATACAGTTCCTCATGTGTTGCGGATAGCTTCTGGGTAGGATAGGCAGCATTAAAATGCAACTAATTAACCCCACCTTTTACTAAACCGTGATAGCGGTTATTATCCCAGGACAAGCAGGCAGATATTCTCACATATGGGTGACGTCATCCGACGGAGCCCCGATGCGGACGCCTCACAAGCAGACTTGCTTGAAGAAACTAGAAGTTTCGAGTCGCCCGCACCGCGCATGTGCGAGTGCCTTCCCGCCCAGCATAGGGCGCGTCTCCTCAGTTCAGATAGCTAGCAGAGAAGCCAACCAGGGGAGGTGGGTGGGTTGTGAGAATAGCTGCCTTCTGTCCCTGGATAACACCTGTTACGGTAAGTAACTGTGCTTTATTGCAGGGAGCCACACTGAATGCTCCGCGCTGCTCCCAACGCTCATAAGGTCTCTTTGAGCGTCTGGAGCAGCGCGGCTCCCTGCACAAACAACCGCTATCACGGGGGGGGGGGGGGGTTAAATAAATTCTATTGGTGGGATGGTTATTACAGATTGAAGATTTTTCAAAGCTTTGGCTATATAAATCTTAATTCACTTTACGTCAATCATTATCAAAAAGCTAGTTCTGTTGCTTTATTTTTCAGGTAGAAAGGAGCTTGACATAGTAAAGAAATGTGATGTTTTCAAACTATATTTTAGAAAGCATTTTGCAGAATGAAGAATTGCAAAGCAAAAAGCAAGGCTGCCTTGTGTGTAGGAAGAAAGAGCTGTGTCAAGCCCTTTATTCTTTAGAGCCATATCTGGGGTGGTTCTTTCTCTTTTCAGTGTCTTAAACCTAATTATGAGGTGCAGTGCATAGCTTCTAAATGTCATGTGCCCAATTTTTATATGGATACAGTGACAAAAGAATTCAGTGAACTAGTAGTCCTTTCATGTACATGGGCTTGTCCTTGTTTGGAGGGCCCCAAAAGCTCTGCCTTAGACCTGCCGAAGCCCACCCACATAATAATACTATAATACTAATTGTAATGTCATCTTTTTTGGTTCATTTTTAATATACACGCAAAATAATCTTATTAACAATACATAATGATGACCACAACATTAAACTACACAAAACACTCTTTTCCCCTCCCCTTCCCTGCACAGCATTTCTTCCTCTCTCTCCTCCACCCCCATCTGCAACATATCTCCTTCTCTCACTGTCCACCATCTCTCTTTCTCTCATTCACTCCCTTGCTGCAAAGGGAATAGGGAAAGAGAGAGATAGGGTTCTAGGGTGCATCTCTCCTATCCCCTCTACTGCCACATTGAACATTTCTCCCTCTCTTCCCCCACACTGTGTGCAGCATCTTTTGCTCCTGCCCGTTAGCTCCATACCCAATATTTCTCCTTCTATCAAACCCTCCACATCACCATACCACATCTCTCCCTCCATTCCCTCTACCACCATGCCCAACATTCCTCTCTCTTGCATCCCTTTCCATCTGTTCCACTGTTCCCTCTCTACCACTATATCCAACATTTCTTCCTCTCATGTCTCTCTTCCCCATGTATCTCTACTGCACTCCTCCCCACCACTATGTCCAACAATTTTCCTCTTTCTTCCTTTCCCCATGTGCACCATCTCTTTCTCTCACTCACACACCCATGTCTAACAATTCTCCATTTCTATTCCTTCTCCACCTCAGCATCTCTTTCCCTGCCTTCTCCCTCCCTGCCTTCTTCCCTTCTGTATCCAAAGTTCATGCCCCCTCCCCCCCTCCTTTTTTCATTCCATCCTTTGTCCCAAGTTCATGCTCCCTTCCTTCCTTCCATGTCCCAATTTGCCCATCTCCCTCCCTCCATCCCTTATGTGTCTCAAGTTTGTGCCCACCTCCCACGGGTCTGTACCTGTGTTCTAGCTGTCACTAAGATGTCCAAGTAAGCCTCCTTCCTTCCTTCCAGCGACACTTGTTTCTTCACAAACCCACAGGCAGCTGACCTGGAAGCTTTCCCGACGGAGGAGGCCTACTTGAATGTCTGAGCCAGGAGACAGGTACACTGTGGGAACCCCACAAGAGGTGCTTCCTTCCTTGTGGGAGCCCCATGACGGACCCCATGGGATCAATGCAGAGCCATGGGGATCCCCGAGGGATTTCCATTGGCCCCATCCCTACAGGAAGTATTTTGAGGGGACCATGGTCTCCTTGGTCCCCCCTCCCCCCATTCAGACACCTATGGTTGCAGGCCAGGATGGATTGGCCTATTGAGGATTGGAGGAAAGGTTCCTATAGGTTATTTTCAGCCTGCAGGCATAGTTTGCCCACCTGAATGGAAGAAGATCAAGGAAGTGAACATTTTAAGTTTTTTGGAAGTGAACAGGTAGAGTAAGATGCAACAAGAGTTAGAATATGCATGGCTTAGTGAAGGTTTATGAGGAGTGGTGTGATCACAGGATGTCCAAAGGCAGTTGAAATAGTTGCAGTAGAAAGTTATAAAGTGAGATGTGACAGACAGCATGACTGCAAGGGAGATAAAAATGGAGAAGCTGGGTTGGAATTGGGTCATTGGAACAAGTGAATTTAGAAGTAGAGAAGATGGACAAGTTCCTCAATCTTTGATTTCAGAGAAGGAAGTGGGGGAGGTGAGGAGAAGGCAGGTAGAGAATTCAAGATTAAATCTGTTAACCTTTTTATGGAAGAAGTCAGCCATTATCAGGGTAGAGAGGAGATCATCAGTGTGGCAAAGGGATGGCTAAGCAAAGGCATTTGTGAGACACAAGCAGACTTGATAGTAGACAAAAATGAATTTGAATTTGAATATAGAAAGTTGGTATGGGAATGAGAGTGTTGCTAGAGATGTTCTGCAGTACGAATGCAGGAAAGTAGGAAACAAACTCTTGAGGTGAAGTAAGGGGAGGGTTTGGGTAAGATTATTTAGTGGTGAAGAAAATAGTGTAACAAGAAACTTTTAGCTGACGGCACACTAAATTCAGTGCCCCAGCCAGAAGGCACCCGGACATCGATGCGATGATGTCACGCACGAGCGTGATGTCATGGTGTCGACGTCCGCGAATGCGTGGAGACCCATCTGGCCGCGACCCTGCCGATGGAGGGTTCCGGGAGATGTGGGGAGAAGAGGAGAGACCCCGGCCAAGAGAGTCATCTGCGACGGCTGACTTCCTACAGGACGAGACACGTCCTGTAGGCAGGCAGCTGGCGTGGACGATGACTCCTCGCTAGTGTGTCGCCGCACACCAGAAATCTCAGGAGGCAAGAGTCCTAAAAGTTTTGGTGATTAAATGGATGAAACTTTAGGGGGAGAGTGGCAGTGTATAATTATCACAGTTAATCAATCACTCTTCCCCTAAGGTCTCATCTTAATTCAATGATTGCGAAAGCCTGAGAGAAAGCTAGGAGAAAAGCCTAGCTTAATGTCTAGTCACTTGGGCCTCAATTTTCTAAACCTACCCGGCATTTTAACGATTGATGCTAAACTAGTTCTAACGGTTTAGCGTCAAAGTATTTTACTTACTGATGCACATCATGGCTCACCGCAGTCTTTTCCATGCTTTGTAACAGCCTCTAACTCTGCTATGCAAATGTAGTACAACGAGATCATTAATATTAAAACAAGTATTCCTGGTGATGCCTTAACATTGCCTAGTGATGCACTAAATGAAATGCTGACCTTTAATGAGCCTAAAATACCGACAGGTCTAGAGGTGCCTGTAGTGCAGGAGTGTCAAACTCAATCACATAAGGGGCCAAAATCTAAAACGCAGGCGAAGCCAAGGGCCAAATATTTTATTAAGATACTTTGGGCTCCTTTTACTAAGGTGCGTTGGGGCTTTAACGTGCGGAATAGCGCGCGTGCTAGACCTTAACGCCAGCATTGAGCTGGCGTTATTCTAGAAATATATCACGCAGTGTAGCGTGCGGTAATTTCGTGCGTGCGCTAAAAATGCTAGGGCACATTAGTAAAAGGAGCCCTTAGTCTTAGTGAAGTATAGATCCTTCCTCACCCTTAGACACCTGTGACATGGTCAGGCACTTGTATGGAGCGCCCTGCTCCAACTTAGCTTTTATACTGGGACTGGGTCCTTCTGCTTGCAAATGGGTAATGAAGCAGCTTGGTGAGAAGCTTGGAGCGCTGTTGCGTCACTGGGACTGGGGCTGCACAGTCAGGCACTTAGATGCGGCGCAGTCACCACGGGCCACATGAAACAGCCAGGCGGGCCGGATTCGGCCCCTGGGTCTTGTTTGACATGTGTGCTGTAGTGTATTAAAAGCGTGTCTCATGCACATGTGCGCATGTGTCAAAATACACGCTGGCAAGTCTGGGCTGCAGATTCTAGATGGAGATTAAAATAACAGGATGCATTTTTCATATGGGAGGAGGGCCATATATCATCATTATAAAGTAGGTGTGTTAAAGGCGTGTCTCATGTGCGCTCATTAAAAGTGTATGCTGGCAGGTCGGCTGCCGATTGCATAAGACATGGAAATTAAAATTCAGTTTGTCATATTTCTAAAATGGAGAGAGTGCTTGCTATACAGCAGGGAAATTATCATAATTTTAAAAAGATTTGGGGGCCTATCAGACACCTTAAATACCTTGTTATTATATAAGATATAGGTAGGGTGGGATTTGGAAATATGATATTTGCTAATTTGTTTATTATTAATGGATGGGGTGGGTGGAGAGGGATTCCTTTATACTTTAATGATTATAAGTAAGAATGTCAAGTGATTTGTAAAAAAATTTTTGATTGATTATACACTTGTTGTACGATATGAAAATGAATAAAGATTAAAAAAATAAATAAATTGGGGGACAGTGCCATCATTTGAAATTGCTTTTGCAACACAAGCACCTTACAGCTATCAGTACATATGACATGCTACAATAAAGCACACCTATGATTGATGCTCATGAGTAACTACGATGTAGGTTTTCCTGGTGCATGTGCGCATTTGTGCCTCGAACCATTAACTATTCTGCACATGTGTTGATTACTTTCTCCTACGACTGATCAGATGGGATTATCACAGACCTCGGTGAACCTCATTTACATGCAAAGTTGTTTGAACATGGCTCATTGTTTTCAAATCGGACAATATACCAGCACCACAGCAACCCACAAAATTTTAATAGTGATTTTAGAGCATCGAGGCCTTAGAAAATTATGGCAGATAAAGACCACATGGCTTATACAGTATGCTCAGGCAATTACCATGCCAGTAATTTGGGTGCTGGAGTAAAAATGGAAGTAAAATGTAGGCAAAGAGCTGTGAGGGAAAAGCAAAATAGTTAAAGTAAGAATGACACGGTGACAGAATTTATCACCATTCCTGTCCCCGCAGATAACAGCGGGAAACCATCCCCATGTCATTCTTTACAGGGAAATACTTTTAAAACCAATAGAAGAAAATATTTTTTCACTCAGAGAATAGTTAACATCCGCAACGAGTTGCCAGAGGATGTGGTAAGAGCGGTTAATATAACTGATTTAAAAAAAGGTTTGGACAAGTTCCTGGAGGAAAAGTCCATAGTCTGTTATTGGGAAAGACATGGATTGCCCTGGATCGGTAGCATGGAATGGTTGGGCTTTGGCCAGGTTATTAGGGACCTGGATTGGCCACCGTGAGAATGGGCTACTGGGCTTGATGAACCTTTGGTCTGACCCAGTAAGGCTATTCTTATGTTCTCATGTTTAAGGAGAGAGGGAAGATTCATCAGAGTATGAATGGGCCAGGCACTGACCCTCAGGCCTTGCATTGAAGAATGCTAGTGTAGAAGGACTGAGGTTGAGATAGACACTAAAGAATGACACAGGATGGTTTCCACGGTTATCCGTGGGGACAGAGACAGTGATAAATTTTGTCACTGTGTCATTCTCTAAGTTAAAGCTGTAAAAATAAGAGAAGGGGCATCTGGGACAAGGAAGAAGGAAAGTCCAGAATTGGAAATTAACTAGGGAGAAGTAGGGGAGCTTATGAGTGGATCAATAGATGGACCAATAAGGTTTAGCAGATAAACCTAGGTGGATAGATAGGTTGAGAGTTGCTTTGATGGCCAGGATTGGGGATATCTCAAGTTGATAGTGTATGGGGGTAGAAAGGGATTTTGGATTTAGCTCACATCTTTTCCAGGAATAACTTAAAGCAAGTTACATTCAGGAGCAGGTATTTTGGGGTCTCTAGAGGGCTTGCAATCTGTTTGTTTCTGGAGACCCTGGAGGGTTAAGTGGCTCATTCAAGACCACAGGGAAGCAGGAGGATGGAGGTGGTATGGCAGGAGTGGTGATGGATGGATATGAGGGCGAGAAATCCTTTAAAATTGAGAGCAGCGGACAAGGCAGCAGTAGAGAAGGATGACAGTGTGCACAGCATTTAGAATGCTTTGCAGTGGGGATTAAAATTTGACAGTCTGAGCTTTGCCATATGATGCAAACAAAATAAGAAATAGTGCTGAGCTAAGGTACTTGAGTTGTTTTGTTGACAAGTTGAATTTCTTTTGCTTCTTTTATGGTTCTGTTTTTATACTCTGAGGAGTTCAGGGTGGCAGAAGCCAAAGGCCCCCAAAATTGCAATTTTCTTGGCTGGTGTAGCTCAGAAAAGAATGCAGACATAGCTCAAATCACCCCAATACCAGGCCTGTCATCATAGGAGTGTGAGATGTTAGAGCTGAAGCCCTGATGAGCTGTGACATTTAGGTTTGCCCACAGCTGAAACAGCAGGGAAGAAGCACTCTTTAGTATCTTTCAGCAATACTGTTTCTGTATTTGCCTGATTATAGGGCTTTGGGTTGTTTTTCCCCCCTCCATTTTTTGTTCTAAAAATGGATATTTGCTTTATAATTGCATGTCTCCAAATTTCTTTTTCCCTTTCTAACAACGAGTGAAATTAGAGCATACCTAATCCTGCTAAATACAGTAATTGGTAATCTTAGAAATCAACCTCTGTTTTGCATATGGTGCCTGTTTCCTTTTAAATTCCTGTCCACAATTGTCAGCTGTTTCAACCAATAATTTTTGTCTTCCATTTGGAGTTTCCTAGAGTGGTGGGCTGTTCATTTAAATCACATGATGGGCTTCAAACTGGCTGTATATTTTTATCCAAAAGTCTTATAGTTGTTATTACCAGAAATGATATTCTGCTTCTTTAGCAGGACTCGTGTGAGTGATTAATATTTTCTGTCCTTACAGCTAGTATGACTTGTGTATCCCAGAAATCTGTAACTATAAGCCTCTCCCTAGCATAACAGCTAATCTCTCCTTGTTAGGTGGGTCCCCATTATATGCAGAGTTCAGATCTGTAAGACTATTAAGTTGTAACAAGAAAGTTTATGAAAGAAGGAGGGAATTTTCAAACTAGCTTCTGTTTCAACCATTCTGGTCCTTCCTACCCACAGACACTGTTCTTACGTTTCAAAGGAATAATAGATGTTTTGCCTATTAAAACTGCCCACAGCTAAACAGAACCCATAGCCTTTGCACATGTTTGGGTTGTTTTTTTGTTTTTGTTTTGGGGTGTTTTTTGGGGTGGTTGGTTTTTTTTTTGCAGGCAGATTTTTCCTGGAGCACAAGGTGCAGAGGTTTGAAAATTCAGTATAAACTCATTGTTTTCCCAATCCTGCCTAAGAATTATCTTCCTCAGTATGGCTAGAAGTCAGGAACACTAAACCTCCGTTTAGCTGTATTGAATGAGGGCAGTTGCCAGACAATTTATTTACCCGGGTAAACAGTGACACTCAGGGTGATTTCAATACTAAATTGTGCTCGAGAAATGTTATAAATTCATCCTCGCCAGTGACTGCCATTGGAGTCCATGTATCTAAAGTGACAAAACTACAGCACTCCCTTGTGTCTGATTTTTGTTTTGAAGTTGTGTGTGTGTATTCGTTTTCATTTATATTTTGTTTTCCATAGATCCTCAAGATGAAAATAAAATTGGTATAGATGGTATTCAGCAATTCTGTGATGATTTGGCACTTGACCCAGCCAGTATTAGTGTACTAATCATTGCATGGAAATTCAGGGCAGCAACACAATGTGAATTCTCAAAGCAAGAGTTCCTGGATGGAATGACAGAACTGGGGTAAGAGGAAATCTGAACTTTGTAAGAAGTGGTAAAGCAGTGCAGTTTATAGGTGATGTGACTGATGGAGGCATGTAGGGGCTTCTCAAGCTCGTATTTATAATTTTTAAAGGCCGGGGCTTCCCAATTCATACGGCAAGCATGAGGCCTCATTTTATTAGGTCTTTTTCTCATTTTTTTGTCTGTGGGGAAAAGGCCTCCAGTGATAATGTCTGAGCATTTTTTGTTTAGTTTTCTTTTTTAAGTAATACACATCTGTAAAGAAACAAGTAATTTTCAGAAAGATATTCTTAAGTTCAAATGTTTCATACAGATGAATTCCACTCATGAAGGAAAATACTGAGGGTGGTGCTCCATTTAAAAAAAGAAAAAAAAAGTACACAAAAAACCACTTTTCTTCTTATAAGCTGGAGTCTTCAGGGCATTCCTGGCATAGAAGACCATTTAGCTATTTCTACTAATGAAAGGTCACTTTGGGCAGCCAAAAAACCTAGAGACTTGAAGAAAGCACAGATGGTTTATTAGCATACATATGCGACTCCTGAGCTCCAAGCTGGCTTCAGAAGTGCCGAAACCCGGGAGTTACAGAGATATTTATTCATTCTTCTGGCTAAACAACTGAATTCTAGAAAAAATTGTTCACGTGTTACTTTTCTTAACAATCATTGGTGCTAAGCTCACACTAGCAGGTCATTAGCAGGTCACTTATCTAGGCCCTGCAGTCTTTCTGTTACATGTCGTTTATGCTGAGATAGCCATAAGAAGCTAAAACGCCCTGCTACAACACCTAGTGCAGGCAGGCTAGAACATCAGATAAGTTAGGTCTGCAGCTAAACATAATTCAACATTTTATTAAAGAGAAAACTTAGTTCAACACTTAGGAAAACCAGTCCCAGACTCCTTCACTAATAGACTGGGTCCTTGGAGACTTTATCAAGGTTTGTTTGTTTTTTCCCTCATAGTCACAAGAGTGGGTGAACACATTGGATGTTCACATTGGATGTGAACATATTGGATGAAGCTATACATTTCTTGGGCGTTCACTGTTGCAAGGCTCTTCCCAATGGATTTTCCTAGATGTTAGAAAATAAATCTGATCAGAGTAGGACAGAAGTCATCGGTGACCATTGCAAACACCAGTGGCTGGATGTGAACCATTCTTACACTTTTCTGCTTCACATTTTAGAGCTTCTATTTTGATGTTAGGGTCATTCTGACAATTGAACACATTTTTATTTTCCTTTTAATTTCTTAGTTTATTGGCCATCTTGATTTCTTTTCACTAGTAAAAGAGTGAACTATCAGTGCAGAATCTGTGTGTTGGGGGGAGGGGATGATATGTAATATACTAATCAATAGATAGATAGAATAAACTTTTATTTATATTGACTGAAGTAGCAGTTCAACAAATTACACATAACTGGAAGAATTGTGATAGATTGAATTATAACTTTTGGTGGAATTCAGTTTGCCTTATATATAAGATGGAGCGTACATTTGCAACACAAAAAGGATATATTGATAAGTTCAAGAAGATTTGGGGACCGTTAACAGATTTTTGTAATGATTGATATAATTTTTCCCATAATAAGATAATGGTTAAAGGAGGGGAGGGAAGGGTGGGTTTTATTCGCTTTATCAAAAAATATAAATAAATTATTATAATAGTTGTTATATTATATGCAAATAACAAAATAAGGGGAGGGAAAGGGATTCAGAATTAAATAATAATTGATAAATCATTATATTTTATATGATGTCTAAAATTATAATAAGGATAATATAAGATATGTTGTATACAAATATGTTATGAAAATATCAAGTGTATTTTTGAGATAATTGTATGAAAGGTTATAACACACTTGTTATATGAAAAAAAAAATCAATAAAAAATGTTAACCAGAATAGATAGATAGAATTTAGCCTTTGATGTTTCTTTCCAAGAGGAAATCTTTAAATCCAGCAAGATTCAATTTTTTGGGGAGCAGTTTACTTACCTATGTGTCTTCCATTTGGTCCTATGGACTAGTCGGATCCTTTGATATTGTTTGACTTATATTCATTGCAAGTGCCTGTTCCACATGGCTATTGTTCCTTTTTGTAGCGCACTATCTTGATGGGGAAGAAAGTTATTTTACTTAATTGGCTTTCTCAGAGTCCTCCTTCCCTCTTTCAATGGCGGATGCAAATGCTCACCTTGCTTAATTTGGAACAACTACAATTTCAGCATTTAGACTCTCCTCTGGGCTGTCAATTTAAGAGCACTTGGTGAGCTTTTGGGGCAACATTGATCCCTAGAGTGCGTAGTTGTCTCTTGTTTGAATAGGTAGATGGATATATATGGTCCCAGGCACTCCTCTTTTGGTTGTAGTTTCTGTTTGGCTAGGGGTAGAGGGTTGGGGGGGGGGGGGAAGGGTGGTCTTTGGGGATTACATGATTTTGAATTTTGAGCATGTATATCTTACACTTTTTGTTTGGACTGTTCATTTGATCGGCATTGTGAAGTTGCTGTCTGTAACGATGTTGATTTACAGTTGCTCAATAAAAATGATTTAAATATAAATCCAGCAAGAAACAGATGAATTTATATGCGTGTTTGTTTTGAATAGATGTGATAGCATAGAAAAGCTAAAAGCCCAGCTCCCTAAGATGGAACAAGAGTTAAAAGAACCAGGAAGATTTAAAGATTTTTACCAGTTTACCTTCAACTTTGCAAAAAATCCAGGGCAAAAAGGTTTAGGTATGTATTCCTGCAAATATTGCGCATGCAAAATTGCTGTGTAATAAGCTGTTTCTGATTGTATGTTTTATATCTCTGCAGAGTAGTTTGGCCTCACTTAAACTAGGGAGCTGCAAATTCCCATTCTCCAACCAATATTTAAATTCTCTAATATTTTCTCTTTAATACCATTCCCAAACCTCTTACCAACTCATGCTCCTGTAGTAAGGATGTAAAGTTAATGAATGTGTCCTTTACTAAGCAGTGGTAGAGGTTTCCTATGAGCGTTAGAGCAGCGTCAGAGCATTTAGCGCCCCGGGCGCAGTAAAATGGGGCCTTAATGTTTAAAAGTGATTAGAATTATGGATGATTTGAAAACCATGCCGGAATGATGATTAGCTTTGATGATTAGTGTTCCCGTCTTCAAATTTGTAGGCGGCACATACAAACAATACAAAATGAATATTTTATGTAAACCATATCTTTTTTTTTTTTTTTTTAAGTATAAAATAAATTGTGCATTAATAAAAAGCTGTTTCTGGTCTCTCATATTTCAGAAATATTTTCTTCTAAATTCCCATGGGTTCTATCCAGTACCACTTCAGTGGAAAGTGACTAAATATACAGTGGGAGTCAATTAATAAATAAATAGTCCACAAATAAATCATATTTTATAAATATTTGTGCAGTGCTCAGACTCGCAACCAAGTTGCGTTCAATATATAGTGAACAAAACAGAGATTGCCCAATAGGACCATCATAGCACTCACTGTCCAACTGCCACTTAAGCAGTCACCAAGATTAGATAAATTCTTAACAGAAAAGCTGATGACTTATCTAAATAATCATGGCTGGTTAGTGTAGGTCCCGTTAACTGGGCAACCCATATGCAACCTCAAATAGACAGAACTCAAGCCAACCCCCTGACTCGAATTTCGCGTTCTCTTGCTTCCTCCGGAGGGGAAACCAAATAACCCAAATGTTCAGTGGCAAGTGGCCATATTGCCATTATTTACCCTGATAGAAAATAAGTTAGGGCCTAACCTCACAGGATGAGGGGTCACTAAGCAGAAATACATCGTAGTAGTCCCTGGCTCTGGCCTTGGAGGATTGCTTTTAGTGACTAACCCAGAGAGATGTGAAGGAGTCAGGTGGAGGAGTAGGAAAAAAAAAAAAAAGAAAGACAGTTCATGTGACATAGACACAACTTAAGAGAGTATTTTCCCTTCCCCTAACTCAGGGGTAGGCAATTCCGGTCCTCGAGAGCCGGAGCTAGGTCAGGTTTTCAGGATATCCACAATGAATAAGTATGAGATGGATTTGCATGCACTGCCTTCTTGAGATGCAAATCTATCTCATGCATATTTATTTTGGCTATCCTGAAAACCTGACCTGGCTCCGGCTCTCGAGGACCGGAATTGCCTACCCCCTGCCCTAACTTGTACATGTTTAGATTTGATTTGTAAAAGTTGTTTTGATCATTTTGTGACTTTGGAGGGGTGTGTGTGAAGAGATTCAGGTCCATTTTTCCTTTTCTGTCTTCATATTTATGTGATATGTTTTAAATTTGCAGATTTAGAAATGGCCATCGCCTACTGGAACTTAGTATTAAATGGGAGATTCAAATTCTTAGACTTATGGAATACATTTTTGTTGGTAAGTTGAAGCTATCTAACTGCACTGTTCAATGTACTTATTTACATTTTGTCAGGTTTTCATTCATTATGCTGTATACCGCCTTGGGTGAATCTCTTCATAAAAGGCAGTTAATAAATACCAGGAAATATGTTTTCCCCCATTACATCTCTGTATTACTGATTTGAGATCACGTTAGGGGTATTTTGGACTTTTAACATGTCCAGAAGCCTGACTCATCCTATAACCATGGTTGTCAGGGCCTTTTGCCTTCTCCTGTTGCCCACCCTGACTGGGCCAGGATTTCAACTACTAATAATCATTTTTTTCTAGCACTACTAGATGTATTCAGGGCTGTACACATTATATGCAGGTGCTTTTCCCTACTGGCTCACAATCTGTTGAAACATTTTTTTGATTTTCCAAAAAGACAGGAAACCTATCAAACCGTAGGCAATAGTAAGGAATCCAGTAAATTAACAAGCCCCCCAGCCCCCCCCCCAATTCCCACAGACCCAATCCACCTCCCCAACTCAACACAAAAATTGAAGGAACAAAGAACAAAACAATTCCAGAGGACTTTGACTCTTATAGTCCCCTGAAAGAAGAGGTCCCGACATCCCTTCCCCACCAAAAAAATATATATACGCCCCTGGTGTCCTGTAACACCAAACCATCCAAGCCTAAGGCGCTCGTAGAAGGGGTTCAAGATGCTACCCCGGATTGTATATAAGGGTTCTAAATTTGAAGAACCAGTTTTTTACATTTAAACCTAAAACAAGCTGCCCTGCGCTCTAGTAACAACGGAGCATGCAAGTGGTTTCTCCAGGCCCAATAAGATGGCGAGGCGCTACTCACCCAGACCGAAAGGATCACTTTTTTTCTAGTGGACTCACAATCTAAAGTGTTTTGTACTCGGGGCAATGAAAGGTTAAGTGACTTGCCCAAGGTCACAAGGACCTGCAATAGGACTGAGCCCAGTTCTCCAGGGTCTCAACCATTAAGTAGGTACTCCACTCCAGGATGACACTAGCTTAAGCTTTTCTGACCTGCTGTTCCTATATGTTTATAGATCAGTTGTATGAACCTTAGGAATTTATGGAGCACTACAGAGTTCAAATAGCAAATGCTTAGCCTAAAACTATCTTTGAGGAAGAGAGAACGCATTGCTCTTATCAAGTATTGCCAAGTGCCTTTATATGGTGACTGTGCTGTATACTGTAAAATCTATACAAAATCTCAATGAGGGAACACTACAAATTGAGTAAGAGAGGAAGAAAAAGAGTCTTACTGGCAGCACATCATCCAGGTGCCCATCCTCAGCTTAAAAACAAAGTAGCGTTTATTTAAAAAAATTTCTGGATGTTTGGGAGCCTTTAACAAAATGTTGTAATGAGTAAAAACCTTTTTTCCCTTTAATTGTGTATGTCCAAAGTTGGGGGAAGGGTAGATTTTGGTTTTTGTATGATTATAAGGAATGTTAAGAAGGGAATTTATTGTATGCATTTATGTGAGTTAAAAATTGTTATAGAATGGGAGGGAGGGGGGAGATAAGTTTTAAAATGGATTACTGGAGAATATTAAGTGTTGTATTTAAGTTAAAATGTTATTATTTGTTGTCACACTTATTATAAGTTTTAAAAATGAATAAATATTTTTTTTTAAAAACCTACCAAATTAGCGAATGTTTATGGACCTACTACAGTAGTTAATGAAAAAGTCGACTCTGCAGATAGAGGGTATTGCTACCTTTATTCTGCAATTACACCTTATGAATGTACAACGCAAGTGTTGAGATGAGCATCAGCAGTAAATATGAGAGAATCTCTAGCCTAACCATGGAAATGAGGTTTATTCCTAGCATGGTATAGACAGAGGTTTTTTTGCTGTGCAATTTGAATAGAATATACAGAGCTAACCCATATGGATGTATCCCGCCAGATTTAGTGAATTGGGCCAGGAAAGAGCGTGGAATCAGAAGGAGCAGGCTGTAGAGGGAGGTTAATGAAATACCAGGCTGCTGGATCTGCTTTCTTGTTGGTCAGGTCTGAATAGGCTGGGCTGAAGAGGGGAAAGAGAGGCATTGAGGCAAGAAGAGCAGAGACTCAAAGACAGAATGGGTAGAGGGACTCTTTTGGGCGTGGGAAAGTAGGGTCTGGGAGTTGAGGGATGGGGCTTAGTGGTGGAAGGACAAGTCAGTGATTGGGTCAGTAGAGACGATGGTTGGTATTGGCTGCATTGAGGTGTTTTTACTAAAGTGAACCAAATACTAGGAAGTTGTCTTTTATTCAGACTAGTACGGCACTTTAAAGCTGTTTTGCATAACTGGTTTGACATGTGATTACATGGCGATGTCTACAGTGTGAGGTGAGGCAAGAAGAGAAAGAGAGAACGTTCAGTATATTTTAATTTCTTAAGGAGCTCGTGATTTAACATTTACTTAGCTAAGTAATACAGTGTGCTTTTCCCTACCTCCTAGGAACATCATAAACGATCAATACCCAAGGATACGTGGAACCTTCTTTTAGACTTCAGTGCAATGATAGCAGATGATATGTCTAACTATGATGAGGAAGGTGGGTTTTTACTCCAATTAATTTGCTATAATTTTTCTGATTTCTTCGTGCAAGTGATCTTATGTGCTTTACTCCAGAATACCCGTAACACATTTCTGTATTTTTTTCAATCTAATTTCAATAACAATCTAAAGAGAAGATATTAAGTTGAAAAGATCCATTCTGAAACTATCCTACATTTCAGACAATGTCTCTTCTCAGTGGTAAGAAATGCTAAGAATTTTGATAGATGTTTCTGCTCCCAAAGCGCATGGGATTGATCAGATTGCTAAAAAAAAACCAAAAAAACCAACAAAACTTACTCTGTAACGAGATGGACATATGAGATTATAAGTACTGTGTTGGATCAGTCGCGCGGTCCATCCAGTTTCACATCTAGTTTCTGTTAGTTCTGGTCCTGGAAATACCTAGCATATCCTAGTAGGAAGTCTGTTCGCTGGGGTGGACATCAATGGGAACTCCACTAATATGGAACACGAGGATGTTACTGGCCAGACTTTACAATAGATATCCTGCAAACAACAGGATGGTTGGATAGGCGGGAGTGAGCTTGGACGGCAACTTCAGCATTTGGAACCTAGGACTATACCAGGTGGACTTTACAGTCTATGACCCAGAAATATCAAAGAGACAAGTTAATCAAATCATGTATTACTTATGGATGGACCGTTCAGGTCTTTATCCCAGGACAAGCAGGCAGCATATTCTTAACACATGGGTGACGTCACCGACGGAGCCCTCGGTACGGACCTTTTTAACTAGAAGTTTCTAGTTGGCCGCACCGCGCGTGCGCGAGTGCCTTCCCGCCCGACGGAGGAGTGCGTGGTCCCCAGTTTCTTCGTTTCCGCGGAGCGAAGAAGACGCGTGTATTTTTTCAACGGCCGTTGAAATCACTTTTTGCCTTCCCGCTCGCGCTTTTGTTCTAAATTTTTCTCCGAGTCGGCGATGGATTCCTCACCTTCAACGGCGGTACCACAAAAATCGGCACCGTCAAGCTCGACACCGACCGACCCCGCATCGGCGCCACTGGCGCCAGGTAAGCCGGCTAAGAAGCCTTCCTCTTCCCTCGAGCGCCCTCCTGCTACGGTGGCGACACCGTCCCTACCGGCATCGCACCGGTCCCGTAAACGCTCCGCCCCGATATCGGTGAGTGCCTCGTCATCGGCCTCCTCATCGCCGGGGCGTGGAGCGGCATCCAAGGAACCGAAGAAAAAGAAAGCGGTTCCGATGCCACCCCTAGATGACCGTATCTCGGCCATTCTACAAACTCAGCTTCAGGAGCAGTTGAAGAAACAACTTGAACAACTGCTACCCTCTATCCTGGCACCGCTCCTTCCGGTACCAGACCGGCCCGAGCCCCGCACCGAGCCCCCGGTGTTCACTCCTTCGGTACCGGTAAACACCTCGATGCCGATCCTTTCGGCCCAACAACTTCATGATGATCCTGTGGTTCATTCTCAACCCACAGTGGATCCTCCTCGGCACCAGGCGGTACGGCACTCTTCTCGGGACCGAGAACGACGCCGATCGTCCTCCCCTGGTACCGTTTCGGTGCGCTCTGGTAAATCTTTGTCCAAGACTCGCCACACCGCACCCTCCACCCCGGTGTCCCGACATGCACCAGAGGTCAGGGATCCTGATTTATGGGAGGAGACTCCTCTCGATACCGAGGAGGATCCCTCCTCATCTGATGAGGAACCATCGGCACCTGATGCCACCTCTAAACCTGAACAGTCCTCTTTCTCTAAATTTCTGAGGGAAATGTCTGCTGCTCTGTCCCTTCCCCTGGAATCTGACTCCAAAAAGTCCCAAGCCTTTTTAGAAGCCTTAGACTTTGAGCAACCTCCTAAGGAGTTCCTCAAACTTCCCGTGCATGACATCCTACGGGAGACATTCTACAAAAACTTGGAAAATCCCCTCACGGTACCGGGAGCTCCCCGTAAACTGGACAACCTTTACCGTGTCATCCCTATTCCTGGATTCGACAAATCTCAATTGCCCCATGAGTCCCTTCTGGTGGAATCCACCTTAAAAAAGACTCAGGGCTCCAGTGTCTATGCCTCTACCCCTCCTGGCAGAGAAGGTAAGACCATGGACAAGTTTGGCAAGAGGCTTTACCAAAATGCCATGCTTGCCAACAGGGCAAACAACTATTCCTTCCATTTTTCCTTCTATCTCAAACACTTGGTCCAACAGCTGTCTGCCCTCCAGAAGTACCTACCTGAGCGCAAGGTCCCGCTATTCCAACAGCACATCTCTGGCCTTCTCCAAATGCGCAAGTATATGGTCCGCTCGATATACGACTCCTTCGAGCTCACCTCTCGGGCCTCTGCCATGGCTGTAGCCATGCGTCGCTTGGCCTGGCTCAGAGTCTCCGACCTGGACATCAACCACCAGGACCGTCTGGCCAACGCCCCCTGTCTCGGGGATGAGCTTTTTGGAGAGTCACTGGATTCCACCACCCAGAAACTCTCTGCCCATGAGACCAGGTGGGACACCCTGATCAAGCCGAAAAAGAAGGCACCGCCTACCCGACCTTATCGGCCACAAACATCTTATCAACGGAGGTTCTCAGCCAGGCCACTCAATCCGCCTCCCCAGCAATCTAGGCGGCCCCGTCAACAGCAACATCACGCTCAGGCTCGATCTCAGGCCTCTCAACCCTCTAAGCCTCCTCAGCCTACTAAACAAACTCAGCCCTTTTGACTCTTCTCTCCAGGGCATAGCCAGTCATCCACCTTTGCTACCTCTTCCACAACCCATCGGAGGTCGTCTCACCATTTTCTCCAGCCGTTGGGAAATCATTACATCGGACCAGTGGGTCCTCAACATCATCCGCCACGGCTACTCTCTCAACTTCCAGACTCTACCTCCGGACAACCTTCCCGTAGAGTCTGCTTCAAACTCATCTCAAACCCCCCTCCTCCTGAGGGAGGTTCAATCCCTCCTCCTTCTCAATGCCATCGAAGAAGTACCTCCAGATCAAAGGGGGCAGGGATTCTACTCCCGCTACTTCCTGGTACCCAAAAAGACGGGAGACCTCCGTCCCATCCTCGATCTCAGGGACCTCAACAAGTGTCTGGTCAAGGAGAAGTTCAGAATGCTCTCCCTTGCCACGCTCTACCCTCTTCTTTCTCAACACGACTGGCTATGTTCCCTGGACCTCAAAGAGGCCTACACTCACATCTCCATCAATCAAAATTCTCGCCGCTACCTGCGGTTCCAGGTACTGCACCATCACTATCAGTACAAGGTGCTACCGTTCGGCCTCGCTTCCTCACCCAGGGTCTTCACCAAGTGCCTTATAGTGGTAGCGGCCTTCCTCAGGTCTCACAACCTCCAGGTGTTCCCCTATTTGGACGATTGGTTGGTGAAAGCACCTACGTCTCAACTTGTGCTACAGGCTACTCATCACACCATCTCTCTCCTCCACCTCCTGGGGTTCGAGATCAACTACCCCAAGTCGCATCTGCTTCCCACCCAGCGACTTCAATTCATTGGAGCAGTTCTGGACACCACACTAATGAGGGCTTTTCTCCCCTCCGATCGTCAGCGGACCCTGCTCCACCTCTGTCGTCAGGTGCTCATACATCCCTCCATTCCTGCCCGGCAGATGATGGTCCTCCTGGGTCACATGGCCTCGACGGTGCATGTCCTTCCTCTGGCTCGTCTCCACCTTCGCACGCCTCAGTGGACTCTCGCCAACCAGTGGTCACAGACTACGGATCCTCTTTCTCATCCCATCTCTGTGACATCATCTCTTCAGCGATCTCTCCAATGGTGGTTGAACTCCTCAAATCTTTCCAGGGGTCTACTTTTTCATCTACCCCCTCACTCTATGATCATCACCACGGATGCGTCCCCCTATGCGTGGGGAGCTCACCTAGGAGATCTACGCACCCAGGGACTTTGGACCCCACAGGAGCGTCGTCATCACATCAATTTCCTGGAACTCAGAGCCATGTTCTACGCCCTCAAGGCGTTCCAGCATCTCCTCTGCCCTCAAGTCCTCCTCCTCTGCACGGACAATCAAGTCGCCATGTTCTACATAAACAAGCAAGGCGGCACCGGATCTCGCCCCCTCTGTCTGGAGGCTCTGCGCATCTGGACCTGGGCCACGGACCGCAATCTCTTTCTCAGAGCGGTCTATATCCAGGGCGAGCAGAACTCTCTGGCCGACAATCTCAGTCGCATCCTTCAACCCCACGAGTGGACGTTGGACCCCCCGACTCTGCTCTCCGTCTTTGCTCGATGGGGCACTCCGCAGGTGGACCTCTTTGCAGCCCCTCACAATCATCAGCTGCCCCTATTCTGCTCCAGACTCTTCTCTCCTCACCGTCTGGCCCCGGATGCATTCCTGCTCGATTGGAGGGATCGGTTCCTGTATGCCTTCCCTCCACTTCCTCTGATGTTGCGGACCTTGTCCAAACTCCGCAAAGACCACGCCACCATGATTCTTATCGCACCTCGGTGGCCTCGCCAACACTGGTTCTCACTCCTGCTCCAGCTCAGCTCCAGAGAACCCATTCTACTTCCTGTGTTTCCTACTCTACTTACGCAACAGCATCAGTCTCTGCTACATCCCAATCTGTCTTCGCTCCACCTGACAGCTTGGTTTCTCTCGGGCTGACCTCTCCGGAGAATCTATCTCAACCGGTCCGCCTCATTTTGGACGCTTCCAGGAAACCGGCCACTCTCCAATGTTACCATCAGAAGTGGACCAGATTTTCCTCCTGGTGTCTCCGGCATCACCAAGAACCCACCTCCTTAGCGGTGGAAACTGTCTTGGAATATTTGCTCTCACTGTCCAACGCTGGCCTCAAAACTACCTCCATCAGAGTCCACCTCAGTGCCATCACTGCGTTTCATGAGCCTATTCTCGGAAAACCCCTCACGGCTCATCCTCTGGTTTCCAGATTCATGAGAGGACTCTTCAACATCAAACCGCCTCTCAAGCCTCCTCCTGTCGTCTGGGACCTGAATGTGGTTCTCTCAGCTCTCATGAAACCTCCGTTTGAGCCTCTTGCCACAACTTCTCTCAGGCTTCTTACCTGGAAGGTGCTTTTCCTAATTGCCATCACCTCTGCCAGGAGAGTTAGCGAACTGCATGCACTGGTTGCCGACCCACCTTTCACTGTTTTTCACCCTGACAAGGTTGTTCTGCGTACCCACCCTAAATTCCTTCCCAAGGTGGTCTCAGCTTTTCACCTCAACCAGTCCATTGTGCTACCCGTCTTCTTCCCTAAGCCTCACTCGCATCCTGGGGAACAGGCGTTGCACACGCTGGATTGTAAGCGTGCCCTTGCTTACTATCTTGATCGTACCAGAGCTCACCGAACAGCCCCTCAGCTCTTTTTGTCTTTCGACCCCAACCGTTTGGGTCGTCCTGTCTCCAAACGGACACTTTCAAATTGGCTTGCTGCCTGTATTGCTTTCTGCTACGCTCGGGCCGGTCTCTCACTGGAAGGAACTGTCACGGCCCACAGAGTCCGAGCTATGGCTGCTTCCGTGGCTTTCCTCCGCTCCACGCCCATCGAGGAAATCTGCAAGGCGGCCACTTGGTCCTCAGTTCACACGTTCACTACTCACTACTGTCTGGATGCATTCTCCAGACGGGATGGACACTTCGGCCAATCTGTGTTACAAAATTTATTTTCCTAATGGCCAACCATCCCCCCTCCCTCTTTGTTAGCTTGGAGGTCACCCATGTGTTAAGAATATGCTGCCTGCTTGTCCTGGGATAAAGCACAGTTACTTACCGTAACAGGTGTTATCCAGGGACAGCAGGCAGATATTCTTAAGTCCCACCCACCTCCCCGGGTTGGCTTCTTAGCTGGCTTATACTAACTGGGGACCACGCACTCCTCCGTCGGGCGGGAAGGCACTCGCGCACGCGCGGTGCGGCCAACTAGAAACTTCTAGTTAAAAAGGTCCGTACCGAGGGCTCCGTCGGTGACGTCACCCATGTGTTAAGAATATCTGCCTGCTGTCCCTGGATAACACCTGTTACGGTAAGTAACTGTGCTTTATCTGCCGTCATTTACTATGTTCACTCTCAAAAGGAAGAATAGTAATACCTTAGTCTGGTTAATGGGCCTGTCCTCCAGAAACCTAGCCAAACCCTTTTTAAAGTCAGCAATATTATTAGCCAAAACAGTCTCCCATATTAAATTCCACCAATTAATTGTGCGTTGACTGAAAAAATGCTTTCTTAAATTTTGTTTTAAAATACCGTTAGTATCATAGGGTGTTCTGTAGTCCTAGTGTTTGAAAGGGTAAATAACTGTCTTCATGTTAGGTTTGTATAACCCCCAATATATCCCCAAATCATGGTTCAGAGCGAAAGTACAATCTGCATCAACAGACTGGGATATTTTCTAATGAATTAGAATCAATTTTCTAAATAAGTAAGACTTCAGCATTTTCTAAACTAGAAGGTAATAAGAATTTCCAGCGATAGGGAATTCCAGGTCTGTACATAAATGAAAGGCAAATGTTGGAAGAATGAATTTAGAATACTCCCCTGACGCAGTGCTTATGAATCCTATTGCTACGTCGGCGGCGTGCTCCCTTTGTAGTAGAATCATAGTATGGAGATAAGTGAAGAATGACTATTTGAATGAAGAATTTACAAAGTATATATTTTGAATAAAGTTGTCGTAAAATATACATATATTATGAAATGGACTAAGGAAGTGAAGTGGGAATGGTTTGATGGTCTTACAAAAATGGACTATACAAATTGATATGTTGCAAACAAACTAGGAGAAGATACAATTCTATAGAGAGAGGAATTGTTCAGTTTTTGAATAGTGCAGAGATATTTAATAGACTTGAGCTGGTAGGTTGCGTAGTATAGGCACCCATGAGATAGAGTCAGAGAGTTAATTGTCGGTAGAGTATATGCATTCGAAGAGGTAGGTCTTTAACTTCTTAAGAAACGAGGTAGTTTAGTTCGGATCTGAGGGTTGTTGAGCGACTGTTCCATGCCCACATATATTGGTGCAAGAGCATGGAGCTAAAAATGCATTTGTACTTGAGTTTTTTTGTTGAGGGGAGGTTCAGCTGGAGGTTAGCGAGATTTCTGGACGAAGATGACTATGTCGAGGAGAATAAGTGGTGCGTCAGAACTTCCGTTGAGTATGTGGAACATTATGCAGGAAATTTTGAAATATAGATAATGAAAAATATGATTTGGCCAAATACAAATACAGAATATGAATAATGGGCATTGAGCTTTAACATAACATATAATAAAAAGGGAGATCAAGTGCTTATTTCAGTAGGATTTAGCACAGTAGAGCCCTGGATTATTATTCGTGTTTGAACTTAAATCACTATTTGGGGCCGAATTGAATCGAATAGAAATACTCAGTGTAGCCCTATTTTTCTGGTTGCAGTACTCTGTGAAGTAATATGCAGAATTATGCAAAAATGATGTCATAGTTTCTAGGCCCATGTGTATGAAGAGAACAAATTTGGTCTCAGAAGCTTACATTATCATTATTTGTTAATATTGGTCTTCTAAAATGTTTTGCAAACCTGTAACTTTTATCTTTTTTTTCTCTCTCATAAAATTTGCTCTAAAACATTAGTGATCATTGGCCTTATTCTCTGTGTTCTCTCTCTTTTTTTTTTTTTTTTAGGAGCATGGCCCGTTCTTATTGATGACTTTGTGGAATTTGCACGCCCTCAAATTGCAGGGACAAAAAGTACAACAGTGTAGCACTAAAGAACCTTCTAGAATGTACATAGCCTGTACAAATAAATACTACAGAAAATTGCAGAGTCGATATCTACTGACTGGACTGAACTGAAGATCAATCCTCACAATGAGTGTTGAGGCAAACCTTAAGGATACATCTTTCGCCATCTCATGTTTCACTCTTCTAATGGTGGTTTGGGCTTCTCTTTGCCACTTATATTCCAGCATTGTGGATTTCATCTTATCTCTGTGGATCATCCCAGTTTTACTCTGCCCTGAGCTTTTAGAAGCCTTGTGACAATAATTTTGAAGGGTTTTTTTCCACACAAGGCTCAGTTCTGTCTTCATCCGCCAACAGTTGTTCAGCATTCATTTAGTACAGATGAGTATCAACATCTTTGGAACTCCTTAAATATATGCTTTGGTTAGTTTCAGAAACTGTGTTGGTAGCACTTCCTGAAAGATTGATATTTGTTCTAGTTCTGATCATTTTTTTAATTATTATTTTGGTAAATTATACTGGTATTGTCAAAATGTGGTTTGAGTACCTAATTAAAGCTGCAGAAAATGCCCTTGAACATTAGAATAACTAGATGCTTATCTAAACTGGTTTCCGCATTTATATATACAATAAATCCCGTATATTTGATTATTTTTTTTGGCCTGAAATGAACTCCACAGGAAAAAAAAAAATGTACCTAATAAGATCTGCAATGAAGTTGGATTTATTAGTGCATGGTGTGGAGAGCAATAATTCTTAAAATTTATTATCTGTCTTCAGCTTGTGGAATATTCTATTTTCTTCTGAGTGGGAGAGGCTACTGATTTTTCTCCTGTTCCTCAGAGCTTGTAGCTTAATTGGAAATCATTTCTGTCAGGTTATGGTACATGATCCTCATTTCCCTGCAATTTTAACCCCTTCCCAATTCATCCCAGCTGTAGGAGCAACAGTCCTTATTCAAGGGCCCTAGGCTTCAGATAGCTTTTGAAATGAAGCTAATGTGGACCTTGTGTCTGGCTTTTCAGTGTCACTGTTGAGTGAGGGCAAGACTTGCCCTCACCCCATTCTACCTTGTCTTGAATTCTGCCTGCACAGTATCCCCAGCCAGCTTGGCCCAGGAATCAAATCCAGGCCTTCCACATGGCGGCACCTAGCCCTATCCTGTGGAATCTAAGACTTAAGAAGTCATTTGAATTTGGTGAAAAAGAAAATATATAAGTAGGTGGGATGTCTCCTCTGTGCTTAATTTTGAAATGGGTGTGATAGACCATAAACATTATATCTGTACAATAAGTAGGTTCTGCCATTATGTACAAAACATACATTTCTCAGTAATTGCCCCATTGCTGGAGTTTTGACTTAGCTATAAATGACTACAGTTGCCAAATATTGATTTTGAAAATGAAGGAATTTTTTCGTATTGCAAATACCGATTAGATGCAAAGCAACTCCAAATAGCCAAGTATCAAGAACCCCCATAGAACTGTACTTCTGCTTCAGGGTGACCCATTGACAGAAAATGGCATGTAACTCATGAACTAAGCAGCCAACAGCAGCAGCAAGCGAATGCAATCAAAACATGCTTTCTGTTTTCAAGATTTTATGTAACACTGCTACAGTCCAGCTAACACGAAGAGAATCATTTTGTTCGTTACTAATCAAATGGGCGCTTAACTTGTTTTTATCTTTACTCAGGTTGCTTTCCGAGAGCTGGACTTGGTGGCCAGGCACAGTGGTTTGTGCTGAAGTGAGATACGGTTCATATCGGAATTGGTGTCAGTGAAGTTTGTTACATAAGATCTTGAAGCAGGGAATATAATTATTGAATCAGGATGTGTTTTAAATGCTATACTTAATGTGATTAAAATACTGCACTTTTTAATTGATCGAGAAGTTTTGTAGAAATATACTCCATTTGCGTTGCATGGAGGAATTTCTAAGCTGTGCAGAAATTGAGAATACATATTCAAAAAGTCTCCTTTACAGCATCCGCATTACTGGGCATCTCAAATGGGCGAAGTGAATGACTTGTCATTCACAAGATTGGAGCATGGACTAAGTTTCTATTGCTTTTGCCACATTTGTGCTACTGTGACTGACGGTGAGGCCTGAAGCAAAGCTTTTAAAACGGGATGGGATTTCCTGTTTGCCATGATTCTTTATATCACATAGTACATGGATTAAGAATTGTAGTTAAGGTGACCTGCCCTCAATTGGTGGAAGCGGTGCATGAATCAGCCGTCAGTTTCATGATCCTAGCAGTAATGACCTTAGTTATAAACACAGTAGGGCTTAGACAGGGGGTGGGTAAGCAGAGTGGGCAGACTTGATGGGCTGTAGCCCTTTTTTGCCGTCATCTTCTATGTTTCTATGTTTAGTTGTCTCTGTGTTGACTGGATTGTTGTTTGGCTGCATAGATCATCATTACTCATCTTTGGACATCAAACATTATTATTGGCAGTAATCTTAAGACTCCAGATACTGAAAAGAATTGAGAATTAGGTGCCCCACTGGCAAATTCACTCTTAGCACTCCTTTATCTAGGTCCCCATGGTTCATTCACCATCACCTACTGTAGCTATATATAGCCCCCCGTGAGATTTTACAGGAAGCTAACCATGCTAAACTCTTATCCATGTAGGCAAAGGCCAAGAAATCCTTTGGTATTAGTGGAATAGAACAATTCATGTCTTAATTATACATATGATCTCTTATCAATTTGGAATTTTTTTATGTACTGTGTGACTTTCTCATTTCGTTAGATCTAATTGCAAATGGAACAGGGTACTTGTTGCTTTAAAAGCACCTGCACTAACCACTGGTGATGAGGTATCTTTAACTTATATTTTTTAACACACCAACCGGAAACTGTGGGCAACGTTTAATTTAGCTGCAGGGATGTACGTGAAGAATTCTGCCCCCTCCCTGGCATCCTTGCCGGTACCATTATATAGAACTTGTGCTTACACATAAGCAGCGGGGGAATGTTGCTCGTGAAGTTAGTGTCTTTTTTTTTTGGCAACGTTGAACACTATCGACGCAGGGAGGAGCATCTCATCACACCTGGCTTGGATCGACTCGGCTCTGTTGAAGTATTAGGTCATGTCTTTGGGAATCTACCTGTGACTTTACCATATGTTGCTAAAACGACAAAAACGAGCCAATGGGGGGAGTGAAGAGAAGCAGTAGGAGGAGCCTGTGGAACTCTAATTGGCACCAATCTTGTTTTAAAGCGTATTTTTAAATCGGACATATGGACTAGCCAAATTATGAGCAGCTGCTATGCTCTGCTGCCAAAATATTTTTTTTTCCATGAAATGCTGTCTGCTTTGTTAAAACTAGCAGTAAATTTCAACAGAGGTACTACACAGATGAGAGAAAAACGCTTTAAAATGAAATATTGCACCGGTGAACAAAGCTGTACCTTTGCACATCTGTGTACTAAGGCTCTTTTCCTAGCCGTCTCCTCAGCAATCCAGCTTTACAGAAAGAAAATAGGAAAGGTGACAATTTCTACTCAAGCTACTGGAATTGGTTATGCCAAGAGAAAATTTTTTGCTGCTTTCAGTATTCGCTTTTTTTTTTTTTTCCCTGTACATATGAACATGACTTGAACTCTTTGAAGTTATATGTGTGTGCTGTTTTTATTTCTAGGTTTTTAGTACAGTTTTCATTTTTATTTTTTTTTTTTAGATTAATTATTTCAACTACACTGTTGATTAAAAAAAAAAAAAAAGAGGGGTTTGTTTTTTATTCCTTGACAGATTTATCCTTCTTGAATGTCTGGTATTGGCTAATGGGATAATGACATTTTAAAGACTAAAATTGCCATCAGTTTGGTACTAGATACTATAATTACTGTGTAATTATAAAAGTGTTACATGAAGCTTGTGTAGCAGAAATGTTAATACTCATGATGGCAGTTTCAAAATAAAACTGTAAACCTTGCAAAGGTAGAAAACACAGAAGAACAATATAGCTGGATGTGGACTAGTACAAGGCTGAATACCTGCTTACAGATGTTTTGTGTTTGAGCCATCTGCTCTTTTATTTATGTTTTAAGACTTCAAACAAGATTGCATTCAAAGATGACAAGTTCACAAAGTCTAGTAACCTGCCCTCATAAAGGATCTTTTTGTTTTTAGCTGTATAGAAAGCTAAAGCAAAAAGGTCTCTCTCTCTTTTTTTTTTTTGCCAAATATCAAGAAAATGTGGATATAACAAAAGTTGTTTGTGATCTATGTTTTTATACTGGAAAATGTATAAATTAGGAGTGCCCAGATTTAAAATGCTTAAGATTACGATTATGATTGGTATGCAATATCAGTCACCTTGCCTATGTAAGTTCAATTGTAATTTCTTACAAATCCCTCTCATTACCAATAGAGGCAATAAAGTTTTGGTTATATTCCCATGACTAAGTCTTTCTGTCATCTTTAGTGTTTGTGTGTGTGGTGTGTACATATATATTACACATATATGTATACTTACACATACATACATGCAGGAATTATTTTCAGTAATGTTAATTCCATGCACAGTGTGCACACCTAATATAAAAGTTTGCAAATCAATGCCATATTTATACAAGAAGTATCTACAGATCTGTCTGTAATATCTGTAACACAATTACTTTGTTTGTTTTGCAGAAAATAAAATGGCATTTTCATGTAGTAATTGCTGTGCCTGTTTTAAGCCCCCCTTCCCTACTGAATGAAATTTGGACATTGGTAGTTCAGTGGTATAGCAATCTTCTTTCTGTACTGGCAAAATAGAAGACACCACTGTAATGTAATGGAAGGAAGCAGATCTAAATGCACAATAGAAAGAGTAAAGTGACACCAGCAGTAATGGAATGAAGGTTTGAGGCCGGTCCCCAAAGTCCCTCCTTAGAGGGCCGAATCCAGTCGGGTTTTCAGGATTTCCCCAATGAATATGCATTGAAAGCAGTGCATGCACATAGATCACATGCATATTCATTGGGGAAATCCTGAAAACCCAACTGGAATATGGCTCTCGAGGACCGGAGTTCCCTACCCCTGATGTATACCCTAGAGCAGTGGTTCCCAACCCTGTCCTGGAGGAACACCAGGCCAATTGGGTTTTCAGGCTAGCCCTAATGAATATGCATGAAGCAAATTTGCATGCCTATCACTTCCATCATATGCAAATCTCTCTCATGCATATTCATTAGGGCTAGCCTGAAAACCCGATTGGCCTGGTGTTCCTCCAGGACAGGGTTGGGAATCACTGCCCTAGAGCAGTGGTTCCCAACCCTGTCCTGGAGGACCACCAGGCCAATCGGGTTTTCAGGCTAGCCCTAATGAATATGCATGAAGCAAATTTGCATGCCTATCACTTCCATCATATGCAAATCTCTCTCATGCATATTCATTAGGGCTAGCCTGAAAACCCGATTGGCCTGGTGTTCCTCCAGGACAGGGTTGGGAATCACTGCCCTAGAGCAGGAGTAGGGAACTCCGGTCCTCGAGAGCCGTACTCCAGTCGGGTTTTCAGGATTTCCCCAATGAATATGCATTGAAAGCAGTGCATGCACATAGACCTCATGCATATTCATTGGGGAAATCCTGAAAACCCAACTGGATTCAGCCCTCAAGGAGGGACTTTGGGGACCCCTGATCTAGATTGACAGCCTAGTTCAGGGGTGTCCAATGTTGGTCCTCGAGGGCCGCAATCCAGTCGGGTTTTCAGGATTTCCCCAATGAATATGCATTGAAAGCAGTGCATGCAAATAGATCTCATGCATATTCATTGGGGAAATCCTGAAAACCCGACTGGATTGCGGCCCTCGAGGACCGACATTAGACACCCCTGGCCTAGTTGGTAAGATCAAAATGGCAGATCACTTAGGTGGTATGAAAACAACCTTGGGGATGGATGCAGCAGAAGTGTGGCATAGTGGTTAGAGCTCTAGCCTCAGCACCTTGAGGTTGTGGGTTGAAACCTCACACTGTTCCTTGTGACCCTGGGCAAGTCACTTAATCCTTCACGGCCCCAGCTAGACTGTGATCCCACCAGGGCAGATAGGGAAAATGATCTGTAACCTATTCTGAGAATGACACAGGGACAAAGTTTGTCCCTGGCCCCAGGTTCTGCCCTCGTCCCGCATTTAACCATAGGTTTATGCAGAGAGATCACTTATAAGGGACTGATACGAGACACTGTTGCTTACGACTATCGGCAAAATTGGTTCAGGGGTGAAGGAAAGGTAACTTCCAGTTTTGAAGTTGGAGTCAGTTGGTACATTTTTACAGACTCCATCTCCACCCAGAATTGTTTCCAACTTCAACTGCGGCTGGTCATAGCACTGTTTAGTTGCCAAACAGGTAAAAGGCCCTTCACTTCATAGCTTTTCCACCTTAGTATCGACAACTCCCCACTTATCAGCCTTCCTTTTTCCTTCACCCACCTTAGCTTCTGCCATACTTTGCCTCCTTTTCTCACCTGATTGAGCATCTGACTAGAGAATAACACTGGGACAAATTTGTCCCCCATCCCTGCAGGAACTCAGTTTCCCTGTCCCATTCCTGTAAGCTCTGCCTTAACCACACAAACCTCGGACACTTATGATTTTAAAGTGTTTGAGGCTTGTGCAGATGAAGACAGAGCCTGAAGAAATGGGGCCGGGATGGGAAAATGAGTTCTTGTGGGAACGAGGAAAAATTTGTCCCCATGTCATTCTCTACTTCTGACAACCATAAACCTTTCACATGCCCTACAACAGCCAGGCTACTTTCTGTATACTAGCAGCATACAGACTTATTTTTATACAGTAAGTAGATGTATGTGTTGGGGGGGGGGGGGGGAGAGAGTGGTAGCATAAGGACAGAGGTTTTGAGCATGAGAATTCCATTTTGAATAATTGGTACCATAGGACTCCATTTCGGAGCAGTTTACCAAATATCACCAGGACGATGCACAGTGCTTCAAGAGGTAGGACTGGGGAAGCACTCTTACCTTTCCCAGATCAAGAATACTTCCCATCAACAATTACAAAAAACACCACTTTTCAGAGTATTTTAAATTTTCATATAAGCATTTTTTTAATCCACTTTACCAATGCAAGTTCAAACTGGGTTGCAACAGCAATCAAACACTGAAAAGTAACAAACATTAACGATGAAAATAACTACAATACATAAAATCCTTAATTGACTTTTATGATTTTTTTTTTTCTCATAACCTCCCCCCCCCCTGAATTTTATCAACTTTTTAAGATGTGTTATTTTACAGTTAACTCCAGTTATTAGCAACTCTGTCTCATTGTATAAAATGACACCTGTGTGAGTGGTAAAATAGCACATTAACAATAGCCTTACTGGGTCAGAACAATGGTTCATCTAGCCCATTATCCCGTCTTCAAAGAGGCCAATCCAGGTTCCTAGTAATAATAATAACTTTATTCTTCTATACCTGGCCAAAATCTAAGGTGTAGCAATATTCCATTAATTGGAGTAAGGTCTATAAATCAAAGAAAGTGCCTTGGGTAGATGGGAGTCAAACACTACAGACCACTACTTTATTTTTTTTTTTGGGGGGGGGAACTCTCATAGGATGATGACACCCTTTAGAGAACTATTTCACTATGCAAGCTTTCACACATATACAGAATTAATCTAAAGCCCAATTTGTATTCAGCTCATCCACCAGCAAAAGCAGCTTCTACAAGGGTAATCTCAGGGGACAATGCCATAAGCCACCCCCCCCCCCCCCTCCAAGATGATTTTGCACGAGTTCTGACTTTTTTTCTACAAAAAAAAAAAAAAAGCATCAAGACTATGACCTTTATTTTACAAGCTCTATACACATTTCATGTGAGCATAAACGAGCATTTAAAAGTTTATCTTGCAGAAATGTCTTGAGTCTCCATTTTAAAAAGCTAGGCTATGCAGGTATCGAACCCCAGAGCATGCAAATGGCAAGGAAGTAAGGTCTGGGCACTTGTGTGAAATGTATGGTGCAATGGTTAAAGCTACAGCCTCAGCACTCAGCGGTTATGGGTTCAAACCCACGCTGCTCCTTGTGACCCTGGACAAGTCACTTAATCCCATTGCCCCAGGTACATTAGATAGATTGTGAGCCCTCTGGTACAGACAGAAAAAGCTTGAATATGTGAATAAATTCATGTAAACTGTTCTGAGCTCCCTGGGGAGAACAGTCTAGAAAACTGAATAAATAAATAAGGATGTAGCAATTTCATATACATTTATTTCAGAAGGGGAGTAAGGCCTAGATTCTTTTAAAAAAATGACGGGCTGCTATGGCAGCCGTTCTGGTAGTAAATTTTTAAAAAGCGAGTCAGAGAGATGCCCATTCTCTCCCTCACAACAATCCCCCTCTCCCCCATACCTTCAATTAGATAGCTGACCGGAGGGATGCCTAAATCCAGCCAGCTGACCCACCTCTTCCAAAATGGGCCTGCCCCTCCCCAGTGCAGCCATAGGAGGGGGTATATGGCTCTGATTGGCCAGTAGGGCCCATTTTGGAAGAGGTGGGCCAGCTGGCTGGAGAGAGTAGACATCCCTCCGGTCAGCTATCTAATTAAAGGTACAGGGGAGAGGGATTGGAGGCTTTGGGGGTTCGCTTGGCAGCTGGTGAGAATGAGTAGGCATCTCCCCACTGATGAGAGGAGGGGGAAGGGGTCACTTCTCAACAGGTTTTCTAGCAGTCTGACACTGCCATACTGGGGTTTTAAACACTGCTGTCAATGTACCGGCACCCCTGGATCAGTCGCTGATTTTTGTTGCTAAAAGCTAACGCCGCTCTTGGAGAATGGCTCGGTGATTTTAAAGAATCCACCAGAGTGCTCATTGTAATGTTGAAGAGCTCATTTGCATGTCAGGGTCAGAGACTGCTAGAAACCTCGCTAAAAACAGAGATGAGCTGTTTTGATAATCCACCGCTAAAATGCGTGCAGGCTAAACAGTTTAGTGACGGTGTTAAACGTTTTGAGATGCTGGGCCCAAATGTCTATATCCTAAAACTTTTTAAACAGGGGGGCCAGTTCACTGTCCCTCAAACCGTTGGAGGGCTGGACTATAGTTAAAAAAAAAAAACTATGAACAAATTCCTATGCACTTCAGAAAAAAAAGGCCCTACTAACTGCAAAATTAAAAAATAAAAATAAAAAATCCTAACTTGTTCTTACTTCAGTCCTCAGGCAGCAGCAGGCTGTGCACAGGCAAGCTTGTGACTCATCCGATCACACCCGAGACTGAGAGGAGGGGAGTCGGAGAGTGCGGCACACATTCCACACATGCGCACTGCGGGCCCGGGATGAGTCAGCTGCTTAGGCCAGATAAATGTTTTCGATGGGCCGCATGTGGCCCGCGGGCCGTAGTTTGAGGACCCCATGTCCTAAAAGATCAACATCAACCCATTTAGGATTTGATTAACAGCTGTTATTGAGAAGCACTCCATTGGAGGGGAGGGGTGCCCCAATAAGCCTCCAGTGGTTTTTATCTCCTCCACCTGCCAAACTGGAAAAGAAAACTAAGCCTCCAGTGGTTTTTATCTCCTCCACCTGCCAAACTGGAAAAGAAAACTAGTCGCTGTGCCAGTGTCAGGATAACAACTGGTTAGGTTTCTAAGGTCACAAAAATAACCATTTATGTGCTGGCTTTAATCCCATCAGTGGTTTATAAATTTATTTCTCTGAAATAAAAGTCTATGCTACACACATCTAGAACATAAATGCCCATTTCTCATGTATTTTAAAATAGACGCTGCATCAGCACATTGTTTAAAAAAAAATACTGGCGACACTCAAGAGGCACTGACCAGCACATTTCAGTTCTGACTTCTAGGACCTGTCGCAAATGGGGTAGCACATGTTTTACAAAGACTTTTGAACTTGCGGCAAAAATTCTTAGAGCAATCTAAACAATATAGAACAGTGCAGTCTTCCCTCAAACAAATGCTGATTTGTATTAAAGTCTTGATCAAAATTTTTAATCCCAATTAATCATGGTCCTGAAGACCTCCTCCCCCAGAGCATCATCCTTCCCTAATCCCCCATTTTAGCAGTAGTTGAAAGACATAAGCAGCACTGTACATTTTGACATTTATAGACAGCCCCTGCTTGGAAGAGCTTACAAGCTAACTTGGACAGACAAACACAACATATAGGGTTGGGGATGCAGAACCCAAGGTGAAAGGAGTTAGGAGTTGAAAGCATTCTCAAACAGGTGGGCTTTTAACTGGACCTTGAACACTGCCAGAGACGGAGCCTACCATAGGGATTTTGGCAACTTATTCCAAGTATATGGCGCAGCATCTATCACTTTCTTGAAGCCTCTCAACTAACATTAGAAGAGCCTTACTGGGTCAGACCAAAGGTCCATCAAGCCCAGTAGCCCATTCTCATGGTGGCCAATCCAAATCACTAGGACCTGCAAAAGCCCAAAGAGTAGCACAATTCCATGCTACCGATCCAGGGAAAGCAGTGGCTTCCCCCATGTCTTTCTTAATAACAGACTATGGACTTTTCCTTCAGGAAATCCCATCTATCTTTCTCCTGAGTATCCCCTACTCACTGAGTACACTCCCTAGGGCCTACCTGAAATATGCCGGCAGCAATGATTTCCAATTGCTCATGCTGCTCCAGGTTCAACAATGACAGTTGTAACCTCTATTACGGCTACATTTAGGGGGTCACAAGCATTTTGAACCTGGATCATTACTGCCCAACACTAGGCCTGGGGGTGAGGGGGTCTTGGGGAAGGAGTGGATGCTCTTTAGTAGGGAGTGTTCTTTGGGCATGGATACTCAGTACCGCCAGCAGGGGTCATAGATGTGTAAGACCAATAAATGAATCTAGAAAGCCTCTTTTAACCACTTTTGAAATTGAATTATTGCTGGTTTGGCGCTCTGGTGATCGTATAGATCTAACACAACCATAACAGATTCTAGACAGTTCATAACAGAGTTTTGATAATCCAAAGGCAAATGTTCACTGAATATACAGCTTCATCCTACAAGTTACGAGCTATACCAACATGACATATGACCCTTGTGCTGGCCTTTTTATTGCATGCCCAAGTACAGTAAAAGGTTAACTTATTTTGTTAGGGTAAAGCTTTAGATAAGTCCAGTAAAATGGAAGAAACAGCAGAACAAACAAATTATTATTATTTTTTGTTTAATGATTTTAAATTTTGACACTTGTAAGAATAATTTATTAATTTTTATCAAGAATGTAAAGACCTGTGCTCCATACACTATTACCTACCCTACAGCAATCCTGTTTGAGAAGAATGTAAAAAAACAATCTATGAATTCTTTTGGATCGTGGAATTGGGTGTATTATTGTGGGGGATGAGGAGAACATAATACTCTTTCTGTACTATCATGCAGGCGGAGCACTGAAGTTCCAGCAGCTTGCAGAGATGCTTAGCCAGTTAGTCCAATGTTCTTCTATTACACAGGCCAACAACAACAAAATTTTCTTGGTGCCTTGGGTTTTTTGACCTGTTATTTGGGCGCCGATTCAGAAAATTGCACTGGATAAACCACATCAGCTCTAGTTTCTTAGATATGGTTGAATTTCTGGTTCTAGTCCCATCTGTAACTCCACCAGGATGAAAGAAGAGTACAAGACCACTTCTTTAGTCTTGGAAAAGATAAATTACCAAGATCATAAATAGGTAATTTGTGTAGACGTGAAGATGGTTGATTTTTTTCTTGGTCAACAAAGTGGCTACACAAAGTATCCTTGCTTTTTATGACTTTGGGATAATAGAGCCAAACATGAACATTGGGCAAAAAAATTGGTCTCCGATGGAATACATGGTGGTTGGAGGACAAAATGTACCTTTGATAGCACGAGAGAGAATCATATTGCCACCACCACATATAAAGCTAGGCCTGATGAAACAATTTGTAAAGGCTTTGAATAAAAACGATTCATGCATTGAATACATAGTGCATACGTTACCTGGATTTACCACGGAAAAACTGAAGGCAGGAATTTTCGATGGTCCATAGATCAAACAACTTATAAATGACCCACATTTCATAGTATCAATGAATGACATTGAATCATGTGCCTGGTCTTCATTTGTTCTTGTTGTGAAAAACTTTCTTGGCAACAAGGCAGCCAACTACACACAATTAGTAGAGGATATGCTCTTTCATTTCAAAAGGCTTGGCTGTAACATGAGTGTTAAAGTCCATTATCTGCACAGTCACTTAGATCGCTTTCCAGAGAACCTTGGTGACTTAAGCGAAGAGCAAGGTGAAAGATTTCACCATGATATAAAAACAATGGGAGCCAGATACCAAGGAAGATGGGATGCACACACGATGGCAGACTATTGTTATGCAGGATTGTTCTGGCAGATCCCACTCTTGGAAGTCTTACAAAAGGAGCTTCTTGTGTGTCGAATGCCTGGAAAGTCTGTATCATAAACTTGTGCTTTTGGTATGAAATAAATAGATTTTCATGTTGTACACTTTTCTTTTAATTTTTAATGTTTCCTTCATGCTTAAACACTACATTAAACTATTCTGATTTTTTAATGGGCGAGAAGAGTGGTATATGGCACATGTTCTGACTCTCAAAAACTAGAGCTGATAGAAGAAAATTGGTGCCATTTTTGGAATCAGCAGGTCACATATACCCAGAAAGGTCTAACATTTGAGGTACCAAAACGAGTGTTGGCCAGTAGCAGATGTCTTCCGAAAAGAAGTATGGTTCTTGCCTCAAAGTTACAAGGCTCTGCTTCAACTGGAGTAAACTAATCTGAGGTGGATTAAGCAATGCAAATGGAGGGCCTTTCTTCTCCAGGCCTCCTTACTGTGTGTTAGGTATGACTGAGTTCAGAACGGTATGAACCGATGTCTCTTTACTGAAAATTGTGCTTGACATCAGGCACCTGTTTATTAATGCACAGCTCCAAGTTTCTGGTTGGTTTTTTTTAACTGGATCAAAAAGGAAGATGACCAGAAAACATATAAATCCTGATTGTGATTTCTAAAACTATGAGAACAAACAAATTTATGGAAGATGCTATTCTACAAAGTACATTAAAGTCCTGCTCTATAGTCAATGCTTAAAAAAGCTGATAATTCCTTTGTTTTATTTCTAGCTTGGATTCTACCATTTTTATACACTGGTAAAAAAAAATAATAATAGAGGAAAGGTTTTCAGGTTCTTCTGAAGAGATCCAGACATGTCTATACCAACAAAATAAATTACATCAAGAGGAACATAGCACTGTTTTTATGCAGCTAAACATTGTTCACCAAGGTCTTTATGAACCTTACAATAAAAAAATAAATTTTAAAAGGTGAACTTTACCATTTAAAATGAGGTTAAGTGTAGAAAATCCCAAAAATAGCTAAAGTTCTTTACATGTGTGTAAACAAAGGATATTCGCTGTCTTTTATTATTAGCCTTCTGACATCTCAAGTTTTATCGCTCTATCTAAAAAGCAGAAGGAAGGAAGGTGAAGGAAATGCACATCCTGTTCAAGAATCAGGTTTGGCATTCAAAATCTGGACTGTAGTTAACCCACCAGATGGTTCACTCTTAAAGGGGTCTTTAATAATTTAAAACCAAAGTGGGAACCACACATGACCTGCTGGATTCAAGAGCAAAGCCTCAACAGGAGGCGGTGTCCATTGAGGAGAGCGTCAAGATGCTTCGGTCGTTGGTAAAGTAGGGATCCGAATCACTCCATGATCTAAAGCAACAAAAAACAAGTTTGGCTGATGGGAACCTGCATTAAGAGAACCTTCCTGCTATCCCCGCAATGAATGTATAAAGCAGAGTGCTCGTTAACATTAGATCATCTTTAAAAAATGGTATTCAATGATACAAATGTTCCTATATAGCACTATTTGGAGGATGCTAAATTAAACAGCTATGAACAGCATGCACTATTGCAAGATATACGATATGTGTATTAGTTGAGACATTTTGATGTCAATATGCCTTCAATAAACCAGGGTCTTCTTATCTACAGATCATTCTCCATAGAGGCTAATACAATTAATGAATTCATCCCCCAAACACCACCATTGGCAGCACATAAGACTAGCCTTCCTGGGTCAGACCAATGGCCCATCAAGCCCAGTAGCCCGTTCTCACGGTGGCCAATCCAGGTCACTAGTACCTGCACGATCCAGCATCTCTCCCTCTACTAGCCCCAAATTTGGCATTTCCCTCTTAGTGTTTCTTCAAACTTGTCTTCTAGAGAGCAGAGGTAGTGCAGTGATATACCTAGGTAGGGTTACCAGATTTTACTTTAGTAAAATCTGGACCCCCTAGACTCACCCAGTTCCACTCCTCCCCGCCCCGTTACACCCCTCACGGCCTGCTCTCGTCGGGCAGGAGGGCATCCGTGCATGTGACGTAATTTCAAGGAAGCTTTTCAAAACCCGGACAAAGTGCCGAGTTTTGAAAAGCCATCCGGATCCTCAGCCTTCTCCTCGAAAAGGACATGTCCGTGGAAATCCAGACATCTAGCAACCCTATACCTAGGTCACCCGTGGCCTGCTCCAAAGTGCTCCCTCTGATCCGTCCCGCCCATTTGAAAACAAAGTTAAGTCAGAGGGAGTTTGCTGCATTGTTCGGTGAAAAACTCCAACATATCTTGCACTGTACATTTTAGACAACAGAATGAAAAAATGTACAAGGGCATGAAGACTGAAAGACCATGTATATTGGTTTGCTAAATAAAACAAAACACCAGCTAAATGCATGTGTTTTCAAAGTAATAATGTACTGTATGGAGGTTAGGCTTTCACTCCATGTCCTCTGGATGGTCTTGGTCAGGGGCTCTTAACCAGTGGGGCCTCCAACCCCAAGGATGTGGGAACAGGTCAAATGGGATGTGGAGAAGGGTCTGGAAAGCCGAGGCAATTTATTGGAACATTCCAGACACATTGAACAGTCATTAAGAGTGTTTTCAAAGGAATTTACCCAGAACAAAAACAGACTGAGGCCTGGATTCTGTAACCGGCGCTGTTGCCACCTTAAAAACAGCCGCCGATTGCATGTCAATCATGTGACGACAAAGGGTGCAGAAATTACGCCTCCGGCAAAGGTGGGTGCTGGAAATGTAGGCCAGAACTCCACAGGCACTTTAAGCCGCCTAACGCCACTTCTAGTGTTAGCCACGCCCACAGCAGCGTTAGGTAGCCTAAATCACCTATAGAGGTGAGATACTGGCACCGATTTGAAACTCTGTTAAAAATATAATTTAAATGCTGTTTTTATACTGAGCTTGTGCGCCATGGCGCTTAAAAAAATTGTCGCCGTTAGAGAATCGAGGCCTGAATGCACATGATGTGTGTATTGCACTGTCAAAAACTGAATCACAACTTCAAGCATTGGTCAAGAGTAAACAGTATCACTAATGGTGACAAAATATACCTTTTTTTTTAAAAAAAAAAAACTAACTTCATTTGCACACTTCTTCAGGCTGCACAATCATGTCTTTGTGACAAAGGATGTGACCTAATGACCAAAAGGATTGGCCAGGCACGTGCAAACTTTTTCTTTTGTGAGAGACAACTTCAAAATTGTTTTTTGTGTGAGCAACAAGTTCTAAAAACCTACAATTTTCCAGATTTGCAAGTATTTTTGTGAGCGCCCCTGCTGCTCACATGCTCAGCTTAGAGGGAACTTAGCTAATGACTGAAATTCCTGAATTATAATGCTTACAAAAAGGTTTCCTAATATTTATCATTTATAAATGGTCATTTTATTCAACATCCTGTACAATTTATGAAGCATTGTAACTGGAGTGTGACTTCTTTGGTACGATAACTGGATACTCGTATTTTAATTCTAACAACAGCAGTTGGCATCATAAGTGGCAAACAGTGATCTATGCCTCTGTCAATAGTCAGTAATGGACATGTAATTCAGGAAGGGCATTTGAGGGTTTCATTGATCAGGATGCAGAGCTAAAAAAAAAAACCCCCCGGTTAAGAACCCCAGGTCTAAGTGTGACCTGGTTTTAAGACTGCTCCAGAATCTGGCTCTACATTACAGAAATGGTCAGCAAGGAAATCGCATAATCACTTACCTTGCAAAGATGCTTCTTATTTGAAACAAAACAAATAAAAGGCAAATTTAGAGCTATTAAGTCACAGATTGTTTTCTAAAGATTTCAAGGCTTAAAATGGTGAAGACACTGAAAATAAAGATATGTAATTCTTCGGTTGGCAGGACTTTGCCCAGCTGGTGATATCTACCATCACTGGCTGTAATGCTTGTAAACTTCTATTAAAAAAAAAATAAAATCAGTAATGTCCTTATTCGCTTTCTGTTATGGTTTTTACTTCTATATAAGACTTAAAGGGTGATAACATTATTTGCTAGCTGTATGCAAAAGGTGGGCAAGACTCTTTTTTCCCTAGACAGAAATCCACACACAAGCAGCTAGATTGGAAATATTTTTTGGAGAGTTTTTCTGATCATTTTACTAAATGAGGAAAAAACCCGTCTTTTACTAAGTCGCGCTAGCTGTTTTAGCACGAGCTGACGCGTCCATAGAATATAATGGACGCGTTAGTGTTTACCGCGCCTTAGTAAAAGGACCCCAAAATGTCATAACTGTGCTTATTTCTAATCCAGTACAATATCAAAGTGGAGCAATAATCGACTCTTTTAGGAAGCCTTTAAGCTAGCAGCAGAAGTATTTTCGATTTTCGTTCTGTCTGGAGTTGCCTGGATTCTTATGGGTGTCCTGGTCATTTGATTTCATGAAAGGTTTTAGATCACTAACCAGTGTTTCAAAGAGGAAAAAAAAACCCCAAACCCAGACATTATGATCTGAGAAATGCTGTATAGTCCAAGCAGTCAATTTGATTGCGCACCACTGGAAAAGGTCTTTACGATATGAAAGAAAGAAAGGAAAGGCTAAGAGTGAACAACCCTCCACACAAAAGGCAGCATTTCAGAGCTCACAACGAGAACAGAGCAATGCAATATTTGCAGAATGTTTCAATGGAAATGCTTTCAAAACGCTCATGCAATTCTTTCTGTTAAGCAAGCTAAGTACACCATCGCTAATCTTCTGTGTATCTAGCTGGTTGAATAAATAACTGAATAAGTAAAAAAAACTAAATAAGTAGAAAATGAATAAGTATAAAGAAGAAGGAATTGAATTACTTACTTATAATCATACACAAAAAACCCAACGGGACTAATGAGGAGTTAGCCAGCTTGAGTCTGTAGACCCAGCTGGTTTTCACTAGCAAGTTTGCACAGATTTGGAAAAGAAATTGCACTTGATGAATACTTTTTGTATGGTAGAGTTGCGAATTAAATCACCGTTAAAGTTCAAAATTAGACCACACAAAGACAAAAATGACCTTATGTTGGCAATCGGTTTTTAAAAAGAAAATATAGCTCGCCTGACTACTAGGTGCATGTCAAATTTCCAGTGTCAACAAGGGGTTATAATTAACATTTCCATTTTATGCAAGATAAAATCCATTGCTGACCAGAGGAACTCTGGAAATGCTGCCCAACACAGGATAAGCAAAGCAGAGCCTGAGAATGAACACTTTCCTGACCTTATACAACCATCCACCGAGTGACCAAAATTGGAAGCATTGTTTCAAAACCACTATTTATAATTTCCGTAGAGCTGAAAAGCATATCCAGTGCTGTACATTTAGCAGCTGATGACCATACATTAAAAATGAACTCCGGCTCCCAAATTCTGTATAGAGCGTCTTAAGTCGTGTGCACAAATCGGTGCGCAGAACTTAATTGGCCTAATTGGTCAATTGATAGTGCCAATTAAGGTCACTTATGAGTTAATTGCCAATTAATTAAAAGCACGATTCTATAAAAAGTATGCACCAGTTGCAGTGCGTGAATTTGAAATGGGAGTGTGGTCAGAGGCTTATCATGGGTGCTCCTAAAAGTTATGCGCATTGTTATAGAATATGCCTGAGCTGCGCAGAACTTAGGTCTGGTTTTAGCTGGCCTAAATAAGCGTGCCTAAGTTATGCGATGCACAGTGCAATTCTATCAAAGGTACGTGCACCGTGTAAGGATTGTTCCAAGTGCTGCTTGTGTTGGCACCGATTTTCTGGGTGTTTTATACAGAGAATTTGTGCAGTTGGGTTTATCATATTTTTGATTTTGTAGTTCCCCCTTTCTCCATTTTTCTAACTTCCCAGTGATTGTCCCATTCTCCTATTGTTACTATAGTCTGGTAGTAATAGTTCTGAGGCCACAAGCCACGCTCCAGGGTTTCTTCTGGAATGCTATATTAAGGACTCTAAAGCCAGCCATCTGGTGTGAACTACAATTCCCTCCATCCTCAGGGGCTGTCTGAACCTTCACAGGTTCCTCTGCTGAGCCACAGTGCAGAAAACCTGATTCAAGGAATGACCCAGGGGCCTTCTGCAGGGCAGTGCTGTGTCGCCAGTTGGCTCACTCAATGTATCTGAATCTTATTTTTCAAAACACCAAAATGGGTCAGGATGAAGAATATGATCAGAAATAGAACTTGGAATATATCTATAACTGACCAACCATTGGGGGAAGTGTGGCCCAAAAGCAATTAAACTGGATCAAATGACTTAAAACTAATCAATGAATTGATGGATTTGCTTTTTTCAAAGCTTCCATCCTAGTATTCAAGAATGAATAACGACATCTGCATATTTGCTGTTCTTAACAGGTCTTTTTTATATAGGAAAAATGAAAAATATATTTTGCATAATTATACCCAAGATTTATGAAAAACAACATATTTCAAAAGCAAAGTTAGAATAAACACATGATTGGAATCACACCGTTAACAATTAAAGACAAAAAAATATACCATATCCCAAGGCGATATTAAAGAAAAAACAATAGCAGATGAAAGATTTAATGAAAAGTGCCCACAGAGCAAGTGTTACCCTATGACCAATATCACATTCTTTGTGCTGGAAATACTGTTCTTTCAAAATATATTCAAAGGAGATTTGACTTCTGAGCTGAGAATGTGATATCCATCAAAAGACAGAAAGGGATGTACAAAAGGTTTTTTTTTTCTTTTTAGGGGTAAAAAAAAATCCCTAAAATACTTCTATTGGTTGGTTACTTCTCAAGTAAGAGAAAAATCACTTCATTTTCTGCTGGTTTCAAGAAGTTTTGGAAGATTCATGACTTTTTTGGCTTCCAAAGCTTTGAAATATTCCATTCAATTTTGCGCAGTTCTGACCGCCACACCTGCTTCCCTTTTTTGGCAGAGAGGGGAAAAAATGGACATCTTGCTTGAGAATTTTAAGATCTTTGCTCACAGGTTCTACAAAGGGGCTTTCCCAACCTTTATGACTTATGAGCGGTCCTGTTGGCTATCTTCCATTAAGAAAATACAGCAGAGCGCCTTTTATTCAAAAAATGGCCTCTAACTCATTCCATCTACCAGCACTTTTGTTTAACTTCCTCCCCCTGCAGCCAATATCAAGCACCTCTGCAGAATTCATAGGTTCAGAACAGTCTGAGTAATATCTCCAGAGCAGAGGATGTTGGAGATGACCTCAAGCTTCTAGATTCATTGCTAATACTCGCCTCAACAGTGAGTTCTGCAGTTTATAATAAGTACAAGCAAGCTATCAAGATGCATTTGGCATGCTTTTTAATCAGGCTGCTGGTACCTAAAGAACTGGGATCATATCTGTATCCTACAGCCTTATTTTCTTGAGCTGACTGCATTTTTTTTCTCTCTTTATATCATTTGGTCCAGATGCTGTTCAGATTAGCTGTTTGAACTGCCTGGTGCTTTGTAGGTTTTCTATGGATCGTCATATCGTTTGGTTATTCCGACACTGTGAAATAGGTTGGAGGCACTCAGGTTGGCTGCAGGCTAGGCATTTATTAAAGAAGCCCCAGGCAGCTGAGTCTAGCTGTGGGGGAACACCCATTATCCGCATCCACTTTGGTCCCAACTATTCTGGATAAAAGGTGCTCTGCCGTAAATGTTTTCTATATTATTTCCTGTCTAAGAATTCTAAGAGGGCTTATGAGCTCTCAGGTATTAGATAAATACCAAGCAACAGAATATGCCAATCTATAAATGCACATGTTATCAGTTATGGGGAAAAATTCTTAAAATTAGAAGAATCACAAGGGAAAAAGGATCTAAAAATCGAGATTAAGAGCCAGATGTATTAATGGGTTCTTGTTTTGTATCTATAAGAAACAAAGCTTAGAACATCTGGCCGATACCATGGCAATCACACTACTTTATTCATAAATTTGTACAGAAAAGTTAAATTTGAAATGTTCTAATTCTTTAGGAATGCAATACATTCCAAAGGCTATGTTTATTGTTGAAAATGAATGTTATTTGTAGAGACAGAAGTATTTTTAGGGGGGAAAAAAATCCTCCTTTTGTACATACGTAAGCAGTTTGAGAACATACATGAAGAATTAAAGCTTAGCCTTCTGACTTTACCATTTAATTTAATCCTGATTTGTGAGGACAAAAAAGCTGAAGAAAAAGCTGTGGCAGACAAGCAAATCCGAGACTGATGTACAACACATGAGAAAATACTTTATGTACAATATGTTATATTAAAAATGGCAAAATCAAAAATCTCCTTAAACAAGAGTCTCTTTGAAACCTGCTCTGCTTTCTTCTTCCTTAAGAATGTCCAAAACACGAAATAAACACCCTGATTTTTATGGTCATAATTTGAAAAAGTTCACACCTCCCATTTCTGAAAGTCAAACCTGTCAAGGCTATCTATACATCTACAGCTGCTGCCTCCTCATTTTCCAGTTTGTAGACGAAGTTTCTGCAGCAAAGGCAGTTAAGAGAAATGCCACACCTGTTGAACCGGGCAGGGCCGCACCGGCCCATCACTCGTTCCAGCAGTCTTCTAACAGGTAAGCACGCGGTGTCCCAATCTGCGAAACAGCACATGGAGTCCAAGCAGTTGATACCTGAACCCGCTTCAGTAAGCTGGGGAGAGAGTTAAGAAGAATCAGTACCAGGCAATACAGCGAGGTCACATAATGTAAGGCATGGGCTGACCTTTTTTTAAAATCTATCATAGACTGTCTAGAATTATATTTTTGGAACAATGTAGGTAATGTTGCACCTCTGAAGTGACATATCTGGTTTGATATGTATGCTGAAGTGTAAAGCCTAAAAACCTAATTGTATAGTAATACTGTTCATCATAAGTATTAATTTTTCTTCATTTAAAGAAACTATTAAAAGAGAAAGAGATGCCATCTTGTTCCATACTCATTTATCTGTCTGGTAATCCTTTCATTGGAACATTTTCTAGAAATTATTATTATTATTATGTTCTTGTATACCGCCATACCCAAAGAGTTCTTGGCGGTTCACATCAATTAAATTACTATCTGATCTGAACACGGATTTACAACATTTTGTCGGAATCACAAGCAACGGGGAAGGAAATGTTTGAGTTATAGTAGGAATTAATCAGAGTTGGATCGGAAGGGAAAGGGGGAGGGAGAAGAGGGCCAAAGGTGGGGAGGGGGAGAGAAAAGGGGGTGGGGTGGGGAGGGTGTTGGTTTATTGCGGGGGAATGAGGGTCAGGGGTGTCAAAGTCCCTCCTTGAGGGCCGCAATCCAGTTGGGTTTTCAGGATTTCCCCAATGAATATGCATGAGATCTATTTGCATGCACTGCTTTCAATGCATATTCATTGGGGAAATCCTGAAAACCCGATTGGATTACGGTCCTTGAGGACCGGAGTTTCCCATGTCTGCAGTCTAGTCCCTATAAATCAGGGGTGTCAAAGTCCCTCCTTGAGGGCCGCAATCCAGTTGGGTTTTCAGGATTTCCCCAATATGCATGAGATCTATTTGCATGCGCTGCTTTCAATACATATTCATTGGGGAAATCCTGAAAACCCAACTGGATTGCGGCCCTCGAGGACCGACTTTGACACCTGTGTTCTAGATGCAATTTATTTCACTATAAAAGTCACTAGTAAACATGGTTTTGAAAAAGATCTTGCCAAATTTGGCAAGAGAAAATTTTGCAGTAAAAGCCAGTTGAACAGACACACTTCTTAATATAGGAACGTAGCCTTCAGAAGGAAATATTTTGGGATACTACGATTCACTTTGTTCCACATGGTACAAGGGGCGTTCAATGATTTATCTACCCGAGTATGAAAGAAAGTAGCGTGTTGAAACAAGTCTGCGCATGCTGTGACATGGCTCAAAGTTACTCATGAACAGTTGTGGTTCTGTGTGAGCCTGACATTCCAAGAGACAGGATGTCAGGAGACTCCCTGTGTGAATCAAGCAAGAAACTGCTAGATTTGGAGCACCATTCAGTGATAAAATTTCTCACAAAAGAAGGGAAAAAGTCAAAGGAGATCCACGAATGCATGACTGCAGTTTATAGCGAGTCTGACCCATAATCCTACAAAGTATAATTTTGGAGCAAGCAGTTTAAGTGGGGTAATGTGGAAGCAACTTCCACAGAAATGTGCAAGAAAGTCGAGGATTTAATTTTGTCAGACAAATTAAGGTTTCCCGAATAACTGAAGAAACGGGCATCTCGGCAGGTAGTTTGGAAAATAATTCATAAAAGTTGGGCAAGATGGGTTCCAAGAATGCTGATGCCATGTCAGAAGGACTTAAGGCTCCAGTGCTGTCAGGAGAACTTAAGAGATGCTCTGTGAAGACCAACTGGAGATAAGACTTGGATCTATCACAGAGATCCTGAGTCTAAAATTGAGTTAATACAGTGGAAGCACAAGTCATCCCCCACCCCAAAAAACGTTGAAGACAGAAAAATCTGTAGGCGAAATCATGGCAACTGTTTTCTGGGATGATGAAGGACTTTTGCTTCTGGAGCTCATGCCCACAAGACAACCATAACTGGAGAGAGTTGTGCCAACCCAATGATCACTATGTGGGAGTCAATCAAGGAGAAAAGACTATGAAAACTCACAGCTACTTCTTCATGACAATGTTCTGGTGCACATGTAATGATAATCACAGGCTGCCATTTAAGAATGTGGGTTTCAACAGCCAAACCATTTATCCTACAGTCCTGACCTGGCTCCCACAGATTATTGCCTGTTCTAAGTTATGAAGAAATCTCTCTGTGGATAGCAGTTGTCAAGTGATGAAGATGTCAAGAAAGCTGCGACGTCCTGGATTGATGGTCAAACAGAAGAATTATTTTCAAAGGGGTTAAAGTCATTGTAGGAAAAGTGGATGAAGTATATGGAGCTATCGGGGGACAATGTTGAAAAATAAAACAAAACCTTTTTGAAAACTCTACTTACCTACTGAGGTAGATAAATTATTGAACACCCCTTGTAGCTATATGACGAAGATAGGGTGGTGACAGAAAATAATTGACTAGGGACAAGATTATGTCCCTACAAACACAAATCCAGCTCACTAAAAAGAAAAACTATATAGCAGGAGTTTCTCACTGAACTATAAAACATTCAATCCATGTGTAATTTTTTGCTCATTGTGACACAGCCTGTCACGTCTATTCTAACAGAGCTTCAGGTCTGGGGATGTACCCAAGGAAGGAAGAAGCAATAACTGGATTTGCGATAGCTTGTGATAAATGAAAGCAATTTAAAGGGACATTACAAGCGTTAGAAAAGATCATTCAAAATGTATTTATTACCATGATGGCTGGGAAAAACTAAGCATCCCGAGTTGCTTTTCTTCCATTTGCAGATCTTTGCTGCTGTAATGCTAAATGTACCACCAGCAATGCAGGTGTAACAGGCTATTGCCCCTAAAAGTTCATATTTTAGGTAGAAGGGTTAAAAACAGCACACTAGCAAGCTTTTGCACTTATAATGCGGTCCAAGCCCAATCTCTTCCCAATCCCTGCTAAGCAATCAGCAACTGTTGGCACAAAGGTTAGCCCGCACTAAACCCTTTGCCAACAGATTACTTTCTTAAATATGTCCCTATATGAACTATAAAGCATAACCAGATAGATGACAAAAGAGTAAGACAGTAGAATTTAGCTCTCAAAGATCCCTAGTAAAACAGATTTGATGCTGTTATCCTGGAAACAGGTAGGGGATTTTCCCAAATCATCTCGATAATGGCCTATGGACTTCTCTTTTAGGAAATTATCCAAACCTTTTTTTAAACCCCGCTAAGCTAACTGATTTCCACCACATCCTCCGGCAACGAATTCCAGAGTTTAATTACACGTTGTGTGAAGAAATATTTTCTCTGGGTTGTTTTAAATCTACTACTCGAGAGAGACTTGGGTGTGCTGGTGGATGCATCACTGAAGCCATCTGCACAGTGCGCAGCAGCCTCGAAAAAAGCCAACAGGATGCTGGGCATCATAAAGAAGGGCATAACAACCAGAACACGGGAAGTCATCATGCCATTGTATCGAGCGATGGTACGTCCGCATCTGGAATACTGCGTCCAGTATTGGTCACCGCACCTCAAGAAGGACATGGCGGTACTTGAGAGAGTCCAAAGGAGAGCAACAAAAATGGTAAAAGGGCTGGAACACTGCTCGTACGCCGAGAGGCTGGATAGGCTGGGGCTCTTCTCTCTGGAGAAAAGGAGACTCAGGGGAGATATGATAGAGACCTTCAAGATCATGAGGGGCATAGAGAGGGTGGATAGGGACAGATTCTTCAGACTGAAGGGGACAGCAAATACGAGGGGGCATTCTGAGAAACTGAAGGGAGACAGGTTCAAAACAAATGCAAGGAAGTTCTTTTTCACCCAAAGGGTAGTGGACACTTGGAATGCACTTCCGGAGGAAGTGATCAGGCAGAGTACGGTACAGGGATTCAAGCAGGGATTGGATGGATTCCTGAGGGATAGAGGGATCGTGGGATACTGAGTAAACCAACCTGGTCGTGCATGTGCAAGACCGGAGGGCTAGGACTTCGATAGGAGGGCAGAACTTAAATGGGAAACCAAGGTGACAGGGGAGCCCTTCTGATGATTCAGACAGGCCTTGACCTGTTTTTGGCCACCGCGGGAGCGGACTGCTGGGCAGGATGGACCTGTGGTCTGACCCGGCAGAGGCACTGCTTATGTTCTTACTACTTAGTAGCTTCATCGCATGCCCCCTAGTCCTAGTATTTTTTAGAAAGAGTGAACAAGCAATTCACATCTACCCTTTCCACTCCGCTCAGTATTTTATAGACCTCTATCATATCACCCCTGAGCTGTCTCTTCTCCAAGCTGAAGAGCCCTATCTGCTTTAGGGAAGTCATCTTATCCCTTTTATCATTTTCATCACCCTTCTCTGAACCTTTTCTAATTTTGCTATATCTTTTTTGAAATACAGCGACCAGAATTGTACACAGTATTCGAGGTGCGGCCGTACCATAGAGCGCTATAAGGGCGTTGTAACATTTTGATCTTTGTTTTCCATTCCTTTCCTGATAATTCCTAACGTTCTATTTGCTTTCTTAGCCACGGCTACTGCACATTGAGCTGAGGGTTTTGATATATCCTCAATGACACCTAGATCTTTTTTCAATGCATTGACGCCTAATGTGGAACCTTGCATCACATAGCTAATGCCACCGATAATTGACCATTGACACCTCATAACTGACATTAATTGGAAGTTATGTGCATAACTTTTTTACAGTACTTTTTTACAGAAAGTGGAATAGTCTCCCGGTAGAGGTGGTAGAGACAGAGACTGTGTCTGATTTCATGAAAGCCTGGGATAGGCATGTGGGATCTCTCAGAGAGAGGAAGAGATGATGGTTACTGCAGATGGGCAGACTGGATGGGCCATTTGGCCTTTATCTGCCATCAGGTTTCTATGTTTCTAACTTGATAGGCACAATCCTATAAAAGTTATGGGTCAGTTGAAGTGCGCAATGCTGAAAAGGGGCGTGATAAGGGGCAGATATCTGGTAACTCAGGTTTTGAGTTATGTGCAAGTTTATAGAATGTGCATTGATCTGCAGGCACTTATGCTTGGTATTAGCTGGTCTAAATTGGTATGTTTAAAAATTATCAAGCATGAGTGGTGCTAAGCATGAATCTATAAGTTGCGCATTATTTTTTACAGAATTGCGTTTAGCGCCGCATTTGTCTGCGCTGATTTTTTAGGCGTGATATGTAGAATCAGGCCCTTACTGTATAGCATGTGCATCACTGGTCTTTTGAAAATCTCTTCAGAAAAAGATTACTATATTTTTATGCATCTAATGCGCCTATACAAATGGTGAGTCTACGTAAAAAATGGTGAGGCTACGTAAATGCACAAATGGTGAGTCTACGTAAAAAAACTACTATACCAGTCTATTTTTTAAGACGCGCTAATTGCTAAACCAACATATTTGTTTTTATGGGTTTTTCTTTTTAGGTTTTTGCAGGTATTATTGCACAAAATCTGCAAAATAAAAAGAGAAGGCCTTAAAAATGAATGCACTAAGTTTGCAATTAGCGTGCCTTAGTAAACCTACACTAGTATAGCTTATCCATAAATATAGCAGATAGTGAGTATGCGTAGTTTCTAGAAATGCATATAACACATGCCTTATATGTAAGAAAATACAGTGGAGCTAAGCAAATCTGATGCTTGACAAATATGTTTCTTGGGAAAGAAGTATGAAATCTGGTATTGCATCTAAAATTATGTAACCAAAAATAAAAAGAAATTTAATTTTCTGATCTGCCCTGCATTGTATTTCACTGTAAACTGTCCTAGAAGGTAAAGAAAATGAACAATTAATATATACAAAAAGTAAGATGAATAGAGCACAGTTGGTGTTAAGTGTAGGTGGGTCTAGGTGTCAAAACAGGACTGAAGTTCAACTTCTCAGTTTACCTGGGTCTTGGAAAAGAAAAGAAGTATTAAGGATGGACTCTTTATATTACTTGTCACTCAAAATATAGACAAATCTAAAAGCAGATTCAGATGCTCTGTTTTGCATAAACAGTGCCACCTTTCATGTGAACTGGTGGTACTACAAATCTCTTAATTAGAAGACATGATTCCCACATGAAAATACAGCAACATATCTATCATGTAAGAGATGTGCATTCAAGCCGTGGTTCTGTCAGACAAAGAAATCAGGAATGTAAGCTGCAGATGCTCCCAAGAACCATACCTCAAGCATCCTTCTGCATTAATATAATCAAAGTTTTTCAAACGTATAACCCAGCACTACAGCGATGTCAATTAGAAGAGCTTAGAATTTTTTATTTTTAGTCTAAATTATAAGACATTGGAGAATTCCCCCACTTTTGACACCTTTCCCCTTTAAGCCACTGTATGATGGTGCTGAGCTTAAATCCTACAGGAAACATCCTTGCAGCCTTCCTCCCTGGGCAAAAGCACAAATCATCCAGGCATGCCATTTGGGTTATACATAGAGGAGATGGTGGATGGATGGGTGCATTATAACTTGTAAAGCTAAGCTGGTTGTAACAGGCCTTACTATAAAATATTGACGTTATATGAAGTGTACTTATAATGGACAGATTCACAATCCAGGGAATACAGTTTATAGCTAATATTGGTGATTTCAAAACTGGTCAGGGGGGATTCCCAGCCCATCTGTGATGAATATGCATAAGACATGAGATAGTGGCAGTGGATGCAAATTCACTACAGATATCCTGAAAATCCAATTAACTTCTCCAGGACAGGTTTGGGAACTGCTGGCTTACAATCTACCTTACAAAATGTTTCACAGGTTAACAAGTGATTTAATGCAACAAGACAAAAATGTATAAATACAACACAATAAAAAAATTAGACTTCAATGATGCATAATGTAATTAATAAACTAAAAAAAGAAGATGGGGATTTTACGAATGAAGCCATGACTGACTGCACATTACTACCTAGGGTGTGCAAGCACTGTCCTGACGGCTGGAAGCATCAGCTAGCAACTGCCTACTGTCTTCCCCTCTGTGCCTGCTTTCAGCAAAGTCATATGCTGAGCTGACTGAACCCTTATTCTCTTCCATCTAGAAGGACAGAAAAGCAACATGTCTCAAAAACCATCATCATCTGAATCAATTCAGCAACTTTCTACGGACTGACTCCTGCCACATTATTTCATTTCTAAATCAATGGAGATCAGGCCATGGAATGAGTAAGGAACACAACAGTTTTTTCATAAACAAAGCTGGTCACTGGAGCATGCTTTTCTCTGCATGGTTACATTTTATAGCACATAGCAAATAATTCCCCCCCCCCCCCAATGCATCTTTATCGTAATGCCATAGTCATGTGCAGTTGGAAAATCAATAAAAGGAAGTGGAAATTTTATGGATAAGTTTGTGTGTCCATAAGGGACCAGGGACTTTATTCCTCAATGTTGTTGGATAATTTCTGCTAAGTTTGGCTTGGAGTTCATTTAACCAACCCTAAATGGAAACATTTGGATCATGGTATTGAGGCATTTTGATCCATTTCTAAAATTTATAAATATAGGCTCTCTTTATCTTACCTTTTCACACACCGAATTATACTATTTTGGGGCTCTTTAACGTATGGTTCAGTGGCATTTTTAAACTTATTTTTGTATAATAACGGAACAGCAAGAAACTGTCCAAGATGAAATCATGAAAATGTGGGTATACGGATCACATATAACGTGTTAAATATGGAGGCATTATTTGTTGATCAAAAGGGGCATAGCATGGGCAATGCTCATTAAAATGTATAAATCTTACTTAGAAGGAGTTGATATTTGACCACTACACATTATAACTTATGCATCTCATTCAGATGCAAAATAAAAAACTCACATGTAAATAGCTTGGCAGAATGAAACATATAAGAAATACATATAAGTATCAATATTCTGGGCTTCTATATGTAACTTAAGTAAATGTGCTCGTATCTGGCACTTCCACATACAACACACACTGGACACCATCCTTAACTTTCCAGGGGCACATTGTAAGGAAGATGTTTTTTAAAATCTGTTTACTTTCTTCTGATAATTTTTGATAAGTTATGCACAGTTGTTAAGGGCTTTGCAAGTGGCTCAGAATGCGGCAGCAAGAGTAACTGCAGGTATCTGCCGTGGCGAGCAAATGTCCCTTCTGCTGGCCAAGTTGCATTGGCTTCCAGTGGGTTGGAGAATTGGTGCTAGTATTTAAGACTGAGAATCAGTCCTCTGGAAGCTGCGTACTATTAGGAAATATTTTGATTTTATATCATTTAAAATCCTGGTCCAATCTTCAATTCTTTCAATATTGGATTATTGTAATGTTATTTATCTGGGATCGTATAAAATAACCACTAGTCGATTCAAAATCATACAAAATACAGCTCTTCGTTTGATTTTTAATCTGAAAAAACACGATCATATCAGTGTATATTATCAAAAGCGTCACTAACTTCTGTTATTTAAATTTGGATGCATTTGTTTTAAAGTTTTATTTGGTTTAGCACCGGCTTACCTCATTTCTCATTTTAGTTTTTTTGTTTTTAAGAAAAATATCCGTAGGTCGGGTTGGTTTTATTTTCCTTCAGCAAATGCACGTCGTTACAAAAGATTTTTGGATAGGACCTTTGCATTCCAAGCAGGATTAATGAATTCATGTTTGAATCTTCTCGTTTCTCCATTTCTTACTATCAATTTCGAAAAGATCTTAAAACCCACTTATTTAAACAATATAATATACATTATTGATTTTCATATTATCATGTAGTTATAATGTACTTTTATCTTTTTATCTGCACTTATTTTAGTTGATATCATGTTATCCTTATTCATTAGTTTTAATGCTTGTATTAGTTACTCTGATTTTATTATGTATGCTGTTATTTTTATATTGTACCTAATTGTATAAACTGCTTTGAACTGCTGGTTAGGCAGTATATAAAAATAAATTATTATTAAATTCTGTCCAGTGGCTACTGCAATTGTTCTATATGAGCTTCCTCGTTTGGTACGTTCTGAGTTCAGGCAATTAGTGGAAGTGCCTTCTTTATGAACCATAGCTAAGATGACTATCTGCTCTTGTGTTTTTTTTGTGTAGTTGGCCCTCTGTTATGGAATGCACTTCCAGATTTGGTCCACCAAGTTTCTAATATTTTTATCTTTTCATAAAAGTGTCTGAATGCCTTTTATAATCGTGATGCAAACATATCACAAATGTTGGATGTATTAATGCTTGAAGTTTAGGTAGTTCTGATTTTATCATAATTTATGTTATGTATTGTATTACATTTGTGTGTGTATTAATGATTATGTGTGTTTCTTGCAATCTGCGGAGATTTCTGGATATGTGGAATATAAATGTTTTAAATAAATAAATATTCATTGATGCTTAATATTCAAATAATGCCAATGAATATACAGAGAAATTAAGTTCTTATCTTTTCGAGTAGATAGGTGTGTCATTCTGGGCACACAGGTACCTCTCCCCATGCTCACGAGCCATGCAGAAGGCATCCACTTCAGGTTTTCGATTCTTCCTTCTTCATCTGCTTCCCCTTCAGTTTGTACCAAAGCTGGTGATAGCTCTATCTAGAAACATATTCTAGAAGTAGTACAGGGAAATCCCCAAACTACAACTCTGTTCTGCTCTGAAAATATAGCAAACATGTTAAACATTGCCATTGAACAATCGAAACATCAAAATATTCTTACCAAGCAGAAACATTTATGGAGCTCAAACATTACCTCAATATGTTATAGCACCAGATTGTTCTTAAGACCCTTAGGGTCTGACTGACAACCAAATTTTAGTTTGGACTCAAACTTTCTGACTGAGACAGTAGGCAGGCACAGGAGATAACTTCAGGGTGGGGCTCCAGAATGACACACCTATCTACTAGAAAAGATATTAGCAAGGTAAGAACCTAATCTTTTTCTAGTGCAATAGGTGTGTTGGATGGATGGGATGTACAAAAGCAGTCCCAAAAAACTAGGGTGGGACCTCTGTGCTGGCTCTTAACACTGAAGACCTAAAGATGGAGTCCTCCCTTGCTACTACATCCAGTCTGTAAAACTTGGAAAATGTATATAGTGGACCAGATTGCAGCCCACAAATCTCCTTGAGGGAGACCGTCTGAGCTTCCGCCCACAAAGAAGCACGCTTCTAGCTGCATGTGCCTTCAGGAGACTAGTGACTTGTTTTCCACAGGCCATATATGCTGAAGAGCGAGCCCAACAGATTAATTTGGAAATCATGGCCTTGGGCACTGGTGTGCCGCATTGAATCTGAGCAGTGAGCACAAAAAGATGGTCAGACAGACTGAACTCATTGGTAACCTCAAGATATTGTAGAAGCACTCCCCTCACATTCAACTTTTTCAGAATCAGATCCTTCTTCCTAGATCCTGTGGACTGGAATGCTGGCAATCTAAACTCTTGATTGACATGGAAAGCTGAAACAACCTTTGGCAAAAAAGATGGAATGTATACATAGAAACTCCAAGTCCAAAGGGAAGAGCCAAGAATTGGTAATGGTTCTCTAGGACATGAAATCTAAGGAACTTTCTGTGTTCTGGAAAGATAGGAATATGCAGATAGGCCTCTTTCAAATCCAAAGAGGTTTTCCTCAACCTGAAGAGCTCTGGAGTACTGAAAATCGCCCAAACCATAGAAAAACACCAAAAATAATAATAAAAAATAGAGCGAGCAGATCAGAAAAACTCCTTCCAGCTCATGTGAAGGAAAAAGTGAAGGGGCAGCAGAGTCCTTGGGGAAGGAGGAAGAGTCAAAAACTTGGAGTAGATTCCTTCTGCACGGCTCGCAAGTATGGGGAGGTTACCCGTCCGCCCAGAATGATGCACCTATTGCACTAAAAGACTTTGAAGAATCTAGATTAGATTTTTTTTTCAAACTATTCCCTAGAAGTGCCATTGACAACTAATCTCATATATGAAAAATGTGCCAAATGGTTATACTGAAATGAAGGGATTTATATACTAACCAGCATTAAAAATGGAGGATAATGTTAAAACCTGCCAGTTTTAATTAACACCATTGGGTTTCAATGTGTTCTGATGTGCGAACCAGTCTCAGTGGTGTCATTCTGAATTTAGTATCTCTAGAAGGAGGAGAGAAATTAGTACTTTCCCATGTACGAACATATATGGTCACTTTTTTTTTTTTTTTTTTAGCATAATCTAGGGGTGGGGAGGATTTACGTGGAAGGCCAGACCTTGGAGCCCCTGATCTGAGTATGGAAGAGTGGCCCATATCAAACCGCCTAGGGATTAACACTAGAGAGTATGCCCAGCATTAATACCTCATATATTTTCCTCTGTTTGCATGACTATTTTGTAATGTGCTTCACACATGGGCATTACAAAATTTGCATGTCAATGTATGCACCATGTAGGTGTATTTTGCAAATGGCTCTGCTGAACGTGGAATGTTTTGTAAAAAGTGTACGATGTGCAACCATTTTACAAATATACATGCAGCAAAAATGAGCAGAATGAAACTGGCACTTCCATATGAAAGCAGCTTTTTCCATGTGTAGTAGACACATTTTACAAATATATTATGTATATGCGCCACCAATTAATTTCCGAGACCACAATTTTGTTTCCTTTTTTCAATTTTGCAGGCAGAAATAAAAATATTAAGGAGAATTACTTTCTTAACCCCGTTTTAAAGCCTTGGCCAAAATGAACACATTTTAAAAATCTGTGCATGCCTTTTGAGCTGGTACAAAATCTGATGGGGAAATTTTTCCCATATATATGTATTCCCTTTTAAAATGGGAAAGAACCATGTATATTTTGTCCCCCTCAAGCCACACCCCCTTTACAACTCTGCATGGTGTGCATCCCCACATGTAAATGGCGGCTTCTTGAAATCACTATCCCTCCCCTTTTACTAAACTGCAATAGCAGTTATTAGTGCAGGGAGCTGCGCTGCTCCCGACGCTCAAAGGAACTCTGAGTGTCGGAAGCAGTGCGGAGCATTCAGCACGGCTCCCTGCGCTAATAACCGCTATTGTAGTTTAGTAAAGGGGGGTATATGTGTATGTAATCTACATTTGTAAATATTTTAATTTACATGCGGAGAGGCTTCTAAAATTATTTAGAAACACAGGAAGGATATCTCCAATACAAAGTTAATTTATTTTAAAATCTAGGATCCTACTTTAAGGTGACTCCCAACTGAATTAATTAAATGAAAAAAACGTGTAGACCTTAAATATCCATGTCTTCAAGAGCTCAGATGCTGCTCATTTAAGGCTCCTTGTACTAAGCTGCGATAAACACTAGGTGAATGCTTACCATAAGACGCGCTCAGGCATCCTACGATAAGTTCTGAATGCATGCGCACACGCAAATCACGCACTACAAAAATAGTTTTTTTTCTGGGAGGGGCATGTCTGGGGGGTGGGAGAGTGGGCATTTCTGAGTTAATCAGTTAGTGCATCTACGCTACTGCACAATAACTGATTAGCGCGTAAGCTCTTAGGGCCTGAATCTATAAACGGTGTCAGGTCAAAAGCGCGCTGGGACAAAGGCGCGCCCAGACAATTGAGCGTAGCGCGCGCCGCCGCGCCACTCTAAATTACTGTTTTTAGCGCTCCGACGGGGGTGTGTGGGGGGAACCCCCCCCACTTTACTTAATAGACATCACGCCGCATTGTAGGGGGTGTGAGGGGTTGTAACCCCCCACATTTTACTGAAAACTTCACTTTTTCCCTGTTTTTAGGGAAAAAGTTCAGTTTACAGTAAAATGTGGAGGGTTACAACCCCCCTAATCCCCCCATAACGCCGTCGCGATGTCTATTAAGTAAACTGGGGGGGTTCCTCAACAAAACCCCCCGTCGGAGCCCCTAAAAACTGTAATTTAGAGCGCGCGGTGGCGCGCGCTCAATTATCGGCGCGCGCTTTTGTCTTTCGCGCCGTTGTCTATGAACCCTATAAACGGCGCCTAACTTAGTTCCATACGGAACTAAATTTGTCTTTAATTGGCATGGTGATTGACCACACCATTAAAAACCGATTAAAAAATAACATTATTTCAATGATCAATTTAGGTTTTGCCCGGAATACTGCACAATGCCTAAATTGAGGGGCCCTATGATGCCTACCTGAAAAGTAGGCAGGGTTAGGGGCATTGCTAGCTGTCATACCCACCGGTACATATACTGGCATCTACCACATGGATGTCTAACGATGCCTAGGTGCCACTAAGCACGCATCTATAAGCAGCGCCTAGCAGTTGATCGACAACCACACCGACTGGTGCCTAGAAGATAGGAGCGGTTTATATAATCACGCCCTTACTGCCTTTAAAATAGGTGGCAGTCAGAGCTCACGCCCTCATTTTTGTTAATGGATATGTGCTAATGGCAACATTAGTGCATGATGAAAGAAACAGGAAGAGTCATCTCTACAAGTCAGTAGCAAACGAACAAACAGTGGAGATGTCCAAAACCACAAGTGTACTTGTTTATTTCAAAACTCTGCTTTATTTGGGCAGCGGCTCAACGTGCCTGTGTTTCGGCCCAAACAGTCTTCTTCAGGAGTCTTATTGTTATCACACCATACTTTGCAGAGTGAAACGTATTGCTAATCGGATCATCATCAAAACGGGCACTCTTTGAAACTGATGTAAGCTCATCAACCACGGAGCTCGCAAGCTTACATCAATGTCAAAGACTGTCTGTTGCGATGATGTTCCGATTAGCGATGCATTTCACTCTGCGAAGTATAATCTAATCTAAACCTTAAGTTTATATACCGCATCATCTCCATGAGAATGGAGCTCGACACGGTTTACAAGAACTTAAAATAGTGGGTAGAGGAGAAGAAAAAGGATTACATGAACTTATGTGTAGAAGGGGGGAGAGAAAGGGGGGAAGGATAGAGCTACAATTTGCTGAAAAGCCAGGTTTTCAGTTGTTTGCGGAATAACTGAAGGAAGCTCAGGTTCCGCAGCGGGGTGGTGAGGTCGTTCCAAAGACCTGTGATTTTGAAGAGAAGGGATTTAGACTCCTGAGTGTTGAGTCGCTGCACAAATGAAGCAGAGTTTTGAAATAAAGAAGAACATTAGTGCATGGCCATTAATTTGGAAAGTCGGCCATTTTCTGGCAGCGGTAAGTATAGCCATGGCGACCAAGAAAGATCCGCATTGTGTGCGTGCTAAAGCTACTTTTTACCACAGCTTTGTAAAAGGACCCTTTAGTAAATGATGGAATAGGAAAGGCCTTAGAGGCTGTCCGTATTTACAGACTCCTTCCGTGCTACAGGTATTTGCTGTCTTCTCTGTACACGAGGTAAAGAATTAAAGAACAAATAGATTGGACATCAAAATAATTACAGGAAAGCGATTCCTGAGTTACCCAAGTTCTACTTGGTCTGGCCTTATATAGCTTTCAAATTATGCAACATGCAGAGAACAAGTTTGACCGCAATGGAGCATGCTAAGATACACAGCACAACACATAAGGAGATGCAAGGGGGGTTATACTTTTATTCTGTTATTTGAGCATCATGCTAGGGAATCTGTATTCTTTAAGGAGATTAGTGCATGCTGGGTCCTGTGGACCCCTGATTGTAATTATTCAAGGAAGCCAGCTGTCAAACAGCTGAACAAAGGAATTTTTATTCTGTTAAGAGGACAGAACGTTTCCATTCTTCCTTCACTTTCCACTCATGCCTTTTCTCTTCTCTCTCAGTGCTGGGTTAGTCAACTGTCAGCATGCATAGGAGTGGATGAGGAACTGTCCCTTCTACTCTACCTAATTTTGCTCAGCTGATTCCTTGCCCTGTTGGACACTGGCTGCAATGCGATGAATTCGTCACTTAAAGCAACTCTGTTGGAAAACATCTATAAATGAACAAAAAAGGGGTGGAACATAGAACAGGTCAGTAAGCAGTCATGATTTCTGCAGAGACAGACACAGGCTACGAGTAAAAAAAAAAAAAAAAAAGGCATCATACATCTAGAAGAGACATAAACCTAGAACATGAGGATTGAATAAAGCATTTTCTCCTGCAACACTGGAACCAGGGCCGGTGCCACAACCACCCAGGGATTAATGGTCTATTTTCAAATTACTTTACAATAGGCACTGGCTATGGGCCATGCATCAGGGCTCCTTCAAGAACCCTGCAATCAGGGACCTAGGGGTCATTGTGGCATGACAAATTCCTCTCCTTCAGGAGTTGTGATCACTGTCTCCAAGTTTATTTATAATTTGGTATGGTATACTGACCATCGACAAGTATCTGGCAGGTTTACAATACTAAAATTTATAAAATATAAAGTAAAAATAAAAAGGGCAAAGTGTAGACGGGAACAAGGACGAAGACAGACAGAATGGATACGAGAGGTGCTGGGGTAGAGGAAGATTTGAAATTACATCAGAAAATAAAAATAAAAGGGTGGGAAAGGGAAAAAAACAAGGGGGAAGAGAGGTCGCTTCTTAAATGCGGTTCTCACTGTTTGTGGGAAATGAATGGAGAAAGGAACTTATCTGGATTTTGGTAGGCGTTCAAGTTTATTTAAAAGTTCTTATACTGCCTAATCAAGCCTTCTAGGCGTCTTGGAATAGAAAAGTTTTAAGTTTCGTTTTCAATTTGGCAAGAGAGTTTTCACAGCTATGGCCTATCCGGAGAGCACCAGATTTGAGCTGCAAATTGAACACAAGTCCCTTATGTAGCAATGTGTTTGCGTCGGCAGGGGCAGTAAAGCAGTAGTTAGAGAGTGAGCTGTTTTCTTACTGCACATGCAAATTTTCTTGGATGTAAAAGAAAAAGTTTTTGAAAGGGGTGGGGGGGGGCGAACATTTATGTACCTCTGCTTATATTCTTTCTGATCTGTTTGGGCCTTAAAGAAATCAGATTTGGCACAAATACTAAGCAAAACCTAGAAAGTGGTCAGAATACTTAGGTGGTTCAAAGGGTTACAAAAATTGATAATTAAGATTTCGGCAATGCTTTTATCTCTGCATGTGGCAACACTTCTATAAGTTGTAAGTTTAGACTCTTTGGTCCTTTCCTTTAGATTAAGAACATATGTTTACTAGATTTCAGACCCTTGTTCACAAAGGGGGTAATTCTCTAAGGGGCCGAAGGGCCATTAACTTAATTGGCAAAATATCCTTAATAGCCTCAATAATTGCAAAAAAAAAAATTATGCATTCAAGCGCCTAATTGCAGGGTGCTTAGCGGTGCCTAACACCTAAATGGGTGCTTTTCTATGGGAGGAACATGACTTAGGTACCGTTATGCGTGATCCTCCAAAAACAAGCACCTGAAACGTAGGCCTTTAAAACCTTAGCCTACATTTCAGGCACCTAAGTTTTTACATAGGTGCCGCTAGCCACGGTTCTGTAAAAACCGTGCGATTGGCACGTGGCCAGAACGACTTTTTTAGGCGCTGTTTATTGTCAGCCCCTAAATGTAAGTGCCGTATACTAGTGCGTGCCTAAATGTAGGTGCGAATGTTTACAAGAAACAAAGAGGAAAGCACCTGCTAGTCCCAAAGGGATGGTAGTCGTAGAAGCAGACACGGATAAGAGAATCAAAGCTGTGTTTCGTCCGGCAAGGGCTGCTTCAGGGTAAAGCATTACCTTAAGGTGAAGTGAAAGGTTCACACCATAAGATGGTTTTGCCCCTGAAGCAGCCCTCGCTGGGCGAAACATGGCCGTGTCAGGCTTGATTTTATATTTGGTGTGAATGTTTAAGCCAGATCTATGGCAAGCGAAAATATTAGTGCCTAAATGTGGTAGTTTCACAAGTAACTTTCAGGTATTATGTAAATTGTGTGTGAAAGTGGGTGCCTACATCATGCTCCATTTATACGAACGTTGCTTTGACAATTCCATGTTATGGCAGTTTAATGCATAATTACAGAATAGCATTTAGGCGCTGTACTGCCTTGTTACTGTTTATAGAATGAGGGGGAATGAGGGCAGCTGGGGGCCATTAATACTGGATACATGCAGTTAGAGATTTAACGTTTTGAGAAGAAAACTAGCTAGCTTTGGAAGGTTTAGCTTAAAACTAGCTCAGAGACTTTCCTGATCCTATGCTAAGGCAGGGTTTTTCATTTGAAGGCCAGAGACCTGGTGGCAACTTCCATCTACTCTAGGTCTCTTCTATTACCTTCTGTGGAATCCATCTATTGGCACTATGTAAGCCGTGGGGGTGTCGAGCCTCCCACACTGTTCTCAAGAGGCTTAAACAGTACAGGAGTTTGGATACCGCAGGGCTCAAACTTGCAGAAAGGAACCCTGGGTCAGGAAACAGAGCAGTTCTTCTAGGGGCAGTGTGCGCACGTGCATGTATGGGTCGGCAACAGAATCAAAAGAGCCAATTTGCAGAAGCTGGGGGTGGGAACAGGATGGGCTAGTGAAGGCTGAGAAGTGTACGTATTGGGAGAGGGCTGCAGGCAAGAGAGAGAGTATGCTTGGTGGTGGTAGGAGGAGAGCGACTGGGGTGTAGCAGATTGATTTAGTTACAAAAGTTGCTATGAGAGCGCTTCAGCATTCAAGTGACCCCCTTTGTTCAGGGTGCTAGCTTTATTTGGTGATGGTCCGGGTTCTTGTGCTAAATTTTTTATTTTTACCAAAAGGTGGCCCCTTCTTGATAAACAGTGAAGACTGTTTTGCTAAGATGCATAACTACTGAGTTTCCAACCCAAATGATGGCCAGACGCAATTGAAAAACACAACAGAAAGGATAAAACCAAGCAATATTTCACATCAACTACATATCATGATTAAACAAAATGATTGGATGCATTCAAAACATGCACTTATAAGAATAATGGTAGGCCAGAGGAATGAGGAAAGGACATTTTATCAACATGTCCATTTCTGTCAAAGGCAAACTTTTTAGTACTAAATAAGGCTCAACGATATTTATGGAAAACCCTTTCTTTTCCTGGTTATTCACAGAAATACCTTCCCCCACGCCAATTACTTTTTATTTTTAAATGGGGACATTTAGATATATTAACAAATTACAGTTGTTTACAAAAGACAAACATTTTGGTAATTTGATATTAAGCTCCAACATGTATTTAGCATTTAGAAAATTGCTAAAAACATATTTATTTGATAATTTTTTTTAACCTGGGATCATAATCCACTGTGAATGTACATTAACTTCTTATTTCATTCACCGCACAGAACTGAGAGGTCGTTGCGATATACATGTACATTGTACCCATCACTAGAGAAATGTTACGCCAAGTTGGGGTTTTGTCAAATTGCATACCTACAAGTAGAGATGGTTGAAACATCCGGCTTAGATGATTACCAACTATGGACCTATGTTCTTTGTGAAAACTAGAATTTAAGAGTCATTTACTAATGTCATTTTCCTAGTAAATGACTCTCTTAGGGGCCCTAATGCCCTCTCTAAAGGGCATTCAAATCTGGGCTTAGTGCGTTCTAACTTAGGACTTATGCCACGGTAAATCTAGTCTTAGCGCGTGGGCATTTCGTGGGCTTTTTCCTTTCTTTTTTTTGTAGGTTGCGCTCCGCTTGCATTAGTGTGTGGTACGTGCAAAAATTAATGCGGGAGCACTTACTGCCTCCTATTTAACGGGTGATAAAGGCTCCAGTGCCAACTCTGCATGATCCGGGTAGTACATGCTAGCTGGGTAACGCTTCCATGCCCATTTTCCACCCCTCCCCCCAAATTTTCAAAAAACAGCGTGTGCTAAAAGAAATGTGTGTTAGCTAACAGGCAAAATACCACAAAATACTTTAACGTGTTTTGCAGAAAGTCTTTTATTGCATGCTAAGTGCGCGCTTTGGAAAGGACCCCTTAGTGTAACATTTACATATCGCAAAACACTGCTTTGTCTTGCATAGAAGCTGCTTTATGATTAAATATATTTCCTTTAACCAGCATGCTGTACATAAAACGTGACAGTCTGTAAATTATAACACAACACAAGGAAAGTGGGACAGGAACGGTACACATCAACCTTGGGATAAAGCAAAGTTTATTTGATACAGCCAATTATTGCTATATAAAACACAAAAAAATAACCAAACTGTCTTACAAAGACTTGGAGACACTCGATGAAATTGCAGGGAAATACTTTTAAAATCAATAAATGGAAATATTTTTTCACTCAGAGAATAGTTAAGCTCTGGAATGTGTTGCCAGAGGTTGTGGTAAGAGCGGGAGAGCGTAGCTGGTTTTAAGAAAGGTTTGGACAAGTTCCTGGAGGAAAAGTCCATAGGTGTTATTGAGAAAGACATGGGGGAAGCCACTGCTTGCCCTGGATCGATAGCATGGAATGTTGCTACTCTTTGGATTTTGTATATATAAACTAACCAAATAGGGTTTTTTTAGAGGAGAACTTATAAATACCTATATTCAACAATTTTACTTTTGCATATACAGTGCTTTAAATTATTGAAGATTTAATGTTTTGATTCATTTATTTTAAACATATGAACCATCACCTAATTTAAAAGAATAGGACTCATCCCTATGATTAATAATGAGGTTGAAGTATCATAGATATGCATAATTCTCAGTAAAGAGACCTCTTATAACTTAGATGTTATTTCAAGTCTTCATTCTGAATGCATGTGATGTAATCATCTACTTCAAAACCTCCTTCCTACCCTAAAGTCTTTATTGGTAATTTATTAATAAAAATAAAAAATATGAAAAATATAACTAACTAAATGGGGAGTACAATTTTTCTTTCAATTATGTGTCATTCAGAATGAAGACTTGAAATAACATCTAAGTTATAAGAGGTCTCTTTACTGAGAATTATGCATATCTATGATACTTCAACCTCATTATTAATCATAGGGATGAGTCCTATTCTTTTAAATTAGGTGATGGTTCATATGTTTAAAATAAATGAATCAAAACATTAAATCGTCAATAATTTAAAGCACTGTATGTGCAAAAGTAAAATTGTTGAATATAGGTATTTATAAGTTATCCTCTAAAAAACCCTTATTTGGTTGTGAATTGGATAATCTACAATTTGATCTGTGTATGTAGTTTGAGACTCTTTGGGTTTTGGCCAAGTACTAGTGACCTGGATTGGCTACTGTGAGAACGGGCTACGGGCTTGATGGACCATTGGTCTGACCCAGTAAGGCTATTCTTATGTTCTTATGGTTCCTTCTAGACCCAAGATAGTTTGGTTATTTCATATGTTTGACACTGAAATAATTGGCTGTATCAAATAAATTTTGCTATTTCCCCAAGGTTGATGTGTACCATCCCTTTCCCACTTTCCTTTTGTTGTATATTGAGCGTATGTTAGTTTGGCTTGTTTTTTTATGTATTACACTAACTCTGTAAATTATAATCATACCATTTAATATATTCATAGGGAAGTCTTTAGGATCTTATCATTAATCATATTCAGCACATAGATGAAAAAAGTATTATCTATTCTTAAAGTAAAACTAGAAAGAGTAAAATGGCAAGACTGCATTAATGAAAACAATTTTGCTGTACATAGTACATGTTACCTGTGCCTTTTCCGTATTTGTCGGACATAAGTGTCTGTAAAACACTTTCTTCACAACATCCAGAAAGAGACAGGAAACAACTATGGCAATGATAGCAAACCAGGCGGAGCCACTGGACAGCAGCTGAACGAACACAAAGTACATGTCTTGTGCATGTAAAAATGGCCTGCAGAGAAGAAAAATGAAAAACAGAAAACATATCACACATCAAACACCTGCATGTTCAGCAAGAGCTTAAATACAGTTCTTACGCCTATTACCAGACCCGTCACTATGTTCAGTCCCTCCCAGTGGCTGCCCTTACTGAAGTCTGCAGGGAGGCGCTTTCGGAACTCTTCAGCCTTTCAGCCCAACAGAGGATTCCTCTACGATTTCATATTGTGGGAATCCGGGATTGCCAACCAAGTACGAATCTGGATATATATACAGCGTGGGCTGAGGACTTGCATTGCCAGTTGACTGCTCAACAGTTACAACGGGTCCTGAAGAACATTCAGAAGGTGTCACCAATATTACTCACTGGGAAATGCAACTGAAAATTGTTCTTAGACTTTACATTCCACCGGAACGTGCAGCCCGAATGGGGATTACTGCGTCGCATTCTTGCTCGAAATGCAATCAGGCTCACGCATCTTTGAGTCACATGTTTTGGGCCTGCCCCGCAATCCAACAGTTTTGGAGACATCTTGGCCTATATACCACATCGCTTTGGGGAAGGCGATGGCTTCCGCAACCGAGGGCGTTATTTGGATTTTATAATATAGCCTTGCCCAAATTCAGGGGAATGTCAGCAATGAGACCAGCCACAACCACCGAGAGCACTCAGACCCGATCCTACCAAGAGTGTGAACTCTTCCCCCTCTGCAATCCGCTATGAAGATCGACTGTCGGCTCCGGGCGGCTTTCCCGCAGAGGAGAGAATCCTGCATTCACCGTGGACCTCATCTGGGGCAGCCTCCTTGGAGCGGCTGGGGCACGGGCAGTGTGTCTGGGAGGGAATGCATGGATGGGAGAACATCGCAGGGGAGGAGACATAGGCATCCTGGGACTGTCGGCCAAGTCTCTTCCCTGAAGAAGCCCTTTCTGGATACGTCAATCGCTCCTCCTAAACTTACTTGCTTCACTTCATCACTGACGCTGACCCATTCTGCTTCTATTCCTTTCTCTCCTCTCCTCTACCTTCCAAAGTATTTAGATCAATGCTGTCTTTTTAAAATGTTTATTTTATTTTTATTTTTCCTCTAACTCTACTTTTCACTTCTCTATTACCCTCCAGGTACTTTAGTTAGATTGTGAGCCTTCGGGACAGTAAGGGAATTTTCCAAGTACCTTTCTTATTTCTAATCTTAATGTATATTTTCTGTAAACCGCTTAGAACCTAACGGATGTAGCGGTATATAAGAAATGAATTACATTACATTACATTACATTTATCTCCAGAGCCCTTTTGATGGGAAAAAAAGCCATCCTCACCAACTGGCTCTCCCGTGATCCCCCGTCATATGCACAATGGAGATCCCTAATGATAGTGCACGCAACACTGGAGAGACGCACGGTGGGAGACTTGACTTTTGGCCCGGGTCGCAAATTTTGTCAGGTGTGGGAGCACTTCTGGCAGGACCTCACACCGTGTGCTCGCAGTAGACTTTTGAATCTTTAAGATTTTATTCCCACTCTCAGCTGTTGGACTGGCCATGGACTCTTGGGGAGGGGATGGGAGGGGGGGGGATGGGAGGGGAACTGATTATATTGTTGAAAATGTTATTTCCTGAATGGTACTACTGTTTGTATTTGCTTCTTACTGCTGGAATAATAAAAATCATTTAAACATAAATACAGTTCTTATTTGAGGCTCAAAACCATCCTGCTTTCCTCGTGCTTTTTCATCTACTCAATCTAAACAGAACTCGGGCTCTCCCCGAAGCCTAAGTCTAAGGTGCCTCCTTTATTTCTATGAAATCACCTTTTCAGACATAATAGCAGAAATTGCATTTTCTACAGCTTAAATTCCTTTCAGAGTGGGGGTTTTGAAATTTCAATTCTCAAGGGCTGCAAACAGATTTCGTTTTCAGGGTGACTCTGCAGGCTAAAGAGAGTAACTGCTAAGGTTGAGATAGACACAGGATGGGTCTGCTCCTTGTACTAGTAATACTGTAGCTTAAACCAAGTAACTTACCAAATAATCCCTCCATAAAACAAGGAGAATATAAAATAGAACCCAATAGACCCCCATGTTACAAAGTGATGAATCCATGTCCAGAAGTGAGTCTCCAGAGCCATCTACAGAGAATAAGACATTTTTAGCTGGCATGTTAAATTATCCTCCCTTTTATCAAATTGTAATTTTGTAGATGATGGCAGATAAAAATCAGTTAATCAGACTGCTAAGGATTCTGGCTGACAGTCACAATTACTGCTTGGAAGCTGTCACTTCTTATCTTCTCTTAGTTATACTCTGTCTTGAATAGATAAAAAGCAGTAAAGAGACCTGCTCTGTCTTAAGCACTAAAATTTACATATAACAATATAGTAAATAAATATAGGAGGGATCCTCAGTGTGAAGGAAAAGCGAAGGGAGAAAATTCTCCAATGCTTACACACATTGGTGAAGATTACATAACCTCCACTCGCAAACCATCACTGAATCCCTTCCGTGTGCTCAAATCAATCAAGTGAGAGAAGTAATAAAGTGATGATAAGAATAAATCACACTCTTTAGTGCTAAAGTAAAGACAGAGCAGAAGGGATTTTCCCCTCGAAACGGAGTCCCGTTGGACGGGTTCATTTTATGCTGGCTACACTCCTACTCCAGATTGCCATGGAGAAGCTCAGTACCTCAACTTTTTGTTTAGCTCGTGACTGTGCCGGCTTGGCTGATTTTGGACGCTACTGTACCCTTGGATGAGGGGCAGAGACATTTATTGATGTGATTACAGTGGTGCCTCGCATAACGGCCGCCTCGCACAGCGGACGCTGCGCACAACGAACTTTATGTCGTGATCCGTATAACGTACTTCGTTTCACACAACGAAGTCGCCCGAGCTGCATCCTTCCGGGGTTCCTGCGGGGTTGGATCGCAGCGGGGTTGGTCGAGGGTAGTCTCCTTCTCCTTACCTGCCCTGTCGCAGCACACAGCCGAACGGAAATCTTCCCGATGTCAGCGCTGACGTCGGAGGGAGGGCTTAAGCAAAGCCCTCCCTTCCTCCGACGTCAGCGCTGACATCAGGAAGACTTCCGGTCGGCTGTGTGCGGCTGCGGCAGGGCAGGTAGGAAGAAGGCAATGGCGAACGAAAGAGGGGGGAGGGGGCGGTCCGCCCCGAAGAATGTGCACAGCTGGTCAGGTCCCCCGATCGACCGACAACAGGCCCGGCCGACAAACCTCCCTGCCCTGTAGCCGCGAATCTAAATTACCTCTTACAGCAGCGTCAATAATCCAGCTGCTGTAAGAAGGTAATTTAGATTCGCGGCTACAGGACAGGGAGATTTGTCCGACCGGGCCTGTTCTGTTGTCGGTCGGGTGCAAAAGCGCCACAAAGGTGGAGGCAGGGAGGGAGGAAAGGTGGAGTGGAGAAGAAAAGACGCTTAAGGGGGGAGAAGGCCCTTGAAAGCACATGTTGGAGCAGGGGATGAGAGGGAGGGAGAGAAGGGGAAATATTGGACAAGGGCAGAAGGGATGCTAAATCATAGGGTGACAGGCAGAGAGAACAACAGGAAAAAGAGTGGAAGCAATCTTGAACCCTGAGGGTGAGGGCAGAGAGAGGTGGTGAGATGATTGATCATGGGGAGAGGGACAAAAGGGAATAGAGATGGGATAGGAAGATAGTGGAAGTAAAAGGACAGGGAGATGTATGTTTTTAGATGTATCTAAATAAAAATAATAACAAAAAATTTATCTTTTTTATGTCATCTTAGCATATTTTATGCTGCAGAACGAATTATTTTTTTTTACATGTATTCCTATGGGAAAACGCGTTTCACATAACAAACTTGCTCCTGGAACCAATTAAGTTCGTTGTGTGAGGCACCACTGTATTTATATTTTTCACTTTTAGTACACTGGTTAGTGCACTAGTTCAATTATGTTAAATTTGCACACGGGTTAGCCCGGGGATGTTTCACAGTTAATACCCCTTTGGGTGTATGACTGTGACAGCTGGTGCCTTAGGGGCGTGTTCCCATTGCAGGCTGTGAGACTGGGGGCATCCCTTTCATTTTAAAAATTTGTGGTAGGTTGTTTCTATTGGACAGTCTCTTCCCTTCAGCCCTCTTTTTGGGTCAGGGGAGCCTCGTTCTCTTGATATAGGTGCTTCTCATAGGCATGAGTCAGATGCCTTAAATGTAGGCCTGTAAAAAGCTGGCCTTTATTTAAGGTGTCTATAGAAGAAAATCGACACGACTCTGGACACAGTGCCTACAGGTGATTTACATGCGGTAGGTGCCCACGTTGCAAGCGCCTACTGCAGGAGGCACTATTTCCAGAACCAGGAAGTGTCCACATGCAGCTTAACTTTGTATTGCAGGTCGGTTAAAAGCTGAAGACCAGCATACAAAAAAATCAATCTCTAGGGAAAATATAAAATTCTATCAGTTATTAAGATGATATATTTAGAAATATTCTGACAGATATTTAACTGGTGGTGATCAGCATTTCTTTAAATGCTGTCAGCTACCAGCTGAATTAAGCCTGAATATTCAGTCCTGGTCCCTTATCTCTTACCAGCCCTGAATATCTGATACAGTGGTGCCTCACACAACGAACTTAATTGGTTCCAGGAGCAAGTTTGTTATGCGAAAAGTTCGTTATGTGAAACGTGTTTTCCCATAACAATACATGTTAAAAAAAATAATTCGTTCTGTAGCATAAAATATGCTAAGATGACATAAAAAAAGATAAATTTTTTGTTATTATTTTTATTTAGATACATCTAAAAACATAATTGTTTTTAAAACAACACACATTTTTTTAAATTTAAAGACAGACTAAGTAGAGTCTAATTTTACAGTGAGAGAGGGCAGAGTCTCAGCGGCAAAAACTGGGACTTAACTGTTCATTTTTTAAATGCCTGCATGGTTGAAAATGTTGTCCATTTCCTTGGGCAGATCATTCTGTCTATAATACTAGTTTATACTTATTACAAAATGGTCTTAATGGATAAGCTTTTTTTTTCCTGTTTCTTTCAATATGTAAACAGAATGCCAATGGTGAGAGAGAACAAAGCTGTTATTTTTCTAGCATCGGGGAAGCGGCGAGAGTAGCTCCGCCCCCCCAACGCATCAGCAGTAGGCGCCGGGCCCCTGCGAGCCGACGGTCCGCCACTGCACAGGGAGCCAGGCGGAGAGAGGGCAGTTAAGCGCAGTGCCTGCGCGGAAGGATGCAACTCGGGCGACTTCGTTGTGTGAAACGAAGTTCGTTGTAGGAAGCAAGACCTGAAGTTCGTTGTGCGCAGTGTTCGCTGTGCGAGGCGTTCGTTATGCGAGGCACCACTGTATTTGTTTCCACTAATAGGGTCAGAACTGTAGTACAACCAAAGTGGGTTACGTTAATTATATGTAGGCACTTCCTCTGTCCCTAGTGCACTCACAATCTATTTTATACCTCTATAACCCACCTACAAGTAAGCAGTTTACAAAAAACATACACAACTAAATCTTGCAAATCAAATCTAAGTTTTGTACCCTAGGAATTGAAGGTTAAATGACTTGCCCAGGGTCACAATGAATCATAGTGGGAACTGAACTCAGGGCGCAGGAGTAGCCTAATGGTTAGAACAGTGGCCTGAGATCCAGGGAACAAGGTTTGATTCCCATTATAGCTCCTTGTGACTTAACCCTCCATTGGCCCACGTGCAAAATAAATACCTGTATATAATATATAAACTGCTTTGATTCTATCTAGAGCTGGGGTGTCAAAGTCCCTCCTCGAGGGCCGCAATCCAGTCGGGTTTTCAGGATTTCCCCCAATGAATATGCATGAGATCTATTAGCATACAATGAAAGTAGTGCATGCAAACAGATCTCATGCATATTCATTGGGGGAAATCCTGAAAACCCGACTGGATTGCGGCCCTCGAGGAGGGACTTTGACATCCCTGATCTAGAGAAAGAAAGTATATCAAATCCTTTCCCAGGTTCTCAACTCATGCATTAACCAGTAGGCTAACTCCTCCACTCTGGGAGGCTGCTCCTAGAGGGTACGGTGGCCATTTAGAAGACCCCCCCCTGGACCACTAGGGATATCCAAGGAAGACCCAAAGGGAGAGGGCTTCTTGTCTTCAGGAGTGGGAGAATGGGGGTGCGCCAGTTACACCTGGAGCTGCTACACAGGAGTTAACTGGACAACAGCCAATATTCAGACCAGTGCCCATTTAGCTCAAGTTAGAATAGCAAAGAGGCTGTCCTAACTTTAGTTCCTTACTTAACCAGTTAGTAGTCTGAATATCGTTGCTAAGCGGTTAAGTACCAGTTCTGCCCATGGACTGCACTCGTACTAACTTGAGAATGCAGGGATGGATATTCAGCAGCATCGTCCATTTAAGCACCACTGTCAGGCGGGCACCAGCAGGAGGCTCTGCTGCTTAGTGAAATCACTTTGAATATGGACTTGAAAATGTTTTACGTGTGTAAGGAAAGATGAAAAAAAAATATTCTGTACCTTCATGGTAACTGTTATAACCATAACTGTGAAGACCAGAGTGCCAAATGTCCAGTTTCCAAACATCTAAAATAAGAGACAATTATAAGCAACTTGGAACAGTTCATGGAACAGGAAGACAATGTTGTTATAGTCTAGAATATGAACCTCCTGAACACACTCCCTACTATTCTGTTTGGTAAGCATGATACTAAGTACTGCAGTATTAACTGGACTTACCATGCAATTTGTATAATTCAAATCAGAATCGGTGCAAGTAGAAGCATGCCTCTCTTGCCAAATTTAAAAAAAAAATCTGATACTTCAGCTGGCGATTAAAAGAAACCACTAGGATTCCCCATTTACCCTCCCAATATTACTGATGTGAAGAGACATTAAGGGCTCCTTTTTAAAAAACGAACGCCAGCTCAATGGTGGTGTTAGCGTTTAGCGCAGCTTAGTACAAGGAGCCCTAAGTCTTCCAGGTTTTGGGAACACTTCCCATGCAGCTACACTCACCGTTTTGAACCTAAGCCAGTCAGGAGTCTTGCTGGGCTTTCATGACGGCCTCAAGAATAAAAGCACGCTTATAACATGAAAAGCTGGGGAAAAGGGGAGTCCATAAAACACGGGATGTGACCATAACGACAGCACAACTTTTATTCCAAAAATGTAGAAAAATATATCAGGGCAAAAACAAAGTAACAAGAGGTAAGACCAGTAGAGAAAGCAAGAGAACGGAGAAGAAAGATAAGCTGGTATTTAGATTAATGATAGCACTTCTTCAAGCATTAAGAGAAAAACAAAGCATGGTGCCAGAGTAGATGAGCAGATGACATGAAAATAAAATTCCTATAGCCACTGGGACAATGTGATGATGAAAATGTTTCCAACGAAGTGACACCCATGATATTACTGGTCATTTAAAATTATAAAAACAGAAGCAGTTGCCTGAAAATGGAAAATGTAACTTAATGGGAAATAATATAACCTCTGTATCTAGTCTGCTACTGTACAGGCTCCTGGGGTCGAAACCGGTGATGTCTGAACAACACAGATGCAAAGCTCTATGCTTCCAATACAGCATATTTCTATTGTGTAGACCAGGGGTTCCCAACCCTGTCCTGGAGGACCACAAGGCCAGTCGGGTTTTCAGGATAGCCCTAATGAATATGCATGAGAGAGATCATCATATAATGGAGGTGCCAGGTATGCAAATTTGCTCCATACATATTCATTAGGGCTATCCTGAAAACCCGACTGGCCTAGTGGTCCTCCAGGACAGGGTTGGGAACCACTGGTGTAGACTGTTAGCAGCCACAGAATGAAGGGAGATATCTGTAGCCAACTAGAAACAGAGATTAGAGTGGTCAGTATGTCCTGGGAACTAGAAACGACTTATGGGTCATAGGCAATTGAGGAAGCCTTAGTGAATCAGAACCCCAAAGTGGTACTTTATTCACGTCTTATTACAATTATGAATGCACCGTTAAATGCTAGTTCTGGCTATCTGCATGTTACAACTTGATTCAGGCAAGTGAAATTTAGTACTGAAGCACAAGGAAAGGTTAATGTCTTTTTACCTGGCCATTTCCCAGTAGAGAAGTATCTTCTCCCATCAGAAGATAAGAGCCAAAAAAGAAAATAAAGGCATGACTGAATCCCATGAGAGTCCAGTAAAGGAATGGCTTGAAGCCAAGAAGCGCATTTTTACTTATATCTCTGTGGAAGAAAAAAAATGATTTCTGCATTTTAGATCCCTTGAAAGTCTCCTGCTGGGCTTTAGGATCAAATTCGTACTGCCTGCCCACAGCAGTTAAACTAACAGCATAGTACAATATACATTACAGACACAGGATCTAAGACAGGCAGAGTAGTTATTTATTTCTAGGAAAGAATACAATTTAAATTCTACTGTATACTATTTAAAACTATAAACGGAGACAGCCCAATCTACCTAAACAACCGCCTCATCCAAACTACCTCTACCAGGCATAGAAAAACACACACCCCATTCACTTACCCCCAATCAAAGAAGTAAAACGGAAAAAACTATACGACGACCTACTAGCCACTCAAGCAGCAAAATTAGATAACCAAATCTCCAATCTATTGATAACAACCCCAGACTACAAGATGTTCAGAAAGGAAATAAAAACTATACTCTTCAAGAAATCCCTTAATAAAGCTTAATACCATGATAAAGCTTAACCCCCCTCTTACCATCCCCTCCCTAACCCCAGATCCTACTTTTCCCTCTCTTGGAAACCTTCTCTGATCTAACGTTGTAACCCTTCTTCCATAACTCTTTTTGTAATCCGCTTCGAACCGAAAGGTAATGGCGGAATAGAAATCTGTAATGTAATGTAACTTTTAAATTTCTTTCCCACCTAACACCTAGGTGGGTTACAATTACACATACACAGCTCATTTACATGAAAGACTGCTCAAGTCTAGTGACATTTTACAAAAGACTATCACATGCAGAGCATTTTGTAAAATACCTACGTGCCAAAAACTAATGCCAGCTTAGTAAAAGGAGCCCAAAGGATAGCACATATATTTGCCATACACATACTGGGAGCAGTCATGGTACAAATACAAGGGGCAGCTGAAACGTTTTCAGACAAAATAAGAAGAGAATTTTGTGGAGTCCTGAAACTTACGAACTTTTCCACACTTTTCCTTTCAATGATATGAAATGAAAAGTGTCAAGAAAAGTGTGAAATGACTTGTAAGTTTCATGGTTCCACATCATTCTCTTCTTGGTTGGGCTGAGAACTTTTCAGCGGCCCCTCGTGTGAATAAATGAATGACATGAATCTGGCAGGTTCAACTTGGAAATGGCACTTCCACATGGAAGCAGTGATATAAAAACTTCCATGTGTAAGTGGTGCCACTTTCACCCGTAGCTCTCTTAGTTTCAAACTTAGATGTGAGATGCCACTAATTAAAGTAGCGAGACCACAATTTTTTGTCTTCATTTTGGAGGCGGAAATAAAAAATATAGGATAATTCCACATGTAAAGCCCTATCTGAAAATGACAACTTTGCAAAATCTGTGCGTTCTTTTGAGCTGGTGTAGTAAAATGAAGTAAAAATGATCCCTTTTGTAAAATGAGGAAGAACACATGAAGATTTTGTCTACTCCCTCACCATATCATCTTGAAAGGTCTCCATGTGTTATAAGCCACCATGTACAAAAGCTGCTATTTGCATATGGAGATGTTTCTAAAATAACCCCTTTTATGTAGTCCACTTTCTGACTAAAGCCGAGTTACAATGAGTCCAGAGGAAACACTCACCGATAGAGACCAGGCTTGCTGTGTAACACATGAGGATGTACATGCTGTTCAAACAGACTGTACATAAGGACAGGTAGGGAGGTGAAACAAATATTGTACAAAGTCAAATACACACTGTCATAGAGCGTCTGAAAAGCAAAGAAAAATCATTAGTCCACATAAATTATTTCAAAAAGAACACACACAGAGCTTTCTTCTTTCAAAAGCTTTTTGGACATACAAGTATTTACACAATGCAGTATTACCGAGATAAGCTATACAGTACTCCCTTGATATTCGTGGAGGTTCCGTTCCAGGAACCCCCGCGAATCTTGAAAAAAACGCGAATCTTGAAAAATACGGTTTTTCATGGGGGAGAATGAAGAGGGCAGCGAGAGAGCAGCCGGAGCACCGCGAGTGCAGGAAATCACTCGCGGTATGCTCCGACCGCCTCTTCCTGTACTAAGTCAAGCCTTATCCACTCAGGAGCTACGTGTCGAAGCAGCTCCCGATTGGAAAAGGCCCGACTTAGTGCAGGAAGAGGTGGTCGGAGCATACCGCGAGTGATTTCCTGCACTCGCCGGCGCTCTGGCTGCTCTCTCCTGCCCTCTTCTTGTCGCCGGTTCGCGGTCGGAAAATAACACGCATGACCAGGACCACGAACCATAAACGACCGGGGAACACTGTATACCATTTTGAAATACATTCTATTTTACAACAATCCTTAACACAGCAGAAGAAAAGATAAAAGGCTTAAAATATGTCTGGACCTGCTAGGAGGGGGGTCTTTGCATTTTAGCTTTTAAGACTTTTGTAGATTTTTGCCTCTAATTTGATAGGCTGCAAGAGCACCTGTGTATTTTCTTCCTTGATAGGTGCCATCGATTCGTATTTGAGTCCTAGTGACTTGATGAGCATCAATCATCAAGTTTTCGTGGCAGAAAACAGAAGCAGAATGCCGGGCCTTTCTTCTGCGCAGTATAAAGTCAATGTTGTTGCATCAAACACGATCCTCCACCTCCAACACTGCCCATCTGCCGCTGCTGCCCAGAGTCTGACATCTCCATTGAAACCTGTCTGCCTTCGGAGGCCCTGCTGATAGCGAAACTACCAACGGCATAGCTTTCAACTTCTCAGATGCGCGCAAGTCTCAGTGGCACAACAAGCCCATATACCGTGATGGGAGATTTTCTTTCTACATAGGCAATATATCAAATAAAGGTGACCAATGAATTTAACTATTCAGGTGGTTTACAAACTAAGTAAAGGAGAAGAAGGGGTTGTAGATATTCCAAAGTTTCTGGGATTTTTCCATATCTGTTTAAAAACTACTTAGAAAAGCTCAACTTTGGGTGGGAGTATAAATTGAGTTTATTTGTGGACGACCTGCTTTTCACCTTGACTGACCCAGAACACTCTTTGACAGGGGTCACAGAGTAGTTAGACCATTATGGGCAAGTCTTGGGGTTTATCTGGGCGAACAGGCAACCTAGGGATAGCCATCAGGTGCTAAGTTATAGCAGAAGGTATGGGGGTTTGGCTGTTCCTAATTTACTTCATTATCATCAAGCAGTACAGCTGAGAGCCCTGCAGGAATGGCAGGCCCAAACCCCTAAGCAATGAGCGGATATAGAACAGGTTGGGGTGATGGAGGTCCCTTTAATGTACCCTCCCTGGAGCCCTAGGGGAGGTAGAACAGTAGAGGGCCTAACGGCAGTCAAGGTAGCCATATGGCATGGAACTTGTGTGTATTGATGGGCAGGAGATGTTCCTGGTTCATTCCACTGCAGTTTAATCCAGAAAAAGGAGCTAGTGTATTTACTTGCTAGGAAGCACAGGGACTAGGGTGTATGGGACAATTTCTGGATTTAGTATGGGGCAGGGTAAAGTCATTTGGGGAACTTCAGGACCGCTATGGGCTACCCCTTAAGATCTTTTTCCGTATTTACGGGTCAAACATTATATGCATTTCTCAGGAATCCTATGGGAGTTACTGGGGGAAACATTAAGATATTGCTGGGACCCACACTTCCTAAGGGGAGTAGCTCAATCATCTATAAATGTTTGTATTCAAGAAGAGGAGAATCATTGGCATATATAAAGGCATCAGAAACTGATCTGGGCTGGTCTTTGACCCAGCAAGAACGGGAGCAGAATGGGGTCATACTAAATCCCTGGATATGGCAACTCTTCAAGTACTACACCCCAATGAGGTTAGCAAAGATGAAGGGAGAAAGCCTGGGCTATTATTGGTAGGGGTGGGAAGGGATGTATATGCATATGTGGTGGAGCTGTGTGATTGTCCAGGGGTTCTGGGCTGAAATATTGAAGATGCCCTCTCAGATTGTGGGGAAATGTGTGGAGCTCAAGATGGAACTTGTTTTGTTGCATCAATATGACTTTGATATGATTGAAGGAGAAGTGACCTTCTATAATGTATTATTCACTGTGGCCAGAGTAGCTTTGGTGGTTGCTTGGTGGCTACCATTGGCACTAGGAAGAAACATGATTATACAGAAACTGGAGGACTGGTATATGATATATAAACTGACTGCTCTAAAATACCGCAGAATAGGGAGTTTTGCTCGCCAATGGCATAAATTTGCAGATGGGAAATATTCTCATTTGCTATGAAGGCAGGGAGAGGGGTGGGAGGTGTTAAGAAGGAAGGAAGGGAGGGTAGTGGGATTGTGTGTAAGATGGGATGTGTATTGAAGGAACCCCTTTAGGAGTCTATGCTGTTGCTGTATTGCGATGTTTATTGCTGTGCTTTTGGAATTATTTTCAATAAAATATAAATTAAGAAAAGCTCATCTGTATTGCTACATAAGTTTTATTACATAAGAACATAAGAATTGCCATCTTCGGATCAGACCCTGGGTCCATCAAGTCCGGTGACCCGTACATGCGGAGGCCCTGCCAGGTGTACCCTGGCATAGTTTTAGTCCCCATATCACTGTATGCTTCTCAAGGGAGATGTGCATCTAATTTACCCTTACCGTATCACTCTATGCCACTCTTAAGGAGCCTAGAACGGTGGATTCTGCAATTACTTCCTCTGGGAGAGAATTCCAGGTGTCCACCACTCGCTGCGTGAAACAGAACTTCCTGATATTCGTTCTGGACCTGTCCCTCCTCAGCTTCAGTCTATGTCCTCTTGTCCGTGTCACACTGGACACTGTAAATAACTGCTTTCCCTGCTCTATTTTGTCGAATCCTTTCAGTATTTTGAAAGTCTCGATCAGATCCCCTCGCAGTCTCCTCTTCTCAAGGATGAACAACCCCAATCTCCTAAGTTGTTACATTACATTTTTTAGAAACACCACATTCTTACATTTCAAATATGTTTTTAATCTACCATAAAATGATAAAGATTTTAGTTAATATAATTTTATTTTTAGATGTGTTTATGCCTCTTACTGTCAGTTTCATTGCAGCAGAAGTCCAATGCCAATATATACACAGAGATCTTATTCATTTTTTGTTCCAGGAAGAATAGCAATTTTGTGCTCTGCTACAAGCACTGCACTGTAATTTGTTCATTCACCAGATATAGATCTAATGTTACATACCATTTTCTCCCCATTTTGTAATCAGACAATGGTCTTCAGTGTCAGAACATTTTTGCACTTAAGCCCCAATAAAGCAGTCCATGACTGTTTGTATACTATTGAAGCTGTTCAAAAATAAATGACCTCCCACTGAATAGTTTCTTGAGATGGCAGGGGCTGATTAACTAGAGAACTACAACTTCCAGAGTGGAAGGATTAGCAGAACAGAGGCTGAGGATCCAGCTGCCAGGTCATGTTGAAATACCAAGATGCTGACTGCAGATGGATGGTATGCAGACACGGACGTGCATTTCTTTCTTTGCATCCAATTCGCTTACACTACTTTTTGGTGATTATTGCACTCAAAGCAACTTGATTAATAATTTACTGTCCCTAAAAATGATTAGGTCATAAAGTTTTCTTTGTTTCTTGTAATCTGTGCTCTAAGAGCAGTCTTAGGGGAATATTCTCAAAATTTTAACGTGGTCGCTAAACCGGTTCCAGATGGTTTAGTGTTCATGTATTTTAGTGGTAGATTATCAAAACGGCTTACTGTGGTCTTTTCTGAGCTTCCCAGCAGTCTCCAACTCTGCCATGCAAACGTATCATAACGAGGTCATTAATATTTAAACGAGCACTCCAGGCAATTCTCTATTATCGCCAAGAGATTCCCTAACTTTGCTGTCCTACAGTTGTGAGAAAAATTTTCCAGTAGGTCTGAGCTGTCCTAGCCTTACTTTTTAGTCAGAGCCTGAGCTCCGATTGGCTCAGGCATTAACAGGAAAGTAAGGCTTGACTGCTCAGACCTGCCAGAAAAGTTTGCTATCATCAAGCAACCATCCCCCCTGGCAGCGGGAGAGATGCTCACTCCCTCCCATCGCCAAGCAACTCACCCCCTCCCCAACACCCAGCGGGAGGGTTGCCCACTCCCTCCTGCCACCAAGCACCTCTCCCCCCCCAAGCAGTGGGATGCCCACTCCTTCCCACTGCTGCCATCATACCCCCCGACAACCCCCCAGTGCCTCTGATGACTCCCCGCCCCTCCCTTACCTTGTCTACGAAGGCAGGCCAGAGGAATGCCTCCTACCTCTGGCCAGCCGGCCCGCCTCTTCAGAATGGCGGGCCTTCCCCTCCCCAGTGCATTCTGGAATGCACCAGGGAGGGGTCTAAGGCTCTGATTGGCGCAGGTTGCTTAAGGCCCCTCCATGCTAGCAGGAACCCCAATTTGGCACTTTGAGTACCACCAGCTTGTTGGTAACAGAAATGAATACTATGCTATTTTATTCACTAGTGTATAATTTGCTACAGGAATATCTAGAGGATTAAAATCAAATTAGATACAAAAACAGCATAGACTTTCTGTTAAAGTTATCTGGGTGGTCAGTAAAATCAGATGGCTGAACATCCATTTGAAAGGTCCTGGAAAGAACACCAATACACATTACACACAACAAACAAGTACCACTTATACCATCTACAATCATATCTGCAAACTATATCCTTATACTTACTTGTTGGGAAAACAAACAAAAGAATTGATACAAAAACTGTGGTGTAATAAAGCAGACATTCTGAAAAAGAGGAACAAGTGAAGATTAATATTTAAAGTTATGCTTAAAACGCACTGTGCATCCTTTAAGGCAGACAAATATACGACTGGAAGCTATTAGTGATACTGAAAGAGGTCTTGCAGCTAGACCAGAGGGGTCCTGGAGGGCTGCAAACCAGTCGGATCTTCAGGATTTCCCCAATGAATATGATTGGAATCTATTTGCATACCTCCATTGTAGGCAAATAGATCTCATGCATATTTGTTGTGGAAATCCTGAAAATCCAACTGAGTTTCAGTCCTCATGGACTGAGGTCGCCCACCCTTGAGCTAGACAGTAACAGAGCAATTCTACAAAGAATGCGCTAACAGTTTCATGCCGATTATGTGCGTGATTCAACAGGATAATGGCACATACTTGTAATTTTGTATATATATATATATGTGCATATCTTATATAGCAAGTATTTTACAAGTGGTCACACACAAAAGTGGAACATGGACACAACATGGACCAGATTCACAGTTATGCACATAACTTGTACAATACTAGAGAGATATGTCTATATCTTGGCACTTAGGTGTAAACACACACACCTGCTCTATGGCTTGTATAAGTGCAGGTGCCTAATATAGCAGAGCTGCCAAGTTACCCATTCCAGGAGGGAGACTTTTTGGCAGGTTCTGGTTTTAAACTTACATCCCAAAGCAGAGCAGTATTTGAAATCTATTATTTTATCCATTGAAATCAGTACTACAGGTCCCATAATGCACCAGAATTAGCTTGGCAGAAATCCAGGACTGGCCAAAAAGTCCCCATTCTGGGAATGGGTAAGTTGGCAGCTCTGAGAGTGCTTTAAAAAGTCTTTATTGGTCTCAATAGCCCAATAACCCGACACAGTCCTTGTTTCGGCTCCAATGAGCCTGCATCAGGGGTCGTGTCGTGATCAAGGCCACCAGCGTGCTCGACTTTAAGAATAAATGGGACATCCACGTGGGATCCCTACGAGGGTCGAGTTAAGGAACTAGGTCATTAGCATTCAGACTTAATGGTGTGGGTCAATAGAGTGGGCAGACTTGATGGGTTGTAGCCTTTTTCTGCCGTCATCTTTCTATGTTTCTATGACATCCCAATTTCTATCTCATGCTGCAACCACTCCTCCTGCACAGCCCCCTTATCCCATGGTTGGACTATATTTGGAACTCCATTTTCTGTTTTGTTTTGGCTAATCTGTGGAGATCACTTTAAATAGCTGTCACTTTGCTTTGTTGTGACAATAAGCTAGCAAATAGATTTCAGATAAAGTCTATGAACCGGATGATAGCGGGGATTCCCAAACTGACCTGGTGATCTCAAACTAACCACAATGAATATGCAAGAGCTACATTTGAATATACAGTTTTCAATATCTGCCAACTGATGTCAGATGTACTCATTGTGGAGATCTTGAAAACATGACTCTGGGGCCATCAGAACAAGTCTGGAAGATCTGGCACCATGGGCTACAAATATAATCCTAAAAAAAACTCAACCTTGTAATGAGAAAATCTTTCCTTTGTCTAAATAGTTTCTTACGCTATTTTAAAAAATGCTCAAAAGTCTTTTCACATACCTTATAAAAAAAGTACTGTACAAGAGTTGCTATTCTAATGTAGTAAAAGTGGCCATGAACCAAAAGCAGCTTGGAAAGGAATTTAAAGCGTGCTATTGCATAGTCACTATTTCTGACAGCTTGTCTCCCTTCCTTCCCCATGATTCCTAGAAAATCAAAGGGACAAGAAAAAATTACACGTTACAGTAAAAACAAAACAAAACAAATATAAAAAGCACATACTGAAAAGTAACTGGCAAGCAATGATCCAGTTATATAACTACGTTAATTAAAGTATGCAGATAATTTGGGGGTAATATGTAAAGCATATTCCACATGCAGAAAATGTCTTATATAAACATAGCAACTTACTGTCAACTTTTGTTTGATTATAAAGATGCAGGTCATGTACATGCTTACACATACAGACTGCATGCGTCCATCTCCACCTGCCTTGGATCAGGTGTAAATCTGTGAAAGCACATCACTAAAAGGCACGTATGTCCCTGTTGCCTTTATAATATAAAAAACTAAACACCAAACCCCACCACTTCCAAACATAAAAACATTTTTTAATGGATCATCATAAGCAAAAACTTCTTTGCAATACTCTTCCACTGACAACTACATCGAGCAGACTAATGCCGGCTTTTACAAAGTCATGGTAGAGCTATCTACTGTGGGCCGGTGAGGGTAAATGCTCAGACACTCCTAAAATTCTTATGTGTCAGAGTATTTACCTCGCTGGACTGCGGCAGAAACCTCTAGTGTGACTTTGTAAAAGGAGCCCTAAAATAGGTATTTGATTTGTTAATTTTGTAATACAGTGGAACCTTGCTTTGTGAGCATAATTCATTACAGAAGCATGCTCGTAAACCAAAGTGCTTGTATATCAAAGCAACTTTCCCCATTGCAGTTAGTAGAAATGTGGACAATTTGTTCCACATCCCAAAGAGACTACACCCCCCCCCCCCCCCCACGAGGCTACTGTCGCTTTTCCACTGCACCCCACCACATCCCAAAAAGACCCTCCTGCCCCCAAGGCCACTGGCACACTTCCACCCCACCCCTGAGAATTGGCATCGCACCCTCGCCCGTCCGCCCACCCAAACCCTTACCGCAATCGGGCACTGGCACGCAGCACCAAGCTACAGCACATGCTCAAGGCCTTCTGGCTCTCGCTCTCTCTGAGATTTTAATGAGATTCTCGGAGAAACCTGAAGTGCTCCTTCGACACCGGCACGTCCTGTGGGTTGGTGCTGCGTGCCGGTGCCCAATCGCGGTAAGGGTTTGGGTGGGTGGGCCGGTCCTCGGGGGTGGGGGCTCGCAAATTGAGTCAACGCTTGGTTTGCAAGGCAAGATCTGCGAGAATGTTTTCCTCATCATGCAAAACACTCACAAACCGCGGTTTGACTGTACAGTGGTGCCTCGCATAACGAACGCCTCGCACAGCGAACGCTGCGCACAACGAACTTCATGTCTTGCTTCCTACAACGAACTTCGTTTCACACAACGAAGTCGCCCGAGCTGCATCCTTCCGCGCAGGCACCGCGCTTAACTGCCCTCTCTCTGCCTGGCTCCCTGTGCAGTGGCGGACCGTCGGCTCGCAGGGGCCCGGCGCCTACTGCTGATGCGTTGGGGGGGGGCGGAGCTACTCTCAAGGCTTCCCCGCCAGTAGAGCAGAGATCTGCCTTGCAGAAACAACTGCCCTCTGACCGGCCTTTATCGCTGAAACAAGCACTGGCGCTACAGCCGACACCCTGCCGAGAAGAGAAAGTGATGTCAGCAGGGAAAGAAGCACAGTATCAAGCAGCTGTGGGTCCTGCACCGCCGATGCGGCTGCATCCACTGAGAGAGCCAGCGAAACTGAATGCACATCATTCGGGCGGGAAAATGCCAACTCAACCGGCGCCATGACTACATCTTCCCCCGAAGCGTCCACATACCCTGCAGCGCATAACCCCGATGGTGTTTGCCGCTTCCCACACCGGAAACAACTTTTAACCACCTCTGCTGCCATGTTACTGCACCGAAAAAGAGAAAAAACTAACACCACAGAACATGAAAACCACCGGGCCAACCAAAAATAAGCCAAGAAAAAAAAAATGAACAGGTAAGTCCCAGTTTTTGCCGCTGAGACTCTGCCCTCTCTCACTGTAAAATTAGACTCTACTTAGTCTGTCTTTAAATTTAAAAAATGTGTGTTGTTTTAAAAAACAATTATGTTTTTAGATGTATCTAAATAAACATAATAACAAAAAATTTATCTTTTTTTATGTCATCTTAGCATATTTTATGCTGCAGAACGAATTATTTTTTTTAACATGTATTGTTATGGGAAAACGCGTTTCACATAACGAACTTTTCGCATAACAAACTTGCTCCTGGAACCAATTAAGTTCGTTGTGTGAGGCACCACTGTATATAGAATAGAAGCATAACGTGGGTATGTAGGCATCCTAATATAAATATCAAAATTAACCTCTCATATATATGCTCACAATTTGCATCTTCCTAAGGTATCTCACCTAACCTGTGGGGAGTGTGTGACGCAGTGGTTAAAGCCAGTCTCAGCACCCTGAGGTTGTGGGGACAAATTTTCCCCCGTCCCTGTGGGAGCTCATTTTCCCATCCCGTCCCCGTCCCATTCCTTCAAGCTCCATCCTGATCTGCACATGCCTCAAACACTTTAAAATCGTAAGTGTTCGAGGTTTGTGTGGTTAAGGCAGAGATTATAGGATTGGGGGAAGGGACAGGGGCTTGCGGGGATGGGATGGGGAAATTGAGTTCCTGTGAGGATGGGGGAAAAATTTGTCCCCCGTGTCATTCTCTAGTTGTAGGTTCAAATTTCATGCTGCTGCTTGTGACCCTGGGTAAGTCACTTAATCCCCCACTGCCCCAAGTACATGAGAGTATGAGCTCACAAGGACAGAAGGGAAAATGCTCAAATACGCCTTTCAGTGCTATAAAAAATGAGGAGTAGTAGTAGTAGTAATGTAAATTACTTAGGCTATAAGTGATATATAAATACTTAAATAAATTAAATAAATAAATAACCAATTTAGGCCATTTTAATAGGACTATTGATATTCTAGATAAGATTTTTCCATGGTTTCTATTTTTGCCAGAATATATGATGATAAATGTTTCTTGCCTTGTACACTTTACAACAGTGATTCCCAACCCTGTCCTGGAGGAACACCAGGCCAATCGGGTTTTCAGGCTAGCCCTAATGAATATGCATGAGAGAGATTTGCATATGATGGAAGTGATAGGCATGCAAATTTGCTTCATGCATATTCATTAGGGCTAGCCTGAAAACCCGATTGGCCTGGTGTTCCTCCAGGACAGGGTTGGGAACCACTGCCCTAATGAATATGCATGAGAGAGATTTGCATATGATGGAAGTGATAGGCATGCAAATTTGCTTCATGCATATTCATTAGGGCTAGCCTGAAAACCCGATTGGCCTGGTGTTCCTCCAGGACAGGGTTGGGAACCACTGCCCTAATGAATATGCATGAGAGAGATTTGCATATGATGGAAGTGATAGGCATGCAAATTTGCTTCATGCATATTCATTAGGGCTAGCCTGAAAACCCGATTGGCCTGGTGTTCCTCCAGGACAGGGTTGGGAACCACTGCCCTAATGAATATGCATGAGAGAGATTTGCATATGATGGAAGTGATAGGCATGCAAATTTGCTTCATGCATATTCATTAGGGCTAGCCTGAAAACCCGATTGGCCTGGTGTTCCTCCAGGACAGGGTTGGGAACCACCGCTTTACAGACCAAAAAAACCTTATAAAATGTATAAAAATTTATAATTAAAAGTACATCCTGAATTGGTGAATCTAGCAAAACGTGTCATGACTAAAGCAGAGGATCCTAGAGACCAGTGGTTCTCAACCCTGTCCTGGGGACCCCCCAGCCAGTCGGGTTTTCAAGATATCCCTAATGAATATGCAAGAGAGAGATTTGCATACCTGTCACTTCCATTATATGCAAATCTCTCTCATGCATATTCATTAGGGATATCTTGAAAACCCGATTGGCTGGGGGGTCCCCAGGACAGGGTGGGCAACCACTGCTATAGACTACAAACTTTCCTTTAAAATACAAGAAGGGCATTTCTTCACAATGCATAATACGTCAAAATGCCTATTTCCTACCTCTCATACTTCGGAATAGAGAATGACACGGGGAGAAATTTTTCCCCGTCCCCGCGGGAACTCAATTTCCCCGTCCCATCCCCGTGAGATTTGTCGCTGATCCTTTCTCTGCCCCATTCCTTTAAGCTCTGCCTTAACCGCACAAGCCTCGAACACTTATGATTTTAAAATGTTTGAGGCTTGTGCAGATGAGGGCAGAGAGGACAAGAACTCGCCAAGACGGAAAAATTAGTTCCCACAGGGGCGGGGAAAAATTTGTCCCCGTCTCATTCTCTACTTTGTAATATGCAGCATTCCAGTTGTAGTAGTATCAGCCAGAAAAATATATAGCCAAAGTAAATTTGAAATGATGCATCACATCATCCGACAGCCAACTATTATTGTGATGGGTCTGAAACAAATCATGGTACAAAAAGTGCTGCTTTCTGTTAAACCATTTGGAAAGGTCAGTTACCTATGCCAACATGAGCTTCCTGTATCATGCTGACATCATTAGCACCATCACCAATGGCTAATGTGATAGGTTTCTCAGGGGACGTCTTTAACAGTCGAACCACCTACAGAAGAATAGGGCTTCAATTAGATTTTGAAAGGATTAGAGCCACTCGTTTCTAAGTAGCTTCCTTTGTATACATTTTAAATATTATTATACACACTTTAAAGTAACTTGCGATGTTATTTCACTAAATGAAATGAGAGTCTGCTTGGTTTAAAAGTGAATGCACTCCAGTTTGCAACATAAAGATGCTCAGACTGTTGAGGCTCTCTTAACATCTCCCTATATTTTAACTGAGCTGGAGAGAGAAATAGTGGAAGCAAAAATCCTGAAGCACAAGCAAAGCATTCAAAATACAAGACGGACTGTACTAACAGACTGACATTTTGGTACGTCTCCTTGTAGATGACCTCAGAATTGCAGCAACCAAGTCAGCAATGGCAGCCAATTTAATACAGTGGTACCTCGGTTTACGAGTGCACCGGTTTGCGAGTGTTTTGCAAGACGAGCAAAACATTCGCAAAATCGGCGCCTCGGAAACCGAGCGCGCTTCGATTTGCGAGCGCCCCCCCTGCGAACTGGCACCCTCCCCCCCGCGATCCGGCACCCCCCCGCCGCCATCGGGCCCCCCCGCTGCCATCGGGCACCCCCCCGCCGTGACCTGAGGTCCCCCCAACCCACCCGAACCCTCTTCTTACTTTTCTGTAGCCTCCGCAGCGGCACCGGCATCAGCATGTCCTGTGCATGGTGCCGGTGCCTGAAGATCTGCTTCCTGTGCAAAGCCTGAGAGTTCACGTCGAACGTGAACGCTCACGTTGAACGTGAACTCTCAAGGCCCAGCACAGGAAGCAGATCTTCAGGCACCGGCACCAAGCACAGGACATGCTGATGCCGGTGCCGCTGCGGAGGCTACAGAAAAGTAAGAAGAGGGTTCGGGTGGGTTGGGGGGACCTCAAGTCGCGGCGGGGGGTGCCGGATCACGGGGGGGGGGGGGAGGGTGCCGGTTCGCGGGGGCCTTCGGGGGGAGCAATGCCGGTTCTCGTGGGGGGGGGGGAAGGTGGGGGGGGAAACATATCAAAGCAAGTTTCCCTTACTTCCTATGGGGAAACTTGCTTTGATATACGAGCATTTTGGATTACGAGCATTATCCTGGAACGGATTATGCTCGTAATCCAAGGTACCACTGTATATGGAAAAGAAGAGTGACATTTGGTAACATACAAGCGATCTAACTGACCTGTGCGACTGCTCTTTTTTAAATTCTTTATTCATTTTAAATCATAAACAAGTGTACAATAATATATCCATTAAATTTCAATGTAACACTTGAAAATCTTAATCATATCATCAAGAACAAAAGTATATAGAAACATAGAAAAGTGACGGCAGAAAAGGGCCAAGGCCCATCAAGTCTGCCCACTCTATTGACCCACCCACCATCCTAACTACCCTGTGAGAGATCACACTCTGATGTCCCATTCCCTCTTAGAGATCCAACATGAGCATCCCATCTGTTCTTAAAATCTGGCACACTACTGGCCTCGATAACCTGTGCTGGAAGCTCATTCCAATTACCAACCACTCTTTTGGTGAAGAAGTACTTCCTGGTATCGCCATGAAACCTCCCGCCCTTTATTTTCAGCGGGTGCCCTCTTGTGGCCGAAGGTCCTCTCAGAAAGAAAATATCATCTTCTACCTCAGTACGACCAGTGATATACTTAAACGTCTCAATCATGTCTCCCCTCTCCCTTTGTTCTTCGAGAGAGTATAGCCGCAATTTGTTTAGCCTTTCTTCGTACGATAGATCTTTGAGTCCTGAGACCATCCTGGTGGCCATTCGCTGAACCGACTCAACCTTCAGCACATCCTTACGGTAATGTGGCCTCCAAAACTGTACGCAGTACTCCAGATGAGGCCTCACCATGGTTCTGTACAATGGCATTATGACATTGGACTTCCGACTAACAAAGCTTCTCCAGATACAACCCAGCATTTGCCTGGCCTTGGATGAAGCCTTCTCCACTTGATTGGCAGTTTTCATGTCTTCACTAATGATTACTCCCAAATCTCGTTCTGCTTCAGTCCTTGCCAAGGTTTCTCCATTCAATGTGTACGTTCTGCATGGATTATTGTTGCCAAGGTGCATGACCTTGCATTTTTTAGCGTTAAAACTAAGCTGCCAGGTTGAGGACCAATGTCCAATATCCCCACCCCCCACCCTACTGAAATTAAAATTCATGAATCATTTTCAAACAGACAATAAGTGTACAGAAATACAATCATTATACAGTGGAACCTTGGTTTACGAGCATAATTCGTTCCAGAAGTATGCTCGTAAACGAAGCTGCTTTGATTGGTTCCACCTCCTCCCCCCCCCCCTCCAAGAGGCTACCGGCGCTGCTCCATTCTCCCCCCCTTGAGGAATCCGACGCTGTTCCAAACCCCTCCCCGCGATCCAGCTTCCCCCCCCTGCGAACCGGCATCCCCCCCCCCGCTCGCATTGCCCCCCCTCCACCGCGATCCTACTTTCCCCCCTCCCGAGCAGTCAATGACACCCTTTACCCGACTTGGCACCAGTGCCGGTGCCCGAAGATCCTCCCTCTTCTGGCGCGGTTGGGCGGTGTATCGGAGATCCTCCTTCTTCTGGGCTGGGCTGGCTTTGAGCATTTGCGCATGCTCAAAGCCTTTTGGTCTTGCTCTCTCCGAGATTGAGAGCGAAACCAGAAGGCTTTGAGCATGCGCAAATGTTCAAAGCCAGTCCAGCCCAGCCGAGATCAGAAGAAGGAGGATCTCCAACGCACCGCCCAGCCCAGGCCGCGCCAGAAGAGGGAGGATCTTCGGGCACCGGCACTGGTGCCAAGTCGGGTAAAGGGTGTCATTGACTGCTCGGGGGGGGGGGGGGGGAGAAGTAGGATCGCGGTGGAGGGGGGACAATGCAAGCGGGGGGTTGGGGGATGCCGGATCGCCGGGGGGGGCGCTCGTACAGCGAGGCAAGCTTGGTTTACGAGGCACCAAGTTTGCGAATGTTTTGCTCGTCTTGCAAAACACTCGCAAACTGGTGCACTCGTAAACCGAGGTACCACTGTACTTTCAATACAACACTTGAACATCTTTCCAAATCATCTAAATAAAAATATTAATCCCCTCCCTCCCACCCTACCTAAAGAAATAAAAACAAACTCTCAATGGAAAAATATTGCAATGAGCAGACATCACTTTTGATGGGAGATTATATTTTGTGCTACTGCTCTTACCTTTGCCTTCTGTAGTGGCGCCATGCGACAGCAGAGCACAGCGCTACAATTGCGACACACTTCCATGAAGAGCTTCTCGTGTTCCCTGAGTGCGAGCGAGAGACTGACCCCATCCACTACCAGCCCGTGCTGGATGACGTGATCATCCTGGATTCTGCAGAACACAGGGAAAGCCCAGTGACATCATAACCTGGGAAAATGCAGCATTCGTCTTCACAATAAAACCACAGAGGCACTAATTAGAAGCCGTAACTTCCACATGATTCTGCTATTTAATGGAAACAAGTAAAGGTCTGCGCTAGAAAGCAGCAGTGATAAACTGATAAATATGTACTGCTCACACTATTACGACACTCAGGGCTCCTTTTACGAAGGTGCGTTAGGGCCTTAACGCGCGAAATAGCGTGCGCTAAAATGCCGCGCATGCTAGCGGCTACCGCCTCCAGTGCGTGCGCTAAAAACGCTAGCGCTTCGTAAAAGGAGCCTTCAAAGTTGATACAACAGCAGTTTCTTTTTAGGGCTCCTTTTACGAAGCTGCGTTAGCATTTTTAGCGCATGCTAAACCCGCGCTATGTGGCTAGAACTAACGCCAGCTCAATGCTGGCGCTAAGGTCTAGTGCGCGCTATTCCGCGCGTTAAAGCCCCGACGCGGCTTAGTCAAAGGAGCCCTTAGTCAACTGCAAACTCAGGTGTGGTGAATGTGGGTTTATTTTAGTGTTTTCCTGGGGGGAGGGGAGGGCTGAGGAGGCAGGTTTTGGTGCTGATGGGACTCCCAAGCCTCTGGGTTGTGAATATGAAACCAGGAGCAGAATTGGGGCCTAGGAGTCAAATCTAGACCTCGTACATGGCAGTGCACAGACTGCCACCTGCTTTTGTTCCTATTTCATATATACAATAGGTATTACACCCCCCATTCGATGCATGAATGCAGCCGCTCTATACCTCCGCACAAGCTGCCTCAGCTTCTCTGCACATTCATGGTCCGTTTTCTGCTGCACAAGTTCAAGGATATTCATGGTCCTGTGAAAATGTCCACAGGACAAGCTCACGCTGACAGCTGTCTCATGCTTGTCTCCTGTGAGGACCCAAACTTTGATACCGGCCAGTCTCAGGGCCTCTATTGTTTCCTGAACTTTGTCTTGAAGCCTGAAACAAGAGAACAATCTCTGCTACTACTTCATATTATATAATTAGATTTTCATTTAACTTTTTTTTTTTTTTTTTGTCTGTGTGGTCATATTTTTAATGTTTAACATTTTTATTGATTTTTTCATATAACAAGTGTATTATAACCTTTCATACAATTATCTCAAAAATACACTTGATATCTTCATAACATATTTATATATGACATATCTTATATTGACCTTATTATAATTTTAGACATCATATAATATATAATGATTTATCAATTATTATTTAATTATGAATCCCTTTCCCTCCCCTTATTTTGTTAGTTGCATATAATATAACAACTATTATGACATATTATTTATATTATACCAAGAGTGTTAACTATTCCCCCCCTGCAATCCGCTAAGAAGATCGACTGTCGGCTCCGGGCGGCTTTCCCGCAGAGGAGAGAATCCTGCATTCACCGTGGGCCTCATCTGGGGCAGCCTCCTTGGAGCGGCTGGGGCACGGGCAGTGTGTCTGGGAGGGAATGCATGGATGGGAGAACATCTCAGGGGAGGAGACATAGGCATCCTGGGACTGTCGGCCAAGTCTCTTCCCTGAAGAAGCCCTTTCTGGAAACGTCAATCGCTCCTCCTAAACTTACTTGCTCCACTTCATCACTTCATCATGCTTCTATTCTTTTCTCTCCTCTCTTCTACCTTCCAAAGTATTTAGATCAATGCTGTCTTGTTAAAATGTTTATTTTATTTTTATTTTTCCTCTAACTCTACTTTTCACTTCTCTATTACCCTCCAGGTACTTTAGTTAGATTGTGAGCCTTCGGGACAGTAAGGGAATTTTTCAAGTACCTTTCTTATTTCTAATCTTAATGTATATTTTCTGTAAACCGCTTAGAACCTAACGGATGTAGCGGTATATAAGAAATAAATTACATTACATTACATTACATATTATATGATAAATAGAATAAAACCCACCCTTCCCTCCCCTCCTTTAACCATTATCTTATCATGGGAAAATTATATCAATCATTACAAAAATCTGTTAATGGTCCCCAAATCTTCTTGAACTTATCACAGAAGCTTACATCAACTCACATTGGCTACCAATCCAAGGAAGAATACAATTCAAATTCTACGGCATGCTATTTAAATCCCTAAACGGAGACAGTCCTTCCTACCTGAATAACCGCCTCAACCAAGCATCCACACTCAGACACAGAAAAGCGCACTCCCCATTCATACCTCTCCCGATCAATGAAGTAAAAAGATCAAAACTTCACGATGGCCTCCTAGCCACTCAAGCCGCAAAAATGGATACCCGAATCTCCAACCTACTGATGACCACATCAGACTACAAGACATTCAGAAAAGAAATAAAAACAATACTTTTTAAGAAACTCCTAAATCAGCCCTAACTTCACCTAATCTTACCTCCATGTATACAATTTACTGTAAACTGTAATTATCCTTACCTCGAAATTACCTAACTACCACTCTAATGTATCTTCGATCCCTACATTGTAACCCCGTTTTATAAATCTTTTGTAAGCCGCCTTGAACCGCAAGGTAATGGCGGAATAGAAATCCCTAATGTAATGTAATGTAATATCCTTTTTGTGTTGCAAATGTACGCTCCATCTTATATATAAGGCAAACTGAATTCCACCAAAAGTTATAATTCAATCTATCACAATTTTATATCATTTTACTTATAACAAAGTTGCAACATAATCAAAACGCCAATATTCATTTTGTTTCAGGTTTATTCCGTTAGGACACAGTTTGTTGATGTTAATGATTGCAACACTTGCTATGAGTTGCCAAAGGATTTTTGGTCAGGATAATGTTTGTCTCTTTGCTGTGTTTTTTTGTTTTTTTTTATGAAAAAACATCTTTTATTAAGTTGCACAACTCTGTTACAATACAAAAACCACATAAACATGTTAATGAGCAATATTATACTACAAGAAAGAGGTAATTTTCATTTTACTCATAACAAATTCCTCCAACCTCTGCTCCCTCCCTCCCAAACTCCCCTAGCCCAAATATTCATACCCACTCAAGGGTAAATCACTTAAAAAGTCCAGCAAAGTAGCTCTAACATGCATGTGTCCAGGTAGGGGTCTCTAATCTTAACAAAACTTTTTTTTTTTTGGACATAGTACCTGCATTTTTTTAAAATGCAAATATTTATCTATTTATTCAATTTTTTATACCGTTCTGCCAGGGGAGCTCAGAACGGTTTACATTAATTTATTCAAGTATTCAACCATTTTTCCCCTGTCTGTCCCGGTGGGCTCACAATCTATCTAATGTACCTGGGGCAATGAAGGGATTAAGTGACTTGCCCAGGGTCACAAGGAGCAGCGTGGGTTTGAACCCACAACCTCAGGCTGAGGCTATAGCTTTAACCACTGCACCACTCTAGAAATCAAAAGTAGTAAAAGTGAGCCAAGTCTAGGACAATCAAGCCATTGTGACATCACTGATGAGGTTGGCTCTTATTGGTGGAATGAGGCATTATGATGTCACAGTACCAGTTCTGGTTATCAGAGGCTGAAGCTTTTCACACTATTTATTCAATTTTCTATCTCCAGGGGAGCTCAGAATGGTTTACATGAATTTATTCAGGTACTCAAGCATTTTTCCCTGTCTGTCCTGGTGGGCTCACAATCTATCTAATGCACCTGGGGCAATGGGGGGATTAAGTGACTTGCCCAGGGTCACAAGGAGCAGCGTGGGTTTGAGTCCATAACCTCAGGGTGCTGAGGCTGTAGCTTTAACCACTGGGCCACTCTAGAAATCAAAATGTCGCAAAAGTGAGCCAAGTAAAGGACAATCAAACCATTGTGACATCACTGATGAGGTTGGCTCTTATTGGTGGAATGAGGCATTATGATGTCACAGTACCAGTTCTGGTTATCAGAGGCTGAAGCTTTTCACACTATTCAGGGGAGCTCAGAACAGTTTACATGAATTTATTCAGGTACTCAAGCATTTTTCCCTGTCTGTCCTGGTGGGCTCACAATCTATCTAATGTACCTGGGGCAATGAGGTGGATTAAGTGACTTGCCCAGGGTCACAAGGAGTAGTGTGGGTTTGAACCCACAACCTCAGGCTGAGGCTATAGCTTTAACCACTGCACCACTCTAGAAATCAAAAGTAGTAAAAGTGAGCCAAGTCTAGGACAATCAAGCCATTGTGACATCACTGATGAGGTTGGCTCTTATTGGTGGAATGAGGCATTATGATGTCACAGTACCAGTTCTGGTTATCAGAGGCTGAAGCTTTTCACACTATTCAGGGTAGGTCAGAACAGTTTACATGAATTTATTCAGGTACTCAAGCATTTTTCCCTGTCTGTCCTGGTGGGCTCACAATCTATCTAGTGTACCTGGGGCAATGGGGGGGATTAAGTGAATTGCCCAGAGTCACAAGGTACAGCGTGGGTTTGAACCCACAACCCCAGGGTGCTGAGGCTGTAGCTTTAACCACTGCACCACACTCTCCCCCTAAAGTCCTTTTGAAATCAAATAAATACAATCTCACCATTGTGCAATTAAACTCCAGACAAATATCCTGTTTGGTAAGATGTAAACAGTAATAAACTAATCACTTCATTTTCATATTGCACAATTCATATCAAGTATCCTAAAAATATTAGACTCATAAATCTGAATTCTATTTCTGATATATACTGTAGCTTTTAAAGAGTGGGAACAGAAAAATGTGGACATGACAGCAACTTTGTATTGAAAGACTGTGATGAGAAGAGAGAGAGAGATTAATTGCAAAGCTGAGCATTAGATGTGTCGTAAGCCCAATAATACAGAGACTATTCCGGCAGAGCCAGAACATGAGACACAGAAAAGGCAACTCAGCTTTCATTTAATTAAATTCACTGGTGATGCAATGAATAAAACTGATAAAAATGTTACGGCTCATTGAAAGGCTAAAACGGTTAGGGCTCTTCAGCTTGGAAAAGAGACGGCTGAGGGGAGATATGATTGAAGTCTACAAAATCCTGAGTGGAGCAGAACGGGTACAAGTGGATCGATTTTTCATTCCGTCAAAAATGACAAAGACTAGGGGACACTCAATGTAAAGTTACAGGGAAATACTTTTAAAACCAATAGGAGGAAATTTGAATAGTTAAGCTCTGGAACACATTGACAGAGATTGTGGTAAGAGCGGATAGCGTAGCTGGTTTTAAGAAAGGTTTGGACAAGTTCCTGGAGGAAAAATCCAAAGTATACTGACTTCTCCTCCCCTCGTGTATTCCCTTGAATGTCTTACTTACTATCAAATAACTTATAGTTCTTTTCCCCTCTTTCCCTGTGTTTATGGGTTTGTCAAGTTTGTCATTAGTTTTGCAAGACTCAGTTCTTGTTATGTGTTGTACTGTTCCCTAAATTTTGTCATTTTAGTATTATGCACATCACTTAGAATTATGATTAAGCGATTAATCAAAACTTTATTAAACTTGAAACTTAAGACATGAGGGAAGCCACTGCTTGCCATGAATCGGTACCATGGAATGGTACTAGTACTTGGGATTCTAGAATCTTGTTACTCTCTGGGATTCCGGAATGTTGCTATTCTTTGAGATTCTGTATGGAATATTGCTACTCTCTGGGATTCCGGAATCTTGCTATTCTTTGAGATTCTGTATAGAATATTGCTACTCTCTGGGATTCCGGAATCTTGCTATTCTTTGAGATTCTGTATGGAATATTGCTACTCTCTGGGATTCCGGAATCTTGCTATTCTTTGAGATTCTGTATAGAATATTGCTACTCTCTGGGATTCCGGAATCTTGCTATTCTTTGAGATTCTGTATAGAATGTTGCTACTCTCTGGGATTCCGGAATGTTGCTATTCTTTGAGATTCTGTATAGAATGTTGCTACTCTCTGGGATTCCAGAATCTTGCTATTCTTTGAGATTCTGTATAGAATGTTGCTACTCTCTGGGATTCTGGAATTTTGCTATTCTTTGAGATTCTGTATAGAATGTTGCTACTCTCTGGGATTCCGGAATCTTGCTATTCTTTGAGATTCTGTATAGAATATTGCTACTCTCTGGGATTCCGGAATCTTGCTATTCTTTGAGATTCTGTATAGAATGTTGCTACTCTCTGGGATTCCGGAATCTTGCTATTCTTTGAGATTCTGTATGGAATATTGCTACTCTCTGGGATTCCGGAATGTTGCTATTCTTTGAGATTCTGTATAGAATGTTGCTACTCTCTGGGATTCCGGAATCTTGCTATTCTTTGAGATTCTGTATAGAATGTTGCTACTCTCTGGGATTCCGGAATCTTGCTATTCTTTGAGATTCTGTATAGAATGTTGCTACTCTCTGGGATTCCGGAATCTTGCTATTCTTTGAGATTCTGTATGGAATATTGCTACTCTCTGGGATTCCGGAATCTTGCTATTCTTTGAGATTCTGTATAGAATGTTGCTACTCTCTGGGATTCCGGAATCTTGCTATTCTTTGAGATTCTGTATAGAATGTTGCTACTTTCTGGGATTCCGGAATCTTGCTATTCTTTGAGATTCTGTATGGAATATTGCTACTCTCTGGGATTCCGGAATGTTGCTATTCTTTGAGATTCTGTATGGAAAGTTGCTACTCTTTGGGTTTTGGCCAGGTACTAGTGAACTGGATTGGCCTCTGTGAGAACGGGCTACTGGCTTGATGGACCATTGGTCTGACCCAGTAAGGCTATTCTTATGTTAAGGCTCTCAATTTAGATACAGAACATATGTTTGGGTGTCTGGATCTTGTAAATGGGGATTCGATTTGGTTTTATAAATTGATGCCAAATCATATGATTAGATTTCAGCCCCAATAAAAGGATTTAACAAAAAAGCCTGAGGAGATATGCACGTTTGTGAGCTTTCATCTGTGCACAGCTTCCAAGGAGACAAAGCAAGAGTTGCGCGGTAAACGTAAGACATGAAATTCTAGATGATAACATAAGAACTTAAGAATTGCTGCTGCTGGGTCAGACCAATGGTCCATCCTGCCCAGCAGTCCGCTCACGCAGCGGCCCCAAGGTCAAGACCAGTGCTCCAAATGAGTCCAGTCTCACCAGTTTAGCATGAACACAAGCCAAAATAATGTTCTTAGAATTTTAGAGCAAAAATGGTCAATGTAAAAATAATGAAAAGGGCTGGAGCTAAACTGTCAAATTTGAAAATATGCTTTAAGAGTGTTATTTTATAAGGTGATATGTATTGTCAGCACTTGCTGGCCTTCATAAAATATCAGTGTTAGAAGAGATTATGTCCTCATTGCAGTCACTGTATCTGCACCTTTAATTTTTAATCACACATAGATTACCATATTTTATAAATCTATGCTCATAGATGAGTGCTCTGGCCAAACGTCTACTGGCAAAGAATTTTTACAAATAGGCGCAGAAATAACTTTATAAAATTACCCCCTAAAAGCTGATGGACCATCTCTCCATTATTAATCAGAGTGCGAGGAAGTGATAACAATGGACCAAATGGCTGCTATAAATCAGACTACGGATTTAACCTATATATTTACATTCCCAACTTCATATCAACAATTTCGACGTGCCTTAAAAATGTATCTCTTTAGGGAAAACTTCGGAAGTTAGAAATCGGATGTCTATCCATTTCTATTACTAGTCTTTGTGAACCGTATAGAACTTAATGGTATTTGCGGTATACAAGTGAGTTTTATGTTATGTTATCTTAGCAAATTCGCAGCCATCCATCATAACCAAAGTGGCAGTCCTTTGTTTTATGGTATAAATTGAATGGGACTTCTTAATTGATGGCATTTCGAGGATAGGAAGAGGGAGCAGACAGAAAGGTTGTTTTTTTTGTAAGCTAGTACCAAGGCAAGTTTTGTTATTGTTCTTGATTCTTACTGTATTTCGGGGACAGGAGGTGGAAAGGCTGGAGTTCTAGAGTTTCTGAATTTTTCTGTTATATAACACTTTTTGCTATTGTAATTGTAAAAATATCTTAATAAAACTCAAATTAAAAAAAAAATAGCTGGCTGACATCTAGGGGAGTCTAATTCATAATCCACTGTGGCTCATTGTGAGCATGCAAGCCATTTAATTCTCAAAAAGCCTCAAGAACAGACTTAGATTGTGAGCCCACCAGGAACAAGGAAAATATCTACAAACCTGAATTTAATTCACCTTAGAAAAAGGAGAGAGCTAAGTGCTTAAATATGAAAAAAAAAACAACAACCCAAGAATCACAACTATCAAAGTGCTACAGCTTACCTGTCTTCTACTCCCGTAGCTCCGAGTAATACAAAATCTCTCTCTATGAACCTGAATGTATCACTAACTTTTTCTTCTCGCTGCTGTAAGGCAGTCCTGGCTTTATGGAGACAGTCATCTATTTCCTGATACTCCTTAGAGGAGAACGTTCTGGAGGCAACGCACAAAGTTCTTAGCCCTTTCTATGAAAAACAAAAACATCAGAAGGGATACTGCCGACTCAGTCTTTAAAGATGTGTTTTGCTTAACCTCCCTGCACTAAGGGTTAGATATTTAACTTTCAATTCAAAACGTGTTAGTAGGTAGAGGCTTGCCAGGTAAGCCTATAAAACCTAAGAGCTAAATGCGCTAAAGTTTTCCCACATGTATGGAGCATGAAGGTGCGCTCAGGAAATAAGAGCTTCCAATGGAGGGGATGGAACTTGATATACCGCGGTTTACATATTATATATATGTACAGTGGTACCTCGGTTTACGAGTGCACCAGTTTGTGAGTGTTTTGCAAGACGAGCAAAACATTCGCAAACTTGGTGCCTCGTAAACCGGCGATCCGGCATCCCCACCAGCGATCCGGCATCCCCCCCCGCTCGCATTGCCCCCCTTCCACCGCGATCCTACTTCCCCCCCACCCCCCCGAGCAGTCAATGACACCCTTTACCCGACTTGGCACCAGTGCCTGTGCCCGAAGATCCTCCCTCTTCTGGCGCAGCCTGGGCTGGGCGGTGCGTTGGAGATCCTCTTTCTTCTGGTCTGGGCTGGACTGGCTTTGAGCATGCGCAAATGCTCAAAGCCAGTCCAGCCCAGAAGAAGGAGGATCTCCGACGCACCGCCCAGCTGCGCTAGAAGAGGGAGGATCTTCGGGCACCGGCACTGGTGCCAAGTCGGGTAAAGGGTGTCATTGACTGCTCGGGAGGGGGGAAAATAGGATCGCGGTGGAGGAGGGGGAAGCTGGATCGTGGGGGGGGGGGTTGGAACAGCGTTGGATTCCTCAAGGGGGGGGAGAATGGAGCAGCGCCGGTAGCCTCGTGGAGGGGGAGGGGAGAGTTTCCTATGGGGAAACTTGCTTTGATATACGAGCAATTTGGTTTATGAGCATGCTTCTGGAACAAATTATGCTCGTAAACCAAGGTTCAACTGTACTTATTTTGACCCAGATTCTGAAACCGGTGCTGTTGTTGACAGCTGCCGATCATGTGTTAATCACGAGATGGCGGTGGGTACAGAACTGCGCCTCTGGCAAAGGTAGGCCAGAGTTTTCCAGGCCTATGTTTCCGGCGCCTATATTGACGTGAATTGTGCCTCTGTATGCGCTCTATGCTGCCTAATGCCACTTCTGGCGTTAGCCTCACCTACAGTAGCATTAGGTGGCCTAAACTGATTCCGGCACAGATTTTTTTAGGTGCCTTGAAACTCAGTTAAAAACATCATCGAAACGGCATTTTTTACTGAGCTTGGGTGCCTACCGACGCCAGTTAGAGAATCTGGAGGGTTAAGTCACAAAGAGGTGTAATGGGAATCAAACCCAGTTCCCTTGGCTGTCAGGCCACTGCATTAACCATTAGGCTACTCCTCCACACTATGTCCTAGCAACTCCGAGTTTCTGCTCCCAGTAGCCCCCTGCTCAACTTAACAGAGAGATACACGATCCCTAAAGTTGATCTGATAAGCCCAGAAACACACTCAGGCATTGTCAAGGAAAAATATCAGAAGTCAGTGACTTACAGTCCACCGACCGGGAGTAAATCACTATTTTGGAAGTACAAATTTAGAAAACAAAACTAAATACAGATTTTATATATAAGATTGGTTTTGTCCCCACATTTGAACTACAAATATTTAATATTTTAATTCTCTCTCCACGTATTGCTTCGTTTTACTAATATAACAGACAGATCTCTATATACACTCAGGTTAGGACTTGAAGACAAAGATTTGACAATGCTTAATTTTTGAGGCCCAGTTGTTCATCATCTATTTTTCCTTCCAGCAAAATCAGAACTAATTCTGCTGTGATTTGGGGGCCATAAGCCTTCATTTGAATTATCCGAGAATTTTCCCTGTGGTCATTGTAGAAAACACCCTGAGGCCAGGACCATGCATAAGGATGCCTTTTGGGAGTCTGTATCAGCTTCAAATTCAACCACCATGTATCACTGTTAGTGTCCATCATTTTCTGCCCCTTCCCTTCCCCTCCCTTAGCATCCCCAGCCCCAGATGACCCTGAAGACCAAGGACCTTTTGTAGGGGAGTATGCAGCTTAAGTCCTGAGCTATCAGATCAACCTTTGACCATATTCATAGTTCATGAAAGGTTATATTTACCAAAGCAAATTCTTCAATATGAATTCGTATTTTGTCTATTTCCCCATGTTTGCTATTAGGAATGATTGCAGATTCAGCTCCTTTTGTAAATAAGATCTTCTCTCCTAGGGGGGAGATAATCACGTTAAAAGAATGCATAAAAACTTAAGCTTAATTGTACAAGATATGACAGTTTACCTGAGGGACTCTCCACAATTACACTCATCATTCTTCGATTTGGATCGAACTCCAAAATGTGAAGCAATTTGTATCTGTAATTTAAAAAACACACACATAAAAAAGGATTGGTTTTCCCTTCTTTTAAGCATTCAATTAGATTAAATCTACTGAATATGGTTACAGATATAAGCTGGTGCAACTAAATCCTTTCTGATTTCCTTAGATAAATCCAAGTAAGATTCCTGCAGCTAGCAGGTGGAAAAAGAGAATACAGAAAACATTAAACTGAAGATGATATTTTCCAGTTGCTTTGGATTCTGTAGTGAGAAGAACAGGTGACTCCTCTGCTTCTTTAACCCTGGAGTCAAAACCCTTTCGTTATACTGAGGCAATCTGACTTATTCCTAGAACAATATCCCAAACCCATTCTACAACTTTCTTGATCTCATATAAACCCAGCTATTTCTACCTGGAAATCCACTCTCCTCCCTCGAGGCTTCCGACTCTCTACAGGGACACTTACTTCTGAAAAATGACCCTTGTTAAAGTATAGGCTACCTTCTCTATAAGATCTCTCGAGATAGACTGAGTTCACAGTGTGGCTGTGGAGACTAGGCCCTCCCATCATCCCACCCACCCCTAAGCTCACATTGCACATATAGATCCACCTACCTATCTCCCTCAACACCCTCCACCTGTTACCCAGCCAATTCTAACCTATATAGAATAAAGGTAACAAAATTAAAAATATAATTCAACACCACAAATGCTATACCTTAAAGTTATAATAATCCTACCCATCATGTGCTTTTTTTAAAAAAAAAAAATGTGTTTCTTGAAAATGGTCGATGGCATGAACAACAGAATACAAAATCAACAAAGGGTGTCAGAGCAGCAATACAAAATTCAATGCAAACAAGACCAAAACTCTCAAGGAAAAAACAGTAAGAACCAGAAAAAGTAAAAGAGACCAGTAGTGAACCACCATTCAGAAGCAAAGCAGAAAGGTCTGGCCGCCAACACAAAGCCATGCCAACCCACCATTCATTTTAACATTAGAAACCCCAGAAAACACACTGCCACACATTCCACTAACCCCAAGCCATCCACCCCGACTGAGACAACTCGCACACAACAACCAGCAAATCAAACACACAGCCCATAGGGAAGCACCCCCCCTCCCCCCGTCCCCCTGGAGTACAGTAAGGACCCAGAAGCTACCAGAAAGAGCAGAAGAGGAAGATAAGGAGATGAAGAGACAAGGTGAGATGGGCACCAAGCCAAGCAACAGGTCACTCGGATGGGAATCAAACCAAGCAGCAAGGCACTCAGATAGAGATCAAATCCAGCAAAAGCCTCCACAAGGAAACATAATTCTACATATCCGAATATCTGGATCCTTTATAAGAGTGAATCTCGAAGTGAGCCAGCTCTCGCAACCGACATTGCCACTGGAGCGCTGGGGGCGCATCCTCCGAAATCCAATAAGTTATGATTAATTTTTTAGCCAAAAGTAGAACATTATAAAGGCATCACCGCTGAGGGACTGTAAGCCCCTGCTCCAGCAGCGGCCCCTGGACACCCAGAAGGAGAACCCCATAATCCCATTCCACAGACCGGTTAAGAGTGGTCCCAAGAAGGGACAGCATCCCTTGCCACATTGTAAGCTTAGAACATTCAAGAATGGAGTGAATATAGGTGCCAGGATGACACTTACATTTAACACAAAGGTCGCACTCCCATAACCCAAACTGCGCCCCCCCGGTGCCGAATGATATAAGCCCTATGCAAAATCTTGTACTTCAATTCTTGAAAATCAGCAGATTTGGAGAAGAGATAGAGCGACTTGAAACACTCTAAAAACTGGTATTCAGAATAACTCTGACCAAGATCCCCCTCCCAACGCTCCCAAAGGGCGCTCATGCCCGCCACCCTGGCAGAGAGCCGCAACACACCATACCAATGAGACAGCTTGTTGAGCGGCACCGGAGTAGTGGAAAAAAATCTTGTCAAATTGCCCCAGCTCCCAAGCCCCTGATCGTTCACGGTGCTCGGAGTCCCAATAATGTCGAAGTTGGAGAAAAGAAAACAAATACCCGTGGGGGAGGTCCCATTTCTTTTCAACCTGCTGATAGGACAGAAAAGAGGGTTCTGAAAGGTCCAGTATCTGTGCAAGTACAACCACGTTGTGCCCAGTCTCGAAAGAGAGAGCGCCCCCGAGTTGCCTTCAAACAACACAAAGGGTACCCATCATGTACTTTCCTATCCCAGTCATCAACCAGGGCAGATATGTTGACCCAACAATTACCCTCAGAAAAACCCTCACAATATAGCCCTCACAACCTAAGAGGAATCCTCATTTTCCCATACACCTCCACAACTAAAAACCTAACTATCATACTCAAAAATGCCAGACCAGTAAAGAAATAATGGGCTACATTCACAAAGGGCACGGATCCAATCCGTGAGGGATCTGATCTGGGAACGGGGGGATGATTCACGAATCGCCTCCATCTGACTGCCGGGACTGCTCTCTAGCGATCCCGATGCATGCGCAGACCATCTCTAGATGGTCTGCACATGCACTGGCCCTCCGAGCCCGGCAGAGAAGTTTTGTTGGTTTTTTTTAAAACTGGTTTTTAACTTTTTTTGCGAGACTGTGGTTTTAACCCGCGGGTTAAAACCACGGGCTTGCACTGCGGGAAGGGTTGGAGAGATTCGGCGCGAGTTGGGGTGGCAAATTGAGGCAGCAGGCAGGAGAGATTCAGGGCGAGGGCAGAGAGCAGGGTGGCAGAAGACTGGGCAGTTGGAAAGGACCTCAGCGCTTCCTCATCAGTCGCTTATCTTTGGATCGGCCAGCCCGTTCAGTGTTACTTTTTTATTTTAGTGAATCGCTTCCTGCCTGCATCTGAATGCCGTTCCCCCTCATTTGCAGGCGCGGATTGGAATATTGGTGCTTTGTGTTATTTTTCATATCATCCATGCCAAAATCAATCCTACAAATAAATACACTTCTCTCTCCATATTTGCAGGGGGTAGGGGGCAGAGACGGCCCATGAATATGAAAAAAGTCGCAAATAACTTTTAGGACTGACTCTGACCCACCCCTGCCTCCTTCCTGGACCTCTCCACATCTTACCTGGTGGTCTAGTGGTGAAGCGGGGAAGGAACAATCTTCCTACGCTTTTGCCCCATGCAGAGCCATCAACAAAAATGGCTGCCGTGAGTTCTTGTGGTCTCATGAGACTACAGCGGGAACTCATGGCAGCCATTTTTGTTGACGGCTCTGCATGGGGCAGGAGTGTAGGAAGATCTCTCCTTCCCTGCTTCATTGCTAGGCCACCGGTACAGTGTGGAGAGGTCCAGGAGGCGGGGGTGGGTCAGGGTTTAGAAACTCGTGAATAACTGAAGTTGTGAGTTCTAAACCCGCAAATTTGGAGGGAAAAGTGTAATGACCTAATCTTTTATTTGTCCTGTACTTTCTCGAATATATTGTCATGCAGGGACCATCTCATATGCGTTTTGTGGACAGTGCTGTGTATGTCTAGTAGCGTTATAGAAATTTGTAGAAGTAAAGTAACCTAGATAAACTGTACTGAATCATTTTACCTTTCAGATTTTCCAAGAACTTTGATTTCCATACATTCTCCATCTGTGCCATTAAATTTAACTCCCAGTCTAAGTAAAATAAAAGAGGATGTGGAAATTAGAGTTAACTGTCACACAACTAAACATTTCTATAAATATAACACTATGTGCTAACACTGTATTATCAAATATCATCAATTATCATCACCAAATAATAAAGTCGGGCCTCACCAATCAGGAGTTGCTTTGACATGCAGGAAGAGGCAGTCTGAGCATACCGCGAGTGATTTCCTTCATTTGCCAGTGCTCCGGCTGCCCTCTCCTGCCTCTCTGGCTGCCCTCTCCTGTCTCCCCTGCTAAAACCCGCATTCGTGGTTTTTCAACATTCGCAGGGGTTCCTGGAACGGAACCCCCACGAATATTGGGGGAGTACTGTACTTGATGACAAGTCTTTATTTCAATCAAAAGCATTGTGAAGATGTGATGTGCCTGTATAGTAAGGGAACAAGGACCCAACATGGTCCGTGTTTCGACCAAAGCGTCTTCCTCAGGGGTCAAATTAGTTCCTGAAAAGTCACACAAACATCATTCAAATGAACCGGAACGCGTGGTGAAGCGTAGATGCCAGGAGGAGCTGCGTATTAACTGGTGGCTGATAGAGAAAGATCACCCATGTAGCAGAAACATGATGTCATTGGAATGCAAAAGATACACCATTAACTTTGTGTAATGGGGCTCCATGGATGACGTCACCCACATGTCCTGCTTGTCCTGGGATAAGGGGTAAATACTCCTGATGCAGAGCTATGCAAAACAAATGCTTTCAAGGACTCTTGTTGAGTATATTGAATGGAAAGTGAGTGATCTGCACTTGGAGGGCGAACTGATACAAACGTTTAGTAGACTGATCGGCAGAGGACAGATTTCCAGGGAACTGCATCACCTACCTGAGAGCTAAGTACAGCTAGATGACTGTTATTGATATTTTTGACCTTTTTTGGCAGTTCAGCACCTAATGTAGACTTTTGTTCTTTTTGTATCGAGTGCACCTGTATGAGTTAATTAAAAGGAGCCATTTTGTGGGGAGGGAGTTTTTTTCTCTCTGGCCTGTTTCCGGAGCGGACCAATGATTAGAACAATTGACTCTTTAGTGGAGGTATATGCTCCCCGAGTATCAATTCCTTCGGGATTTGAGGTCCACTTGTTTATTGTTTGATGCACTCGTGGGGTTACTCGACACAAAAAGTAGGAGACATTGAGGCCCTGATTCTATAAAGGGCGCCTAAATCATACCTAAAGTTAGGCGTGCTTTAGGCATCCAATCTAAGTAGTTAATGAGCCAATTAAGGGTCTTAACAAGCGATAATTGGTACTTAGGCGTCCAAAGGACGTAAACGGTGCCTAACTAGATGCATTTTGCAGAATCAGGGCCTGAGTGTTTGTCTTTACCTTTAGTATTTTGGTCTTCTTTAACCTGGAACTCTAGATCATTTATTATTTTATTGCCCTTTTATTAATTGTTTTTGGAAATTGATCTGGAGTCAAATAAATTGTATGTTGGAAAATCATGTAGCCCTGTCCTATGACACAATTTTATTTGGGGTGTCTATGAGGGCTAAGTGTTAGTTATCCTCTAATAATAACAAGCTTTTAATGATTTTAACAGGAGTTGCCATTCAACAAATAACATACAACTGGAAGGATTATAGAGGGTTAAATTACTTTTGGTGGAGTTCGGTGTGTCATATGTATGAAATGGAAAAAACATTGGCAATTAAAAAAGGATATTTTAATAAATTTAAAGATGTTTGGGGGCCATTAATAGATTATTATAGTAAATAGATTATTGTAATAAATAAATTGTATTTAACCCCATTTATTATGTATGTGTGGAGGGTGGAGGGTGGGGGGTGGGGGGGTTAAAAGTGTTGGATATTTATAAAGATGTATGTATGGGGTTGAGGGAGATAATTCTTGTGGTGTGAAATTTGTAATAATTTCAAGTGGAAATGTATATTATGAAGTGATTTATTGTACACTTGTTTGAAAATTTATAATGAATAAAGAAATTTAAAAAAAAAAAAAAAAGTATTTTGGTCTTCCTTCCCCAAGTCTTCTATATATTTGGGGTAAATATTATGCCATTGGAGGGGAAGTTTGGACCTACCATTCATATTTTTATAATACAGTTTTATTTTTTCTTCTGTTTCTTGCAAATGGTATGGATAGTTTCTTGACTGGTTGGTAATGGATACAAATAAGGAATCTGCCCATTTCTTTAAGAGAGAGACTGAATTTTATAAAAGTTTGCATTTCATTTGCACAGCGAAACAATTATTTATCTTTGTAGCATAATGAAAACCAACTATGCACCTACCTTCTGGAAGCTTCAACTAGTGCCTTCTCATCTGGTGAGGAAGCATAATATTCCAGGTGGGAGGATATTCCATTAGCATGTAAAAAGCCATCTCGGAGGCCATCCGGCTGATCATTACTGATTTGCACAGTGTGGCAAAGTGACACAGCTTTGAGGAAACGTTGCTCCTCTTCATTCTACAAAGACCAGCAAAAGCAGTGCTAGAACAATTGTACGGCTGGGATTTTCTTTAGGCAGGCACAGGTTAAATAGAATGTCAGCAGGCCGAGAACCAGGGAAGCCCAGGTTCAAGTCCCGCTTCTCCCAATCATGCTCCTTGTGATCCTGAGTAGATAATGACATGGACACAAATTTGTCTCCATCCTCGCAGAACTCAAGTTCCCCATCCCATCCCCACAAGTTTTGTCGCTGTCCCTGCCCCCATTCCTGTAAGCTCTGCCTTAACTGCACAAGCCTCGAACACTTATGATTTTATACTGTTTGAGGCTTATGCAGATGAGGACAGAGCTTGCAGGAATGGGGCAAGGACAGGAAAAGAACTCGCTGGGATGGGAAAATGAGTTCCCGCGGGGACGGGGGAAAATTTGTCCCCGTGTCATTCTCTAATCCTGAGCAAGTCACTTCCCCCTCCACTGCCTCAAATACAAACATACCCTCTCATTTACGAAGCTCAACAAGAGGATACCAAAAGTGGAGCTACAAACAACAGGAAACCTCACTAAGGTTATATTTGATAGTGCTTAATTATAAAATCTGTGCATAAAACTTATGTGGTACAGTTATGTCTGCCTCCAAAACAGCGGGGGAGGGTTCAGGAAGGCAACTTTATACAACGTAAGTGCAACAGATATGCCTTTTTTATTATTATGTATGTTTTAACTGTAATCCATTTTGTACAGTCATTTTGACTGAAAAGATAGCGTATGCATTTTAAAATTAAAATGATATGTCTTCATGGTACAGGGTCGCTGTTATAAAATTATCCTTGTAGGCGCAGATTCCATATTTGTTGCTGAAAATCAGTGTGGGGAAAAAATCCATGTTATGTTGATCAAGTTTTCTATTCCCCCTTTACCTATTCAGTTCAAGGTCGGATTATATTACAAGAAGTTGGGTCACTTACCCGGGAAGTTACAATGGACAGTTTGACATGGACATTCAATAGGATTTCAAGTACAGGCAGTTAGATTATAGTTACAAATTCAAGTAGGTCTTCGTCGGCTCATCGTTATGTCCCAGGAGTTGCATTAGACAGTTTAGAAATGGGCTTTTACAATTACCATTTCAGTTACTTTAGAATTGGCTCCCTGGCTTGGCACAGAAATGCTTTTAAAAGTTTTCTGAACCTGAGATAATGGTCACAAGTGCTATTCTAAATACCATGCCTAAAATTAGTGTCGATAATTGTTAGTGACCAATTATCAGTGCCGATTAACTCATTAAACAATTAAGCTGTGCGCACAATTTGGCCATATATAGAATCTGGGGAATAGTGACTGGCGTTTCGCCTTTAGAAGAAATGGTCCTTCCTCTCTCTCCATGCATATAGCACCAATCCAGCTGCAAATAAAAATTTCCATTTGCTAGTCCTTCTAATTACTGCTCCATTTCTAAAATTAGTTTTCAGAAAAGGAAGTGAAAATGGTCAATTTGCTGGCCCTATTTGGAATCTCACCACTTTTTTGTTTTTAGGTAATTTTGGCCAAACTGGCTTCTGTCTGCTATTAAGCTTTACCTATCAGCCCACCTTCAACACTCTCTCCAAGCCCTTACTATCTCATTTGCTTTCTTTACCAGATTGTAAACTCAGGGAAGGGAACTGTTGTACTCTTATCTGTAGTGTTGTGTACATTTTAAGTGTAGCAGGAAAAAGAAGGTCGTCACGTAAGAGGCAGAGTGTCAAGGAAACAAGACTATATGTCGTCATCTACTCCAGGAAAGAGCAACAACGGTCCTCAAGAGCCATGATCTATTTGGGTTTTCAAGACTTCCACAATGGATATGCATGAGATTATATACAATGGAAGCAGTCCATGTAAATCAAATAGATCTCATGTACATAGTGGGAACTCCTATTTTATAAATGAGAGTTTTATTTATTGTTGGGTTATTGAGCTCTGTCTGAAGTCCTTAAAACTAACTGCACAGTGACAAATTTGAGCTTTTATAAAATGGTTTTCCAAAGCATGTAAGTAGCTTCACATGCTGAGGAAAGCTAGATCCTACTTCAGCCAACAACACTTTGCCATCCTTGTCCAATCCATCATCCTGTCCAAACTAGATTACTGCAACGCCATCTACTTAAATCTATCAAAAAAAGTATTCTAAGACTCCAGCTAATCCAGAATACTGCAGCCAAACTGATCTTCTCAAAACGCAAGTCTGACCATGCCTCCCCACTCCTTGCCAAACTTCATTGGCTCCCAATAATCTTCAGAATCCATTTCAAATGTTCCTGCCTGGCTTTCAAGATCATTCACGGAATCCTGCCTCCTCTTATCCCACTGTCTTTCAACTCCTCCAGTCCCGACTCCTCCAGAACTGCCCAAAGGCTTAAACTAGCCTTCCCCTCTCCACGCAGCATCCACTATTCAGGCAAACTGGGAAAATCCCTTCTCTTCAAAATCACAGGTCTTTGGAACAACCTCACCACCCCGCTGCGGAACCTGAGCTCCCTTCGGTTATTCCGCAAACAACTGAAAACCTGGCTTTTCAGCAAATTGTAGCTCTATCCTTCCCCCCTTTCTCTCCCCCCTTCTACACATAAGTTCATGTAATCCTTTTTCTTCTTCTCTACCCACTATTTTAAGTTCTTGTAAACCGTGTCGAGCTCCATTCTCATGGAGATGATGCGGTATATAAACTTAAGGTTTAGATTAGATTAGATTAGCTCAAGTAAAACCTTTACCAAAATTTGCCTGGTTCCATCTGGGCAGTCCTCTGTCATGCCTTCTGCGACCAGCCTGCCGTTGATCTCTTGGTATTTAATGCCATTTACGGAGCATTCACGAAACTGCATCTCATTTTCTGTCAGCGTACCAGTTTTATCTGTAAATACGTACTCCACCTGCACAAAAGGTTAATTCAACAATTAATTTAGTTTGACAAAGTTCATTGCCAACTGACCAAGTTTGGTTTTCAGCTACAGATCTGCTTTTTGCTCCTGTTTCATATACAATGGATGTTATTCCTGGTTCTAATGTCTACAAAATATGAATATATGAATGCATACTTTACCTTTCTCACTCCTTTTCACAAAACTCACAATCTGCAATATTGTTTATACGTCAATAATTCAACCACCTCAATTTCAAGTCTCACAGTCTTAATTGAAATAATGTTTTACCTGTCCCAGCTCTTCATTCAGGTCAGACGTGTTTACTTGTGCTCTCTGGTTCGTCTCTTCATGATAAAGATCAAGATCCCAGCCAATAAAAAAGGACCCAAGGAATTTCTGCATTTCCACTGTCACATACAGTGATATAGGGATGATGAAATTGTACAGAACCAGGAATGCAAGGAAATCGGAAATGAATTTGAGAATCTGCAAGAGAGGGATAGGAAGAAAAATTAAATAGATTCTTCGCTATGGAATAACCACCTCCCCTTCCCCAGCCACCTTAAAATTGTCTACAGCAAGCCATGTACTTGTTAGAACAAACCCCCCCTCCAAACTCAACCATCTCCAAGATTAGAAAAAAGAAAATCATTGCCTTCTCGGCCATTCAGGTTCTAAGACAGGAGTGTCCAACCTTTTGGCTTTCCTGGGCCACATTGGCCGAAAAAAATTTTTCTGGGGCCACGCAAACACTGCAGCAAGACAGGAGGGAGCCAGCATGATGGTAAACACCCGGGAGCAGCAGAGGAAAACACTGCATCGCCCTCGAGCAGGGACCCACAAAATACTTCACGGGGCTGCACATGGCCCTCGGGCCGCAGGTTGGACACCCCTGTTCTAAGAGGTGTTATACTAAATAGGAAATGGAACTTGTCCATGTGCCTATAGGGCTAGAGCTTAACCAATGTTTTGCATGCCTATTTGATGCCAATACCAAACCATCATGGACTCTTTACAAAGTACTCTGGACATTTGACAATGCTGCATAGTCAAGCGCTGCTGCTCGGTACTGAGAGGCATCCTTCTCGCGAAAATTCGTGGAGCCAGTAAGGATGCCTCCTTACTCTTTTCAAGGGAGAAGAGGCCCAGTTTCTCCAATCTCTCACTGTACGGCAACTCCTCCAGCCCCTTAACCATTTTTGTCACTCTTCTCTGGACTCTTTCGAGTAGTACCATGTCCTTCTTCATGTACGGCGACCAGTGCTGGACGCAGTACTCCAGGTAAGGGAGCATCTTGGCCCGGTACAACGGCATGATAACCTTCTCCGATCTGTTCGTGATCCCGTTCTTTATCATTCTGTTCGCCATTTTCGCCACCACCACACATTGCGCGGACGGCTTCATCGACTTGTCCATCAGAACTCCCAAGTTCTGATAAACTGGTACTTTTGATGATTCTGACATGTCTATTTTGTCTTTGCTATTATTTGTTTTAATTATGTATGTATGGTTGTAATCCGCCTTGTTTAAAGGTGGCATATAAATAAACTATAAGCATAACATAACATTTCTATACCGCAAAACCATGTGGATCCTTGCGGTTTACAGTTAGCAAAGAGAAAGCTGAACTTCAAACAGTGAATTATAAATTGAATATTACATAAATGACCAGTTATAAGAATTTATCATATAAATAAGTTTCTAACAATTTTCTGAAAAGACATGGAAGTGGAAAATAATTGGCGAAAGGAGGAATCCCAAATGGCTGCTTGATACGAAAGCAATCTATTATGAAATTTTTTATAACGACATCCCCTGGCTAATGGAAAATCAAATATTGTTAATATATGTGAGGAACGTCAAACCCTAGAAAAATTAAAATGATCAACTAGGTACCCTGGAGCAATGCCATGCACTAACTACCTTGTAACATAAACATCCCAACTTAATCACCTCTCTGGCCTCAATAGGAAGTCAGTCTAGCTCTATAATATAAAGTTAAATTATCTGATTAATGTACTGCGGTGTTTTGTAATAACTATGTGGTATTTATGAGCAGCTAACTACAATATGCAGACCATGTCTATTCTTTGCCTACAACCTGCTCTCTAATGCAGCAGACAGTTAGAACAGGATTTTTAGGCCACTAGCTGTTTATCGCATGAAATAGCCGTTTCCGGCCTGTGCTAACTGCTTTAATAAACAGGCCCTAAAGTCTCATCAATGTTTTGAACAGAGGTATCACCTTGTTTCTGCTCCCTTCATGTATCCTAATATTCCAGTAGCGCTCTCAATTGCATTAATACATATTAGCAACCTTAAATTTCATCAGTAAAAAGTAAGAACTAAAGAAATGGTTCAGATATTTAAAAGTAACCTATATAGTCCTGCATCCAAATTTATTATATACTATTTAGAGGTAAACTGTTTCAGGACAAGCAACCCACCTTGCTACTATTTTTCTCTTGATCTGTCTTTTGGTTATACCAAGGGTCATCCCATTTCTCTTCAGCCTGATAGGCATACTTCAAGATGGTACTCAAACTGGCCTCAAAAAGGAGGATTATTAAATAAATAATCAAAAATGTGTTCATGGATCTATAAAGAACAAGAAGAGAGCCAATTTCAGAGAGATTTCCTTTAGTCGGTTCTGATGAAGATAAAATATTAAAGAATTTTTAAGTTGGCTACATCTTCAGTTCAAATGTTTTCAAATGACAAAATGAAAAACAAACAACTGCCATCAAGAAGTGTTTAAAAAAAAAAAAAACACCCCATAACGCAAAACTTCCTCATCTTCTAAAAGCAAAGAAAGTTTTGCAAAGCTGCTCGATTTCAGGGGAAAAACATGTTATGAAAAGCTTGAAAACAATGATGTAAAATGTCACCAGGTTTGAAGAAACACAATGTTCCCTTTGGTTATGTCTTTAATCTGCAGAACATTGCAGTCTATGCAACACTCTATTTGTCCTGCCATGTACAAACAGGATTGTTAATCACAGCCTTAATTCCTTCACATAGCTGCGTTCTGAGCATTCGAGTGCTAAATTTGTCATCTGTGGGCTCCAATGAAGAGCAACATATACTGTACACCACAACAACTCATTATGGTAACAGACGGCAGTCCTGTTCCTTGTCAAAATGGATTTCCTTCACCACAAAACACCCAAACAGCCACACAATTCATTCTAAAAATACAGTATTTTTTAAACAGACCAGAGTACCAGACAAAAACAAAGTGACAGTGGCTGCAAAACTTGCTATATTTCAGACTCTAGAAATATATATTTTAAAACACAAGGCAAGTTACAGTTGGCTTGTAAACGTGGTTCATAATAGATAAGAGTTGTGTGTTATTTTCCAGGTTTATTTGTAAAAAAAAAGCTATATTTTATGCTGTGTCTGTCCTAAATGTCAGCAAGGCTGAAACGTTCCCCTAGCTTGCTGGCATATTTACACCGAAACAAAAAAGCATTGACAGTGCCTGATATTAGATTCTCATAGGGCTCCTTTTACAAAGGTCAAGTTTCAAGTTTATTAGGATTTTATATACCGGACACCAGGCCGCCAAGTGGTATAAAATTTTATCTAATTATTTGAATAAGAAACCTAAAAATGGATTAAGGGATATTTGGAGCATTGAGATTAAGCATCAGATTAATGCATCTCAATGGCCACGTATTTGGTCTTGGAGAATTAAAGGTACGATGTCGGCATCTATTAGGCAAACATGATTTTTCTTGTTGCATGGAGCATTCTGGACCCCTACTAGATTACAAAAATTAGATTGCTCTAAGTCTAATAGGTGCTGGCATTGTAAAATTGAAGTTGGAACTCTGGATCATCTTTTATTTTATTGTCCATATATTCAGGCATTTTGGTTATTAATATGGGATCAAGTTAACCTCTTTATGGAAAATCATGTGGCATTGTCATATGATACAGCTTTATTTGGAATGTGTATGAGAAATAAAAGCCAAATATCTGCAGTAAATAATAAGCTTTTGATGATCCTTACAGGAGTAGGGATACAACAAATAACATTGAATTGGAAAAAATGTTCTAGACTAAATTACAGCTTCTGGTGGAACTCGGTGTGTCATCTGTACAAAATGGAACATTTACTTGCAATACAAAATGGTCATTTTAACAGATTTAAAGATGTGTGGAGGCCAATAATAAATTATCATAATGATTAATGTTAATTTATTATTCTTTTTCCTTATATGATAATTGAAAGAATGGGGGATGGGGGATAGGTGGGTTATGATAATTTAATATATATCTGCATAATTTAATTGATTAATATACATAGGAATTATATTATTCATGTATAGATATGAGATGGGGGGTGGGATATAAATCTTTTAGTTATATATTGTTATGGAATTATCAAGTGATAATGTAATATGTTGTGTTCATATTTTAATGTACACTTGATGTATATGTTAAAATGAATAAAGATTTGGAAAAAAAAAAGGATTTTATATACCGCCTATCAAGGTTATCTAAGCGGTTTTTACAATCAGGTACTCAAACATTTTCCCTCTCTGTCCCGGTGGGCTCACAATCTAGCTAACGTACCTGGTGCGCTAGCGTTTTTGGCGCACGCACAAGATTAGTGCATGTTATAGCGCGCTAGCCAAAAAATTACCGCCTGCTTAAAAGGAGGCGGTAGCGGCTAGCGTGCGCTAAAACCGCTAGCGCACCTTTGTAGAAGGAGCCCATAGAGTATTCACGGGCCAAATGGTTAATTAATAAATAAATAAATATGAGACACCTCAGTACGGGCCTGGATCTGTATCGAGTGGCTTTTTTTGAGGCAGAGACTCATAGGTGACCAGCACCAGGTTTTAAAACCTAAATAAGCTCTGCCCCGTACATCATGTGGTCTCAGTTACCATAAGTGATAAATGTACTAAGTTGGTCAGTGAAAAGTTCTGAGAGAAAATAAAGAGAGGACGAAAAAGGCAACTCACAAAACCCTGCCCATAAAGTGCATTGATCAAAAAAGTGCAAAGTGCCTTCGTGTGCAAAAAGCGGAAAAATATAAAAAGTGTATATATATATATATATATATATGTGTGTGTGTCAGTGAATCTTATGTTTAAAAATGTTATTCATTCAAAAGTTCATCCATAAGAAAATTTCAGATGTAAAAATCAAAGCTACAAAGTCCCAGTTCATAATAAATAATTCATAAAAAACATTCAAAGGAATTAGATGTCCAAAGAGAAAACGCAGTTCAAATCAAATCATAATGCATTAATCCCTCATGTAAGAGTTCATTCGGTGTGAAGTAAACTTATCTGAATCCCAACGAGTACCTAAGAATGATTTAGTAGCTAGCATACAAAAGACCACCTCCACTGAAGTTTGCTTTTAGTCCATAGCAAGATGATGGAATAAGTTACATAATCTCCTCCTATCTCTTGAACTCTTTTTAATATGAGCAAGCAACTAACTGGAACAGAACAATTGAACTAGCTCAGCCACTGCTCTCAACAAAGAGTCAAAGACAACTTGGGAAAGGAAAGTTGAATTCTCTCTATACCGCTTAGGTACAATGAGCAAGGGAGATGGCAGAGGACATTAAAAAGCTATTTTTTTCCAGTTTGGATCTCTTCTCTATAGATTTCACACTCTCCTTTGAGATATTCTGATGAATGTCCCCTTTTTTTCAAATCCAGACTGCTGGGACCAAAACATTTTTGCAAGGACTGTTATGTTAGTTACTTATATATTGTTTATGAAACTCTTTTAATATTCATTTTTAAATGTTGTTTTTATTTATATACAGCATTTTATTGTAAACATGAAACTTAACTGAGATCTGTATAACTTTTCAACTGCCAACTTAATTACTATCCTTTCTGGGGCTAGTGAAGCTGTTTTAAAGTTATTCAGATGAAAACAGTTTTTTGAAATATATCACTGTAGTAAAACTTTCAATCATAACATTGCAAATCATTTTATGCCAATTTAGGGTACACAGTGGAGAGACGAAGGCATCTTCATCTTATTTGTTAGCTCTGTGAGTAGTATACCAATGCTTGACCAACCACTGGGCTCCTTGGCAGTAGTTTGTTCTGCCCACTAATGTCATCCTGAAGGTCAAACTTGGAAGTGCTTGCGAGAGAGGAGAAAGGCATATTCGCCCACTTGCGAGCTCTGGGAATGCCTTACCAAGGCTTGACCAACTATTGGTTTTCGGGTAACAGGCTGTTTGGTCCACTGATATCATCTTGGAGGCCGAACCAGGAAGTCAGAAGTGTTAGAGAATGACACAGGGAGAAATTTTTCCCCCGTCCCCATGGGAACTCATTTTCCCATCCTGGTGAGTTCTTTTCTTGTCCCTGCCCCATTCTCATCTGCAGAAGCCTCAAACACTTTAAAAGCATAAGTGTTTGAAGCTTGTGTGCTTAAGGCAGAGCTTACAGGAATGGGGGCAGGGACAGCGACAAAACTCACAGGAGAGGACGGTGAAATTGAGTTCCTGTGGGGATGAGGAAAATTTGTCCCCGTGTCATTCTCTAATAAGTGTCCATGATTCTGATGTGATGACATAAGCATGTGCTCGAATGGGTATGCCCAAAGAAGATTGCTCCTTTGGAGCATGGTGAAGGAGGAGAAAAAAGTTAGTATGTTATCCCTTGAAAGTAAGGTATTGTTATTTGCATCTTAATAGGTAAATGGGCTCTGCTGCTGTCCCCTGATGGTGTCTAGGTTGATAAGACTGGAACATTCAAGTGGTTTGAGGGTTCAGCTTAATTTTTAAACTGAAAAAGTCAGATCACATAACGCCTTACTATAGGGAATTCCTCTGGCTTCCTATTGAGACCAGGGTGTTTTTTTTAAGTTTGGTTGTTTATATTACAAGGTTTTATCTGGCCTGGCCCCAAGTTACTTAGTTGATCATTTTAAATTTCCTAACAACATGTGTTTTTGACTTTCCATTGGTCAAGGGCTGTAGTTACAAAATATATCATAAACAATTAAGGTCATTTCAGGGATACTGATTTTTGTAAACTACTCTTTACTTCTACCTCATATTTGAATTTCAGGACTTTGTTAAAAGCTTAGTTATTTGCAAAATTTTTGAATGATTAACTTTGTATTTCACTGTAAATGTTTCAGTCTCTTCTATTTGTTAAACTGCATAGATCTGAAAGGCATTGCGGTATACAAATATTAGATTATGTTTATGGGGTTCGGTGGTATCACTTGGCACCGAGGATCAAGCTACCCATCCATCATACATGGTTTCCTCAATTAGACAGAGGTGCTTGGGTTCCTTTATAGTTCCCCTGCTCCAGAACATCCAGGGCTCTCAATGTCCCTCTCCTTTGATTTTCTGCATCTGATGTTCCTTGGGTTTTTTAGAAGTCTAAGCAGAAGATATCGGTGAGGTGATATCTGGACAGCACTAACAAGAACTGAGCCCATTTTGAAGACGTGGATAACTCAGCTGGTGGACCTGAATAATAGACTACTACTGAAACATGGGTGTGTGCCTTTGAGTCTCAAATTTCCACTCTTTAGTTACTGAATCAAGGATGAAATTAGAGGCCATGAAAAATTAGTTTAGGACAAAAAACTTTTGACATTCCTAATTTTTCCACATACACATTTATTGTCAGGTTATATTCTGATTAGACAGGACATGGGGGAATCCATTGCTTTCCCTGGGATCAGTAGCATGGAGTGTTGTTATTGTTTGGGTTTCTGTCAGCTACATGTGGCCTGGAATGGCCACTGTTGGAAACAGGAAACTGGGCTAGATGGGACTACTGGTCTGACCCAGTATGGCTATTCTCATTGTTAATGCTATTTCCATAACAAATTGTTATTCTGTTCTTGTTAGCAACAGAAGAGCAGATAGCATAGCTGGTTTTAGGAAAGGTTTGGACAAGTTCCTGGAGGAAAAATCCATAGTCTGTTATTGAGAAAGACATGGGGGAAGCCATGAGACACTGCTTGCCCTGGATTGGTAGCATGGAATTATGCCACTCCTTGGTTCTGGCCAGGTACTAGCGACCTGGATGGCCACCGTGAGAACGGGCTACTGGGCTTGATGGACTACTGGTCTGATCCAGTAAAGCTATTCTTATGTTCTTAAGAGGGTGCTCTTGGCATATTGGCTTCCAATGGTACTTGTGATCTGACTAATCCTTAGGGTCACCTTCTTGGTAATGTTTTCTTTGGGGCAGGATAAGTCTTTAGTTAAGAAGTCTTACTTTAAGTATAAGGATTTATTACGAAGTGGCCAACATGTTCAGGTGTTTCCAGATGTAGTGAGAATCACTCAACTACGTCATTGAAGAGCAGATGACTTTTCCTAGGTGCAATTTTCTTTTTGAAATTACCTTGTAAAAAATGTTCTGTTCAATATGAGAATGCTAATCACATTTTCTTTGATCCCGCCCAACTGGAGAAAGTTTTGATTGACAAACAGGTTTAAATCCTTTTCTGCCGATAGCTGAAGTGATAGTGTTTAAGAAATATACAGGTCCTTGTAATGCGGGAGGGTCAGGTGAAGAAGTCTTTCCCTTTTTTCTCTAATCTTCTTATTAGTTTTTGTCTTTAGTACTGTTCTTCCTCTCTTCTAATGATGTGGATTAGGATAGAGCTGGGTACGTTTCTTTTCTTTTTGATTGGCTTGTTGAAGTATCTTTATGCCTTAGCTTTTTTTTTTTTTTTTTTTTTTACTGCATCTTCAAAAGACTATAATAAATTATAAAAAGGCACTAATTAACTTACTTTTCTACAGCAGATCGCTTCTGTGATTTACTTTTGTAATTTAATGCCATCTTTGTTTCCATACCTGTATACACAGCCACACCTGAAAAGCAAAAAGGAAAATTTAGGTTTCAATAAAAGTTGTGAGCTTTTAGTCTATGTGTAGACTGTCTGAATCGGTTCATAGACAACAGTGCGAAAGACAAAGGCGCGCCCGGACAATTGAGCGCAGCGCGGAGACGCGCGCCACTCAAAATTACTGTTTTTAGGGGCTCTGACGGGGGGGTTTGTTGGGGAACCCCCCCACTTTACTTAATAGACATCGCGCCGGCGTTATGGGGGGTTTGGGGGGTTGTAACCCTCCACATTTTACTGTAAACTTAACTTTTTCTCTAAAAATAGGGAAAAAGTGAAGTTTTCAGTAAAATGTGGGGGGTTACAACCCCCCAAACCCCCCACAACGCGGCGCGATGTCTATTAAGTAAAGTGGGGGGGGGTTCCCCCCACGCCCCCCGTCGGAGGCCTAAAAACAGTAATTTTGAGCGGCACGCACCTCCGCGCTGCGCTCAATTGTCTGGGCGCGCCTTTGTCCCGGCGTGCTTTTGACCTGACACCGTCTGAATCAACGTGTTCAAGGGGGTGCTGAAAAATTCTCAGCCCAACCACCTCCTTAAATTCTGAGCGTTATTTTGCCACTGTAGGTAAAGAGAGTTATTTTAATTTTGCAACGTGCCAAGGAAATTCAAGACTCAAAAGCCAGCAGGAAAGGTCATGGCCGCAGTGTTTTGGGATCAGAAAGGTGTTGTAATAACCATCTTCCAAGGGGCCAAACAGATAATGCAGAACACTACTATAACTTCCTGTGCCAATTAAAGGAGGCATTGAAAGAAAAAAGGAGAGGGAAGCTGCGGAAAGGAGTTCTCTTTTTGCAAGACAATGTACCTGCTCACAAAGCTGACATGGACAGGAGGGATGGGGGAGCTTTCCCGTCAAAATTCAAATTCATGACCAACAGACTTCCCTGTTCTCAATTAGGTCAGCCCAACAAACCTTCCCGCCAAAAATTCAAATTTCTTGACCCACAGACTGCCCTGTATACAATCAGGTCCATGAACCCACTATATAAAAAGACACACTGCAGATCCTGAAGAAAGCCACAACATGATGGCTAAAACGTCAAGTTCTTTCTACACAGATGCAGCGAGACCCAGAAACCTGCTAAATCATAACGCCAGTCGTGGAAGCCTAAGAGAACATGCTCCTATCTCAGAGTTCATCTGTACTGACTGACTTGAGAACCTAAACGTGCCAGACTTGTTGAGATGTCCTTGTTAAAATGGTTCTCCCAGCAGTCAGCCTGTGTTTGCAGTTCCTGGGACTGGAGGATAATCTCCCATGGGTTTAGCAAACTCTGATAATCACCAGTGGGCCCTCTTTGGTTCATATTCACACACCCAAACTTAAGTTTTTGGTTTTGGCCGAAACTAGGTGTAGACTATTACCTTTGGTTTCGGCCACAAGTGTTTAGACCAGTGGTGTAACCAAGGGGGGCTTTGGGGTCTTGGACCCTCCTCTACCTTTGCTGGCAGAGATGCTGAAGCCCCTCCAACTAAATAAGTACAACGCCTATGCTGCTCTTCTCTTCCTTGCACAGGTCCCTAATGCAAAACATGCATTAAGGAAGCAGAATGAGGACGACGGGACCAGCTTGGGTACTGTATTTATTTGGCTGGTGGAGCTTTGGCATACTCATTAGCAAAGGTATGTTTAGTGTGGGGGATGGGGGAGGAATGTATTGCTCCCCCCCCAAAAAAAAACCACCCTTGAGTGCACCCAAAATCAGAGGGCTGGATACAGCTTTGGTTTAGACAGTTTCAGTTTTGTATGAAACTAAAAAAGCAGTTTCTCTCTTGTTTAAATATTTTGTGCCCAAACCAAAGTCACCATTAGCGGACCTTTAACAAAAGTGCAGTGGTAACTCTTCCCAGATGGCAAAATGTACCATATAATCCATTCTGCAAAGGTGAAAGCTGTAAGAATGAGCAAGGCTAAAGCCGCCCAGCTAGGACAGGCCAAGGAGTAAAGGTGAAAATAGAAAAGAAGTCGAAATCAGACCTCATTGAAGTTCAGCAACAAATAATTTTAGTGCTAGTCAGAGTATTCAAGAATTTACCTACCAAAAATTTCTTTGGTGTTTTTTAAGCGTGCTCCTCTAAGTAATAAATTTTCAGGCCCAAGTGGTCTAAAACATAATATAAAGTATTTGTTATTGCTCAAAAAGATTTCACAACAGAACAAAAATGATTCCTCTATAAAAGGGATCTAGTGGTGATCTTGACTTTTTAATCCTCTTGAAAAGCTTATTTAGGGTATTTCTGAGTAGACAGACCCTTAAAGAGAATTTCCATAATCTGTGCACCCACATTTACATGCTCCACTTGCAGGTAAATTAATGGATTTAGTCAGTTCATTTTATAGCCCATCCTCCCCAGGAGAGAACGGGTTATAAGATGTTACAGAGAATTTATGACAGGTATCAATAATACATCTTCTATAGCAGGGGTATCAAAGTCCCTCCTCGAGGGCCGCAATCCAGTCGGGTTTTCAGGATCAACCCAATGAATATGCATGAGATCTATTTGCCTGCACTGCTTTCATTGTATGCTAATAGATCTCATGCATATTCATTGGGGAAATCCTGAAAACCCGACTGGATTGTGGCCCTCGAGAAGGAACTTTGACACCCCTGTTCTACAGCGAATCTAAGAACACACATGCTGCGGTAGGTGAGAGAACAAGTAATGGTTAACAGAAAGTCTCAGGTGCCCCATGTTACAGGCACGCTGTGTCTTGGTCACTTAAAGTCTGAGACCAGGAGCGTGCTGGTTCGTGAATAGTAGTGTCTTCAGTGCCTTTCGTGAAAACGCCAGTAGGGAGCATATAACTTACATAGCACATAAATGAAAGGGGGGCGTTATATGGGCGGGGCTACCACTTATGCTTATAACTTAGAGAACATTGTAAATTATGCCAGCCACATGGCTCCTGCCCCCATGTTTTTGTTATTTTTTTTTTTAATTCTTTATTCGTTTTCAAATTAAACAACAAGAGCACAAAAGAATATATTACAACAAATTATTCCAGAATAGCACTTTGATATCTGCCATATAAACATCTAGTAAAATCAATAACCCCCCCTACCACCCACCCTTCATCATATTTTCAATAAAAATATACACATATTATATATCATAGTATAACGTAATATGTAACATTATTTCTAACTCCCTCCCCCCTTTAGTGTGCTAAAAAAGAAAACGAAAAGGAGAAGAGAAGAAGTGATGACTATTCACTACAATATTTTGCCAATGGCCCCCATATTTTTATAAATTTAGTATATGTCCCTCTTTGTACTGCCCCCATGTTGTTTAATAACTATTTAGAAAATCCACTGTTTAAGTATCAGGGCTAAAAGCTGTGAACCACAGCAGTGCCAATGTTCCCTCTGATGCTGTCCTATGAGCACCAAGGAGAAAAGGGAAGAGATGCAGGATGTGTCAAACCAAATTTGATGGGACGATGGCTGACAGTTTTATGGAAGCCATCAACCCTGTGAGAATATGGATCAAACACTGGTTGGCAGGCAGGAAACAGAGGGTTGGAGTAAAAGGCCAATACTCAGACTGGCAATGGGTCACGAGCGGAGTTCCACAGGGGTCGGTGCTGGGACCTCTACTGTTCAATATATTTATTAACGATCTGGAGGCGGGGACAAAATGTGAGGTTATCAAATTTGCTGATGACACCAAACTCTGCAGCAGGGTTAGAAACACGGAAGACTGTGAAGACCTGCAAAGAGACCTAACGAGACTGGAAGACTGGGCAAAAAAGTGGCAAATGAGCTTTAACATAGAGAAATGCAAAGTCATGCATGTAGGGAAAAAGAACCCGATGTTCAGCTACAAAATGGGGGGAACACTGCTAGGGGTGAGTAACCTTGAAAGGGACCTGGGAGTGATGGTCGACACATCACTGAAACCATCGGCGCAGTGTGCGACAGCCTCAAAGAAAGCAAACAGAATGCTGGGCATCATCAAAAAGGGTATCACAACCAGGACGAAGGAAGTCATCATGCCGCTATATCGCGCAATGGTGTGCCCGCACCTGGAGTACTGTGTTCAATACTGGTCGCCATACCTCAAGAAGGACATGGCGGTACTTGAGGGAGTGCAGAGGAGGGCGACTAAACTGATAACAGGTATGGAAAATTTCTCATATGCTGACAGGTTAAAAATGCTGGGGCTGTTCTCCCTGGAGAAGAGGAGACTTAGAGGGGACATGATAGAAACCTTCAAAATCCTAAAGGGTATAGAGAAAGTAAATAAGGACAGATTCTTCAAACTGTGGGGAGCCACAAGCACTAGGGGTCACTCGGAGAAATTGAAAGGGGACAGGTTTAGAACAAATGCTAGGAAGTTCTTTTTTACCCAGAGGGTGGTGGACACATGGAACAAGCTTCTGGAGGAGGTGATAAGCCAGAACTCTGTACAGGGGTTCAAGGAAGGTTTGGATAGGTTCCTGGAGGATAAGGGGATAGAGGGGTACAGATAGAACTGGAGGTAGGTTATAGAAGTGGTCAGAAACCACTTCACAGGTCGCGGACCTGATGGGCCGCCGTGGGAGCGGACCGCTGGGCGAGATGGACCTCTGGTCTGACCCAGTGGAGGCAACTTCTTATGTTCTTATGTTTATGTTCTTAATATCAAAATACACAACATGTCATAAAGCAGGGGTGTCCAACCTGCGGCCCCGTGAAGTATTTTGTGCAGCCCCGATCGAGGGCGATGCAGTGTTTTCCTCTGCTGCCCCCATCTTGTCGGCTTCCTCCTCTGTCTTGCTGCAGCGTTTCTGCGGCCCCAGTCACATTTTTTCGGCCAATGCGGCCCGGGGAAGTCAAAAGGTTGGACACCCCTGTCATAAAGCAAAAGAATCATAAAGCATGATCTGATTACAAGCCAGATGTCCCAGCTCCTTACTTTACAATTTCTTCGGTGTGTTGAGTCAAAGTTATTCTTCCAATAAACCTGCAAAAACAACAACAAAAATTCCACTTCAGAATATTCCACAGTCTTTTGATGCCGACATTTTCAAGCCTATGCTCTTTATTTAGTGTGCAAAGGTCAAATCTTGTCTGTCAACCACATGGTGAAATAAATCATCACAATTAATTCAACTTAACTGATTGACAAATGCACAACTGCAAACTGCACTGGGGCATCACATGACCAACACGAAAGGAAAGGGGGGAATCAAACATAACACTTTAGAAGCACTTTATTACATTATGATGGCCAAAACTGAGGCTGAACTTTATTGAAAGGTTTAGAAAGAAAGAAATGTCACAGGATTTTATAAATATTTAAAAATGACCTCCCCAAATTAATAGGAAGCCTGGAGCCTTTTTGATTGAACAGAAAATGAGAACACAGAAGTCCTACAGAGTTTCTGAGGAACCTTCAACACACAGAAAAGGAAGACAGGCCAATATATACAACCAAATATGAATGAGTAGGTGCTGAAAAATTCTCAGTCCAACCAACTTCCTAAATTCTGAGCACAATTTTCCCACTGTAGCTGAAAAGAGCGTTATTTTATTTTGCAAAGTACCAACTTGCAGGAATCGTAATGCTACGTTTTGACATTGTTTCAGATCATTGATTGAACCATGTCAATGAAAAGTGTAGACTTTTCAAGTGTGGAACTCCAAGTCGTCATGAAGTTTGTATTCCTGCAGAAGAGAACTCCAAAAGAAATCCATGACTGTATGATGCAAACATTGAGTGACAAATACAGTGGTACCTCGGTTTACGAGTGCACCGGTTTGCGAGTGTTTTGCAAGACGAGCAAAACATTCGCAAACTTGGTGCCTCATAAACCGAGCTTGCCTCGCTGTACGAGCGCCCCCCCCCCCCCCCGGCGAACCGGCACCTTCCCCCCCCCCGCGATCCAGCACTCCCCCCCGCTGCAACCTGAGATCCTCCAACCCACCCGAACTTTCTTCTTACTTCCAGTGTAGCCTCCGGATCGGCACTGGCACCGGCACCAGCATGTCCTGTGCGTTGGTGCCGGTGCCCGAAAATCTGCTTCCTGTGCCGGGCCTTGAGCATGCGCGCATGCTCAAGGCCCGGCACAGGAAGCAGATTTTCGGGCACCGGCACCAACGGGACATGCTGGTGCCGATGCGGAGGCTACACTGGAAGTAAGAAGAGGGTTCGGGTGGGTTGGGGGATCTCAGGTCGCGGCGGGGGGGGTGTGCCGGTGGTGGCGGGGGGGGGGGGTGCCCGATGGCGGCGGGGAGGTGCCGGATTGCGGGGGGGAGGGTGCCGGTTTGCGGGGGGGGAGGGTGCCGGTTCTTGTAGGGGGGAGGCAGCGCTGCTGGCCTCGGGGGGGGGAAGGTGGGGGATGGGAACATATCAAAGCAAGTTTCCCTTACTTCCTATGGGGAAACTTGCTTTGATATACGAGCATTTTAGATTACGAGCATGCTCCTGGAACGGATTATGCTCGTAATCCAAGGTACCACTGTACTCCACAGTGAAGATGTGGTGTGCAAACTTTCAGCATGGAGATCGAGATTGAAGATACTGCAAGGTCTGGGAGGCCTCAAACAGTGTCAACTCCTGAAATTGTTGACCATGGCCATGACCTGATTTTGGCAGATTGGTGAATGTCAGCTAAAACAATTGCCGAGACACTACAGATATCCAGGGAATGAGTTGATTGTATAATCCATTAGCAGCTGGTGTGCAGAAGTTGTCAGCCAAGTGGATGCCCAAATAGTTGAATGCTGACAAGAAACAACGTTGAGTGGACACTTCCAAGTTGATTTTGCAGCATTTTCAGTGAGCTGGTATCAACATTTTGGAACAACTAGTTACTGTTGTGAAACGTGGTTACACTACTATGATCCTGAGACAAAACAACAGTCCACAGAATGACAGCACTCAGGTTCTCCAAGGCCAAGGAAATTCAAGATCCAAAAGTCAGCAGGAAGAGTGTTTTGGGAACAGGAAGGTGCTGTAATGACCATCTTCCAAGGGACCAAACAGTACTACTGTAACTTGCTGTGCTGTGCTGATTAAAGGAGGCATTGAAAGAAAAAAGGAGAAGGAAGCTGCGGCAAGGAGTTCTCTATTTGCAAGACAAGGCACCTACTCACAAGGCTGGCAAAATGATGGATGTTTTGACACAGTGCATAGACTATCCCCCCTACTTACCAGACTATTTTCTGTTGCCAAACCTTAAAAAGAGTTTGAAAGGGTGACAATTTTCGAGTGATTCAGAGGTGACTGCAGTAGTATTTCAGTGACCAGGTATCAGAGTATTTTTTTTTGAAGAGTTACAGAAACTTCAGACACGATGTGCCAAGTGAATATGTGAAATAACTTGTAAGTTTCATGGCTCCAAGCCATTCCCTTCTTGGTTGGGCTGAGAACTTTTCAGCACCCCCTCGTACGTCTGTCTGAAGGTGTTGCAGACTTCACTTGAGGTGATATTTTTCCACTGTGAAAGATGAATTGTGGCATAGTGAAGTATTCAGTCACCAGCACCTTGAAATTTTATCATGTGCATGATCCAATGAATTATCTATAGCTGTTCGGGCAATCAGCGATTGCTCTTTGACAAAAGTTGTAGAAGATAATAAATTTGCTATAGAAATGATTGACTTCTCTATTAGCTAATGTTCAAGTATGATTCGTACTGGAACTTAGCGCAATATAATATACTAGGTAGACTGTGAGGATAAAACAGACAAAGTTCCTGGAGGAGAAGTCCATAGTCTACTAGAGACAGACATGGGAGAAGTCGCTGCTTTCCCTGTGTTTGGTAGCATGGAATATTGCTACTATTTGGGGTTTTACCAGGTACTTGTGACTGGGTTTGGCCACTCCTGTAAACAGGATTCTGGGCTAGATGGACCATTGGTCTGACCCAGTATGGCTATTCTTATGTCCTTTTGTCAGCTAAGTCTAGGTCAATCAAGTCATTATGACATCACTGATGAGGCTGGCTCTTAAGCATTGGTGGAATGAGGTATTATGACATCACAATCTCAGCTCTGGAATGTTGCTGTTCTTTGGGATTCTGCAAGGTAATGTGACCTGGATTGACCACTGTTGGAAACAGGATTCTGACCTAGATGGACCATTGGTCTGACCCAGTATGGCTATTCTTATGTCCTTTTGTCAGCTAAGTCTAGGTCAATCAAGTCATTATGACATCACTGATGAGGCTGGCTCTTAAGCATTGGTGGAATGAGGTATTATGACATCACAATCTCAGCTCTGGAATGTTGCTGTTCTTTGGGATTCTGCAAGGTAATGTGACCTGGATTGGCCACTGTTGGAAACAGGATTCTGGGCTAGATGGATCATTGGTCTGACCCAGTACGGCTGTTCTTAACATTTTTTTTTTAATAGACAAACTAGAAAATGTGCAACTTTTGCAAGAACTTAGCAATGCAAGCACTGCTGGAATACCTGTATAGATCTGCTTCAGGCTGCTGACATTCTATAACGGCTATGAGGGTGTCCAGGTTGTCAACTGACTGTAACACTGCTGTTTCTCGAGCTGCAATGTGGGTCTAAAAACACAAAGAGAAATATTTTGTATTTCTAATTTCAGAGTTTTGGAGCGAGAACCGCCACACAAAGAAACAACTTTTATCTTGTAAAAGCTAGGCAGAGAACAGGTTGGTTGATACCTTATACAATAAATAGCTAAAGGTTTCTTTAGGACATGAAAACAGCCAGCAATGAAAGAAACAATAACCCCTTCTACTCAAAACATCTAAATGAACTACATTGACGAGAAAAAAAATGATGATAGTCCCCTAAATCCCCCCAGATAAATTTCTCCCACCCATTAACACAGTTACCCCACCCCCTCCTCTCCCCTATTCCTACCTAAGAACAAGAAGAAATAAAGAGGAAAAAGGGGAGAAAAAGGGGGGAGGGGGAATCAAAAGCAAATCTCCCAACTCTGTAAACCAGGGATCTCAAAGTCCCTCCTTGAGGGCCGCAATCCAGTCGGGTTTTCAGGATTTCCCCAGTGAATATGCATTGAAAGCAGTGCATGCACATCGATCGCAGGCATATTCATTGGGGAAATCCTGAAAACCCAACAGGATTGCGGCCCTCAAGGAGGGACTTTGAGACCCCTGCTTAAACCAAACGTGAGGAAAAGGTATCATGGTGAGGACCGTCTGCTGCGTTTACGCATAATTTAAAGAATAATAAACATCAAGAGCTCCTTTTACTGAGGTGCGCTAGCGTTTTTAGCGCACGCAGCATTTTAGCATGCGCTAAACCCACGCTACGCTTCTAGAACTAATGGCAGCTCAATGCTGGCGTTAAGGTCTAGCGCGCGCTATTCGGCGCATTAAGGCCCTAACGCACCTTTGTAAAAGGAGCCCTAAGAAATGCTATCCGTCTTGTTTTGGAGGAGTACTGTTGTAACGTCTGGAGGCTCGTGCTTGGTGTGTCTTGTTCCTGCAATCGGATTTCTTCCTTATTGGAGGGTTAGGATGGGTTAGTGGGGGAAGCATGCTCACGTTTGGTTTAAGCAGGGGTCTCAAAGTCCCTCCTTGAGGGCCGCAATCCAGTCGGGTTTTCAGGATTTCCCCAATGAATATGCATGAGATCGATGTGCATGCACGGCTTTCAATGCATATTCATTGGGGAAATCCTGAAAACCCGATTGGATTGCGGCCCTCAAGGAGGGACTTTGAGACCCCTGGTTTACAGAGTTGGGAGATTTGCTTTCGATTCCCCCTCCCCCCTTTTTCTTTCTTTTTCTCCCCTTTTTTCTCTTTATTTCTTCTTGTTCTTAGGTAGGAATAGCAGGTGGAGTCGGTAGATAAATGTTCCGACTCCGACTCCTCAGTTTTTTGTACTTCTGACTCCGACTCCGCGTGAAACAAGATCTTCATCCGCGTAAAAAGATGTTGTGCGTATGGTGGGAGAGCTTGGTTGGATGAATTTTTTCGAGTCTACCAACGAGGTATTGAAAACCTTGTTGAAAGTTGGAAATAAGTTGTAAACAACAACAAGGGAGAATACATTTATAAGTATTGGTGCTCCAAATTGTGCGTTGCGTGCCATGTAGTGAAGCTCGTGTTCGTTTTGCGGTTACGTGAGGCACTGCATGCATTGGTCTTTATTCTTACAGTAGAGAAGTCATTAATTATAACTTTTTGTGAATTGGGACATTTAAACTTGCTTTTTTAAAATTCCAATCTAAATTTAGTCGGAGTCGGTGCATTGTTTGGCAACTCCGACTCCAGGTACCCGAAATTTCCTCCGACTCCTCGACTCCGACTCCACAGCTCTGAGGAATAGTGAAGAGGAGGGGGTTGGGTAACTGTGTTAATGGGTGGGAGAAATTTATCTGGGGGGATTTAGGGGACTATCATCATTTTTTTTCTCGTCAATGTAGTACATTTAGATGTTTTGAGTAGAAGGGGTTATAGTTTCTTTCATTACTGGCTGTTTTCATGTCCTAAAGAAACCAGTTTGAATTTGCTTGGTGGGGAAGAGGTTAACTGACATTTCCTGGGTGTCATAAGAGTCCAGGCCCTTGGACAAGTTTGGCCTTTGTTACATTTATTTTTTAATTTTTTCCTCCTCTTCCCCAGGTAAAAGTTTAGGGGGTGAACTCTGGGTTGGTATTGGGTGGGGGTGGGGAAGGGAAGGTGATATTTTGTCAAAATGTTTGATGACTGAATTGATTACTGTGGACGATTCTTGTTTAATCTGGTACTATGCTTTGATTGGTGAAATTGAATTATGCGACATGTACTTGTCATCAATAAAAACTGTTTGAAACATAAGAAATACTATCTGACCTCAGACTAGCAAAACACTGAGTTCTTAAAACAGAACGCACCCTGCCTAACTCATTATTTCAGAATGTACCGCCAAATGTTGTGATAAAAGCCACTGGGCCTTAAAATATACGAGAGATTAAGGCTCATGCAGTGTTTTAGTACAGTATACCACAGATCTGGGCCAGTGAACCAAATGAGCTTTTATTTTTTAATTAGTTTTAATTATAACTGGAACCAGATAGCGGTGATGAATTCATGCAAGTACACCAAGCTCAGTAAAGGCCCTATCTTCTTTTAACCTCTTTACAGACAGAAAAGCACAGTTACTTACCGTAACAGGTGTTATCCAGGGACAGCAGGCAGATATTCTTGACTGATGGGTGACGGCACCGACGGAGCCCCGGTACAGACAATTTTAGAGTGATTGCACTCTAAGAACTTGGAAAGTTCTAGTAGGCCGCACCGCGCACGCGCGAGTGCCTTCCCGCCCGACGAAGGCGCGCGGTCCCCAGTTAGGATAAGCCAGCTAAGAAGCCAACCCGGGGAGGTGGGTGGGACGCAAGAATATCTGCCTGCTGTCCCTGGATAACACCTGTTACAGTAAGTAACTGTGCTTTATCCCAGGACAAGCAGGCAGCATATTCTTGACTGATGGGTGACCTCCAAGTTAACAAAAAGAGGGATGGAGGGAAGGTTGGCCATTAGGAAAACAAATTTTGTAAAACAGATTGGCCGAAGTGTCCATCCCGTCTGGAGAATGCATCCAGACAATAGTGAGATGTAAAAGTATGAACTGAGGACCAAGTAGCAGCCTTGCAGATTTCCTCAATGGAAGTGGAACAGAGGAAAGCTACAGACGCTGCCATAGCTCTAACCTTGTGGCCCGTGACAGAACCTTCCAGTGTCAGGCCCGACTGAGCATAACAGAATGAAACGCAAGCAGCAAGCCAATTGGATAGGGTGCGTTTAGATACAGGATGACCCAACTTGTTAGGATCAAAGGACAAAAACAGTTGAGGAGATGATCTGTGAGGTTTAGTGCGTTCAAGATAGTAAGCCAGAGCACGTTTACAGTCCAAGGTATGCAAAGCCTGTTCACCTGGATGAGAATGAGGCTTTGGAAAAAATACAGGTAGGACAATGGACTGATTAAGATGAAAGTCAGACACAACCTTAGGGAGAAACTTTGGATGTGTACGGAGGACCACCTTATCATGGTGAAAAACAGTGAAAGGTGGATCGGCCACTAGTGCATGCAGCTCACTGACCCTCCTGGCAGAAGTGAGAGCTATAAGGAAGACCACTTTCCAAGTAAGAAATTTGAAATGCGCTGTGGCCAAAGGTTCAAAAGGAGGCTTCATTAAAGCAGAAAGAACCACATTGAGATCCCAGACTACAGGAGGGGGCTTAAGAGGTGGTTTCACATTGAAAAGGCCCCTCATGAACCTAGAAACTAAAGGATGAGCCGAGAGGGGTTTTCCATGAATTGGCTCATGAAATGCAGCAATGGCACTAAGATGAACTCTGATGGAAGTAGATTTGAGACCAGAGTCAGACAAGGAAAGAAGATAGTCCAACACCATTTCCACTGCCAGAGACAAGGGATTATGGTGATGTAAGAGGCACCAGGAAGAAAACCGAGACCACTTCTGTTGATAACACTGAAGTGTGGCCGGTTTCCTGGAAGCATCAATGATAGAACGGACAGGTTGGGAAAGGAGTGAGTGAGCCGAAGTCAGCCCGAGAGATACCAAGCTGTCAGGTGCAGAGACTGTAAGCTGGGATGCAGTAGAGTCTGCTGATGCTGAGTAAGCAGTGAAGGAAACAGTGGAAGAAGTATGGGTTCCCTGGAACTGAGTTGAAGTAGAAGGGAGAACCAATGTTGCCTGGGCCACCGTGGAGCGATGAGAATCATGGTGGCTTGTTCCCTCTTGAGCTTGAACAATGTCCGCAGCATGAGCGGCAGAGGAGGAAATGCATATAGGAAGAGATTGGTCCAATCCAGGAGAAATGCATCGGGTGCCAGACGGTGAGGACAGTAGAGTCTGGAGCACAGTAGAGTCTGGAGCAAAACAGGGGCAGCTGAGAATTGTGAGGAGCTGCAAAAAGGTCCACTTGAGGAGTGCCCCATTGAGCGAAAATGGACTGGAGAGTCAAAGGGTCGAGAGTCCATTCGTGAGGTTGGAGAATTCTGCTGAGATTGTCTGCCAAGGAATTCTGTTCCCCTTGAATGTAGACACCCTTCAGGAATAAATGACGAGCTGTCGCCCAAGACCAAATCCGTTGGGCTTCCTGACACAACAGGCGAGAGCCCGTCCCTCCCTGTTTGTTGATGTAGTACATTGCAACTTGATTGTCTGTGCAAATGAGAAGTACTTGAGGAGAGAGAAGATGTTGAAAGGCCTTGAGGGCATAAAACATCGCTCGGAGTTCCAGGAAATTGATGTGGTGTTTCTTTTCCTGGGTAGTCCAAAACCCCTGAGTTTGGAATTCGTTCAGGTGAGCTCCCCAGTAATAAGGGGATGCATCTGTGGTGATCACAAAATGATGAGGAGGTAGATGGAACAATAGACCTCTGGATAGATTTGAAGATGTCAACCACCAAAGAAGCGACTGTCGAAGAGACGAGGTCACAGATATGTGTTGTGAACAAGGATCTGTCGCTTGTGACCACTGAGTCGCTAGGGTCCATTGAGGAGTACGCAGGTGGAGACGTGCAAAGGGTGTGACATGTACTGTGGAGGCCATGTGTCCCAAGAGCACCATCATGTGATTTGCAGAAATGGTAACCTGTTGACACACCTGCTGACAGAGATGAAGGATGGTGTGAAGGCGGTTTGATGGGAGAAACGCCCTCAACAGAACAGTGTCCAGAATGGGTCCAATGAATTGAAGTCGCTGAGTTGGAATGAGGTGCGACTTGGGTAGATTGATTTCGAACCCCAACAGTCGAAGGAAGTGAATGGTCTGATTGGTGGCAAGCAGAACCGCCTGAGGTGTATGAGCCTTGATCAGCCAGTCGTCCAGATAAGGGAAGACTTGAAAGTTGTGAGAGCGGAGATAGGCCGCTACCACAATCAGACATTTGGTGAACACCCCGGGCGAGGAGGCCAGACCGAAGGGTAGCACCTTGTACTGATAATGATGTTGGTTGATGAGAAAGCGTAGATATTGCCTGGACGTCAGATGGATAGGAATGTGTGTGTAAGCCTCCTTGAGATCGAGGGAGCATAGCCAGTCGCCCTGAGAGAGAAGAGGGTATAGGGTGGCAAGAGAGAGCATTTTGAACTTCTCCTTGACCAAACATTTGTTGAGATCTCTGAGATCTAATATTGGTCTGAGGTCTCCGGTCTTTTTGGGTACTAGAAAGTACCGGGAGTAAAATCCCTGGCCTCGCTGATCTTGAGGAACTTCTTCGATGGCATTGAGAAGAAGGAGGGATTGAACCTCTTGAGCGAGAAGGAGGGACTGAGACTTGTTGGAAGCAGACTCTTTTGGCAGGCCTAACGGCGGAGGAGTCTGGAAGTTGAGGGAGTAGCCGTGGGCTATGATAGAGAGCACCCACTGGTCGGTGGTGATTACTTCCCATCGAGAGTGAAAAATGTGAAGTCGACCTCCTATGGGTTGTGGAAGAGAACAGGAGGGCGGAAGACTGGCAATGCCCTGGAGAAGGGAGTCAAAAGGGCTGTGTCAGCTTAGTTTGAGGGGCAGGCTTTACGGTAGGCGGTTGTTGCTGACGAGCCTGTTGGTGCTGTTGGCGTTGCCTCCGAGGTTGAGGAGGATGAGGCTGAACCGGCCGAGCAGAAAACCTCCTCTGATACGATGGTTGTTGTCTAAATGGACGAGGAGGAGGAGGCTTCTTCTTATTTTTCAACAAGGTGTCCCACCGTGTCTCATGGGCAGAAAGCTTTTGAATGGTGGTATCCATGGATTCCCCAAACAGCTCATCCCCTAGGCAGGGAGCATTGGCAAGCCGGTCCTGGTGGTTCACATCCAGGTCTGAGACTCGAAGCCATGCCAATCGTCTCATCGCTACAGACATAGCAGTGGCCCGGGATGTCAGTTTAAAAGTATCATATATGGAACAGATCATAAACTTCCTGAGTTGTAAAAGGCTGGAGGTGCATTGTTGAAACGCATGAAGTTTGCGGTCTGGAATATACTTTTGAAAAGAGGCTACCTGTTGGATTAGATGTTTCAGGTAAAAAGAGAAGTGAAACGCGTAATTACCTGAACGGTTGGCCAACATTGCATTTTGGTAAAGTCGTTTCCCAAATTTATCCATGGTCTTGCCCTCTCTGCCAGGAGGGACAGAGGCATATACACTAGCTCCCGTAGATTTCTTCAGGGTGGACTCCACCAGCAGAGACTCATGGGGAAGCTGATGTTTGTCAAACCCTGGAATAGGAATCACTTTATAAAGTGATTCCAGTTTCCTAGGGGCTCCTGGAATAGTTAGAGGAGTTTCTAAATTCTTGTAAAAAGTTTCCCTCAAGATGTCATGGAGGGGTAACTTCAAAAATTCTTTGGGAGGTTGGTCAAAATCCAAAGCATCGAGAAATGCCTTGGATTTTTTAGAGTTAGACTCTAGAGGGATTGAAAGGGTGTCTGACATCTCCTTGAGAAACTTGGTGAAGGACGAGTGCTCTGGCTTACTAGCAGGATCCTGCACCGATGGATCATCCTCATCCGACGAATAATCTTCCTCGGTACCGAGGGGATCGTCAGAGTCATCCCACAAATCAGGGTCCCGTACCAATTGAAGACGGCCCTGAGAAAGGGGAGTAGAGGATTCGGTATGCTTGGTTTTGCTTACCGATTTCCCTGAACGGGTCGATACCGTACCTGGTGACTGTACAGCGGTACGGGTGTCAGAGAACGGTACCGGATCAGAAGCCGAGTAAGCAGTACGCCGAAGAGACTTTCGCTCTGCCGACAGAACAGGCATAGAGACGGAAGATATAGATTTCTGCGGTGCCGATAAGGTCGATGCCGATAAAAGAGGCTGGTCGACAATCGGCACCGAAGGCTCAGTAGGTACCGACACTGGAAGGTTCGGAGTCAGCAGAGCCGGAAGCAATTGCTGCAGTTGCTCCTTAAGTTGGACCTGTAGGATGGAGGCAATACGCTCATCCAAAGTCGGTCCCGATGGCACCGGTACCGCTTTTTTCTTGCACGGTACCTGCGGTGCAGCTCGACGCTCAGGCGAAGTCGATGCCGATGAAGAGGCAGTAACTTCAATGGGAGCGGAGCGCTTATGGGGCCGGCGCACAGTCTGCAGGACTTGGCTCACTGCATGTTCGACTGGCGGGCCGAGAACAGTAGGAGAAAGCTTCTTAGCCGGCTTACCTACGGGGTGCGACACCGGCGATGGATCTTGCAGTGCCGACACCACCGGTGTCGACTTGGAGGAAGTTGCAGGAGTCGATATCGGTGGAATTTCCATAGCGGTACCGAAAAGGATCCGCTGCTATATTTGACGATTTTTCAAAGTTCTCTTTTGAAGAGAACTACAGCGGGTGCACGTTTCTGCCCTATGGTCCGGACCCAGACACTGCAGGCACCACTTGTGCGGGTCGGATAAGGATATAGGGCGCGCACACCGCTGACACTTTTTAAAACCCGGTGAAGGGGGCATGAAGGGAAAAACGGCCGTAGCAAAATCGAAGCCCGAGGCTTCGATGGTGCCAACAGGCCCCTCCGGGGCCGACCGAAAGAAATCGAAAAAAATTGACTTTTTTTTTTTTACACAAACGAAATAAAATAAGAAAGAGAACAATTCTCGAAGAAAAATAACGCGCGAGCGGGAAGGCGAGTAACATGGAAAAAAATTTCCAACAGCCGTTGGAAACACACGTCTTCTTAGCTCCGCGGAAACTAAGAAACTGGGGACCGCGCGCCTTCGTCAGGCGGGAAGGCACTCGCGCACGTGCGGTGCAGCTTAACTAGAACTTTCTAAGTTCTTAGAGTACAATCACTCTAAAATTGTCCGTACCGGGGCTCCGTCGGTGCCGTCACCCATCAGTCAAGAATATGCTGCCTGCTTGTCCTGGGATAATATTGGTTTTGGAATTCTGTCAAAGCTGCCACCCTGCTATAATGAAACAAACCAGCCCATGCTGGATAATCATTTCCTCTTTTGAACTGGTTTCAGCTGAGCAACAGATTTTGCCTCTGACTGGCTAATAGTGTTCAGTGGTAGAGTTACGTTTTCAAAACTGAAATATTGTGAAACGGCAGTAAATATCAGGTTGCACAAACTGAGAAGTAGAAAGGGACATTCATGGTGGGGCTAAAACCACTGCTAGTTGGGGAGTGCATTCTTCGAGAGGACTCCCTTGACATAAATTAAGGTTAATAAAAAAATAAATTTTTGACTCAAAATAGCAGTCACGATATTTAATGACACTGGAGGCAAAAGGCCCTAGAAAAATATTAAACCTCTTGAAAAAATTCTGAAAATCAAAAAATGTTAATCAAGTTACCTCTGCAGTGCCAAAGACAGTATAGATTTATAGCCTGAGTGGAAACGTTGAGAACCAGAGTCTACCAACCTTAAGATTCGTTTCCCCATCCAGGCTAGCTGTGGTAGTATGACAAGAGCCGTCTGCTCTATCTGAAGACAGCAGCACCAAATCGGCAGGAAAAGTTTCATCTTTGGCTACTCTTACAATATCACCCACCTGAAAATATTAGGGATGAGGCAAAATCCTTGATTAGCATTTTAGAGTATATAAGCTTCCTATTCTTAAACTACACTTCTCCCTCCATATTCGCGGTTTCTGCATTCACGGTTTTTAGCTTGCTGGCTCCTCCCCCATAATTACATCAGCTTGCATAGAGAAAATCGCTTGTTCCCGGCACTTTCTTCACTGTTTTTTGCCTCTCCTTCAGGAACAGGCCAGGTCTCCCACCATGTTATTTGCGGTTTCACCATATTCACGATGGTTTTTAATAGAAAACAGTGAATAACATATGAAAAAGTTATTTGCGGTTTTTCTGTATTTGCGGTTCTGTTAATCCCCTATCACAGCAAATACGGAGGGAGAAGTGTATAACTTTAAATTTTTAATACTATTAATGCAAGCTTGCAGATCCATGATAGAGCAAAACATGATAGAGCCAATCACAACTAGGCGCGCTAGCCGATTTAGCGTGCGCTAAATGCTAACGCATCCATAGAATATAATGGACGCATTAGCATTTAGTGCACCTTAGTAAAAGACCCCCCCAGTCTTTTTTTTTTTTTATAAATCTTTATTCATTTTAAAGCCAAAAATAAGTGCAACATATTATAGAGTCATTTTATACTTTAACATCACTTAAATTCAATCAAAATTATATTCTATGACAGGGGTGTCAAAGTCCCTCCTCGAGGGCCGCAATTCAGTCGGGTTTTCAGGATTTCCCCAACAAATAGGCATGACATCTATTAGCATACAATGAAAGCAGTGCATGCAAATAGATCTCATGCATATTCATTGGGGAAATTCTGAAAACCCGATTGGATTGCGGCTCCCGAGGAGGGACTTTGACACCCCTGTTCTATGACAAATACATATCACGCCCCCCCCCACTACATATCCAACAATTTGCACTCAAATTAAAAATATATCTTCCCACCTTCCTCCCACCCTGGACATGTATTATCAATGGGCAAAATGAACAATCCCCCCCCCCCCGAGTCTTGATGTAATCTGAATTATTGGACATAAAAGGGGTTTCAAACTTGTACTCATTTAACTCCTTTGAGGGGGGGGTTTACCATGTGTCCAATGCAAGTGTACATATTGTTTGGTGATGGGACAAAAGCGCACTGGACAAAGCCGCGCTGACATTTCGGCCCAGACAATTGTGCGCAAGACTCCAGCATGCCGCTGTAAAAGTTCATTTTAAAGAGCTCCCACGGGGGTGTGTGGGGGGGAAAAAGTTAAGTTTCCTCTATAATGGTGGTTCCAACCCCCAAACCCCCCCCCCCAACGGCAGCGTGAACACTATTAAGTAAACTGGGAGGGGGTTCCCCCTCACACCCCCCGTCGGAGCTCTTTCAAATTAACTTTTCCGGCAGCATGCTACAGTCTTTCGCCCAACTGTCTGAGCTCAAATGTCGGCACGGCTTTGTCCCGTGCGCGAATGACTGTGAACCTATTTTTTTCCATAATTCAGCAGAGAAATTTGGGATTCTTTTAACAAATGTTAATCAACCACTGATGCAAATGGAGCAAAATTCTACTGCCAAAACAAAAATTGAAACACACTTAAAATAAGAGAGACTTTACTGAGGGGTCCTTTTATTAAGGTGCGCTAACCGATTTAGCATGCGCTAAACCAAGGCTGCCCAAGTCCAGTCCTCGAGATCTACTGGCAGGCCAGGTTTTCTGGATATCCACAATGAACATGCATGAGAGAGATTTGCATACCAAGAAGGCAGTGCAAGCAAATCTCTCTCATGCATATTCATTGTGGATATCCAGAAAACCTGGCCTGCCAGTAGATCTCGAGGACCGGACTTGGGCAGCCCTGCGCTAAACGCTACGGCGCCCATAGAATATAATGGATACCTTAGCATTTAGCGTGTGCTAAATCGGTTAGTGTGCTTCTGAATTCTGAAAATCAAAGTCATCTCTAAAGCAACAGTGTTCGATACCCACCCTAATATTTTTGGATCTGGTTTTCACAAGGCCACCACTTCGAACAACATATACTGGTGCTCCATTTACTTCATTGTCTGCTTTGTGCCTTAGCCAGTCCTCATAACCCTTGAGACACAAACACAGAAAGAGAAGAGTTTCTTCATAAGTGTAGTTCAGGTAATCTTTACTTAAACATACCCTTTCATCAGGGGCAATTTTCAAACCGCAATTTTCAGAGGGTAGGAAAGTATGGACTTTCCCTTTGAAAATCGCCATGGGGTACAAAACGGTTCATAGACAACGGCGCAAAAGACAAAGGCGCGCCCGGACAATTGAGCGCAGCGCGGAGGCACGCCGCTCAAAATTACTGTTTTTAGGGGCTCCGATGGTTTTTTTGGGGGGGAACCCCCCCACTTTACTTAATAGACATCGCGCCGGTGTTATGGGGGGTTTGGGGAGGTTGTAACCCTCCACATTTTACTGTAAACTTAACTTTTTCCCTAAAAACAGGGAAAAAGTGAAGTTTTTAGTAAAATGTGGGGGGGTCACAACCCCCCAAACCCCCCACAACGCGGCGCGATGTCTATTAAGTAAAGTGGGGGAGCCCTAAAAACAGTAATTTTGAGCGGCGCGCGCCTCCGCACTGCGCTCAATTGTCTGGGCGCGCCTTTGTCCCGGCGCGCTTTTGACCTGACACCGTACAAAACAGCCACAGAATTTTCCCGTTTTCTGCAAGAGGAGATTTTATTTTTTACTGGAATTTAGAAAACGTTTGAAAACTTACTTATTCTCTAGATTTTTGGGTAATTAAATTCCATGATGAAAGCTCGGTTGTAAGTAGATGTAATCTTTTGTAAACCGCATAGATCTGCAAGGTTATGCAGTCTAGAAGTCGATTTTTATGTTATGTTTTATGTTACATATGTAGAATCCTCTCAATGTAGCTACACTGCATTCTTTTGGCTGCACTGATGGTTAGCAATTTTCAACAGAGAGCTCACTAAATGTGATCTCTCTGTTCCACAGAAAGATGACAACTTATGGTCCTGCGTGATCATGCTCGGCAGTGAAGATACTCGTGCATGCGTGGTGAGAATGCTGGGCAGTGTTCAAAATGGGGCTCGATCAGATGACGTCACCCATCTGTGAGAATCACTTTTGTTTGTCCTCAGAGAAAATACTTTTTATCTGCAATGATTTACTTTGAAAATTAATCTCCCCATTTATAAACAGCATAAATATAAGAATATCATCCACTTTTCTTAATCTTCTGTGTCATTCAGCTATTGGGGAGAGCACTAATTTGGTTGAAAGACGGCTTTCATGTTCCAAGGGCAAACGTCATCTTAATTTCAAACCTGGATAACTTATAGCTTGCAATAATCAAGTTTTAGCACACAAAACACAGCAGAATATCAGGTTAAAACCTTGATTCGGAGTTAATAACTACCACGCCACCCCCCCTTGGACCAGATGGCCTTGCAAATTTCAATCCATTAAGCATAGCAGTTCAACACAAAGTGACTCAAATGTGGTTTTTCCTCTGACAATGTGGATTAAGAAATATGTAGGAATAGAATTATGGTTTATTTTGTTATATCCCTTTAACAAGGTGGGCTACAATACCACATTCAGATTAAGCATTACCAACAGCCATAAGACACACATGTATAAATGTCATCATCATACAAATTATCCAGTAGAAATGCTCAGCACCCACGTTTCATTTCACAAAAAAGATGTCAGTTTGTTCAAATCACAATTGTTGTGGCTGTTCAGGTCTTGCCAAGTTCGAACTTGAATGCACCAAGATCTGGACAACTGCAACAATCATGACACCAGCCTCTGAAGCCTACCAGAACTGCTTGCAGATCCTAGACCTCAACAACCTCAGGCGCTATTTTGTTTCTGGGATTATCGCGTCTTCCATTCTGCTGCTATTGTTTCCAATCCCTCATTCAAAAGGCTATATCCCTGCATCATGAGATACTGGATGTTACTTTTAGTCAGTTACATAGAATGTAATGACTGCATAGGTGCTTGAAACCATCCCCCCCCCCCCAATCTGTTCACATTTAATAAACTGCTGTTTTTGGCAAAAATTTAACAATTTTTCAACTTTCTTGTTGTGTCCCAGTAAATCCTAAACATTATCATCGCTGGAGAATACAGTGTGGAGTGCTGAAAACTGTTTGCATTTGCAAAGTAAATGCGCTTTACGCATTTCGTACCTGTTTTATGGCAGTTACTGTTATTACAAAGAACAATGGAAGTCCACTGGTCACAGGACTTGTAGGGGTATCTATCATAAGCTGAAAGAAATATATAAAACATTAGCACAATTTGCTTTTCTTGGTCACATGATCCCAAAAAACAATGTAGTAATCTAAACTCAGGAAAATAGATGTGACCCAGATAAATGCAAATAAAATTATCTTTTGCCTCCTGTTACATCTGCATGAAAGATGCTAAAATACTAGAGCTGTACTGAATAGCACACTTTACTGTACAGCCAAATATGAATAAAGAAAATTATTATTCAGTCAAATACAAATAATGGATATTGAGCTTTAACAAAACAAATAATATAAGAAGCAACCTGAAAGCAGAGATCAAGTATTTATTTCAGTAGGATTTAGAACAGTAGATACCCGAACTATTCATATTTGAATTTAAACCCATTATTTGGCCGAATATGAATAATGTATTTGGGGTATTATTAGGGGCTGAATTGAATTGAGTATTTGGTACAGCTCTACTAAATACTCCCTAGTAAAAAAAATCAGCCACTACTGTGCAAATATTGCATTTTTGTGCCAACAGGTTCCAGTAAAACGTGTAGAAAGCAAATCAAAATCACGATGGAATGATCTGGATCACCAAAAATTTATTCAATAACCAATGAGAGCAATTCCGAAAGAGGGTGCAATACAAACAGAGAGGGACCCAACACGGTCTGTGTTTCAACACAGAGGGGCTGATTCTATAAATGGCGCCGGCCACATGTCTATCACGCTTAGATGCTGTTTACAGAATTGCGGCTACTAGTGCCTATGTAAAAACTTAAAAGATACAAAAAGAGCAGTAGTAGTCAATAGGTTCTTAAAAGGGGAAGGGCAAAGCTGCATACATAACCACTTGCCAGCAAACAATTGTTTAAAAAATAACTTAAATTAATTTTTGAATTAATTCATTTCAAATGCTCCTGCCTGGCTTTCAAGATCATTCACAGCATCCTTCCGCCCCTAATCTCTCTATCCTTCCTCGCCCCGACACCAACTACCACCAGATCTGCCCACAGACATAAACTATCCTTCCCCTCTCTACACGGCATCCTCTACGCAGGTAAACTGGGTAGATCCCTCCTCTCCAAAATCACCGGCCTCTGGAACGACCTCACTGTCCCGCTGCGGAACCTGGACTCCCTCCAACTATTCCGAAAACAACTGAAAACCTGGCTTTTCTCTAGCATATAATAATCTCTTCTCCTGATTACATCCCCTCTTTTTATGCTTTGTAAACTCTTTCTCTTCTCTGTTCCCATATTTTTTAAACTCTGTAAACCGTGTCGAGCTCCACTTCAGTGGAGAAGATGCGGTATATAAACCTAAGGCTTAGTTTAGTTTAGAAGTAGGGTGTCCTCAGTGTGAGAGAGCGTTCAAACTAAACAGAGATATTTAAAATACATAAATCACACACGTTCATATATAGAGCAGGAAGTCCCAGCCAACTCCTAACAAAACCTCAGCACTTAGCTTAAAAATTCATCCGTTGGTCAGTAGTCAGACGAGGAGAGCAGTATTCCTACATAACCTCACAACCAGGTCCAGCTATTTGGAGAACGTGGGTTATGTAAAAACTTAGGGCTCCTTTTATCAAGCCGCGCTAGCGGGGTTAGTGCATCGGACATTTCATCACGCCGGCTAAAAAACTCACGCCTGCTCAATGCAGGCGTTAGTGGCTAGCGCGGCAGGCGGTTTAACGCGCGGTATTATGCGTGTTAAACCCCCCTACCGCAGCTTGATGAAAGGACCCCTTAGGCACCTGAAAAATTGGCAAGGGTTTTTGTTTTTTTGTTTCCATGAAATTTTATGGAAAAATTTTGTCAAAATACAGAAAGAAAAAAACAAATCAATATCAACATTATATCTTAATAACAATTCCAGTAGCGAAATTTCCATTACTACATAGTAGAGTCAAATAGAAATAAGAAAATAATTTCTCTTAGGTTGTGCTACAACCAAATAAAACAGGCAGAAAGATCATAAAAAAGGGGAGGAGGAGAGAAAAGAAAAGAAAAGGGGGGTGGGGGGTGGAAGGAACTTGTCTAACTTTGTCTTGAATCCCTGGAGGGTGTTTCCCCCTATAACAGCCTCCGGACGAGCGTTCCAGTTTTCCACTACTCTCTGGGTGAAGAAGAACTTCCTTATGTTTGTACAGAATCTATCCCCTTTTAATTTTAGAGAGTGCCCTCTCGTTCTCTCTACCTTGGAGAGGGTGAACAACCAGTCTTTATCTACTAAGTCTATTCCCTTCATTATCTTGAATGTTTCGATCATGTCCCCTCTCAGTCTCCTCTTTTCAAGGGAGAAGAGGCCCAGTTTCTCCAATCTCTCACTGTACAGCAACTCCTCCAGCCCCTTACCCATTTTGTCACTCTTCTCTGGACCCTTTCGAGTAATACCGTGTCCTTCTTCATGTACGGCGACCAATGCTGGACACAGTATTCCAGGTGGGGGCGTACCATGGCCCGGTACAGCAGAATGATAACCTTCTACGATCTGTTCATGATCCCCTTCTTAATCATTCCTAGCATTTTGTTTGCCCTTTTCGCCGCCGCTGCTCACTTGGGATATAAACTTAACAAGGTCCAGCAAACAAAACCTCATGACGTAGCAAAAATAAAATGTGTGTCTTGGAAAAGCATTTCATTCCTACTAAAAACAAGTTTTCCAGAATAATCAGTAAATGATCTTGTTCCCTTTCACTTGAAAAGCCAGCAACAGGATAAGGTCCAAAGTCTGCTTATAGATATCTCAGAAATTCAACTGTTTTAACGTCCTTTTAATTTTAAAGAGCTGCCCAACTATAAAAATGTTATCATTGTTCCCTCTAAATATGAGGATTTCAAAGCTATTTATACAAACTGACCAGTTTTTACCTCATTTAAAATCTTCTCTGTTACTCTATTACATTATGTTCTTAGAAATCAAATGTTCCTTTCACAGTATGGCAACAGCGCACAAGGCAGTCTAGTGATTAGAACAGCAGACAGTGAAGAAGGAGAACAAAAGGTTCAAACTCTGATTTTCCCAGTGATGTTACTTGTGACTTTACCAACCCACATCACCCTTGAATGTAAGCCCTCTTGGAAAGGCAGCTATCCACTGTACCTGAATGTGTAACTCGCCCAAAGCTCGGACTTGAAAAAAGGCGAGGAATCAAATTTAAAATGCAAATCCTACATCCAAAATAATAACTCCACCTAGCTTAGATGCTGTCAAAACAAGTAAATCTATGGATAGTTGGACCCTGAGTAGTAGACTTATTGATTAGTTACAATATAACTTACCTGAACAAGAAATATAATAAGAAAGTAGAAATTGGCTATTCTTCTGAACTGTTCAAATAGATTTTTAGGAACAAAATTCCATACTGTATACTAGAATAAAAAAGAAAAAAAAAACCATATTGTAACAAATGTTACATAGTATGTACAACATTGCATTAAATTACTGGAGAGCAATCTCAAAAGATTTCACATCACTAATAATAAAACCCTAAGGTTTCATTTTACCATCTCTGTAAATGATTTCCAACAAAGACTTTGAACCCGCACTTAATCTTCAGGTTAGAGAATGACATGGGGACAAATTTTTCCCCATCCCGTTCCCGTTAGTTTTGTCGCTGTCCCTGCCACATTCCTGTAAACTCTGCTTTAACTGCACAAGTTGCGGTCTGAGGCTTGTGCAGTTGAGGGTGGAGCTTGCAGGAAGGGGGAGGGACATGAAAAGAACTCATGGGGATGGGACAGGAAAATGAGTTCCCGTGGGGATGGGAAAAAATGTGTCCCCGTGTCATTCTCTACTGCAGGTACTGAAGCAGCCACAGCGCCAACTGGACTTGAATTTTCAAAAGGGAAACCAGAGTAGGGAATGTCTCCCTGAATATTTGATAATTTCTCGATAGGTTGGGATGACAAAGCGGTTACATTCAGTGGATCTGAGAGTTCTTAGTGGATTGCAGGTTATAAGCAGTCACATAAGGTAAGGTGGTTCCATTTGATTACAGTACTTTGAAAACCAGTAGCAGGATTTTTTTCTATTTTAAAAAAAATTAGTAAATTAAGATTTTTTTGTTTAAATCTTTATTGATTTTCAAACTTTGATAGTGCAATACAATTGGTAAATCATAAATACTGCATAGAACGCACTAATAACTACAATTATTACATTAAACAGTCATTTACTCCCACCCTCATCTTAATTATTAATACATATACAACTAATTTTTAATACAATAATACGTATGATGTGATTTCAATATTATAATTAAATAATTTAACTCCTCAAAGTACATTTCCCTCCCTGGATGTGTAAAGAAATCTAATGAAAAAGAAAGAAACATGACCCTTACAGTAATGCAACAAAAGTAGTCAATGGACTCCAGAGATCGGATGCTTTTCGGGGGCAAACAGCACAACATAAGACATCTGTTGATCCATTTCATCAGAAGGAAGCTTACTTTCCCAGCGATATGGAGGATATAAGATTGACAACTACAGTTTTGCAAGGCTGCATGAGCTCAGATAACTGCATCTTTTATGGGTTATGGAGTACAAAACAGTAACACAGGGAAAGAAACAATGACCTCTTTAATCAGTGGCTTCTAAGATTTATTTATCACCACAGTGTTGATATTCAGAGCAATTTAATCATCCAGAAACAGTTTCCGTTTGCCTATCTGGTGCCAACTGTTCATTTTCAGCAGTACTTAACCAGTCAGCACCGCTGAAAATAAGTGATTAGTGCTGAACTCAAAACCAGGTATTTTGGAGGCATTCCGAGGTGTTAAAAAGTTGTTAAAACACATGCGGACTGCTACCCCAAGTCCTTCCCAATTGGAGTCTTGGGATTCGTGACAGCTCTAGGCTTCGAGAAGTGTTTCCTCAGCACAGCGAGTGTGAGCCACCACTTCAATACCAGTTATTGCCTTCCCTCCTTTCACTCCACAGGTTCATCAAAAGCTGAATCTGTCCTTGCCATCTATTTCAGTGGTTCTTAAACCTATCCAGGGGGACCCTCAGCCAGTCAGGTTTCAAGATATCCATAATGAATATGTATAAATATATTAGCTTTCTGAGTTTTGAGATATCAATATATCATTTATTAATGAATTAAAGAGTCAAAAATTAATTTCATAAATTATCAACGTACAATAATTAAACCCAGGGAGGAAAAAGTACACACAAAAGAAAAACTGCATAACATTTTTGAATTCTCAACATATAAATTAAGAACCCAACATGGCCACGTTTCGCCATATGGCTGCATGTACAACAAAGCAAAAATTATGTGCTGCTAAAATATTATTCATCATAATTTAAAACAGATTTTAATTACATAAATACACCCCTACAAAATGTGCAATGAACTGAAGCTTACAAATGAACAAAGCTGTAAACACAAACACGCATTGATACATATATGAAAAATTGATTATATTGTATAAGTGATAATGCATATGTTTGTTTACAGTTTTGTTAACAATTTATAGGCTTAAGTTAATTGAACAGCACATTCTGTAGGTACATAGTAAAAACATATTCATTATAATTTAAACCACTACTTATCATTTCTATGTACATTACATTAACCAAGAGGAGACAATCCCTGCTTGCCAAACAGAACAACTGGCGTAGGGAACTACGAAGAGTGACAAAATAGCCATGGGTACTTTACAAGCTATATACACATTAATTAAATAACATAGTTTTATGCGATTGCTTTGTTGTAGATGCAGCCATACAGTGTTGGGGTTTTAATTTATAAACTGTGAATTCACATTTTTATATCAATTTTATTCTTATTTATAAGTTTTCCTTGCTGTGTTTAGCTCCTCTACTAGTTACACTATTAAATAAAATAACAACCCATACCTTGGATGATATGATTCTGTTGTCTGCAAATTTCTGGGGTGTGTAATGCCCATGTCGTGGAAACCGATTTGCTACATGTATTGTTCGGGTTTCACTAGGATGTGGTGGGTCAAAACCCTGGAGGAGGCAAAGACATATCAACTTAGTAAACAGAAAATAGAACTTTAATAGGTTTAATATAAAGTTCAGCACTGGCAGGGAAATTCCAGCACCTAAACTTAGGTGTCGGTAGGCGCTCTTTCGATGCCTAAATTAATTGAAAAACGCCGTCAGAAACAGCAAAACACCCTGCCGGCTCAGCTGATTGGGGATAACTTACTCTGCCGCGATCAGCTTATGGTTGCTGTGGGCTGGCATTAGGATTCTGCAGTGGCATAGATAGGGGGTTGAAATGTAGGCCAGGGTTTTCCAAGCCTACATTTCAGCCCCCTTATCTTGGCTGCATCAGGCGCGATTCTGTAACTGGTGCTGTCGAGTGATCGACATGCGACTGGCGGCCACTTTTAAGGCGGCCTACCAGGAGATTCTCTGGTTTAGTGGTGATTGGGCAGGCGAATAACCTGTAGTGCTGCAAGGCTAATTGCTAAGGGTTCCTGGGGATTGCCCCTGCCCAACTGCTACTGGACCATCAAGAAATCTCTCGATAGGACCTTTCAGAGGGTGGGAGGTGCCTGGACAACGCTGCCTTAACCCTTTCAGGACCAAGGGACATATTTGTCCCATAACTTTAAAATCCTATAAGTTTTGATTGGGATAGTCTACAGTTCTAAATTTGATATGTACGGATTCCATAGGATACTGCCTTTATGTAAACAAACTGGTTCCGACATTCATTCATTAGCGTCGTTGCCAGATTGACGAGAAGATTCACTTGCCACACTGTCCATAAGCCAGAAGTTTGATTTTTTACAAAAAAAAATAATGATATTTCACAAAAAAAATCAATTTTTTGGCATCTGCAAGCCCTTTTTACCATAAAAATGTCATCAAAACCACAAAAATTGGCCTACGATCCTTATGGTCCTGAAAGGGTTAAGGCCCAATGCTCCAAGCATAGTCAATTGTTTTATCTTGATTTTCTGCACCAATGCAACTTGCAGCACACACCCGGTGCACATGTTTGGGAATTTACATAGTAGTGCGCTGCTTTACATGCATTTGCATGTTTTGCATCACAATTCATGGTGACCTAAATATTGCTGTGGTATAAGACTTAAATATTGCTGTGGTATGTTAGGGCCCTTTAAGTCACTTTAAGGGGAATATAACCTGAAAAAGCCCTAATACAGCTTGCTAACTTGGGGGGTGGGGAGGGGGACGTTAACTACATACAAAAAGGTGATTTCATTTCCCTAGTAAATTGTAGCAACATAAAAATGTACCTTCCTCTCATACAGACGGAAGTTTGTGAAAAGATTAGTTTTCCAAATTATACAGGAGACCAAGGGCTCCTTTTACCAAGGTGCGCTAGCGTTTTTCGTGCACGCACCAACCCCGCGCGAAGTGCCAAAAAATTACGTCAGCTGAATACTGGCGTTAGCGTCTAGCACGCGCTAAAACCACTAGCGCAGCTTAGTAAAAGGAGCCCCAAGTCTAAAAATGCATTTGACTGCTGATTCCTGCAAAATATGAATATTTTTCTTCAGAAGATCTCCGAAGATACAATCAAATGTAGATGAAAAGTGTTCTCCAGTCTTTGCCTTAAAAATTCTAGTAATTTCAAGCTAGCTCTTTATTTTTAATAAGCTACTTTTTTTGCTCTGACAGTGACACACACTATCCATATTCCTACATGTCCCAAAATTAACCAAAATCTTATTAAAATACAATGTGCAAAAGTGAAAACAATTTAGGAATGAGGGGAAACGTTTTCATAACTCTTAATTTCTTCTTTTTTTATGTCCCCCCACCCCTTTTTTGTTTGACTTTTTCCTCTCCACTGCTCCTCCACATAAGATTTTCCCAGCTTTGTGCATCTCATTTTTATCTATTATTTTAATGATTGTGACATCATTAATAATAAGAATTTTTTAAAAACACCCCACTCCCTTGTTTCGGCACTAGATATGAAATTTCTGCAAGACCGCTAGAATCAATGTCAAGCAGAAGTAGCAATATTTTCCCTGGTGTCAGAAACACAACAGACAGCAAAACAATTATGTTACGGGTAGGATCAGGATAAACTGTTTTCTACAAGCAGAAGAAAAGGTGATAAGGTACTAAACATCCACTGCAATTCTATCGTATCACTAGACTCAGCTGCCAATGGTAATATAATATAATGTAATGTAATGTAATTTATTTCTTATATACCGCTACATCCGTTAGGTTTTAAGCGGTTTACAGAAAATATACATTAAGATTAGAAATAAGAAAGGTACTTGAAAAATTCCCTTACTGTCCCGAAGGCTCACAATCTAACTAAAGTACCTGGAGGGTAATAGAGAAGTGAAAAGTAGAGTTAGAGGAAAAATAAAAATAAAATAAACATTTTAACAAGACAGCATTGATCTAAATACTTTGGAAGGTAGAAGAGAGGAGAGAAAGGAATAGAAGCAGAAGGGGGAGCCGTTGAACAGTAGAATTCTGGAGAAATTTAAATGATAGAAATAGAACAAAACAAAGACAAAAGGCAAAACAATAGATAAGATTAAAGATAAATCATAAGCTGGAAAGAAAAATAAAATAAAACTTTGTCTTCAATCCACGGTTTCAGCGTCAGTGATGAAGTGGAGCAAGTAAGTTTAGGAGGAGCGATTGACGTTTCCAGAAAGGGCTTCTTCAGGGAAGAGACTTGGCCGACAGTCCCAGGATATAAGAGATTAATGTCCACTAGGGAATAATGAGGACACCATGCTCAGTGTAGATCTAGCATGCCTGCATAAGAAAACTCCTTTGTTGAATGTACTGCTTTAGGAAATTGAAAGCCATCTCATATTTCTTAAAATGAAAGCCCCAGAAGGGATCTAAAAATGGAAAGAATAACTATAGTGATCCATAATTCCATTGCTGAAGAATCACTTTGGTACAAGATAGAGCATTGATATAATCAAAAATGGCTTCACCTCTCTTTGCCTTTTACCTAACCTTGCCAATGCTCTAGAAACCACTCTTTCAGCTGCAGGTCCCTAAGCAAGCATTTCTTCCAAATCCACTTTGTCACCATATCTGCCCTTTTTATTATTATTATTTTTACATTGCCACACTGGTTTAATTATATGGACAACCTCAAATTTTTATCTTTCGGTGATTACAATCAAAGTGGTTTATATATTACATATAGGTATTTATTTTGTACCTTCAAGAAAATGTTGATAAGACACCTGTTCTGTAAGATGAAATATATGGTATGAGTTTGGCTGAGGGGGTAGGAGTGATGACTGTTGAGTGCTGGTCTTCGATGGTCTGGTTTGTCTCATTTGGCACAAGGATGTTTTGGGTCTCACAAGAGCTACACAAAGCTCTACTTACAGCAGCTAGACTTAGAAGCTTTCAATCTTGTTTTAATATATTGACTGCTAGGTCATTCTAAATTCAGGTTATCTGAAATTATTACATTTGGATCTTGCTTATTTAGAATATTCTCATTTTTGCCCCTTTAAAAGGATGATGTATTAGATATATAGGTAGAAATTTGAGGAGGTCTCCAACACTCATCCAATGGGTTTTTATGCCATGCAGCTTTAGGGTTCCCTATGACATAGGGATATTGCTCCAGGGGCACACTCTTTTCCCTCTCCCAACATCAGCCCTAAGATTTTTGCATCTAAAATGCCCGATATTTTATTTTCTAATGTAGAGGCTAGATTTCCAAATCCTTGATTATTTTTCTAGTATTTTAAGTTCCCTTTCATTTTAAGTTTTTTTTTTGTCAATTCTACTCTATTATAGATATTTACACCACCAAGAAATAAACATTTTTATCCTTTAAGTCTCTCTGTAATCTTGCTAACAAAGATATTGAAAACCACAAGTCCTAGCAGCAAGCCCTGCTAAATGGGATCAACATGATACACCATGAGTCACCTCCACCACCATTAAGCTAATTAAACAAAGAAAATAAAACTGCTTTCTGATATGTAATTTAGATGCAGTTTAATCAACAATACCCTGGGTGTGTTCTGAGGAATTCACTGTCACACATCACAAGGGTGTATGCTAAGAGAGATTTCATTTTACTTATCCTTATATTTGCACTTTTGACTGAAACATTGGTGGTGCACAATGTGGAAGGAGATGTTGTTAGGTGCCATCGACTCGTGCTCGAGTCACCTCGACTTGATGAATTGCGGATCAAAAAAATAAATTGGTTTTGTGCTAATCCGGAAAGGTCCTCCAGCGTCGTCCCCAGGGTTGTTTTCAACGTGTCCAGCCGTCTGATTGCAGGTCGCCCTCTTCGCCTGGTTCCTTCGATCTTCCCAAACATGATGTCCTTCTCCAGTGATCTCTCTCTTCTGATGATGTGACCAAAATAAGACAGTTGTAACTTCATCATTTGGGCTTCGAGTGACATAACCGGTTTGATCTCTTCCAGAATCAATTCATTAGTTCTTATGGCAGTCCACGTAGATAAAAGGGATTATTTTGTGGCTTGGAAGAACTGTAAACAAAAAGAGGCTCCTTACAGAGCCTCCCAGTCTGCCAACATCAATTACGCCTCTCAGCTCAGTTTCCATTTGAAGAGATATACAGAGCTGCAATATTTCTGTCTAGACAAAGTGTTTCACACATAGTGCATTTCGATAAATAGTTCTACAAATCCTTTTCAGTTAATACTGATTCCCATTTCCCCAATATACTAAACACCCATCTGGGTTGTCATAAATTAAAATAGGACAACCCCAAGCTACAGAGTTTACTGCTTTTGAAGTTGCTAATGTGTAATAGGGGTTCTATGTAATGAGCAGAATAAGGGAGATAGTTAATAAGTAGTAGGCTTTTTACCACACCTTAACCTACCGCAGAATTCACCAACGTGCAGTATCTCAGTACCACAGGTTACTGATTCACGTGGAACATAAAGGCTCTAGGGAGCCTTACAAGATCCTTGGTTTCCACTTCTAACCAAAGCTACCCTCTGAAAAGTTCCCAACTTTGAACTTACTACCCCTGAAGGGCTTTGACTCCCCTGCACAAGACCATCACCTCAAAGAGTTCTTCCCCCCATCAAAGAGCTTTCCTCCTGAACGCCCTAACTCTAGTACAGCACATCCGGGCCTACCTGAAGTATTCCCTGGTGATCTACTGTGGGGCAGGCAGGAGCAATCCCCACTTGCTCCCGGCTGGCTTTGAGTTCAAAATGCCTACCACAAACTCTAGTAGTAGTCTCATGGTACTACCACTAGCAAGCTGCCAAATATGGTACTACAAGACTACTGCTAGAGGTTGTGGTAGTCATTTTGAACAAGTGGACATCACTCCTGCTCACCCTATATTAGATCACCAGGGAATCTTTCAGGTAGGCCTGGAGGGGCAGCTTTAATGGGGAGTGGAGAACCGGGGGTTTGCTAAGGGGTCACACTTAGCAACCCAATGCTCTCAGTTTTTTGCTGGCATTATTTTTCCAGGAATAATGCAGTTTGCAGTGTTTGCTATAAGCTGAGTTATTGGATTTTCATAATAATGAGGTGTTTTGCATGTCTTTGAATCTTATTATGTATCCCACAGTAACTAACATGCATTTCAGTAAAATAAAGCATGTTATTGCAATTTGACACAAGCTAAGGGGCAAACAACATGTATTGTAGCCATAACACGCCATGATAACTACCCCCCTAAATGCACCTTCCTAGGGAGCTGACATTAGATAAAGGGGACTTGCGAGCAGCCTGCATACACATAAAAACTATCACAATTTTTTCCGAATAAACGCACAAATAAAAAATGAAGATCTGCAAGAGGGAAGCTCACTCACTTCCGCCACTGACGTCAAGCACTCCCTTTTGGCAGTGGGAGGGATGCCAACCCCTCTCTCCGTTGCCATCAAGCAGCCACCCCCTCCCTCCCCCGACACCCCTCCCCAGCAGAGGGAGAGATGCTCACTCCCTCTCGCCACCAAGCAAACCACCTCCCTGGCAACAGGCAGCGGGTGAGATGCCCACTTCTTCACTCCCCGCTGCTGTCAAGCATCCCCCCAACACCTGCCTTTGGCAGTGGGAGAGATGCCCACTCCCTCTCACTTCCAAGCAACCCCCCCATGACACCCCACCCGGCAGCAGGAGGAATGCCCACTCATTCCTGCTAGAGTCATACCCTCACCAACCTCCCCCCATACCTCTGACAATTCCCTCCCTCTCTTTATGAAGGCTGGCCAGAGGGATGCCTCCTACCTCTAGCCAGCAGGCCTGTTTCTTCAAAATGGCAGGCCTTCCCCTCCCTGGTGCATCCTGAGATGCACCGAGGAGGGGCCTAAGACTCTAATTGGCCCAGGTTGCTTAAAGCCCTGCCCATAGGATGCACTGGGAAGGCCCGCCATTTTAAAAACACAGGCCTGCTGGCTGGAGGCATCCCTCTGGCCAGCTTTCGCAAAGTTTCAAGTTTATTAGCATTTTATATACCGCCTATCAAGGTTATCTAAGCGTTTTTTTTTTTTTACAATCAGGTACTCAAGCATTTTCCCTCTCTGTCCCAGTGGGCTCACAATCTATCCAAACAAGTAAAGGGGGGGAGTCATCGGGGGTGTGACGGTGGCAGCAGGAGGGAGTGGGCATCCCTCCTGCTGCTAGGGGGAATGTCAGGGGGGAGTTTCTTGACAGCGGGAGGGAATGGGCATCCCTCCTGATGCTGGGGGGGAGGGTGTTACTTAGCGGCAGGCAGGAGTGGGCATCTCTTCCGCTACTAGTGGGGGGGTGTCAGGTGAGTTGCTTGGCAGTGGGAGTGGGCATCTCTCCCACTGCCAGGGGATGTCGGAGGGGTGTTTGCTTAACAGCAGCAGTGGGAGGGACTTGGGGTGAGGGTTGCTTTAGAGTGGCAAAATTCTCTGGTAGGTCTGAGCTTTCAAGCCTTACTTTCCTGTCAATGCCTGAGCCAGTGAGCATTCAGGCACTGACTAGAAAGTAAGGCTAGGACAACGAGGTTAGGGAATCATTCAGCGACAAAAGAGAATCGCCTAGAGTGCTCATTTAAATATTAATGGCCTCCTTGTAATACATTTACATGGCAGAGTCGGAGACTGCTAGGAAATTCAGAAGAAACTATAGTAAGCCGTTTTGATCATCCATCACTAAAATACATGAGTGCTAAACCGGCTGGAAGTTTTGAGAATCTTCCCCTAAGTAATATAATTTTGGTTTCAGTATGCATGAAAATCTCACGATTAGTAGAGCACAAACATCCTGTGACTCATGTCTGCCTCTACAGCACGCACTGACCTGATGAAAGGTTGGTTAAGTCAGTTTTCGATGACTCATTAAATTCCCAGCATGTTATTACATTTACACTCTAGCTATAGAATTACAAATGGCTGCTGAATCCTGCTATTGTGATCCTAGTTGTTAGCCCTGGGTAATAAAACTGCTTTATAAATCTGAACTACTTTTTTCTTCTTCAGTGAATATACAGTCATGTGAAAACACTGAAGAATAAATTAGGACACCCTCACATATCCTCCCACTTAAAGTGGCTCAAATCACACAGGTGCACATGATTAGAACATAGTTACTCAGCATTTTGAAGGAGGTTTGCCCTACTTAAACCTCAGACATTTAGTTTGGTGTGCTCATGACTGCTGCGGTGAGAGTGAACACCATGGTGAGATCAAAAGACCTGTCTGAGGCCTTCAGAAAGAAGATTGTAACAGCTTATAAGTCTGGTAAGGGAGTTAAAAAAAATCTCGAAAGAATTTGACATTAGCCATTCCATAGTCCGGAAAATAGTGTTCTATGGACAGATAAGTCTAAAATTGAATTATCTGGACACCAAAAAAGACAAAATGTTTGGCGAACACCAAATACAGCATTCCAGGAAAAGAACCTCATACCATCTGTGAAGCATGGAGGTGGAAGTGTCATGGGATAGGCACGTGGGATCTCTCGGAGAGAGAAAGAGATAATGGTTATTGCAGATGGGCAGACTAGATGGGCTATTTGGCCTTTATCTGCCATCATGTTTCTATGGTTTGAGGATGCTTTGCTGCAGCAGGACCTTGCCAGCTCACCATCATAGAATCCACCATGAATTCTAATGAGTATCAGAAGGTGCTTGAGGAACATGTGAGACCATCTGTAAGAAAATTAAAACTGAAGCTGAACTGGACCCTGCAACACGACAATGACCCAAAACACCAGTAAATTCAACAAGGACTAAGAAATGGAGAATCCTGGAGTGGCTGAGTCAAAGCCCTGATCTTAATCCTATTGAGATGCTGTGGGGTGATTTGAAACGGGCTGTACATGCAAGAAACCCCTCAAAAATCTCAGCTGAAAGAATTCTGCATTGAGGTGTGGGCCAAACTTTCCTCAGACCGATGTCAGAGATTGATAGATGGCTACAAGAAGCGTCTCACTACAGTTATTTCAGCTAAAGGGGGTAACACTAGCTATTAGGGTGTAGGGTGTCCTAATTTATTCCTCAGTTAGAATATACATTTTTGTGGATTTTTTTTTCATGAGTAAATCAAGGAAAATTTGTGTTGTTTACCTGCAATTACATCACTTTCTTTTCCAGAGATAAATAAAAGAAGATTTGACATCGATATGTGAACATTTCTTAACTGAATATTTCATGGGGTGTCCTAATTTTTTCACATGACTGTACTTTTTACTTCCAATGTGACAAGATAATTTATATGAAAAAGGAAGCAAATTAATATTTGTGCTAAAACAGAAGGAAAACAATTTAATGTGAAACCAGAAGTAATATGTTAAACAAAATTAGCTAAGGAGGTTCTCTGGTAGGAGAACCCTTGCACTAGGGAAAAAACAACAACTTTCAAATGACCTTTCTCCACTGCCACTGCCAATACTACTTACCTGGTCCCAGAAAAGTGTCTGTCATCCTCTTGATCCACCATCTAAACCTGCTGCCATTATTCAAGGCAGTGACAGATCAAGAGGACAATGGAAAATACTTACCTGGTTCCAGGAAAGTATTATTGCCGTGGCTCCAACTTGATATCTTCACCAGATTGTTCAGTTGCAATCCTGTCAAGTTGCGGCAATCAGATAAATATGCAGCCTACTACTCAGCTGAATAAAGTTCTTTTAGCTACTGCAGTTCCTAACCTGTTAGGGTCAAAGGATACGAAAGGGGAAAGGAAGGGGAGTGATTCTGGATTTAGTACATAACTCGAGCTTCAATGGACACCCATAGAGATTTAATGGGCATCGGAGTGTTTGCCCTGTGGCTTAAAAAAAAAAAAAAGGAGGGGGGGGGGGGGGAAGTCTGTACCTGCAAAAACAGATGGTTAGATGGCTTACCCAAGATCACAAAGAGTCATGGGGATTTGAACCAAGCTTCCCTGACTCTAAGCTTACTGATCTATCCATTATGCTACAAAGACTTGAGTAGTCTGATGGTAAGCCAGCATCCTTTTACAGTTTAGCATGTAAGGGCCAGTTAACCTTTGTGTACATGAGGAAGAAAGGGGCACTAGAGATTAATATCACTTTTGGTAAAACTTAGGGTGCGTTTGAAGAACTACCCTACTGTGGAAGCGCTACAGGTACACAGAAAAAGGGACAGAAGTTTCAGCTGTTGATTCACTAGGCTCAAAATATGGTTTGATATGTTGGATTAGAATCCCATTCAAGGTCTCGTGGAACTAGCTATTTTTTATGGGGGTTTGTGTGGGCTACAAGTTCCTATGTTCCCTATAAGCTGAGCACATGAGCATCACTCATACATTTTTGGAGCATCGCTCACAAAAATACTTGGTAATCTGGAAAATTATTGGGTTTTAGAACTTGTTGCTCACATGAAAAAAAATTTGCACTCACCCAGCTAATCCTTAGAGGGAGCACTGGACACAACCCCTTCATGAACTTTGAACACTTAAGGACAATAAAGCATCTTCCATGAATAAATCATGCTTTACAAGCAGAAAACAGCTATTATTAAACTGCCGAGAGGTATATTCATGTACATAAGCCAAGAGTACATACACTGATGTGATCCATGAGTGGGTGTCCCCAGGGCAGCATTTGGGAGGAGTTCCAAGATATGTGCATGTCCACATGGGAGCAGAAGCACAGTGTTGCACCTGTCTCGGAATAAGCAACTTTATATGCTATTAGAGCTTCTTCTGGGAATATGTTAATAAAGACACATACAAGCATGTTGACTTTATAAAACAAACTGTGAAACCAGATCACCACCAGATCTGTAGTAAAACATTTAAAAGGTGACAAGAGTAAAAACAAGTACAGAATAATCTCGTTATAACGGACTTCAAGGGACCTGGAAAAACTGTCCGTTATATCCAGAGTTGCATTTTTTTTAAAAACTTTATTTAGGTCAACTTGAAACAACATACAATCAATGAACAACAGTTCCTGCACAAGCATATCAGCAACCTCAAGAACAAAACTCAGCAAAACATTGGTATGGCAAAAACCAGAACACTAAAAGATGTTCTAAAGCATTATGTCGTACTGTACTGGAAAGAAAAATAATCTGTCATTTTCCTCTGGGCTGCATTTTGATACTGTATCACCGGCACGCCACGCGCCTTGTAGGCGGAGCCTGCATGTCCATTATAGCCGAACAAAACTACTGCTAAAGCAGCTCTAGGGACCAAATTGTTTCTCTGTTATATGTGAAATTCCGTTATATGCGGTGCTTTTCTGCATGTTTGTAAAGGCACACGGCCGGGATCAGTGGACCTCGTCTGCTAAAGATGATATTCAGTTATAAGTGAGTCCGTTATAACGAGATTATACTGAACTTGCGAAGAGGGGACAAATTTATCCCTGTGTCATTCTCTACATACCAATCATCTTGCCCTTATCATTACAAAATGGAGGGTCCTGCTAAGTAGTCAGGAGCTTCATTTTTAAATCTTAATATGGTGTACAACCCTCCTCTAACTAGCATAGTTGATCCAAAAAACTTGTCCTCACCCTGGGAGAAAGCCTCCAAAAAACGATTCATTTCTTCAGACCAAGACCCAGGGAACTTGTAAGACAGAGGCTGTGCGGAAATAGTAGGTGTCAAATTAGGATAAAAACTTGTATCAAAAAACTTGTACTGCAACTATGGAAAATTGTAAACTGTTGACTTGCACTGTATATTATGTATGTCAACCTATAACCCATTCTAAGCTCTTTGGGGAGGATGGAATAAAAAACTAAGTAACCCCCCCTTTTACTAAATCGCGATAGCCGAATGTTCCGTGCTGCTCCCGACGCTCATAGGAACTCTATGAACGTTGGGAGCAACGCAGAGCATTGAGTGCGGCTCCCTGTGCTAATAACCACTACTGCGGTTTAGTAAAAAACTGTGTTGGGGGGGAGGGGGGGGGGGTAAATAAATACATATTCTTGCATGGTCAGAAACGTTTCTAGGTTTTTCCGAGCTCTTAGGGCTCCTTTCACAAAGGCGCGCTAGCGGTTTAACGCGCGTAATAGCGTGCGCTAAACCGCCGGATGCGCTAGCCTCTTGAGCAGCGTGTGATGAAAAGTCGCGCGCGTTAACCCCATTGGTGCGACTTTGTAAAAGGAGCCCTTAGACAGATATGATGTCATTTAACGGCACAGACTATCGCTTGTGTAATTCATCCTTTAGGTAGAGGAGAAAAGTTATCACACAAACCATGTCCGAGATGGATTAATTCTCTAACCTTACTCCAATTTTATCTCCTCACCCCATCCACTCAGAAAATTATATACAGAAAATGAAGTAAGGAAAAAAAAAATCATTTAAATCAAGTTTTACTAACTGTGAAATTTAACTCCTCCTAACTGGAAATGGTACTGAAAAAAATGGGATGACAAGTATTTGCACATTAATTTTAAAATGTGTTTCCTGTAGCCAAGTCAGTCATCAGATCAGTCTCACAAACTATGCCTGAGGAAAGGAAAAAGCAACCAACCAAAGTGTTTCACATTTTACTGTTTTTAACCCCCACAGATTAAAATCTGCATAAAGAAACCTAATTTAACCTCTAACCAGGATCTTTTCACAAAGCATAAAGTTAACCTGGGCAGTGTAGAGAGCCCAAGAAAGAATGGAGCTCACTTGCTTGCAGCCTCCCTGATCTTAAGATGGTGACCCCTCTTAACCCTTTCAGGACCAAGGGACATATTTGTCCCATAACTTTAAAATCCTATCAATTTTGATTGGGATAGTCTACAGTTCTAAATTTGATATCTACGGATTCCATAGGATACTGCCTTTATGTAAACAAACTGGTTCCGACATTCATTCATTAGCGTCGTTGCTAGATTGACGAGAAGATTCACTTGCCACACTGTCCATAAGCCAGAAGTGTGATTTTTTTAAATAAAAATAATGATATTTCACAAAAAAAAATCAATTTTTTGGCATCTGCAAGCCCTTTTTACCATAAAAATGTCGTCAAAACCACAAAAATTGGCCTACGATCCTTATGGTCCTGAAAGGGTTAAACCTGGCCTCTTTCTAACATTGTTGCTTTTTTTTTTGGGGGAGGGATGTAATTCGAACTTATGCTACTGGTAAAGAGTCCAAAAAATCATCCAAAAGCATAAAGTCCATGCTCACTGCTCATATTTGACTTTTAAAAGGCCTCCTGCAAATGGTGCTGTGTTTTAATACTCACCTTTCGATATTTCATTCAGGATTTCAAAAAGCATGGATCTATCTTGCCACCTAAATGCCAAAGATTGCAATTTACTTAAGTCAAGCAGAAAAAAAAAATAAATAAAAAAATCTAGGGGCCCTCTTATTAAAGGATGTTAAGCCTTTAATGCAGCTTCAGCACAGGAAAACATGTGCTTTGCTGCATTTTGCTTCTTTGCACATGCTAAAAATCATGTGTTATATATTTTCATCCTCCTTTACAAAGCCACGTGGCTTTGTAAAGTTGGGACTTTATAAAAATACTAGCTGATTACCTGGCGTTGCACAGATAGTTATTTATCCCAAAATGTCCCACAGGAATGTCCCTCTCTATGGGGCTGAACTTGGACTTAAACGTTATCGGGAGTGTCAGTATCTGTCGTTTCCGATATTTTTTACATGTCACTCCCCTTCCCACCCCCACAGTATTTTTCCCCAGATAGTAAGTGATATGTATACCAAGTTTGGTTGAAATCTGTCCATGCGTTTGAGTTATGCTGGAACATACATACACAGATATATTTAAACATCTATCAAATCCCCTCTCTCCTGCCTTTCTTCAACAGATCAGCATCTAGATACATTTAGCAGAAAAAATACGGTTCTAACACTAAGCTTAGCACAAACTAATGAAATTGAGGTGTGCTAAACACTAAGAAGCCCATGTTACACCTATGGGCTTTTTAGCATTTAGCGCATGCTAAGCTTTGAGAAACATAGAAACATGATGGCAGATAAAGGCCAAATGGCCATCCAGTCTGCCCATCTGCAATAACAATTATCTCTTCCTCTCCCTAACCCTAAGGGATCCCACGTGCCTATCCCAGGCTTCTTGAAATCAGGCACAGTCTCTATCTACCAGCCTTTCTGTAAAAAAGTATTTCCTTAGATTACTATTCTTCATTAACTATATATCAGTTGCAAACCCTCAAACTACTATTTGCTATAAACACACCCACTATAGGTGGAAATGCCACAATTTTTAAAATTATATATGCAAGTGATCCAAAGAAAAATATTAATATTGCAACCAATAAAAATAAAGTAATCTACTTCAAAAGGGACCAACTACAAAACTCAATTCTGGCTGAAATAAACAAGTACAGGTGTTTTTTACACTTATTTTGTTTTACCTCATGTTCTTCTTTCTTATGGCAAAGAACAAAATTAGAGGATTTATTGGAAATTTAACGACTATAGATAATGGTCTCAAGTCAATTCTTTCCTCTCAACTGAATCTTTCAACATCTAGGAGTCATCTCTCTTGCAAAACTCAATTCAAGATTTTCAAGTTCTATTGCTCTGAACAGTGGCATGTATATTATACAAATGGTCAATAGATCAAGACATCAAAAGAAACTGAATGATTGTACAACATGACTGAAACCAGAAAATCAAGTATATAGATATACCATATTTTTCGTTCTATAAGACGCACCCCCCTGTAGAGGAGGAAAAACCAAGGAAAAAAATAATTATTCTACAGGAGCATCTGGTGCTGGGAAGCCCGAAGCAGCCCGCCCGCAACCAAAGGAGCTCACCCGCCCGCAGCCCACAGCTCAAAGCCGCCCGCAGTCCCCCAATACCTTTTTAAAGTTGCGGTGGTCCAGCGCGCTCTCCTGCTGGACGGCTGGTTTTGGTAGCAGAGCGGTGCGACGGAACACGACCTTTGCGCTTCCAGCCTGGTCCCGCATCGCTCAGTGATTGGCTGAGATTAGGTCTCATCAGCCAATCAATGAGCGGCATGGGACCAGGCAGGAAGCGCAAAGGTCGCGCTCCTGCGTTGCGCCGCTACCAAAGCCAGCCGTCCAGCAGGAGAAAGTGCTGGACCATCGCAACTTTAAAAAGGTACCAGGGGGGGGGGGGGAGGTGTATTCGCTCCATAAGATGCACCCACTTTTCCACCCCCTTTCTGGGGGTAGAAAAAGTGTATCTTATGGAGCGAAAAATACGGTATATAGGCTTTTATGACATGTTTTAAAATGGAGACTGCTGTTAGCTTGTTATACAAAATGGCTTGGTACGTGAAAAAATGGCCCTGAAGCAGTGGACATAAACTGAGCTCCACGAAACGCTGGCCACGTTGGTATCTCTTCGATACACAAGCACTGTTTAAGCTAAATACTTTTTCTATTACTAAAGTGTTGAGTGATAGCTAAACTGAATCTGTTCGAAATTTCTGTCGGCTCAGTCTCAATTGAATGAAACTAGATGAAAGAGTGTAGACATATTGAAAATAAGAGAAGAGAAAAAGACACTAGCAAAAACGATATTTATTTACATCATATCAATTAGAATATCTATTTCTAGTATATTTATTACAGATAGAATACACGGATAAAAATAGGAAGAAGGCCAATGATTGGAGTCAGGGAGCAGCACAACCACGCCGAATATCTGTGAATACGACTGTGCGTGGGCTCCGTTACTGAGGCCTCTTCCTATACACACATTTTCTAGTATATAAGTGTTACATACTTTTTCATATATATATATGGGAATATTGTGAGTAATAATGTTTTAAAATGGGACACGCGAGTCGCATCCTAGTGGCATCCTGACTTAATATCATAATATCGGCTTATTCCTCTCCTTTTCAAAAGCTTTACAGCTGCTCTTTAAGTTAAACTAACTTTTGTCACACTTACTGCCTGCTCCCTTGCCTTTTGGGAGCCCCAAATTCTCTTTGGCAATAAAGCTTCTTTCCTTCTTTGACAATGCTAATTCTAATAAAGAGTCTTAAACGTCTGCATTGGGAGCTGACATAAACCCATCAACGTGGAAAACGGAGAGTACTTCAAACTCTGAAAATAGGCCCCTTCTGCCTGAGAAACCACAACTTCTACATATCAGAAGGCAGATGCCCTATTTCTTTTAATAATGATTTGGAATACACTTCCAATGAGCACAGAAGTTCTGAGGAAGAGGAATTCATTTCCATGTAAACACTATTTTCAAAAATGTGCCCTGTGCTGTATTTATGAAAATGATTGCTAACCTTTGCTTTCCAATCCAGCTCACTAACATTCCTCAAGAATGCATTTACCTGTGTATTGGAAAACTTTGTTCTGTTAGCTAACCATGTGCTTTCTCTGCCCTGCAGTCAGATCAGTTCTATTACTTATCTTTTTCCAATTAGCTTCTAGCTAAAGAGATTTGCAATACTGCTGTAGTTATGAACGTACAAATATCTTAAACAAATGACAAAACATTTTGTGAATGAAAAGATGAGAAAAAGGGAAAACACCTAACATTACTGGCAGATAGAAGAGATGGGTAGATCTTTGACTATCTAATCAGAATAATAATCCACATTTTTTTCTGACCAGGGAGAAAACGGAGCAGAATAAAGAAGCAAGAGCAATTGCCCAGACCTTTGTCAATCACTAACAGATACACTTAAATTTTTTTTTTTTTTCCAAAATAAAACTTGGGTAGTAAAAGGACCCCTTTGAATGTTATTCTATCTGTATCAGGAAGCCAGTGAATGTAGGCTCAGCACAAGGGTATTAGCCACCTTGAGCAAATCTCCAGCCACATGTCCCTTCCCCTCTTCAGTTATCCAAGAGTTCACAAGAAGCCGCCCTGAGAGTTTACATTTATCATCACCATCATCCCAATAGCTGGACAAGATGGTGGCCTGCAGTGAGCAGGGACTATCCGAGATGACTGGCAATAAATAAGTCAGACTGCTGAATATAGTCTCCCAACTTCACATGGATAAGTTAGAATTACCAAATCATTAAGCGTGGCAAGAAAACTAATCAAAAGCATGTAAACAACTAGCACGAGTTCTTCAGATTTTTTTTTTTTTTTTTTAAATACTAACACTATATTTTTAACACTCTCCCTCTGAGACTTGTCTGACTCAGCCTAAACAGGGCCTTAAATAGCTCCCCTCAAAAGAAGAAAACATTCATCTCCACTCCCCTGGCCAATGAGACAACCTCACTGTGTACTGGTTCGGTCTAGGAACAGGACTCCACAATCCTACTCATTCTGAACATGCAGAGAAAAATGTGGTGTCTTTCCTAATTCTTACTACATGCTATGGACCCCAGCCAGGAATTCTCTGTGATTAACTAGGTTACAATCAGGAAGAAACTTCAAACGGCTCTCTGTGGGAAACCTAAAAATGTATATAAAAAACACAAAACAGTGTACATAGATGAGCTATGCTAACTGTTCTCATATGGATTTACAACCTTGGCAAGATAAAAAGCTTAAAAAACGATGGCAGATGTGGGAGATCAAGTATGAGTTATGAGGGACTAAGAGTGATCGCAGATTGGATAGGCCTTAATGGTTCTTATCTAGCATTATGCTAAACATGTTTTTGCTCTTTCTGAAGCCTCTACCCTGCATATAATGAATACCAAATTAATATCAATATATTTACAGCGTACTCCAGTATAATGCTATCAAAGGATGCAAAACGGATCCTACACCGTACTATGACATGTCAAAACTGCACTGGATGTCAGTGGCGTAGTGAGGGTGAGAGCCGCCCCTCACCCACCCCTTGCACTTCCAGTTGTTTACCGCTGCGAGTAACAACTTCAACGTGCTCCTCGTGACTCCGGTGGCTCTCCCTTTGACGTCACTTCCTATGTGCGGCACCCGGAAGTGATCTCAGGGGGACAGCCGATGCAGTCGCGAGGAGCACATTGAAGTTGTTGCTTGCGGCGGCGAACTACAGTTATGGGGGAAGGGGAGGGAGATGGAAAAGGGGAGCGTGCATGTGGTGAGTGGAGGAGAGGAGTGGTAAGAGGCAGAGAGGGCGGAGAGGAGGAGGGGTGCCGGCACCCCCACCAACATAGCCCCTGGGGTGGGCCGCCCTCTTGCCCCCCCTTTACCACAACACTGCTGGTTGTGGTAAGCACTGGACATATTTCCAATTAAAGTAAATGTTCAACGTCACTGTACAGTATAATATAACATAGCGATGTGCAGGTCAGACTATAAAAAATCAGAATTCTGAACACAGCAAAACAAACACCACAAAACCCATTCAGTGAGAAAGTGAAAGCACCAGGAATTTTAATAAAACTTACGTAACACAGCACAACAGTTCATGCCAAATGCAATTATGACAGGTGACACAATAACACAATTTGAGTTTAACAGATTATTTCCTTTTTTGCACTGATGTACATCAAGATTATGCCATATGAGAAAACTTTTCTTCTTACTCAGTCTTCAAAATAATAATAATAATGTATTTGTATGCTGCCATACCGGGGAGGTTCTAAGCGGCTCACAACACAAGAACAATACATATGATTCTATCAAAGTATCCTGGTGAAATACAAGGAGCTATATACACATTTAAATGCTGAAATCGAATGGTTCTCTTTAATCTAATTTAGATTAGTTTTAGTTGGCCAATCAGGCAGGGGGTGTGTCTCACGCCAGATAATACGTCACTCCGCTTTTAAACAGAACGTTGTGACTATTTATAGCCTAGAACGCCACGGCCATGTTTCCTGATTAAAAATCTATAGCGGGAAGCATGAGTCGCTTGATATAAGGTATGTCTGAATGTTTGCGATATTTATTGGTGTAAACTTATTAGAAGTGTTCTAAATAAGATAAATTATAATACAATTTTACTATTGCAGGGGGATTCCTTGATACAGCCCATTCGGGGCGAAACATAGTCTATGTCGGAGTGCTTACCCCCACCCGCGTAGATAAAAGATAAGTACTTGTTAAGTCAAATAATTAAAAGTAAATAAAAAAACAAAAAATGCTATAGAGACCTATGACGACCATGGTTGCCGTAATTAGTCTGTATGCCTTTTGAAGAAACTAGACATACAGCACGGTTCTTCCGAGGTCTGTGGGTTTGAATATATATATAAACATTTGAAGACCCTTTCAGCTAATGTTCTATCTTTTGATGTTTAAAGAGGTCTAAAACTTTTGAGTCTGATATAATAGAGTTGTATAGATAGGAATGCAGTGATAAAATGATAAAAACATAATAAGTTAAAAGAGAAACATTAAGATATAAACTTATTAAATAAACGCCTCAAAACTCACCTATTCCTGAAATACCTAGACAGTTGACCCACTCCTCTCTTTCCCCTCGCCAACGGTGTTCCTGCCCTTTCTCTCTATTGTTCCCACATCCCTGAAGTTATCTCAACTTGTACTTCACTAATCTTTTGTAAACCGCATAGAACTTAACGGTACTGCGGTATATAAACTGTTATTATTATTATTTTAACAATTTCCTAAAATCTAAATAAGAAGCTTCTAACGTTATTTTACCAAGCCATGTATTCAATTTGGCGGCCTGGAAAGAAAAGGTTCGATCATAGAATGAAATCCCACGCTGCTTGCTTCTTGTGACCCTGGGCATGTCACTTACGTAATCCCCCCATTGCCCCAGGTACATTAGGTAGAGTGTGAGCCCACTGGGACAGATAGGGAAAGTGCTTGAGTCCCTAAATGTAAATCACTTAGGCTATAAGTGGTATAGAAATACTAAAATAAATAAATAAATAAAATGTTACTTTATAACAGCGGTCTCAAACTCAAACCCTTTGCAGGGCCACATTTTGGATTTGTAGGCATGTGGAGGGCTGCAGACAAAAATAGTTAATGTCTTATTAAAGAAATGACAACTTTGTATGAGTTAAAACTCGTTATAGTTTATAAATCTTTCCTTAATTGCTTCTGATCATTTCCGCTATACACAGCTGAAAGTAGTGCGACATGCAGGAAGTGAAGTTTAGATGGTTTTTCACTTCCTGCATGTCGCACTGCTTTCAGCTGTGTATAGTGGAAATGATCAGAAGCAATTAAGGAAAGATTTATAAACTATAAAGAATTTTACCTCATGCAAAATTGTGATTTAGATTCTAATCTAAAATATCAACTGCAAGACAAGATTTTGGTGTAGTCCTCTAGGCTTTTTTATAGAGGGGAGAATCAATATCCAACTTGTGTCTTAAGGGTCTCGTGGTTGCGTACACAACCGCCTTCAGCTCTCACCTCCTCCAGCACCGGACACAACCGCCATCTTACATCAACCAGTCACCGCCAGAAGTGCCAAATTTCACGAGAGTTCACGAGATTACATACACACGCACAAGCTGCACTGCCTCCAATGGTTACCTTACGTTCTGGAAAGTTGTCCGCCTCACTGCTAAACATAGAAACATAGAAGATGACGGCAGAAAAGGGCTATAGCCCATCAAGTCTGCCCACCCTACTGTCCCTTCCTCTTAAGTCTATACCTAGTGACTATTTATTCAGATTGACTCTCTTAGGGATCCCCTATAGGCATCCCAGTTATTTTTAAAGTCCCATTTATTCTTAAAGTCCAACACGATGCAGGTCTCGATCATCCCATCAAGTCTGCTGACCCATCCTCTTAAGTCTAGTTTGACCCTCGTAGGGATCCCACATAGGTATCCCATTTATTCTTAAAGTCCAGAACGCTGCTGGCTTCGATCACCTGCGCTGGAAGCTCATTCCAACGGTCAACTACTCTTTCTGTGAAGAAGTACTTCCTGATGTCGCCATGAAATTTCCCGCCCCTGAGTTTGAGCGGATGCCCTCTGGTGACAGAGGGTCCCCTGAGAAAGAAGATATCATCTTCCACCTCGATACGTCCTGTGATGTATTTAAATGTCTCAATCATGTCTCCCCTCTCCCTACGTTCTTCTAGAGTGTAGAGCTGTAGTTTGTTTAGTCTCTCCTCGTACGAGAGACCTTTAAGACCCGAGATCCTCCTGGTGGCCATCTGTTGAACCGACTCGATTCTAAGCACATCTTTACAGTAATGTGGCCTCCAGAACTGTACACAGTATTCCAGATGAGGTCTCACCATGATTCTGTACAATGGCATTATGACTTCAGGCTTCTTGCTGACAAAGCTTCTACTGATACATCCCATCATCTGCCTTGCTTTAGATGAAGCCTTCTCTGCTTGATTGGCAGTTTTCATGTCTGCACTGATGATTACTCCTAGATCTCGTTCCGCCGAAGTACTATAACCTCTTGTAGGCGCTTTCCTGCATCTGTATGCAATTGTCCTCTTCACTCCACCTCACAATCATGTACAGATGCAGGAAATCGCTTGCGTGAGGTTACAGCAGTGAGGTGGGCAACGTTCCAGAACAATGATAACATACCGAGGGCCTCAAAATAGTATCTGGCGGGCCGCAAGTCTGAGACCACTGCTCTATAATATCACTAACTAGATAATTTGTCTTACTGCATTAAACATTACATGGATTATGTGCATTGACTGGTGCAAAGAAAAGGTTCACCTAGCAGGCCAGTATGGTGTTCAGAATCATCATACACCAAAATAAAATCGTACCCTGAATATTGACCTACAAAGTTTTAGGGGACAATTCACTAAGGCGCTAAACTTTAACGCGTGCATGTTAGTCTATGATGCATTAGCGTTTAGCGCGTGCTAATCGGTTAGCACACCTTAGTAAAAGAGGGGGTAAGGGGGTCCTTTTACTAAGCTGCAGTAAAAAAAAAATGAATTTAGTGTGCCCTAATGCAGGTTTTTCCTCTGCACGCTAAATCCTTTTTTACTGCAACAGTAAAATGGCCGACTTTCCATTTTCTGTGCTAATGTCACCACTGGCATGCAGTCATTAAAAAGAAGTTATCAAGTTAGCATTTATAGACACTTATTTTGTAGGTAGTAAGAGTTCATGTGGTAATCCTGTGCTAATCAGTTAGAATGTGGTAACGTAGCTGCACTAATGAGTAGCATAGAAATGCTTGACACACCCCCTTCATTCAAAAATAATAAATAATGTGCAGATCTGGAAATCATGCTTGAGCACGTCCCATGGTGCATCATTGCAATAAAGGTGTACCGGCGTTTACCGCAGCTTAGTAGAAGGACCCCTAAGACCTTTTTCCTCAATTTGAGTCTTTGGGAGGAGACTAGTGAATTAGGTCTTACTGGGGTAAATCAAAGCCTCTGAAGAAACTTTGCTGTCTCTACATAGATAACTCACTGTATCCCATCTCTCACACACAGTCTTTATACAAGTCAGTCACTACTGGGGCAATTCTATTACCCCCAAGATTCTTTATACTGTGCCCAACTTTGAGTGCACATCAAAAATTGACTAGTGAGATCGGAAACCTCAATAATTAGGTGCCAACAATCAAGTATTGATATTATTTACTTATATTTCTTATATGCTACTTCTATTCGAAATGGTTTACATTCAGATACTCTAAGGGCTCCTTTTACGAAGGTGCGCTAGGGTTTTTAGCGCATGCACAAAATTACCGTGCGCTATAGCGTGCGGTAGCCGAAAATCTACCGCCTGCTGAAAAGGAGGCAGAGGCGGCTAGCGCGCTCAGGAATTTAACACGCACTGTACTGCATGCGTTAAGGCCCTAGCACACCTTCGTAAAAGGAGCCCTAAGTATCTCTCCCTATCTGTCCCAGCAGTCTCACAATCTAAGTACGGTACCTGGGGCAACGGAGGATTAAAGGACTTGCCCAGGGTCGCAAGGAACAGCATGGGAATTTAACCCACAATTAGAGAATGACACGGGGAGAGATCCCCGCAGTGAGCCGCGGGGAGCCTGTGGTTTGGCTGCGGGCTTCAGAGACTCTATACTCAAATCGCCGCAGACACGGGGAAAAAAGTTTTCACCGCCCGCAGGCGCAGGTGAAAAGATTTGTCCCCGCAGGCCAATGTACCCCCTTCAAAGAACCGCTATTTACCGTGTCTTCACCGTGAGTCTTTGGTCGTGACCGGGTGTCATTTTTTTTCCGGCGGCCATGTTTGTCTTCGCGTGGTCTGTCTCCTCAACCCGACTTGCACGTTGCCGCATTGACTCCGCCCCCTAAGAAGAGGACCAATCGCTACTGCCACACCTGTAATTAAACCTCCTTCGCGGCTTTCTCCTCCCTCTGACGCGTCACTGATGACGCTACTGTTGGGAGGTTTGCTGCTTTCGCTGGGAAAGTCGGAAAGGTTCACTTGGGGGGGGGGAGATAGGAGGATCAGCGGGGGTTCGGCTGGGAGGAGGTTCGGGGGTTCGGTCTGCCTCGGTGCTCCAAGGCCTGGCGCCATTACCTTTTTCGCCCCTCCCGCCCCCCCCCCCCCCCCTTGGTACGCTACTGCTCTCCAGCTTTCCTTAGTTTGCCGGTTTTCTTTTTCGGCCTTGTTCTCTGCCGGGTCCTGCCTACTTCCTGTTTTCATGAAGACAGGACCCGACAGAGAGGAAGGCCTGAAGCGGGCAACAGAAGTGAATTGTGAATGCTGCTGCTGCCCGATGAAGTTCAGGACATCGAGGAAGGAGCAGGGTGAAATCGGCTGCTGGCTTGGGGGTGAGGGTAGGGAAAGAATCGTGGAAGTGGAGAAATTGGCACGATGGCACGAAAGAAAGAGGGGGACCAAGGGGGACTCATGAAATCATCAGACAAAAAGGTAGGAAAAATGATTTTATTTTCAATTTAGTGATCAAAATGTGTCAGTTTGAGGCTTTTATGCATGCTGCAGTGACGGTGACGGGGCGGTGAATGTGATGGCAGTGGCGGTGACGGGGCGGTGAATGGAATGGATGGCAGTGGCGGTGACGGGGCGGTGAAGGAAATGGCAGTGACGGGGCGGTGCAGAGGATGGTGAGACGGGGACGGGGCGGTGACGGGGACCAATTTTTTCACCGTGTCATTCTCTACCCACAATCTCAGGGTACTGAGGCAGGAGTTCTAGTCCACTCCTCCACACTATTTTATAAAGCACGGTGCCTAATTTAAACCACATATATCTGAAAAGGGGGTGTTGCCAGGAGTGTTACAAAAAAATTACACACGGATTTACAGAGTTTGCCCTAAGTGTGCCCAAGTTGGGCGCTAGCATTTACACCTGCTTTTAGCAAAATGTAAGTATGGCGCTTATCGTTCAAGTTTTTTTGGTACTGAATTTTCTACGCCATTTATTGAATTCCCTCCTGCATGACTTGAATAATGAAAGTCACACACGTGTGCGCACACATATGCATGTGAATGTCAAAAAACCTGCCCAAGCTCCATCTAGTCCCACTCTGGCTAGAGGACAGAAAGCGAACCAAATATTGAAAGAAAATACAGTATAAACTATTGCTAAATGAATGCAACATTAATGCCCATTTCAAACGCACACATTTGGTTTTTGATTACAGCTTAGTTTGTGGACAAATTTTCCTGTCTTTTAGTAAATATTGCAAAGTTGTGCTTTATTATGGCTTTGTAGGGCAAAAGTCATTTCATTATGTTTAGATTGCTAATAATTAGAGAGGAATTTCTCTATGATTCAGCCAGAAAAAAATATTTTTGTACACATTGTACATCTTCTCATATCAAAGGGATGTTCCCAGACAGAAAGAAAAAGGGGAAGTAATTGTCCTGCAAATGTAAAAAGACTATAAGAACGAGCAAGGTAAAAATTCTATTTAAAACTTAACTAATCATGTAATACTTGCAGTTTTATACCCCTAAATAAGTTTTTGTGCTACATTCAACAAAAAAAGGCAATAAAGTTTTAGCCTCTTCCTTCTGTTTGGCACCAGTAAAACGTACAATTACAATTAAAACACAGTGCTTTGGACCCAGCAGTTTTCCCCCTTTCTTCCAAGTTTCCAGTTCTCCGCTGAGCTCTGACACCACAAGTCTTCACCACTAACCAAGGATCCCCTTCTCTTATTTACATCAATTTATTCAGGTACTCAAGCATTTTTTTTCAGAGGGTGGCTTGCTCTCCCACCCCCCTGGTAATCTGGGACAACTGCACCCAGAATCAGGCTCCTGGGTTCTCGCAATTAAGAATCTACATCCAGGTGTGGTGGGCACTCTCTGCACCAACATCCCCAGCTCTGGAAAGCATGAGATCTAGCCCAGAAAATGAACCCATAGTTCCTGACAAAGCACCACCCCAGAGTTGGCACTGTGCTGCTGCTGCTGCTTCTGCAAAATAAATCCATTTTCAGGGGGTAAACAAGTTATTTTCAAAAAGCCAGGATGCTACCGGATAGTCAGGGCATGAAACTTTCCAACTGTTGATAGCAAAAGCGGTGGCTTCCTGCTTCATCCAATTTGTTAGCGGCTGCTCAGCAGAGCATACAGAATACCTAGATACCCTTCAAACCAGTGGTCTCCAACTCAAACCCTTTGCAGGGCCACATTCTGGATTTGTAGGTACTTGGAGGGCCTCAGAAAAAATAGTTAGGGCTCCTTTTACGAAGCCTCCGTCAGCGGCTTTATCGCACACATCTTTTTAGCGCACGCTAACCCCTGCGCTAGCCGAAAAGCTACCGTCTGCTCAAGCGCGGCCAGCAAATTAGCGCATGCTAAACCGCGGGAAGGGGTAAAACGCAGACCTCACGGGACCTCGCAGATCTAAAACCGCACGTCCTTAAAAATCTGAGGTCCGTGCCACTTATAGTTAGTTTCTGGCTCTGACAGACCTCGAAGACAATTTAGCGCTGACGGATCTGTCTCAGCATAGGGAGGGAAAAGTGTTAGGATCGGTCAGCGCTAAAATGTCATCGAGGTCTGTCAGAGCCGAATCCTTTAAACCGGTTTCCTGCAGCCCCAGTAAATTTAAAAATCTGAGGAACGCGGCTCTGACAGACCTCGATGACATTTTAGCGCTGACGGATCCTAAAACTTTTCCTTCCCTAAGCGGAGACGGATCCGTCAGCGCTAAATTGTCGTCGAGGTCTGTCAGAGACTAACTACAAGTGGCACGGACCTCAGATTTTTAAAGGATGTGCGGTTTTAGATCCGCAGTCCGTCAGGTCCGTCTTTTATTCCTTCCCCTAAACCGCTAACGTGGCTTCGTAAAAGGAACCCTTAATGTCTTATTAACGAAATGACAATTTTGCAGGAGGTAAAAACTCTTTATAGTTTATAAATCTTTCCTTTTGGCTAAGTCTTAATAATAATATTGTCATTTATAGCTAAAGAGACTTATGATCAAGAAACTGATTTATTTGACTTTTGGGATTATGATAAACAGACCGAGGGCCTCAAAATAGGAGCTGGCGGGCCGTGAGTTTGAGCTCACTGAGTTAAGGGGAACGGTTAATCTGCTGGCTGGGTTGGAGGGCAGAACAGGACAATCAAGCCATTGTGACCTCATTGATGAGGCTGGCTATTATTGGTGGAATGAGGCATTATGACATCACAATCTCAGCTCTGCTTCCCAAAGGCAAACAGGATGTCATGGTTACAGTTTAGCCAGTGGTCTCCAACTCCAACCCTTTGCAGGGCCACATTTTAGATCTGTAGGTACTTGGAGGGCCTCGAAAAAATAGTTAATGTCTTAATAAAGAAATGACAATTTTGCATGAGCTAAAACTCTTTATAGTTTATAAATCTTTCCTTTTGGCTAAGTCTTAATAATAATATTGTCATTTATAGCTAAAGAGAGATATGATCAAGAAACTGTTTTATTTTACTTTTGGGATTATGATAAACAGACCGAGGGCCTCAAAATAGGAGCTGGCGGGCCGCGGGTTTGAGACCAACTCGGCCTTTCTCCCCTTTTACTCCCGGAGCTCAGGTCGGTTAAGTCTTGGCTCATACACGGAATGAGCGTCGAACACTGCGCGAGAGGGGGCACGCGCACCAACACGCCGGGGAAGGGAGGGGAGGAGTCCGCAGCGCGCGCCACGGCCTCCCTGACAGGCGCTAACCCCCTTGCCCAACCTCCCTTTCCGCGGCCCGACCGACCCGGGGGAAGGGGTGGGGGGGGACGGGACCTACCAGCTGCTGCCGGACCCAGCGCAACATCGCAGCCGGCCGCCGTCCCGAGGCGCTCAGTCCCGGCTCTCCATGGCTGCGTCCCCGGCGCCGCTCCACGGCCGCTCGGCGCTTCCTCCTCCGGCCGCCAGCCTCATCCTTCCCCCCCCCCACCCCTCCTCCCCGCCCGACTGTCACTGAGCGGACCCGCCCACCCGGAAGTGACCTCAACCTCCCCCCACCCTCTCCTCCTCACCCGCCAGCGGGATGTCGTCACGACGCCCGACCCGCGCGGCCGAACGTGGCAGAGCGAGCCGGGTTGTGGTTTTGGCTCGCGCGCGGCTTCTCACTTGTCGAGGTGAGGAGGCAAAAGCAGGACTGGCATTCCCGCTCCGGCTCCAACTGTCTGCGGCAGGTGAAATACTTTTTCTGGGAGAGGAGGAAGGGAGAATTAAGGGTAGCCTGAAGGGCAGCAGTTGTTTTATTTCCCAAACTGTGAACCTAGAGCCTTTATCCTGCATTGTACGTTTTAGTGGCTTATGTGGCAAAAAGTCATTCCAAAAGGCAGCTGCAGTAAACAGTGGCCTTATGGTGTCCAATGTCGGTCCTCGAGGGCCGCAATCCAGTCGGGTTTTCAGGATTTCCCCAATGAATATGCATTGAAAGCAGTGCATGCACATAGATCTCATGCATATTCATTGGGGAAATCCTGAAAACCCGACTGGATTGCGGCCCTCGAGGACCGACATTGGACACCCCTGTAATAGTTGATGACGGCAGATAAAGACCCGAATGGTCCATCCAGTCTGCCCAACCTGATTCAATTTTAATTTTTTCTTCTTAGCTATTTCTGGGCAAGAATCCAAAGCTTTACTCGGTACTGTGCTTGGGTTCCAACTGCCGAAATCTCTGTTAAGACTTACTCCAGCCCATCTATACCCTTCCAGCCATTGAAGCCCTCCCCAGCCCATCCTCCACCAAACGGCCAGACACAGACCGTGCAAGTCTGCCCAGTAACTGGCCTAGTTCAATCTTTAATATTATTTTCTGGTTCTAAATCTTCTGTGTTCATCCCACGCTTCTTTGAACTCAGTCACAGTTTTACTCTCCACCACCTCTCCCGGGAGCGCATTCCAGGCATCCACCACCCTCTCCGTAAAGTAGAATTTCCTAACATTGCCCCTGAATCTACCACCCCTCAACCTCATATTATGTCCTCTGGTTTTTACCATTTTTCTTTCTCTGGAAAAGATTTTGTTCTGCGTTAATACCCTTTAAGTATTTGAACGTCTGAATCATATCTCCCCTGTCTCTCCTTTCCTCTAGGGTATACATATTCAGGGCTTCCAGTCTCTCCTCATACGTCTTCTGGCGCAAGCCTCCTATCATTTTTGTCGCCTTCCTCTGGAGCGCCTCAAGTCTTCTTTCGTCTTTCGCCAGATACAATCTCCAAAATTGAACACAATACTCGAAGTGGGGCCTTACCAATGACCTGTACAGGGGCATCAACACCTTCTTCCTTCTACTGGCTACGCCTCTCTTTATACAGCCCAGCATCCTTCTGGCAGCAGCCACTGCCTTGTCACACTTATGTGGGCTGAATTTCTATTTTTGGTATTAATGGCCAGGTGCTAATGTTGCCAGTAGCTGTGCAGTCATTAAAAAAAAAAATTAAAAACATTTACCATGAGTACGGTTACCAGATTTTATGATTGTAAAATCCAGACCCATGGCCCCGTCCCCAAGCCCCCCCAGCCCCCCCTCCTCTTCTCATGCTCGGAGCCTCGTCAGAAGGGCAGCTGCGTATGCGCAGATATGATGTGATGACGTCTGTGATGTCACCGCGTTGCATGCGGAGATGCCCTCCGAACAAAGTACAGGATTTTGAAAAGGCATCTGGATGCCTGGACAGTCCAGGTAAATGCAGACGGCTGGTAACCATAGCGATGAGAGTACTCACCGCCACACACTTGGTGTTCGATAATGGTTCATGTGGTATTCTGCACTATGTTAATATAAAATACGTTATTTACCCCTCCCCCTTTTATCGAGCAGCTTGAGCTAAATGCCGAGACGCCCAAAGGAATAGAATGGGTGGCTCGGCATTTAGCTCATGTTGCTCGGCAGAACGGCTTGATAAAAGAGGGGGTTAGTGCAGGAAAACCCACTGCATCGCAACATACCCTCTAAAAAAAGAAAAACCTACTCATTTGACCTTTGAAATTTTAAGATGCATTAGGCGCATGTTAGCACCTAACACAGCTTAGTAAAAGGGCCCCTTAGCTGCTTAGGGATGAGTGGGGTATAAATTGAATTTGAAGTGTAAATGTGATATGATTTTTTTTTTCCTGGTTTAATTACCTCCTGGAGCAGTTCACAAATAATGAGTAATGTAAGAGAAAATTTATTGTTATATTTCCCCCAACCTTTACAACGATGTCTACTAAAAAGACTCAAAATAACCCAGTAGGCAGTTTAATTGTATCCACTTAGGGCTCCTTTCACTTTTAAGCTGCAATAGTGGTTTTAGTGCGCGCTAGACGCTAACGCCAGCATTGAGCTGGCATTAGTTCTAGCCGCGTAGCGTGGGTTTAGCGCGCTAAAATTCTGCGTGCGCTAAAAACGCTATCGCAGCTTAGTAAAAGAAGCCCTTAATATATAAGATGTAGGAACTGATATTAAGAGGGGATATCCAAAGAATGATCTCAGAACTTCTTATAAGCGGGTTAAAGCAAACCATACCATCGTGAATGGTTGTTGCAGCCAAAATCGCATGGGGATGCCCAAGAAGACTGTCAAACGTTTTTTTTAAAAATTCAATTCTGAATCATCAGAGGTTTTCAGAATATTACAGCCACCTCCCTCTCCCCATTTTTATCAGCAGAAATTGCATATTACACTATCTGTTAAACCTGAAGAAAAGACAAGTTTTGCCTATTCAGCGGGTCCCTCTATTTTTTTCCTTTATTAATAAATGCATTTAAAAACAACTGTCATGTATAATCAAACAATAAACAATATATTAAATCATTATATGCCTTATTTCTTAATACATACTGAAAATATCAATGTATCTTTAAGCTTTCCATAATCCAACCCTCCCTTCCCTCCCCCCTCCCATCCCAATAGAAGGATGTGTGCAGGAGTGCTATAAAATACAATAAGAATCTATAGTTCAAGAATCATATGCGCCACTCAGGGAGTCACTCTAGCTGTGAATCCTGTCATATTTGTCATCTTACTCTTGTGTTGGACTCAGTTGTAAATCCTGTGGACAAAAGAACTTACCATCAAAAATATTACACAAATTGTGGCAGTGACCACATTGTCTATGTTATTCGATGTTGTATGAAGTGATATGTAGGCAATACTACATGAAAATTTAAAATACGTAAGTCTGAACATTAATCATGTCTGAAATTGGAACGGAGGGAGGCACCCTGGGCCAAACATTGTTTGGAATATGGACACAAATTCAATCAATTATGCTGTTTTATTATTCATACTAGTCTTTAAGCTCATTACATTAACGGATGCTAGAATAGATGTGTGTATCTGTCTTTCTTTCTCTCTCTCTCCTTGGCCGCTTTCTGTCTGTTTGTCTTTCTTTCTTTCTGTCTCTCTCTTTCCTCGGCTGTCCACCACCACCCCTTGCCTGTTCCCCCTGTCCAGCAGTAGCCCTTCTCCCTTTCTTTTACCTCCCCCCGTGTCCAGCAGCACCCCTTCCCTACTCCCCCTGTCCAGCAGCAGCCCTTCTCCCTTCGTTTTATGTCTCCCCTGTCCAGCAGCACCCCCTCACTGCTCCCCCTGTCCAACAGCAGCCCTTCTCCTTCCTTTTACCTCCTCCCCTGTCCAGCAGCACCCCTTCACTGCTCCCCCTGTCCAGCAGAAGCCCTTCTCCCTTCGTTTTACCTCCCCCCCTATCCAGCAGCACCTCTTCCCTGCTCCCCCTGTCCAGCAGCACCCTTTACTGGCACGAACCTCATGTCCATATCTCTCCCTCCCTCTTCTGTCCCCTCACTGAATCTCTCTCCCTCTTCTGCCTCCTCCACATCCATTTCTCCCTTCCCCCTGCTTCCCTTACTCTGTAACGCACTCCTACCGGCATCTACTCCTCCCCCTCCTCCCTCCTCCCTCCCGCCTACTCATCTGCCTGCCGTGTTTAACTTAAAAGAAAAGCGCTGTGCCGCGCTGTTGCTGCTAGAGTTGGCAGGGGGGAGAAGAGAGGGACAGGCAAGTTTAAGAGAGAAATGGATTCATCCTCCCCCGAGCTGCAGCTGCTGCCTGGGCTCCCAGCACATTGTCTGCCTGCAGCTTTCGCCCAGCCCCATGGGCTCGTGGCTCACCGGCCAGAATCTGGCACATCTCGCTGGCGCCCGCTCTCAGGCAGGTCGTTTTGGCTGCAGTGGATGAGCTGGGGCTGGTTGGCCGCCCGCACCAGCAAGCTGGCGAAAGCCCGTTAAGGCCTGTCTCCCATTTTCCTGCCCCCGAGCGCGAATTCAGCGCACGCGACCATCGCCAGTACCTGCCCGCTTCCCAACAACCGCCTCGCGGTCCACTGCGGCCAGCCCTAGCAGAAACAGGAAGTTGTGAGACGGCGGGCCGCAGTGGAGAGAAGACAGTGAGGCGGCGGGCGGGTGAGCAGGCAAGGGGAGAAGTAGATGCCGGCAGGGGAGCCTGTGCCCCCCCCCCATTTCGACAACTATGGAAGTTTCTCTGGCGGTGGGTGAGTGAGGGCGGGAGGGGGGAGTCGCGGCTTGTTTCCTGCCTCCATGTTCGAAAATGGAATTCGGCACGGAGGGACAGCACACTGTCAGGAAACACACCGTCCTAAGTGCGCATGCACACTTAGGAATTTATTATAGATGATGGTTCAGCGTTGGATACATCATTTAAAAAGTTTACAGCCACAAGGTTTAAATATGACAATTAATTGGAAAGTTTATTTTTAACTGTTTTTTCATAACTAATTATTTTGAACTGTTTTTTCATAAATAATTTTTTAGAAGACATACGAACATTTTTTTTTTTCTGCCCAGTGTTCCTGCCGTTGCCTTTGCATATATTAAATAAAGTTTGTTACAATGGCAGGACATGTCAGGGCATGGCTTCCTCTGTACATGCCGAACAGGTCCTTCCGCTCCCAGGACGAAATACGCCTCAAAACGCCCCCTGGCTGTGCCCTTCAACTGCAAACCGCCAAACGATGTTCTTACTCCCACTTCATACCGACCCTCTGGAATTGACTGCCCCCGCAGATCAGATCCCTTGAAGGACTCCTCAACTTTAGGAAAGCAATAAAAACATGCCTCTTCATCTAACTCCCCTGCCCACGACCGATAGATTACAAAGAAATGTATATTGATACAAGAGCCTCGGTATGTGTTGTGTTAGATAGGGGTAGGGAACTCCGGTCCTCGAGAGCCGTTTTCCAGTCAGGTTTTCAGGATTTCCCCAATGAATATGCATTGAAAGCAATGCATGCAAATAGATCTCATGCATATTCATTGGGGAAATCCTGAAAACCTGACTGGAATATGGCTCTCGAGGACCGGAGTTCCCTACTCCTGTGTTAGGATAAAAACTTGTGTTGCCAAATCTTGTACTGTAATTGTGACAATATTAACTTGTAAACTGTATATTACAGATATTAGATCCCTAGTTTGCATCATGTTAGGACAAAATATTGTACAAACAAAAAGATTGTACTATAACTATGACAAATGTAACCTATTAATTGTATATTATGTATGTTAACCTGTAACCTGTCCTGAGCTCCTTGGGGACAACGGAATAGAAAATGAAATAAATAAATGGTTTTATGTTCCAGACTGTACAGGCCATATCATCTTCCTCTAATGTCACTTCCTATGAAAATTAGGGATCCTTTTATTAAGGCGTGTTAAATGCTAATGCATCCATTATATTATATGGGTGCCTTAGCATTTAGCATGCGCTAAATCAATTAGCACGCCTTAATAAGGATGCTGTACTTGTGGGTAGGAGATGAGTACAATGTTTATGGATACAAAGGGCTCCTTTTATCAAGCTGCGGTAGGTGGTTAACACGCAGAATACCGCGCGTTCAATTGCTTGCCGCGCTAGTCGCTAACGCCTCCATTGACGAGGCGTTAGTTTTTTGGTGTGCCGCGGAGGTTAGCGTGTGATGAAATGTCCGACGCGCTAACCCCCATAGCGCACTTTGATAAAAGGAGCCCTTTGTATCCATAAACATTGCACTTTCTTTGGTTTTCTTTTATGTACCTGTTTCTCTCCTTGTTTATGATTTATGACTTATTAATCTTGTTATACCGCTCGTTCATTTTACTGGTCCTAGTGGTTTACATAATACAATCAAGTAAAAAAAAAAAAAAAAGAACTCCATTGGTAGATAGAATAGACCTAACTCATGCAACATCAACCAGAAAATATTCACTCCTAAATAAAATAATAATATTATGATTTCACATGATTGCTGACTGAGGACCCACAAAATTATTTTTAAAACATGTCTTAATTCAGATTGAATCAAATTTTGTCCAAATGCTTCTTAAAAAAAAACATTTTTAATATAGTTTTACAAGATTTGAATTTTTCCTCTAATCTTAACTTAGGCAGTCAATTTTTCAGGATACCACAGTAAAATAGGTTTGCTTGCAATGGAGGAAGTGTATGCATATTTATTGTGGATATCCTGAAAACCTGACCAGGTGGGTGTGTCCCAAGGACTCCCTGCTTTACATCAGTCCTCTTAAAATCTTTCTTTTCACCTCATCTACAATTCTTTTCCTTTCTTTTTTCTCAATGGCAGAACAAGTAAATAGGGGCCTCAGTGTGGCTTACATTACATTAGAGATTTCTATTCCGCTATTACCTTGCGGTTCAAGGCGGATTACAAAAGATTTATGGCTGGTCTGTTACAAAAGGAGATCAGTGGACATGACTAGTGAAGGTAAAGAATAGGGCAGGTAGTTTCGAAGAGTCAGGAAGGAGGAGTTCGTGATGTTAAGACTTATTCAGGGATTTCTTGAAGAGTATGGTTTTTATTTCTTTTCTGAATAACTTGTAGTCTGTGGTTGTTATCAGTAGATTGGAGATCTGGCTATCCCGTCTTGCTGCTTGAGTGGCCAGGAGGCCGTAGAGTTTTTTCCATTTCACTTCTTTGATTGGCGGGTGTGTGAATGGGTGAGTTTTTCTGTCTGGTTGAGGTATTATGGATGAGTTGGTTGTTCAGGTAGGTTGGGCTGTCTCCATTTATAGTTTTAAATATTATGCTGTAGAATTATGTAGTAGGCTTCTATCATGTTGGCCCTAGAGAGAAAGTTTCAGCTAAGTGGGGCAAAGGTGGAGAAAGCTTTTTGAGAAGAACTTGGTAGCCCATCATAGCATGGCAATATGTTGGCAAGTACTGTACATTTTGTATTAAAAACTAATATTTTTTATTTGGTATCCTAGTGGCTTTGCTTTTATTATGATAATGGGCTCCTTTTACAAAGGTGCGTTAGGGCCTCAATGTGCGGAATAGCACACGCTAAATTGCCCCGCGCGCTAAACCTCAACGCCAGCATTGAGCTGGCGTTATTCTAGAAGCGTACCGCGCAGTTTAGCGTGCGGTAATTTTCTCCGTGCGCTAAAAACGTTAGCGCACCTTAGTAAAAGGAGCCCGATATGTTTTCAAACTCTGTTAGAGATGGGTTTAATGACTCAGTATTAATCTCTCTCTTTCTTCACTGCAGTCTGTGAATCACCAGATGGGATCACAGCAGTCCAGATGACTCTTGGGATTGTTTGAGTGTCTCAAGGCTATATGACTCATGATTCATAACAAATAATGGTTCATATTTCTTGGAAGACCAAAATGAAATTCAGAGTTAGGACTGGCCAAGTCCAGTGGCTTAGCTATAACACTGCCCATCAATGTTGCACCCAAGATCCTGAGAGGGAGGAAGTGCAACTACTGGAACTGCAGTGACTCCTACTGGCAGTAAAGCCAGTAAAATGGGTTCAAGTCTCAGAAGCAGGGCTGTGGAGTCTGAAGTAGGCCGCTGTCTAGGCCTACCTCGAGATAGAGACCTCACACACTCTATATACTGGTATCAATCAATAAGTATATTTATTAGCAAATCAGTAACAGCTTACAAGAATAAATCATTCAGCATATAGAGTAACAGAATGTGATCTTCAGGCCTGAGGATCCTCTGATGTCTGTTCTCCTTACTTCCTCTTAAAGGCCTGTTCTTATACATTTCTTGGTGGTCAACACCACGTTGGTCTAAATCACATGATACATCTTTATTGGTTATTTTCTTTCACGTCATTACATAAGTATATTCATTTATTTGCTTATACATTTGTGTCACGCTATATGTCTGTTCAGTTTACCGTAAGGCCTATCCTTTTCCCGCAAATGCCCCTTTCCTTTACCATATAAGCAATTCCGAGCCTCAACCCCCCCTCCCTGCTTCGTTGTCACAAGACATATCTTGCTAAATGATATTCTTGAGAATTCTATTTTCTGACCATGAGATGTGTTCATCTTTTGTAATATCCTGCCAGGTGTGAGCCCTATTGCCATGTAACAGAGTTAAATCTTGTTTCTCATAAGTTTCGCTTAGCCTAGCAGCTAGCTCAGCAGCAGGGTATTTCCCAATCAGTATATGCCAGCTGGCAAGAGTATTATGAAATGTCTTTTACATTGTTAATATACTGATTTATTAGAGCAGGAGGAAAAGGGGGGGGGGGGTTTCTTCTTTGAGGTCTGGTTTCTTCACCTTTAGTGTTATCCAAAGGACTTAACATGCTTCACCTGTATTATACAAGGACTTTATACCAGCATTTTCCATGATTTTCTTCTTCTTCTCATCTTCCTTTTCCTCTCAAGTCGGAGTCGAGGAGTCGGAGTTGGAGGAAATTTCGGGTACCTGGAGTCGGAGTCGGAGTCAGATGTACAAAAAACTGAGGAGTCGGAACATTTATCTACCGACTCCATTTTTGAACTTGGCATACCAATCACGAGCGATTCTTTCAGCTATAGCACCCACTATATACACAGCACAAATGTTGCGAGCAGCTTTTGCGGCCTTAGAACCTTGATTAAAAGCAAAAAGAAGGTGGTGTCGAAAATGCTCATTTCTCTCAACTTGACATTCCATTTTAACGATCTGAAAATTAACCAGTGCTGTGGAGTCGGAGTTGGAGGAAATTTCGGGTACCTGGAGTCGGAGTCTAAAGTACAAAAAACTGAGGAGTCGGAACATTTATCTACCGACTCCACAGCCCTGCTCAGAAGACTTGACGTATACCATCTGGCTAATAAGGGAACCTGAGTTGCTCGAGTAAGAACATTAAAAAAGCCATACTGTGTCAGATGAAGGTCCATTGAACCTAGCATCCTTTCTTTAACAGTGGTCAGTCCAGGATGCAAGTAGTTTCAGGTTTTATAAAAAATTTGATAAGACCGCTTATCAGGATTTCTAAGTGAATTACAATAAAAAAGATTCAGGGGTTAAAAAAAATAACATAAATTTTAAAATGCGGATAACAAAACTAAATGGAGACATTTGACTAATGGGAAACAGAAGGTATGAGGGAATAAAGTACAATTGTAAAAGTAAAAGAGGACATTTTAGGGCTCCTTTTACTAAGCTGCAGTAGTGTTTTTAGCACACACAGGATTTTAGCGCGCGCTAAACCCACGCTGCGTGGCTAGAACTTACGCCAGCTCAATGTTGGCATTAAGGTCTAGCGCACGTGGCAATTCAGTGCACGCTAAAACTGCTATCGCACACTTAGTAAAAGGAACCCTTAAGGTCAGGACAAGAGGACCGAGGCAAAAAAGATTTTTCCTTGATAGATAATGGGCAGAGTCTAGAATTGAAGGTCGTCACAGCGTGAATGCTTCTTTAAACAAATGACTTTTAAGTAGATTGGTGGGTAATGAATTCCAATATTGAGCTACAACAGAGGAGATGTCCTGGCGTTTGGTATTATTCTTAATGATGGAATAGTTAATAATCTGAGATCCGTTGATCTAAGGCCTCCTTTTACGAAACTGTGATAGCAGTTTCTAGCGCGGGGAGCCGCACTGAATGGTCTGCACTGCTCCCGATGCTCATTGAATTCCTATGAGCGTCGGGAGCAGCGCGGGCCATTCAGTGTGGCTCCCCACGCTAGAAACTGTTATCACAGTTTCGTAAAAGAGGGGGTAAGTGTATGGGAGGGTTCATGGGGAATGAGAATTTATCAGTGAATTGGGATTTTTTTGTTATTAATAGTTTAAATGTTAATAGATACATTTTTTATGAAATGCTAAATTTTATCAAAGCCAGTGAGCCTTTTTCAACGGAGGGGAAACATGGTCAAATTTTTTAGAATTTGTGATAATTTTAATGGCTGCATTTTGTATTATCTGAAGGCGCCTGATTTCCTTTCATGTAATTCCAGTGAGTAAGCTGTTGCAATAGTCTAATTTGAAGATCACTAAAGAATGAATCAGAATATTTAGCAATTTAGGTTCCAAGAATTTTGAGATTGAACAGATCATTCGAAGTTTGAAGAAACAAGATTTAACCAAGCAACCAATATGTTCATGAAATGAAAGTTTTTTGTCAAAGGTAACCCCTAAGATTTTTATGGTTGTAACCGATTGAAGTGAAATTGGTGCACATAAAGAGAATCCAGCAGATCCCCAAAAGTAAGGGTTCCTTTTACTAAATGACAGCGAGGTAAATGCTCAGACCCTCATAGAATTCCTATGAGCATCGGAGTATTTATCTCACCAGCCCATGCTGAAAACCTCTAGTGCAGTTTAGTAAAACCCAGCATAAATCTCTTTCCTGTGGTTCATTTTCAGGGATAAACAATGATTCTTCAAAGTATACCAGATAATAACTTTTATGATGGCTCAAATTCACTGAGACGCAAAGAAAACAGAAGACTTGTTCCAGAGGTAGGGCCATCAGCGAGCGTCTGAAGGTGGGGGAGAGTGTTTACTTGGAAAGAGAGTCAGAGAGCTGCACTTTGGGTTGTCAGGTGCCACCACTCTTCCCCAGGCCTTACAAAGAACATACATTACAGTCTTCAGGCAATTTAAATAGGGGCAGGAGAGGAGACTTATGCTGGTGGAATGAGATCCGAGAGTTAGCTACAAGTCAGAATTGTGATTTCTGTTTGCAATCTAATTGATATAAATTACTTAGGCTTCATAGAGGGGCTAGAACATCTAAGTCCGACTTTGGACATTTTGAGAAAAATGTCCAAAAATCGCCTGAAAAAAATGTCTATTTTCAAACCTGCAAGGTATCTATCCTTTTTTTTTTTTAATGGCTCAGCTAGGCATCTAATTAATTTTGCCTTTATCGAAAAAAAATCCAAATTAAAAATGTCCAAAGCAATCCGTTTGCATGTAGGAGGGAGCTAGCATTTTTAATGGACTGGCCACACAGAAATGCCAGCAGAGCAGTGGGGTACCCTTGGGGGCACTGATGTGAACGTCACATTAAGGGTGACAAATACATATCTCACTATAACCCCTGTGCATTATAGGGTGAGCCCTCCAAAACTTCCCCCAAAGCCTACTGTACCCACCTGCCTATCACCCCACCTATGTGGTACTACAGTGGATTGTTGGTGGCTTCACACTTTCCACTACAAGTGTATTAGGGTGGCATATGGGCCTGGGTCCCCTTCTCTGTAGTCCACTGCACTTCCCACCAGGCTACTCCAGAGACCTGCTTGCAGGTCTTCTAGGACTGGCCATAGTATCTGCAGCTCTCAAAGAGACAGATACGTACTGTTTCGTGCAGATATTTGGGGGAGGGGGGTGGGAGGGGTCAGTGACCACTGGGGGAGTGTGTGGGGGCCATAGTTTTATCCTTCCAGTGATCATCTGGTCAGTTTGGGTATCTTTTTGGTCCTTATTCATTTTAAAAACAGGTCTAGACCAAAATGTCCAAACTATGCCCTTGGACGTTTTACAGCGATAAACAAATATTTCACAAAACGTCTGAGTACTTAGCCCACCCAAAATACATGTCTAACATGCCTCCTTAAGATTTAGATGCACTAGAGACAAAACAATCAGAAAGACGTCTAGAAAGTCAGTTTCGAAGATGCCCACTTGGACATTTTATGTCGTTTTTTGAATGTCATCTTTTTTTTAAATGAACCCTATAGAGCAGTGGTCTCAAACCCTTTGCAGGGCCACATTTTGGATTTGTAGGTACTTGGAGGGCCTCATAAAAAATAGTTAATGTCTTATTAAAGAAATGACAACTTTGCATGAGGTAAATCTTTCCTTTTGGCTAAGTCTTAATAATAATATTGTAATTTATAGCTAAAGAGACAGATGATCAAGAAACTGTTTTATTTTACTTTTGTGATTATGATAAACATACCGAGGGCCTCAAAATAGTACCTTTCGGGCCTCATGTGGTCCCCAGGCTGCGAGTTTGAGACCAGTGCTATAGAGTAAGCTTTAGGTGATAGAACTAGCAGACAAGGCTTGACCATTCAAAATGCAGTCCATTTTCAAAGAAAGAGACAGTTGCATACGTTCATCTTAAGGTCCCCAAAACAACAGTTTCACAAAGGGTGGGATTCACTGCAGAAGGTTCTCAAGAGATTACAAGTAGGGCCACCCCACCACCTCCTGCACCACAGAGGCTGTTTAGCAGAACTTATGCCACTAGCAAGAGAGTTCAAATGTGAAAATAGGTTTCCAGGTGGACCAAAACACATGGCTTGGGAGATCAATATGGACATATTACTTCAAAGCAGTTATGTATTTTGGGTTTTTAATTTTTTTGGCCAAGCTGTTTTTCCCTGTTTCTTAGGGCTTCTATTTTAATTAATACCAACCTCTACTGGTCTACAATGACATTCATTTTTATTTACAACTATTTTGTTTCTGTCTCCCCAGCTCAGCCCCGCTATTCCACCAGTAATCTTGGGCAAGGAGTAAAACTGTACATAATGTGGACCTTGAGTCTGGTCTCTAGATGTCACTGCTGAGTGATGAGTAAGGCTCCCTCTCCTCTGGGGCTGCGGACAATGTCTGGTGTGAAGCTCAGATCCAGACCCCTTGCACAACAGCTGTGTAGGTCTGCCACACAGCCAATAGGCCAGCTTCCAGCCATGGGTTTTCAAACAGACTACCATTGTTCCGCTCTGAAGACCAGATGTGGTGTCACGTGACAATGACTATCGAATAACATTACTCTGTTTCAGGCTGCCTACTCTATTTATAGACAGTAGGTTAAATATAGCTTAGATAAAACTACCAGCCAAGCTAATTAGATCTTAATTGTCCTTGTTGATTTTGTGCTCTATTCAAGTTAGTTGGCCTTCTTCTGACCCTATCATTTGAAATAATTATTATTTCACACTTGGAATCTATAGTAATGCAATCTCATTCTTTTGTGCAGTGTTTGGTAGAAGTCGGGGGTTTTTTTCTTCTTCTTTAATCAGGATGATTGAGAGCTCTCATTTATAGTAAGACAAATCATGATCAAGCTGCTTATCACTTTAATTTGCCTATCAGGTTCATTTTCTTTCCTCAGGACAACTTTGATTATCCTTCAGTCCTAATGCTAACTTATTTAGGTAGCTGCAGACAACTGATGAACACACGGTAGGTATCAAGTTTGTCAGATTGTCAACTTGTCAGGAGTGTGGAAATGGTCAATGGCCCTTTCTGACAGCTTTGTCTGGCTAGACCTTTTGCTTTTGAACAGTACCCGGTGTATCTAATTTCAGAGCCTCATTAAGGGATATTGTGTTAATCGGTCCCTATCTGGCAATATTCCTGCAGTATGCAAATGGCAAAATCTGGCGATACAGGACATGTGGCGTGTTTTTCTTGTGATATTTGGGCCGAGTTGGGAGCATGCCATTCCATTCTTTGCGAAGTTATTCTGGCATGTAGATTTTTCTACTTGGTCGCCTCTTAGTATCGCAGAATGAGATTAGAGACATATAGGAAGTTTTTTCATAAAAATGGCAAACAGGGTGAAAAGTAGGGCCCATCTGTTCTCCTTTCCATCTTTGAAGGGTTGTATCTGTAAGAGGTTCCTAGATAAGACATTATCATTTCAAGCTGGCAAACGGAATGAATGCCTAAGTGAGTTTATCTTAAATGCATTTTCTTACCAAACCAGTTAAAACTTATCTTTTTGATAAATTTGTATAATTTCATATCCTTGTTTCAAGTTCAAGTTTATTAGGTTTTTATATACCGCCTATCAAGGTTATCTAAGCGGTTTTACAATCAGGTACTCAAGCATTTTCCCTATCTGTCCCGGTGGGCTCACAATCTATCTAACGTACCTGGGGCTATGGAGGATTAAGTGACTTGCCCAGGATGTATCTCTGAATTGCCTTCTGTAATTTTGCTGTCTGTATGCAGTCTCTTTTTTTATTGTAAATCGCTGTGAACTGTTTGTGGTATTGCAGTATATACAATAAAGTTATTATTATTATTCATTTTTAGAAGGACAAAAGTGAGGAACGTCTATCTATCTGTGCTTTTTTTGCATCTAATTTAACTGGGGGAAAAAAGGGGAACTGCAGAAAACATTACATTTTGCAGACTTTCACCACCCATGCTTTTTTTAAAAACTTTATAACAGAAATGTTGCAAAAGTGGAAGTTCACTCGTCTCTTATTATATTGTGAAAGTGCCTAATTCCTGACTATGCAATAACAGACGGGAGGAGGTTTAAACCAGCAGCATGGTTTATTCAGAATATCCACTTACCTGTTTCTGGGTCCTTTTCTTCCTTAAACTTATTCATAGCTCTTCTTTTCTTCAATGTGCTTTTGCTTTGCTTCCATGCGCTTGAGCCAGTCAAACGATTTTAGGCCAGAATGATAGGAATACTGGGAAATAGGATTGGATGAAAAGCAGCTCTTACAAAAACATTTGGCAAACATTTCCTAATCCTTTTAGTCTGAAATTAATCTGCATTAGAAAATAGGAAGGGAAAAGGATCAGGAATTTGATATAGTGTCTTTCTGTGGTTTATATTTATTACATGCAGGTACTGTGTCTCTAGTGGGCTCACAATCTAAGGGGTCCTTTTACAAAGCTGCGCTAGCGGTTTTATCGTACTAGCCGGAAATCTACCGCCTGTTCTAAAGGAGGCGATAGCAGTTAACGCATGTGGCAATCTAGCACGCGCTATTCCGCGTGTTGGCAATCTAGCACGCGCTATTCCGTGCATTAATGCCCTTTGTCAAAGGAACCCTAAGTTTTTTTACCTGGGTCAATAGAGGGTTAAGTGACTTGTCCAAGGTCACAGGGAGCTGTAGATGTGACCCTTTGGCAGGCTGTCCCAGATCATCTGCAGTACTTCCTTGAGTTTGGCAATTGTTTGTGGCTTTGGATGGAGCTTGTGATAGTAGGGTTACCAGATTTTACTTTAGTAAAATCCAGTTCCACCCACCCTGCCCCATTATGCCCCAAGCCCCGCCCCAATCTCGCTCTAGCTCCGCCCATGCTCCCTGCTCTCATTGGGCAGGAGGGCATCTATGCATGCGCGGATGCCCTCCTGCCCGACGCGATTTTGAGGAAGCTTTTAAAAAGTGCCGGGTTTTGAAAAGCCGTCTGGACCCCTGAACATGTCCTCGAAAAGGTGGACATTCTGGGGAAATCCGGATTCCAGACGTCTGGTAGGCTTCCAACATTGCTCTTCAGACAAAAGTCTACATCACAGTGATGTCAGTAACAGTAAGTTGGTACCCCAAATTTTTCTTCAGATCATGGCAGAACAAGAAACCAAAGGAGAACAGATCTAACAGATAAACCAGTGCCACAAGGATTTTGACTTTAGTTAATTTTGGGCTTGCGTGAGTTTGTGTGGGTGATTTCCATTAATCCACGTTCAGAGCGACTTCTCAACAATCCTCAGACCTCTGAATGACACAACAGGACTCATCGCACTTTTTTAAGATAAGTGATTATTCTTTAAGTCTTCAAAAAGTTCATTATGCTAAGAAACAAAAATCAGAAAGGGAACTCAATGATGCGATGATGGTTCCCTATGTCACAGGTCTTATTGGTCTGTCTTTTGTGACCCATGAGAAGGAGCTCTGAGCACATTTTAAAATGATTAAAAATAAAAAGAGTGAAACTTATGCACTTTACAGTATAATACTTGAATGGGAAAATATTACGACATTACAATATTTATGAAGTATATTTAAAAGAAACAGTAAGCTCTAGGGTTTGAAGATATTTATTTGCAGTTCGGTTATATGAAAATATTTCCTCAAATTGTTAACAGTAGTTTTAAAGGACAAACATTTTTGAAAGCGCAAAAACCACTTGGTGCTCACACTAAAAAGTCCGTAACATCACCACGTTTAAAGGTTACCTCATTCCACTCTGCACATAAACTAAGAAAGCTGTAAAATTTCACACTGAGATTCCAAGCGTTTGCTGAGAAAACAGCAAAAAGCTCTAGGGAGTTGCAGTGGCGTAGTAAAGGTGAGCAGCGCCTCCCTCCCCCGCCCTCTTCCCTCCCCCACTGCACGCGCTCCCTCTTATTTTTCCCCGTACCTTTTTAACTTCTCCGGCGTGAGCTGCATGCCCACGTCGGTGTCGGCATGCCCATTGATATCACTTCCTAGGCGCGGGTCCCAGAAGTGATGTCAGAGCCGAAGAAGACAACAACCTCACTCTGGGGAAGTAAAAAAGGAATAGGGAAAGGCAAGGGGGCAAAGAGAGGAGCGGGGGGGTGGGGGGGAGGGCAGAGGAGAGGATGGATGCTGCTTCCTTAGGAAGACTGTCCCCGGGGCGGACCGCACGCCCTCTTGCTATGCTACTGGGGAGTTGCATTCTTTTGCCCCACCCTGTGTATATGTATGCCATCTACAGGAGGAAATGCCTCTATTTCAGTGTAGCTGTGCACCCATCCTATGCTCCACTTTTGGGGAGCAAATTTGTAAGGGTGCATGGATAGAAAATTAAGCCAGTTAATAGCTAGTGCAGTGTCCTATCAAGTTTTAAAAAAATTTGTTATACTGCCTAATCAAATTTCAAGGTGCTTTACAAAAATAAACTACGTACAGAATACACCAAAGGCAAATAAACATGGTAAAATGTCATAAAATGAATAAAGATATATATACTCGTATACATACAGTATATTTTCTAAATATATATGCTTATATATATAAACATTTCAGAAAACTCCTGAAAACATATCTAATATAATAAAACCCTAAGCCGCGCATGCGCACTCCCACCTGTGTGAGTCCATTTTCCGTGAGCTGTAGGGACCCGCAGGTAGGAGTGCGCATGCGCGCGGCGGCTCTTGCCGTTGGAAAGAAGGAGGAAATGGGACGCGATCCCCACCTGCATTGGAAGTCCGATGCAGTCGGGGATCTTGAAAGGAGCCGCCGCTGCGTCTTTAGAGAGACAGCCGGGACCGAAGGAGCCAACAGCAGAATCATAGCTCGGGGAGCTGCAGCTCCGCCTCTTCTGACCCCGCCGCTCCTCTTCGGGCAGCAGCAGCGTTTAAAATTTGCTGCTGTTGCCGGCTTCAGGCCTTCCTTTCTGGCGGGTCCTGCCTACTTCATGTTTTCATGAAGACAGGACCCGCCAGAGAGGAAGACCTGAAGCCGGCAACAGCAATTAATTGTAAATGGTGCTGCTGCTGCCCGATGAAGTTCAAGGAGGAAAGGGAGCAGAGGGGGAGAGAATGGTAGGGCATGGAGGTAAGGAGGAAGGTATGGGGGAGGGGAAGGAAAATGCTGCACAGGGAAGTGGAGTGGGAGGGAAATGGAGGGGCAGAAAAAGGAAGGAAGGCATACTGCTGGACAGGGGGAGCAGGAAAAAGGGGTTGATGGACAGGGGGGGGCAGAAAAATGAAGTGAGGCCTACTGCTAGAGGGCTGCTGCTGGATAAGGTGAGCAGTGATGGGGTGGTGGAGGACACAGGGGAGGTAAAAGGAAGGGAGAATGGACAGGGGGAGCAGGCAAGGGGTGGTAGTGGACAGCCAAGGAAAAAAAAAAAAAAAAAAGAAAGACAGAAATACGGAAAGCAGCTAAGGAGAGAGAAAAGGAAATAAAGACATACACACACACATATATTCTAGCACCCATTAATGTAACGGGCTATAAGACTAGTCTATTTGATAAATTCTTATAAGAGATGATCTATATTGAACAATTTTGAATTCTAATTCCTGAGAATGTCCCAGCCTCTTCGAGTTGTAAACCGCATAGAACTGGAAGGTAATGATCATGTAATGTGTTTATTTCATCTTAAAAAAAATAGGCATATCACAGGTCATTTTTTCAAGTGGGTGGTCCTGGCACCTTTTTCACGCCTTTCCACGGTCCCTGAGTGTTAATAAAAAAAGCCCAGGTTTTGTACACTCCAAACACGCATATAGAGAGCGCCCCCCCCTAGAGAGAAATGGTGTCTTCAGCCAAATCCCCATAGGCCCGCAGGAGAATGCAGGGGTTCGTGCTAATAAATAGCTGAACCCTGCAAGTGTGGGAGACCTGGGCTACAGCGCTGGAGCTGTGCAGACAAGACAGGTAGAAAAACCATGTTTAGATTTTGCTGTGTGATTTGAATGTGCCAGCTATGGGAATTTAGAGTAATGTGCAACATCTCTAGTACAGGGAAAAAAATATGCTGTTCTGTTTCTGGTGCTGTATTACAGGTCGAGTCCTGCTTCATATAACATAACATAAAATCAGAGTTCTAGGCCCCATAACCATAAGTCCGATGCGGTTTACAAAAGATCATATTAAGTAAACATAGCAAGATGAGTGCGATGAGATGGAAATTTAGGGGGGGTTTCTAAAGTGCACTAACCGATTTAGAGCGCGCTAAATGCTAAGGCACCCATTCTATTCTATGGGCACCTTAGCATTTAGCGTACACAACCCCCCCTCTTTTACAAAGGTGCGCTAAGCTTTTTAGCATGCATTAAATACGTGCTAAACGCTAACGATTACATGTTGTCCCATGGACGCGTTAACGGTTAGCGCACGCATTGATTTACTGCGTGCTAAATCCGCACTAAAAACTTAGCGCGCCTTTGTAAAAGAGGGCCTAAATCAATTAGCGCACGTGAAATCAGTTAGTACGCCTTAGTAAAAGGACACCTTAATTGACTGTAAACATGGAGAAAGGCGAAATCTTTAGTTGCTTTCTAAAGTGTAAATAGGAAAAAGAAATAAAAAAGCGCTGAAAGTCCTTGTTATAAAGAGCTGCCTGAAAGGCCAGGGCGCAGTGATGTTTTTTTTAAATTTGCAACACTTTGACAGATGGAAATATAAAAAGAGCATGGAATCTTCTAAGATTCCTCTGAGAAGCAGTTAAGTTTAGAGGCTGACTGAATCTCTGTTTTGGCTCTCACACCAAGTCCATCCCAAAATCCAGATTCAGCCATGTTTAGATTTTGCCCCCCCCAAAAAAACAAAACAACAACCCTCAAACAAAAGCAGGCTGACAACCAAGTCTCCAACCTATTGACAACAACCCCAGACTACAAGATGTTCAGAAAGGAAATAAAAACTATACTCTTCAAGAAATCCCTTAATAAAGCTTAATACCATGATAAAGCTTAACCCCCCTCTTACCATGCCCTCCCTAACCCCAGATCCTACTTTTCCCTCTCTTGGAAACCTTCTCTGATCTAACGTTGTAACCCTTCTTCCATAACTCTTTTTGTAATCCGCTTTGAACCGAAAGGTAATGGCGGAATAGAAATCTGTAATGTAATGAACTGCCCCCTGGCCTCCACCCGCCTGACAGAATGCTGACCCCTCCCATGAAAGCTGTTGCCGCCACCCCTAATCAAAAGCGACCACCCTCCCATCATCCCTAGGCCCTCGCCATGCCTATCTTAAAAGCCTTGGTGGTCTAGTGGCCTCATTGGGGCAGGAGCGGTGCCCAGTCACTCCTGCCCATGCTGGCTCCATAGTTAAAATGGCTGCTGAGGCCTTTGGCAGCAGTCTTGTGGGAGAATGCGGCAGCCATTTTGAGACGAGCTGGCGTGGACCGGAGCTGCATCTTAATTGACAGCAGACCATCATGGCCCATCTAGCCTGCCCAGTAAGGTGGCTAGAGTTGAACCTGGCACTCTCTGTGCCTTTGTTTAGGGTTGTAACTGCTGCTCCATGCAGGTTACACTCCTGGTTTACTAAGGAACGCTAAGCGTTTTAGTGCGTGTTTAGCACACGCTAAATCTATGCACGCGCTAAATGCTAACGTATCCATAGGTTAACATGTATGCGTTAGCGTTTAGTACATGAAAAATAAGCGCTAATATTTATCGCACACTAAAAAGCATAGCGCACCTTAGTAAAAGGAGCCCTATGTCTTATTTTGAAATGTGAATGTTATTTATGGTTTGCTTTGATTCTGTTCTCATACTATATAGGGATTTTCTATGTCTTTTTGAATTCTGTTCCTGTTTTTGTCTCTTTAACATCCACCAAGAGGACACTTCAGGCATCCCCCACCCTTTCTGTGAAAAAGGTTTGTTTTTAAGTTTACCTAAACTAAACCTTAAATTTATAGACCGGGTCATCTTCATAAAAATGGAGCTCGACTCGGTGAATAATCAATCATAAGGTGAACCAGCAATGATAAGATAAAAGATTGCAAAGAAAATGTGAAAATGAACCAAAAGACAAAGCTATCAGTAAAGAAAATTAAGCAGAACGAGTTGCTAAATGCTTAGAAAATAAGAATGTTTTCAGTGTTTTACGAAATAATTGAAGGGAGTTTAAGCCTCTTATACATAAGAACATAAGAAGTGCCATCTCCGGATCATAAGAACATAAGCGCCATCTCCGGATCAGACCTTTGGTCCATCAAGACCGGTGTTCCGCACAGGTGTACACCTGGCATAATTTTTACTCACCCATACCTGGAATGCGCTTCCAGAGGACGTTATAGGGCAGAGTACGGTATTGGGGTTTAAGAAAGGATTGGACAATTTCCTGCTGGAAAAGGGGATAGAGGGGTATAGATAGAGGATTACTGCACAGGTCCTGGACCTGTTGGGCTGCCGCATGAGCGGGCTGCTGGGCACGATGGACTTCAAGTCTGACCCAGCAGAGGCATTGCTTATGTTCTTATATCCTTCTATGTCTCTCGTAAAGAGATGTGCATCTAGTTTGCTTTTGAATCCTAGGACGGTCGATTCCGCAATAACCTCCTCTGGGAGAGCATTCCAGGTGTCTACCACTCTCTGAGTGAAGCAGAACTTCCTGATATTAGTCCTGAACTTGTACCCCCTTAGCTTCTTTCCTTGTCCTCTTGTCCGTGTCAAATTTGACAATATAAATAGTTTTTTTCTGCTCTATTTTGTCGATTCCTTTCAGTATTTTGAAGGTCTCGATCATATCCCCTCGCAGTCTCCTTTTCTCAAGGGAGAACAATCCCAGTCTCTTAAGTCGATCCTCGTATTCCAGTTTCTCCATACCTTTTACTAGTTTTGTTGCTCGTCTCTGCACCCTCTCTAGCAGTTTTATATCCTTCTTTAGGTTGGGGGACCAATATCCATCAAGCCTGGCGATCCACACACGCGGAGGCCCCGCCAGGTGTATCCTGGTATAATTTTAGTCACCCATATCACTCTATGCCTCTCATAAGGAGATGTGCATCCAGTTTACCCTTAAATCCTAGAATGGTGGATTCCGCAATGTCATAGATGGAATTGCATTCCAGGCCTCCATGAATTTAAACATGTAAGAATTCACCAGTTTTCCCTTAGATCTAGTTCCCTTAATCTTTGTGTATTTCGTGCAGCTTCAAGTCACACTCTTCCCTTCTTTGAGGAGGATTTGTTTGTTCATTAATACCCTTCAAGTACTGTATGTCTGTATCATATTTTTTATTTATTTGGATTTAGCTCACATCTCTCCTTTAAGGCAGTGGTCCCCAAACCTGTCCTAGAGGGCCACCAGCCAGTCAGGTTTTTGGGATAGCCCTAATGAATATGCATGAGAGAGATTTGCATATAATGGAAATAACAGGCATGCAAAGCTACCCCATGCATATTCATTAGAGCAATCCTGAAAACCTGACTGTCTGGATTTCCCCGGGCATGTTCTCCTTTTGAGGTCATGTCCGGGGATCCGGATGGCTTTTCAGAACCCGGCACTTTGGGTTTTGAAAAGCTTCTGGCAACACGTGACGTCAGCACGACATTCGCGCATGCAACATGGTGACATCACGTGCATGCGCTTGAAGTTAACGTGTCACACCAGCACATGTGCGAATGCCGTCCAATGGTGCTTGTTGCAGGTCAAGGGGGCAGGGCATGGGGGAGGAACATGGCGGGGCCATGGGTCCGGGTTTTCTGTTTGGCAAATCCAGTAAACCTAGGCTGGTGGTCCTCCAGGACAAGATTGGGGTCCAGTTCTCTAAGGTATACACATTCGGATCTTCAAGTCTCTTTTCCTATGACGTTTGGTATAGACCACCTCTAAACCACTTCATGTCTTTATATTCTTAATCTTCCAAATCTGAACACAATTTTCCAAGTGGGGCCTCACCAATGACTTGTTCACTTCTTTCCTCTCATATACTGACAGACTAAAAAAGTTGGGGCTGTTCTCCCTGGAGAAGCGGAGACTTAGAGGAGACATGATAGAAACCTTCAATATCCTGAAGGGCATAGAAAAAGTAGACAGGGACAGATTTTTCAAATTATGGGGAACCACAAGTACAAGGGGGCACTCGGAGAAATTGAAAGGGGACAGGTTTAGAACAAACGCTAGGAAGTTCTTTTTCACCCAGAGAGTGGTGGATACATGGAACGCGCTTCCGGAGGCTGTGGTAGGCAGGAGCATGTTACAAGGCTTCAAAGAAGGTTTGGATAAGTTCCTAGAGGACAAAGGGATTGAGGGATACAGATAGGAGTAGAGCTAGGTTATAGGGATAGGAGTAGGGGTAGGTTATAGAAATAGTCAGGGACCACTGCTCAGGCAATAGGCCTGATGGGCCACCGCAGGAGCAGACCGCTGGGCGAGATGGACCTCTGGTCTGCCTCAGCGGAGGCAACTTTTTATGTTCTTATGTTCCTTCTGCTGCATAGGCCCCTTTGGGTTCAAAGTCTGTCGTGCGCGAGACACCAGCGCACTGACAATTTGGCGCAAGAAAGAAGCGCGCTATGGAAAAACTTAATTTTAAAGAGCTCCGAAGCGGGGTGTGAGTGGGGAAACCCCCCCCCCCCACTTTACTGCATAGTGTTCACGCTGCTGTTTGGGGGGGTTGGAACCCTGCATTATAGAGAACACGGAACTTTTTTCCAATTTTTTTGGGGGAAAAGTTCCGTTTTCTCTATAACGGAACTTTATACCCCCCACACACCCCCAACAGCAGTGTGAACACGATGCAGTAAAGTGGGGAGTTCCCCCCCACACCCCCTGTCAGAGCTCTTTAAAACGAAGATTTCCCACGGCGTGCTTCTTTCTTGCGCCGAATTGTCAGCGCTGGCTTGTCGGCGCGTTGGTGTCTGGCGCACGATTATCCCATCACCGCCCCTTTGTATGCAGCCTAGTATCCTGCTGTGTTTAGTCACTGCCTTGCCACGTTGTTTTGCCACCTTAAGATAGTTGGACACTGCAGTCGACTCCGCTTAAGTGCAAGGCCTCTGGAACGGACCGCCAAGTGCGCTTAAGTGGACTGTTCGCTTAATAGGAGTCCCACTTTTTAGTCAGACGGTCGTATCGCCATTATCAGCAGCTGCCTGGTGGCAACAGCAAACAGTGCTGAGAAGAAGGTGCTGGCGAGTGCTCAGCGCGCCAGCGTAGGTCTCTCGTCTACTTGCTGCCTAGGACAGCTCGCGATACTGTCACATTCTGGGGAGGGGGGTGGGGGATAGTAAATGCAATGCAATAAATACAGAGGACCCGTGATTGCATTTAACCAGAGTGAAGGTAACCTGAAAGAATAGAGGTGGGACCTACGACATCAGTGCGCATAAGCGGATTGCGTGCTTATCAGAAGTGCAAATATCTGGAGTTTATGTCCATTGACTTTAATGTTAAAAAAAAAAACGGGACCGTGGTGGTAGGCTGCGGATCACCGGAGAGTGCGCTTGTCCAACGTGCACGTAGGTGGAGTCGACTGTATCACCCCAAGGTCCCTTTCTTGGTCCATGCATATCAGCCTCTCTCTGGTCATACACAGCCGCTTTGGATTTTTGCACATTAAAGCTGAATTACCAAGCATTAACCCATGCGTCCACATTTTGTAGATCACTTCTCATGTCCACTCCCTGCAGGGTGTCCACCTTTTGGAGATCTTTGTGTCATCTGCTACAAAAAACAAACTTCTCCTTCTAGCTCATTGGCAATATCACTCACAAAGACATTGAAGAGAATCAGTCTCAGAACTGACACCTGTATAACCCCACTATTCACTTTTCTTTCTTCCAAGTGAATCCAATTTACTACCACCTTCTGTTGTCTTTCAATCAACCTACTTGTGATCCAGTTCACCACCTTAGGACCCACCTCCAACAGCTTAGTTTATCTGTAAGCTTCTTATGAGAAACAGCATCAAAGGCTTTGCTGAAATGCAAGTAGACATGTAGAGTACATGGTGTGCCCTTGATCTAGTTCTATGATCAAGTCAGTCTAAGAAATTAGATTTGTTTGCCATAGGTTGGATAAATTCTTGAAAGAAAAAGTTATTGAAGGATATAGATAGGGAACATATAGGATAAAGAAGGATACAGTTAGAAGGATATAGATAAGGAAGGACAAAAGGGATAGAAGGATATAAAGGATCACTTGCAGGTCATGGACCTGATGGGCCGCCGCGGGAGCGGACTGCTGGGCGCGATGGACCTCTGGTCTGACCCAGCGGAGGCAAATTCTTATGTTCAAACAGGATGGTTGGATAGGTTAGAGTGAGCTTGGACGGCAACTTCAGCATAACAACATAACATAAAAATCAACTTCTAGACTGCATAACCTTGCAGATCTATGTGGACACTACCAGGTGGACTTTACAGTCTATGACCCAGAAATATCAAGGAAGAGACAAGTTAATTTAATCATGTATTTTTAATGGGTATAACTAATGGGCAGACTGGATGGACCGTTCCGGTCTTTATCTGCCATCATTTACTATGTTACCTGGCAGAAACCCAAAGAGTAGCAACATTCCAGAGCTGAGATTGTGATGTCATAATGCCTCATTCCACCAATGCCTAAGAGCCAACCTCATCTGTGATGTCACAATGGCTTGATTAGATGGCAACTTTCGCAGTTGGAACCTATTACAATCCCAGGTGGACTTTGCAGTCTACGGCCCAGAAATATCAAAGAAGAGACAAGTTAATTTAATCATGTGTTTTTAATGGGTATAACTAATGGGCAGACTGGATGGACCGTTCAGGTCTTTATCTGCCGTCATTTACTATGTTACTATGTTAATAGAAGTTGGGAAGCCTTTTGGAAGTTAATTTGGTCCCAAATTAATTCAATGTTAGAAAATCATGTTGCCCTATCCTATGATACTATTTTATTTGGAACATCTATGAGATTCAAGAGTCTAATTTCAGCAAATAACAATAAACTTTTGTTAATACTGACGGGGGTTGCCATTCAACATATTACTGGAAATTGGAAGGACTATACTAAACTTAATTATACCTTTTGGTGGAATTCAGTTTGTCATATTTATAAAATGGAGAGAGTGCTTGCTATACAGCAAGGAAATTATAATAGTTTCAAAAAGATTTGGGGGCCATTGATTGCATATTCTAATGATTAGACACCTTGGACACCTTTTTATTACATAGGACTATATTTAATGTGGGGATGGGGAGGTATGTTATGGGATTTAATGGGTTTATTCCTGATGAATGGGATGGGTGGGAGAGGGGTCTTTTTTTATATGCATTTGACAATAATTGTTAGAATGTCAAGTGATTTGTACGAATTATCTGATTGAATTTTGTACACTTCTTGCAAGAGTTAAAACTGAATAAAGAATTAAAAAAAAAAAAAAAAAAAAAAAGAAGGTGGGAAGCATTTCCAAACTCATACCTGTGCATGCTTTCCCTGTTTGCATTAGAATCACTGTAAACATTTTCAGGTTCCGGACAGAAGCAAACAAATTAGAATATTCCTTTTCGTCTTGCAATTGCTACCCATTCTCTTCTCCTGCAGCGAGAAACTCCAGTTTGTTGCCCTTTTGTGAACTCTCTCTAGAGAAAGAAGCCAGGCAATGGAACATATATAATTACATTACCTCCCAGCTCTCAGGAGCACACAACACCACAACAATTACTATGTCATAGCAACAAAATGTACCAAAGGCATGGAGCAAATATACCAGGCTACTAAATAACCAGGGAACAGTTACTACATCAAAATAAAAGATTAAATGCATTCTCTTTCTGTACAAATACTTAAGAAATCAGCAAAACATCTGCGCTACCTTCCTCAAGGCACCCTTTCACATTTCTTTCCAGTGTCAGGTCAAAAGCGCGCCGGGACAAAGGCGCGAGCAGACAACTGAGCGCAGCGCGGAGGCATGCGCCGAAGAAAAAGACTGTTTTTAGGGGCTACGACAGGGGGTGTGGGGGGGGAACCTCCCCACTTTACTTTATACAGATCGCGCCGCGTTGTGGGGGTGTTGTGGGAGGTTTGGGGGGTTGTAACCCCCCCACATTTTACTGAAAACTTAACTTTTTCCCTGTTTTTAGGGAAAAAGTTACGTTTTCACTAAAATGTGGGGGGTTACAACCCCCCAAACCCCCCACAATGCCGCCACGATCTGTATTAAGTAAAGTGGGGGGGCTCCCCAACAAAACCCCCCGTCGCAGCCCCTAAAAACAGTCTTTTTCTTCGGCGCGCGCCTCCATCTTGCGCTCAGTTGTCGGCGCGCGCCTTTGTCTTCCGCATTACTGTCTATGAACCTTTGTTTCCTGTGGCAGTGACAGGCTAATTTAAAGGTGCATTTTTCAAGGTAATAAAGCAGTGGAACTGAATAAGAACCAGATTCTGTATTGTGCAACCAATGTTGCACGCAAAAATCAGTGTGCACTACAGATTTGGCACCAATTAGATTTTATACGCAGAACTTTCTAAGCGCATTCTATAAAGTGGTGTGTGTAAATTCTAGTGCGTGAATCTCAAAAGTGGATGTGGCCAGGAGAGGAGCATTGGTGGATCATGGGCATTCCTAAAAGTTAGGCACATTGCTTTAGAATATGCCCGATCCATGCACAACTTAGGTGCGAGTATGTAGGCTTGGTTTCCATTGGCCTAAATGGGCACTCCTAAATGTTAGTCAAGGGTAAGAGCGGATAGCGTAGCTGGTTTTAAGAAAGGTTTGGACAAGTTTCTGGAGGAAAAGTCCATAGTCTGTTATTGAGAAAGACATGGGGGAAGCCATGAATTGGTAGCTCCCATAGTCTCTCAAGGCATTTCCTTGAGCGATCTGCACTGGGCAGGAACGTGGGAAAATCGCACCTGCCCCAAAAACCCGCTAGACCAGGGGTAGGGGAACACCGGTCCTCGAGAGCCATATTTGAGTTGGGTTTTCAGGATTTCCCCAATGAATATGCATTGAAAGTAGTGCATGCAAATAGATCTCATGCATATTCATTGGGGAAATCCTGAAAACCCAACTGGAATAGGCCTCTCGAGGACTGGAGTTCCCTACCCCTGCGCTAGACCATCAGGTAAGGCTTATGGGAGGGCTTACAGGGCTTAAAATAGACCAGAAAATTGAAAATGCATTTTTTGGTTTAAAACCGCGAATAAGCGAATCCGTAGATACGGAATTCGCGAATACGGAAGGGGAAATGTATAGAATTTAGCGGTATATATGTAAACAGTGACCAGTCTGGTGGCTCGTATATAATTTTACCCCCTCTTTTACGAAACTGCGATAGCAGTTTCTAGCACATGGAGCCATGCTGAATGGCCTGCGCTGCTCCCGACACTCATAGGAACTCAGTGACCATCGGGAGCATAGAAACATAGAAATAGACGGCAGAAAAGGGCCATGGCCTATCTAGTCTGCCCACCCCAATGACCCTCCCCTACCTTTCTCTGTGAATAGATCCCACGTGTCTATCCCATTTGGCCTCAATCACCTGTAGTGGAAGACTATTCCAGCGACCAACCACCCTTTCAGTGAAAAAGAATTTCCTGGTGTCACCTTGTAGTTTCCCGCCCCTGATTTTCCACGGATGCCCTCTTGTTGTCGTGGGACCCTTGAAAAAGAAGATATCTTCCTCCGCCTCGATGCTGCCCGTAAGAAACTTGAACGTCTCGATCATGTCCCCCCTCTCTCTGCGCTCCTCGAGCGAGTATAGCTGTAATTTGTCAAGCCGTTCTTCGTATGGAAAATCCTTGAGTCCCGAGAGCATCTGGGTGGCCATTCTCTGCACCGACTCCAGTCTCAGCACATCCTTGCGATAATGCGGCCTCCAGAATTGCACACAGTATTCCAGGTGGGGCCTCACCATGGATCTTTACAATGGCATAATGACTTCCGCCTTACGGCTAACGAAACCCCTTCGTATGCAACCCATGATTTGTCTTGCCTTGGACGAAGCCTGCTCCACTTGATTGGCAGGCCATTCAGCACGGCTCCCCGCACTAGAAACTGCTATCGCAGTTTCGTGAAAGGAGGCCTTAGACTTTCTGTTCACAATCAACTGTTCATGTAAAAAGTTGACAATTATACATAGAACAGAATAATTGGTATTTATGTATTCACTGCTTTTAGAGGCCCTTGTACGTGTTAGGTATCCTATGGTAATTTTGTAATCTGTGTGCACTAACTGCATGCTAGATTTAATTTTTAAGGAGAAATGTCAGGGATGGAGGGTGGGCATTCATGAGCTAACCAGTTACCATATCTTCATTATAGCATGGTGCCTGAATGGGTGATAAGGAAAAACCAAACAACAAACCCTGGGGTAATTGGGATTCAAGGCTCACTGTGCTGGTATCTATCTCAGTACTGGGTCCAACTTGTGAGCCAAAAAGCAAATTTTATGGTAAAGACAATTTCGTTGTAGCTGCCTTTAATCACGTACCTCTATTTTACAGTGTGCCGGGTCTTTCATGAATTTAGGATTGGGAGAATATCGGAGCACTAATGACCTTTCTTGTTAAAGCAGCTTTATCATAGACACAGCATGGAGAAATACTTAACTGGATGACACCAGATCTGTGTTACAAATAGAGATTTATAACGGCAGGTTTAACCTTCCTGCTGTGGCAATGACTAACATAATTGTGGCAAGAGGTCAACCTTCTCCCGTTGTACAGGAAGATGTTCAATTACAGTCAAAAAGGCCTCGAAAGGACTGTCCTCCTCAGCTCAGCACTCAGAGTCGGCACACAAAAAGCCTAGAAGCTCTCTGGTTTATTAAAAAGCTATCAATGAAAAGAAAATGCACCTAGGTCAGGGTTATCAAAAACGGACTCAAGGCCAGGCTTTGGAAAGTTAATTAGATTCAGAGGAGGCTGGCTAAGGAGAAGAGCTTATATCTTGCCGTACAGTGAGAGATTAGAGAAACTGGGCCTCTTCTCCCTTGAAAAGAGGAGACTTAGGGGGGATATGATCGAAACGTTCAAGATAATGAAGGGAATAGACTTAGTAGAGAAAGACAGGTTGTTCACCCTCTCCAAGGTCGAGAGAACGAGAGGGCACTCTCTAAAGTTAAAAGGGGATAGATTCCGTACAAACGTAAGGAAGTTCTTCTTCACCCAGAGAGTGGTGGAAAACTGGAACGTTCTTCCGGAGGCTGTTATAGGGGAAAACACCCTCCAAGGATTCAAGACAAAGTTAGACAAGTTTCTTTTTTTTTTTTTTAATTATTTATTTATCAAATTTTTACATATTATAAATCAAGTATCCACTTGTACAGAAAGTTGAAGAAAAGCAGGAAAATAATACTCAAAAGTAAAATACATAGTAATCAAGTAAAATAAAATAAAATAAAATTTTTAGCTTAAATTCAGCTCAAGTCCTCAAAATTAGATCCAAGAAGGATAAGGCGGACTTAATAACAAATACTAACAACTATCAATTCAAATATTAGGAAAACAAGATCCCTTGGCTGAGGAAGGATATCATTATTCAAATGCACTTCACTTCACTTTGATTTTGATTTTCCTTCATCCAGCCGAGTTCCTACCAAAAAGGCTGTCAACTGGAATGGTTCAAAGAATACATATTTCTTCATATGGTATTGTATTACACATTTACAAGGGTGTCGAAGAAAAAAAGTCCCACCAAGAGATATAACTCCTGGTTTCAACAAAAGAAACTCTCGTCTTCTTCTCTGGGTTTCCCGTGCCAAGTCTGGAAACATTAATATTTTTTGTCCAAGAAATTCTTTCATTTTGTTTCTAAAGAACAATCTAAGCAACCAATTTTTATCTGGGGCAAGAGCCACAGTAAGAAGCAATGTTGCCGGAGATGCAAGCTCTCTATCTGAAAGTTCCAAAATTGCTGAAACATTAATTAGTTGATTATTCTCCTGTTGTTTAGATGGTGATTTAATAGGTTTCGTTGGTAGGTAATATACTTGAGTAAGTGGTGGTAATGTATCCTCTGGAATACCCAAAATCTCCAACATATAACGTTTCAACATAACCCTAGGCGTCACCGAGGGTATCTTAGGAAAGTTAATCAGTTGGAGATTATTATTACGCGAAAAATTCTCCAAAGTTTCCAATTTTCTACGCATTTTTGTATTATCTTTTATTATTACTTCATTAAGCTGTTTTGATGCTTTTAATTCCTGTTGTATATTCTCAATAGAATTCTTAGATTCACCAATTTCAACTTTTATATTTTTTATCTCAGTTTCTTGAAGAGTAATTTTATTTTCCAGCTGCAAAAGCTGGGGCTTGACAGACTTGGCTAGGTCAGCCACCAAATCCCAAATTGAATCCAGTGTTACTTCTCTGGGTTTTTCAATAACATATGAAGAATTAAAAGTTTGAATAGTCTCACCAGTTTTCAGCTGTTCCTGGTAATCCTTCTGCTGGCCTGAAGTAGTCCCTGATGTTTCCAATTCCTCATTATTCTTTGGACTCACCTGAAAACTCAGGGAGTCCATTTCCACGCTCCCCTCACTGTTCTCCCTGGCCTCCGAGGGTAGATGCCTGCCTTCTACCGGCAGCTCCTCCTCTCGTGGGGAGCTGGTAACCTGAGGAGGTGGGGGAGGTGCCCTAGCATCGGGGCTCAGCGTAGTCTCCAGCCCCAAGGAGATCGCCTCATTCCCGCCCCTCTGAGGCGTCTCCAGCGGGGGCACCGACGCTGCCGGGACATCCTGCATCCGACGCAGGAGTTCTTCTATGTTGCCGAACGAGGGGACCGCCGAGCGCTGCGAGGCTCCAGCGGCGCTGCGGCCTCTCCTCTTCGGCATTCTAAGTAAGTAACTCTTTCCTTTCTGAAAAGTTTTCAGTAAATCTCCGGCGTGCTGCTCAGCATCCGGGACCGTCGGCCATCTTGGATCAAGTTAGACAAGTTTCTGCTGAAATGGAACGTATGCAGGTAGGGCTGCTGGGCACGATGGACCATTGGTCTTGGGATGTGCCAGGAAGGGGCAGGCCCGCCATTCCAGCGGAGGAAGGCCTGCTGGCTGGGGGGGTTGGGGGTGTCAACAGGAGATATTGGGCATGTCTCCTGCTGGTGAAGGTTGCAGGGGGTTTGAGGGTGTCCGGCAGGAGGGACTAGGCATCCCTCCTGCCGGCGATGCTTGTGGGGGGATCGCGGTGGGTTTAGATAGGAGGGTCTGGGCATCTCTTCTGCCAGTGATGCTTGTGTGTGGTCACGGCAGGTTCCGGCAGGAAGGACTGGGCATCCCTCCTGCTGCGATCATTACGGGGACGGCGGGACAAATTGATCCAGAACTTATACCTGTTTTGACTTGGTCTATGTCAAAGCGTAGAAGTTCCGTCCAGGCAACCTGTTAAACTTTTGATTATTGCTGCCGGACGACTAAGTCTAGGTCGGCCCACATCCCGCCTACCTCCCACCCTAACCACTCCTCGAAAAATGCCCCTTTTCAGTCTGGGTGCACAGCGGCAGTCAAAAGGCCTAAGTTGCTTTTAGATATGTCTAAAACCCGTTTCGATTATCGGTTCTTGGACGACCTGTCCTTTTGATCGTCCAAGTGCCAATTTAGGTGGGTTTTTAGATGTATTTTCTTTTCAATTATGAGCCCCATATTGTGTAAATGATGCCAATAGGCACCTAACTTAGGGGTCCTTTTATTAAGGTGCGCTAACCGATTTAGTGCGCGCTAAATCGGTTAGAAACATAGAAACATAGAAAGATGACGGCAGAAAAGGGCTTCAGCCCATCAAGTCTGCCAACTCTACTGACCCACCCCATTAAGTCTATACCCTAGTGACCCTATTCCTTATCTTCATCCTCGTAGGGATCCCACATAGGTATCCCATTTATTCTTAAAGTCTGGCATGCTGTCTGCCTCGATCACCTGCACTGGAAGCTTGTTCCAATGATCAATCACTCTTTCCGTGAAGAAGTACTTCCTGGCGTCACCATGAAATTTCTCTCCCCTGAGTTTGAGCGGATGCCCTCTTGTGGCTGAGGGTCCTTTGAGAAAGAAAATATCATCTTCCACCTCGACACGTCCTGTGATGTACTTAAATGTCTCAATCATGTCTCCCCTTTCCCTACGCTCTTCGAGAGTGTAGAGCTGCAATTTGTTCAGTCTTTCTTCGTATGAGAGACCCCTGAGCCCCGAGACCATCCTGGTGGCCATCCGCTGAACCGATTCAATTCTGCGCACATCTTTACGGTAATGTGGCCTCCAGAATTGCACACAGTATTCCAGATGAGGTCTCACCATGGCCCTGTACAACGGCATTATGACTTCAGGCTTCCGGCTGACGAAACTTCTCTTGATACAACCCATTATCTGCCGTGCCTTAGATGAAGCCTTCTCCACTTGATTGGCAGTTTTCATGTCTGCACTGATGATTACTCCTAAATCTCGTTCTGCTGTAGTCCTAGTTAAAGCGCACCTTAATAAAAGGACCCCTTAATTGCTTTAATTGGCACGGTAACTGAAAGCAGAATTTATAACCAATTAAAAATACATTAAAAAACGTAGGCACTGCTTACTGCTATGCTGTAGGTGTGATTCCGGTACCATCAACTCGGGTTTGAGATCTAATGACTTGATGAGTTAAAGATCCCCAAAGAAGTCGGTCAAGTGCTAGTCCAACGAGGTCCTCCAGTGCCATCCCAGTAGTAGTTGTCAGTGTGTCCAGCCACCTAGTTGCAGGTCACCCTCTTCACCGAGTTCCTTCGATCTTTGCAAGCATGATGTACTTCTCCGGTAAGACAGACGTAACTTTGTCATGTGGGCTTCAAGTGGGAACGTGTGGGAGAGTTTGGCGCAGTGGTTAAAGCTACAGCCTCAGCACCCTGGGGTTGGGGGTTCAAACCCCACGCTGCTCCTTGTGACCCTGGGCAGGTCACTTAATCCCCAAGTGAAACACTCCACAATCACACAACCCCAAGGAGACCAACAATTCAATACCCCAAACACCTCGGGGATATACTCACTTGTTCCCTAATTAAAAGGAATTAACTTTCAATATAATTTCCTACTATTATGATATGTTCAGCTCAAAGGATACCTTGAGGAAAGAGCCTCGGACTCCCAGCCTGCCTCAGGCTTTTTTCATGAGCTACCTGATTGGCTCAAAAACCTCCTCCTCCCTATGGTTCTATAGGGAATTATAAAATGAATAAAGAACCATAAGGAGGAGGAGGTTTTTGAGCCAATCAGGTAGCTCATGAAAAAAGCCTGAGGCAGGCTGGGAGTCCGAGGCTCTTTCCTCTTTTCCTTGTGGTATCAGTTGAGCTGAATACATTATGAGAGCATAACATTATATTGAAAATTAATTCCTTTCAAGTAGGGAACAAGTGAGTATATCCCCGAGGTGTTTCAAGTCACTTGTAATCCCCCATTTCTCCAGGTACATTAGATAGATTGTGAGCCAGCCAGGACAGACAGGAAAAAAATGCTTGAGTACCTTAATAAACTCATGTAAACCGTTCTGGGAGAACGGTATAGAAAATTAAATAAATAAATAAATATCTAGTCCGATCTCTTCCAAAATCAATTTGTTAGTTCTCCTGGCAGTCCACGGCACACATAGAATCCTTCTCCAGCACCAGAGTTCAAATGAATCAATCTTCTTTCTGTCTTGTTTCTGTAATGCCCAACTGAGAAAATGAATGCACAGACCATAGAAACATAGAAACATAGAAATCGACGGCAGATAAGGGCCAAGGCCCATCCAGTCTGCCCACCCTAATGACCCTCCCCTGCCTTTACTTTGCGAATAGAACCCACGTGTCGATCCCATTTGGCCTTAAAATCAGGCACGCTGCTGGCCTCAATCACCTGAAGTGGAAGACCATTCCAGCGATCCACCACCCTTTCGGTGAAAAAGAATTTCCTGGTGTCACCGTGCAGTTTCCCGCCTCTGATTTTCCACGGGTGTCCTCTTGTTGCCGTGGGACCCCTGAAAAAGAAGATATCTTCTTCTACCTCGATGCGGCCCGTGAGATACTTGAACGTCTCGATCATGTCTCCCCTCTCCCTGCGCTCCTCGAGCGAATATAGCTGTAATTTATCTAACCGTTCTTCGTACGGGAGATCCTTCAGTCCCGAGACCATCCGGGTGGCCATTCTCTGGACCGATTCTAGCCTCAGCACATCCTTACGGTAATGTGGCCTCCAGAATTGCACGCAGTATTCCAGGTGCGGTCTCACCATGGATCTATACAAAGGCATAATGACTTCGGGCTTACGATCCGATCTTTGTTTTAACTGTTACTTCCTTGCCTGTAAATACCTTATCAAGAGCCTTCGTTATCGAGCGACCAATTTCTATTCTGCAAAGTATTTTTTCACTGCTAGTTGCTTCCTTGTTTACCAAAGAACCCAAAAGGTTAAAACTCTTTTACACTTTCTTTTCTATTGCCTTCAAGTTCGAAACCTTCATAGTTTTCTGTATTCATAGTCTTTGTTTTGTTATATTCAGTTCTCATCCCATGTTTTCACTTTTCTGAGCAGACACAAAATGTCTTCTTTGCTACTGGCAATGAATGTTGTGTCATCTGCATAGCACAGGTTGTTTAGATTTCAACCACCAATGTTCTATTCTTCCAAATTTATTTTTCTGATAATAGCTTCAGTGTACAGAGTAAACAAATAGGGTAATAAGATGCATCCTCGCCGTGTTTTATTGCAGTGCCCCATAAACTTTCTCGAGCCACGGCACACTAAACGTGGTGGCCGCAGCTTGAGGCATCTAGAAGAGCGTGGACATCGCCATGATGATGTTGCGTGCATGCATGATATCATGTTGACGTCCGTGCATGTGTGAAGGCCCTTCAGGCAGGCCCTGAGATGCCAGTGGGGGGGGGGGGGGGTGGAGTTGAGGTGCCAGCAAGGAAGAGGGCTGGAGAGACGGAGAGGCACGTCCTGTAGGCAGTCAGTCAGCACCAGCACCTCTCCTCCTCCCCAGTGTGCCATGGTCCTCTTGAAATCTCAGGAGGTACACGGCACACAGTTTCCGATACACTGTTTTATTAGAAACCAGTCAGTGTTGCCATATTCAGTTCTCACTGCAGCTTCTTGATTTTCATAGAGGCTCTTTATCAACTGAATGACCAACTGGCTAGTGAGCCAAATAAGAGGCCAACAAAGTGGTGAAACCCTTTGGTGCGTCTCGCTGGCAGTGCCTACTACCCTATGGATGTTGGTGAAAGAAGTTACTGGAAAGCGATTTCACCAATATCCCATGTTCAGGCTCCGTTCTCCGCACGTATACTGCCTGTGATTCAGGCACAATTTCACAAAGGGGGAATGGCCGGCACGACACGAACTGGAGCTGTTGCTCAGGCAGAGAAAGGGCAAAATGTATCCGTTGCCACAGGAGCGGGTGAATGCAGTCACCGGAAGGAAGTGATGTTGACATTCTGGACCTGCAAGACACACACAAGGTCGCAGTCCAAAGGGGTCAGGGCAGCAGGAAACAGCATGGAGCAGTTATTCAGAATGTCAAAGACCTCTTCTACAGTATAGATGTTGGACATTTCACGAGTAATGCCGGTTAAAGATACAGCTGCTGTTCTCTTGTATTAATCATTTTTCCTACTTCTTGGATAGCACTGAGGGTGAGTAAGAATTTAACCTTGCAGTGGCACAAATGATAACCCATGTTCAATTCAATCATCATCTTTCTCCCGCTCTACGAACTGTTTTCACCTTGCTGATTAGAACATGAATGCTCTCTAATTGTTAATTGCTAGGAGGTTTGTTTTTAATTAGAAGATAGTTACCCAAGAAAGTGCTTCTTTGCTTAACTGGTGATCCCTTAAGATTGTAAGTGTAACTGTGGCTGGCTTCCTGAGTAGTATCTCTGCCGGTTTTTTTCCCATTAAATTGGAAGAGGTTATGTCAGCACTGCGTATGTCTAGTAGCGCTGCAGAAATGATTAGTAGTAGTACTGTCAGGAAAGGTGCACAAAAGCAAATTTCCAGGCTATTTTGTTGTGAGGGAACCCCCCCCCCAATTGAAAAATGGGAATGCCTGGTCAAAATGGGAAATAAATAATTGCACTTGATTAGCCAAATAATGCATGGTGATTTTGTAAACTTCTAAAATATTTCTCTTGAACAAATGTGAAATAATGTGATGGACAGAAGGTACATGGAAAACAATATTTCAAAATGAGCAGATTCGGAATGTACTTACATAAGGTGAGTCTCATTGTATGGCAATATCTCAGTATAACTGTTAAACTCACGGAGAGCCATATGTTTAAGGATAAAACCATGAAAAAGTGGAAAACCCGCCCATGCAAACAACACAGAATTAAAAAAAAAAAAAAAGTGGGGGTGAATAATAGACTTCCAAATTAGAGAATGACATGGTAACAAAATTTGTCACCGTTCCTGTTCCTGAGGATAACAACGGGAGACCATCTCCATGTCATTCTTTAAGGACAGAGGGAAGAATCAGAGTATGAATGGGCCCAGCCACTGACCCTCAAGCCTTGCATTGAAGAATGCTGGTGTAGAAGGACTGAGGTTGACATAGACACTAAAGAATGACAGTCTCTGGTATCCAGAACAGATATTGTGATGTCATAATGCCTCATTCCAAAAGTGCCTAAGAGCCAATCACATCAGTGATGTCACAATGGCTTCATTATCCTATGAATGGGCCAAGCCACTGACCCTCAAGCCTTGCATTGAAGAATGCTGGTGTAGAAGGACTGAGGTTGACATAGACACTAAAGAATGACAATCTCTGGTATCCAGAACAGATATTGTGATATCATAATGCCTCATTCCACCAGTGCCTAAGAGCCAACCTCATCAGTGATGTCACAATGGCTTCATTATCCTATGAATGGGCCCAGCCACTGACCCTCAAGCCTTCCATTGAAGAATTCTGGTGTAGAAGGACTGAGGTTGACATAGACACTAAAGAATGACAGTCTCTGGTATCCAGAACAGATATTGTGATGTCATAGAAACATAGAAACATAGAAAGATGACGGCAGAAAAGGGCTATAGCCCATCAAGTCTGCCCACTCTACTGACCCACCCCAAGTCTAGATACTAGTGATTCGTCCTACATAGGGATCCCACGTACATGTCCCATTTATTCTTAAAGTCAAGCACCCCGGTGGCCTCGACCACCTGCACCGGAAGCTTATTCCAGTGATCTACCACCCTTTCCGTGAAAAAATACTTCCTGGTGTCACTACTAAATTTCCCCCCTCTGAGTTTAAGCGGATGCCCTCTTGTGGTCGAGGGTCCTTTGGGGAAGAGGATATCGTCTTCCACCTCGACACGTCCTGTGATGTATCTAAATGTCTCAATCATATCCCCCCTCTCCCTGCGTTCCTCTAGAGTATAGAGCCGCAGTCTGCTCAGTCTCTCTTCGTACGAGAGACCCTTGAACCCCAAGATCATCCTAGTGGCCATCCGCTGAACCGACTCGACTCTAAGCACGTCTTTACGGTAATGTGGCCTCCAGAATTGTACACAGTATTCCAGATGAGGTCTCACCATGGTTTTGTACAGTGGCATTATGACTTCTGGTTTCCGACTGACGAAACTTCCATTGATACATCCCATCATTTGCCTTGCCTTGGATGTGGCCTTCTCTACCTGCTTGGCAGCCTTCATGTCTGCACTGATGATTACTCCCAAATCTTGTTCTACTGAGGTTCTAGCTAATGTTATTCCATTTAAGGTGTAAGTTCTGCACGGATTTCTGCTACCGAGGTGCATGACCTTACATTTCGTAGCATTGAAGCCTAGCTGCCATGTCGAGGACCAGTTTTCCAACGTACGAAGGTCCTGTGTCATACTATCCTGTAAAAAGCTTTCACTTACTATGTTGCACAGTTTTGCGTCGTCGGCGAACAATGTTATTTTACCCTGTAGCCCACGTGTCAAGTCCCTTATGAATATATTAAAAAGGAGAGGTCCCAGGACCGAGCCCTGCGGCACTCCGCTGGTCACCTCTGATGTTTCAGAGAGGGTACCGTTGACCATCACCCTCTGAAGTCTACCACTCAGCCAATCATTGACCCATGCAGTTATAGTCTCACCCAACCCCATTGATTTCATCTTGTTTAGTAGCCTGCGGTGTGGGACGCTGTCAAAAGCTTTGCTGAAATCCAAATATACTATGTCCAGAGACTCTCCTGAGTCCAACTTTCCTGTTACCCAATCAAAGAAGCTGATGAGGTTGGATTGACACGACCTACCCTTAGTGAATCCATGTTGACTAGGATCCCTGAGATTCCCCTCATCCAAGATCGTGTCCAACTTACGTTTAATTAGTGTTTACATGAGTTTACATACTATCGATGTGAGACTCACTGGTCGGTAATTCGCAGCCTCTGCCCTGCATCCCTTTTTATGCAGAGGAACAACATTCGCTGTTTTCCAATCCAGGGGGACTCTCCCCTTCTTTAGGGAGAGATTGAAGAGCATGGCTAATGGTTCCGCCAGGACCTCGCACAGCTCTCTGAGCACCCTTGGGTGCAATTCGTCTGGACCCATGGCTTTGCTCACCTGGAGTCTTGACAATTCGCTGTAGACATCAGCTGGTATGAACTCAAAATTCTGAAATGGGTCTTCCGCGCTTGACATTGCTTCCAGATGTGGCCCTATCCCTGGTGCCTCGCAGGTAAAAACTGAGCAGAAGTATTCATTCAGTATTTTGGCTTTATCGGAATCTGTTTCCGCGTAATTCCCGTCCGGTGTTCTGAGGCGTACTATCCCGTTTGTGTTTTTTTTCCTGTCGCTAATGTACCTGAAGAAGGATTTGTCCCCTTTCTTAATGTTTTTTGCTAGAGTTTCTTCCACTGCAAGCTTGGCCTCCCTGACTGCTGATTTGACTGCTGCAGACCTGGACCTATATTCAATGTTAGCTTCACCTGTTCCCGTACGTTTGTATGAAAGAAATGTTCTTTTTTTCTCCTTGACGAGGTATGAGACCTCTTCAGTGAACCATTGGGGTTTTTTGTTTCTTTGTTGTTTATTTACCGATTTTATGTAGCGGATAGTTGCCTCGTGTAGGGTCAATTTCAGGTTTGACCACATGGCTTCCACATTATCAGTTGCTTCTTGATCCTGCAGCGTCTGCTGGACGAAATCTCCCATACGTGCGAAATCAGTGCCCCGGAAATTGAGTACCCTCGTTTTAGTTTGTGATTTAGGGAAACCTTTCCTGAGGTTGAACCATACCATGTTATGGTCACTGGTAGCTAGCGTTTCTCCCACTGAGACCTCCGAGACACTCTCGCCGTTTGTAAGTACGAGGTCTAGCATGGCCTCGGCCCTAGTGGGCTCTATCACTCATTCCAAAAGTGCCTAAGAACCAATCACATCAGTGATGTCACAATGGCTTCATTATCCTATGAATGGGCCCAGCCACTGACCCTCAAGCCTTGCATTGAAGAATGCTGGTGTAGAAGGACTGAGGTTGACATAGACACTAAAGAATGATAATCTCTGGTATCCAGAACAGATATTGTGATGTCATAATGCCTCATTCCACCAATGCCTAAGAGCCAACCTCATCAGTGATGTCTCAATGGTTTTATTATCCTATGAATGGGCCTAGCCATTGACCCTCAAACCTTGCATTGAAGAATGCTGGTGTAGAAGGACTGAGGTTGATATAGACACTAAAGAATAACAATCTCTGGTATCCAGAACAGATGTTGTGATGTCATAATGCCTCATTTCACCAATGCCTCGCTTAGGATACACCATCTCGCCGTGGCTCCTGTGCTGGTGGAGAATGCTCTTAAAATGCTGGTCCGCTGGTACATGACTCCAGTTCACCTGAGTAAGATGTCTGGTCGGGGTACAGCCTTATGCTGGAGGGGATGTGGGGAGCAGGGAACCTTTTTTCATATGTGGTGGAGCTGCCCGTCCATTCAGGCTTTTTGGGGACAGATGTTTAAGTATGTGGGGGCTCTTCTTCAGGTGTCCCTTCAAGAAAGAGCGGAGGTGGCCTTATTGGGGTTTCCCATGGGAGGGGAAGATGATACCCAAGACAGACTGGTACGGTTGGCGTTCACAGCGGATAGGCTGACTGTGGCTCGCCATTGGCGAAGCACGACTATACCCATGCTGACTCTAATGAGAGAAAAATTGGGATGGGTATGTGATAGATACAGGCTTTCGGCCTTGTTGACTAAGAGATGGCAGCACTATTATGATATTTGGGAGAGATACCTGGAAGTGGTGGGATTGGATGTGGGGAGTTCTAATGTCAGTTGAATTGATGGACCTGGATTGGAATTGGGTACGGAGGGTTTGTCATATTCTGGTTATGTGCTCTTATTTGTTCGATTCTGTTCTTTTTCTCCTTCCTTTCTTTGGGTGCTTGATGCCCATTGGGGGGATCTTTGGTTTAAGGGGGAAGTTGGTTGTTGTATGTTGTTACCGGCGGGGGGGGGGGGGGGGGGGGGGAGGGCTGGGAGGGGGGGGGGATGACCTCAGTGGGTTTTGCTGTTTTGTAATCTGACTGACTGTACTGTTCTTGTATTGTACTGCTGTGGTGGTCTGAGGATTTTTGTTATAAATAAACAATTACAAAAAAAAAAAAAAAATTCATACAAATCGCTTGACATTCTCAATTATTATTGTCAAAATCATATAAAAGAACCCCCCATCCCATCTACCCCTTCTATGAAACCGCCCTAGCATTTTTTTAGCGCAGAGAGCCACTCTGAATGGCCCGCGCTGTTCCCGACGCTCACTGAGTTCCTATGAGCATCAGTAGCAGCGCGGGCCATTCAGTGCAGCTAAAAACCGCTAGCATGGTTTCATAGAAGAGGGGCTTAATGTGCACTATTTCATCTACAATGGATTAGCTTTGGGGTTACCAGACGCCCAGATTTCCCCAGATATGTCCTCCTTTTCGAGGATATATCCAGGGGAGGGCTCTGGACGGCTTTTCAAAACCCGTCACTTCGTTCGGGTTTTGAAAAGCTTCCAGCTAGCAGCGACGCCGGGACAGCAACTGCGCATGAGTGGATGCAATGCAGTGACATCACACGCATGCATGTGACATCATCATGTCACACCAGGGCATGCGCAGATGCCCTCCCGACATGCGGGGCTGGGGGCAGAATGGGGCGGGGCTGGATTTTCATTCCGGAAAATCTGTTAACCCTAATTAGATTTCACCAGAGCAATACAGCGTGGTTATTAATGAGAGTATATTGTATTGCAGTTACATAGAAACATAGAAACATAGAAGATGACGGCAGATAAGGGCCATAGCCCATCAGGTCTGCCCACTCTACTGACCCACCCCCAAGTCTACTATCCTAGGGATCCCACTCCTGGTGGCAGGTTTCCTTAGCTTAACCCTCTAAGGGATCTCACATGGGCATCCCATGTGCTCTTAAATTCTTGCACGCTGTTTGCCTCGACAACCGTCACTGGGAGCTCGTTCCAAAGATCAACCACTCTCTCGGTGAAGAAATATTTCCTGGTGTCGCCATGAAATTTCCCGCCCCTGAGTTTGAGCGGATGCCCTCTTGTGGCCGAGGATCCCTTGAGAAAGAGAATCTCTTCTTCCATCTCGATACGGCCGGTGATATACTTAAACGTCTCGATCATGTCTCCTCTCTCCCTTCCTCGAGTGAGTAGAGCCGCAAAGTTTCAGCCTTTCCTCGTACGTGAGATCCTTGAGCCCCGAGACCATCCTGGTGGCCATCCGTTGCACCGACTCTATTCTCAGCACATTTTTTCGGTAGTGTGGCCTCCAGAATTGCACACAGTATTCCAAATGAGGTCTCACTGTGGTTCTGTACAATGGCATTATGACTTCAGGCTTCCTGCTGACGAAACTCCTGCGGATGCAGCCTAACAACTGTCTTGCCTTAGATGAAGCCTTCTCCACATGATCAGCAGTTTTCATGTCTGCGCTGATGATCACTCCCAAGTCTCGTTCTGTTGAAGTTCTAGCTATGATCTCACCATTTAAGGTGTAGGTTCTGCACGGATTTCTGCTGCCGAGGTGCATGATCTTGCATTTCTTAGTGTTGAAGCCCAGCTGCCATGTTGAGGACCAAAGCTCCAACAAATGTAGATCCTGCGTCATACTATTGGGTGAATTGCCGTCTCTCACTATATTGCATAGTTTGGCGTCGTCCGTGAATAACGTTATCTTACCTTGAAGCCCCTGAGTTAGGTCCCCTATGAATATGTTGAAAAGGAGCGAGCCCAAGACTGAGCCCTGCGGTACTCCACTGGTCACCTCCGATGTTTTAGAGAGGATTCCGTTAACCACCACCCTCTGAAGTCTGCCACTCAGCCAGTCATTGACCCATGTAGTTAGTGTTTCTCCCAACCCCATTGATTTCATCTTTGCTCAACAGCCTGCGATGCGGGACACTATCGAAAGCTTTGCTGAAGTCCAGGTATACGACGTCCAGGGATTCTCCCAAGTCCAGCTGTTTTGTTACCCAGTCAAAGAAGCTGATGAGATTGGATTGGCAGGACCTACCCTTGGTGAATCCGTGTTGACTGGGATCCCGTAGATTCTCCTCATCCAAGACTGCGTCTAATTTACGTTTGATGAGTGTTTCCATGAGCTTGCATACTATTGATGTGAGACTCACCAGTCTGTAGTTTGCAGCCTCTGCCTTGCAACCCTTTTTGTGCAGTGGAACGACGTTAGCTGTTTTCCAGTCTATGGGGACTCTCCCCGAACCTAGGGAGAGATTGAAGAGTCCTGATAGCGGTTCTGCCAGGACATCACGCAGCTCACTGAGCACCCTGGGGTGTAGATTGTCTGGTCCCATGGCTTTGTTCACCTTGAGTTTCGCCAGTTCGTGATAGATGTCGCCAGGTGTGAACTCGAAATCCCTGACAGCCCTGAAGTGGGCAAAACATGACCACACTGGGCACATTTAATAATAAAGATACTCCTTGTTTAGGTAAAAGGCTACTTTTGAGCACTGCAGAATAGGAAGAACTGAATACAGGCTTGGATCAAGATTTCCTCAGAGCTAAACTGAACTAAACTAAACCTTGGGTTTATATACCGCATCTTCTCCACAACGTGGAGCTCGGCACGGTTTACAGGGGTTGGGATAGAACGGAACTCCAATGGAATTATAGAAGTAAGTATAAAGAGAGGTTAGAGGGCTTAATGTACCAGAGAGGGAAAGAAAAGTTACATTTTAGAGAATAGCCAAGTTTTCAGATGCTTACGGAATAGCTGAAGGGAGCTCAAGTTACGAAGTGGGGAGGTAAGATTATTCCCTTCAGTGATTCTGAAGGGGAGGGAAGACCCTAGTTTACCAACATGGGATATGCCTTTTAAACAGGGGAAGGATAATTTTAGTTTTTGAGCGGATCTGGTGGAATTTGGATTTGAGGAATTCCAGGATAATGGAATAAAAGGAGAAAGAATGCCGCGTAGGATCTTGAAGGTTAGGCAGGCACATTTAAAGTGGACCCTGGAGATTACAGGAAGCCAGTGGAGCTTGGACAGGAGTGGTGAGACATGATCAAATTTACTTTTTGAGGATTTAAGCTTAGCCGCGGTATTCTGGCCCAACCGTTAGGCCTAGGGTTACCAGTTTTCCGTCTGGAAAATCTGGATCCCCTAGACCCGCTCCCCCAGGCCCGACCAGTTCCACCCATCCCCGCCCTGTCACGCCCAGGTCCCCAAATAGATCCATAATCCAGTTATCTTTCAAAAATCCATCTGAAATGGAGAGATTCTCTCACATTTACCCCCCTTTTACAAAACCCTAGTGCAATTTTTAGCACCGGGCACTGCAGTAACAGCTTTGATGCTCATAGGAATTCTATGCAGCGGCCAGCATTAAAGGGAAGGCTACTTACCTTATCTCAGAAAATAGTAATGATTTCAAATGAGAGTTTTATAATTGGTAGTTCTATTCATGTTTTAAATTTGTGTTAATTCATCCTCTCCGTGTGTAATAATGACATTTAGAATTGGCATTTCGCTGTGGTGACATTAACATATAATATTTTAAATATGTATTAATAAAGTGGCAGAAGGCTCTTTTTTATTTTATTAAGAGTGTGTAGGTCTCAAAAACCAGTCAGATCTATATTAGGTTAGTATAATAAAAAAAAGTGTCACCTGTAACTTGTGTTGTGAAAACAGAAATTCAAGGACAAGGGGTCATGTTATGAAACTGGAGGAAGCGAAGGAGGCTTGTTCAGAGAATTATCTGAACTTTCCATCACTGTGCTGAAAGTAAATTAGAACTCAAGTACAATAGTAGGGTTCCTACCCCAGAGGACTTACAATCTATAGGATCCTTTTATTACAGGGCAATGATCTCCATCACACGGACATCAAAATTCTCTATTGTGGATTAGAGAGTTGCGCAGGGACAGAAATCCCACCCATCCCCGCCAGGATCCTCTCCGTCCCCACCTGTCCCCGCCAGGATCCTCTCCGTCCCCACCCATCCCCGTCAGGATCCTCTCCGTCCCCACCCATCCTCACCAGGATCCTCTCCGTCCCCATCCTTCCCCGCCAGGATCCTCTCCATCCCCACCCATCCCTGCCAGGATCCTCTCCGTCCCCACCCGTCCCCGTCAGGATCCTCTCCATCCCCACCCGTTCCCGCCAGGATCCTCTCCATCCCCACCCATCCCCGTCAGGATCCTCTCCGTCCCCACCCGTCCCCGTCAGGATCCTCTCCGTCCCCACCCGTTCCTGCTAGGATCCTCTCCTTCCCCACCCGTCCCCGTCAGGATCCTCTCCGTCCCCACCCGTTCCCGCCAGGATCCTCTCCGTCCCCATCCGTCCCTGCCAGGATCCTCTCTGTCCCCACCCGTCCCCGTCAGGATCCTTTCTGTCCCCACCCGTCCCCGTCAGGATCCTCTCCGATCCCACCCATCCCCGCAAGGAATTACCTCCATTCCCACCCGTCCCCATAAAAAGCAGCAATTACTTCTGACAGGATCATCAATTCCACAGTTTCTTTTCTGTTTGCGCTGCTGTTTTCCTTGTGGAATCTCTTTGGTGGAACTCTTTTTTTGTTTTCTGTTCAGGTAATTAACTTATAAACCCCCTCTTTTACTAAGACTGATGTGTCCATTATATTATATGGACGAACCCTGCTTCCAAAGCCTTCCATCCCCGCAGGAGTCCCGTTGGCTAGAGGGGGGTCTCCGTGGGAGTCCCGAGGGCCAGAGGGGTGTCCCCGTGGGAGTCCCGTGGGTTAGGTGTGGGACCGCGGCAGAGGGACGACAACTCGGACAACCTATGTCAGCTTACAAAGATCGCTAAAGCCAGCGATCTTCTTCTGCAGGGCAGGCTGCTGAATTTCAGTAAAGTGCTGCGGGAAGCTGGACACTAGCGGGTAAGCCACTTCCTGACTGACCCTCCCCACTCACCCTCTAAAGCAGGAGCGGCAGGCCAGCAAGAGGCAGCGCTGCCGCTCCTGCTTTAGGGGCGAGGGGGGGGAGGATCAGTCAATGAATCGGGAGGCCGATTTTTTGGTGGGGTAAATCGATTCAAATCGATTCACCCAAAGTGAATCGGTGAATTGGGCAGCACTACTCTTTACACCTGCATTGTGATATCATAGAACTTAATGGTTATAGAGACATTGTAACATGATGGCAGATAAAGGCCATATGGCCCATCTAGTTTGCCCAACCGCAGTAACCATTATCAGGTCTTATAGTATCATAGCAAATGATGACAGATAAATCCCCCCCCACACTTTTTGTTTTATTTAGCTTACCTTTTCAGCAGTAGCTCAAGGTGAGTTACATCCAGGTAATGTACGGCCCAGCCAGTATGTCCACTTGTCAATTTGTTTCCTGTATTTAAATGTTGTTATGTAAGCATTGCTGATGGAAACAGTGGTGTCCAGCAAAATAACTTGGTCTATGGAGAAGTTAATTTTGAACTTGATTGAAGGATGGGATGCATTAAAAGAATTGTGAATCAGTTTGAGAATTTCTTCTCCCTCTGACCAAATCATAGAAATATCATAACATCATAACCAGTACCATTTAAAGGGTTTAATCTGATATTATGCTATGTGCAATCTAATATCCCAACAAATCCTCATTAACTAGTTATTTATTTAAACATTTTCTATTCCACTTAAAACCTAAGTGGGTTACAGGCAACATTTTGTATAGAGTTACATGTTTATTCAAAAATGCTCTTTCAGTTTTATTATGAAAATGTTGGCATATGATTTGTAATAGAAGTACTTATTTTTTTCTAGTACTCATTTCTTTCTTCTTTAAAATACTTTTAACCCACATTATCCAAATGTTCTAGGTGTCTTCTATACAATAACATTCATAATGAAATCTTAAACAATACAAAAAAAAAAAAGTAAAATTGAGTGTTTGGATGAATTTGTTTAATTTTGTAATAGTTTCTGGTGTGTAATGGTGATCCAGTATATATGTCTTTCAAAATTTTTTCACTGCTGTTATTCCATTTTCATACATAGTAACATAAGTGGTAGATGAATAAATAAAAAAAAAATCTTATTTTACTAAAATATTGTAAAAGGAAGTAAAAATGGAACAGATTGTCATATGAGACATATACCTCTAGGGGGAGCTGTAGGCTCAACATTAATCTGTTATGTGATTATATAAGCAGGCGCAGCCAATCCGACACACACACACAGTAGTATTTTTTTAATTGAATAGAACTATAAGTGCCTGTAGAGAGCCAAACATGAAGGTCGCTTACAGTATTTGTTCTACTTAATAAAAGAAATCTGGCAGTGACTTTAAGCAGTCTGGTTTAATCCCGCTGAGCATTTCAGCTGTAGCCGGACAATTTGTCCTAAATAGTTATTATTTGGATTGTACAATTAATAAATACAGTTTTATTCCTAGTTTATAAAGGCCCTGACTAAGGGGCCCTTTTACTAAAGAGCATTACTAGATTCTATTGGCCTCTTTTACAAAGCTGCGGTAGCGGCTGCCGTGCGGCAACAGCCCCGAAGCCCTTTAAATCTCTGTGGACTTCGAGGCCGTTAGCGCAGCGCAGCTGCTAGCGCGGCTTTGTAAAAGAGGCCATATATATGGCATCCAAAAGTGGGCACCAATCCAAGATGTGTGTGCAACCAAACTGCCTAATTGTTTCTTGAAAGCTTCTATACCACAACTAATGACCGAGGAAACAATTCAGAGTGGTTTACATGAGCTTCTGTAATGATGGTACAATTCATGAGCTTCAGTAGTGGTCCCCTGGAAATGCTATACCGGGAATTATGAAGAACAAAACCACCACAAGTTAAACTACTCAGGTGGCGATCTGAACTCCCCTATAGTGATAGCATTATTGATTATGCATAAGAAGAGGTAAACAGTAAATTTAATGCTATTGAAGTCGATGTTGGGACTTTAATCCTGAATAGAAGATTGAACTAAGGGAAGATGGCTCAATTGCAGAAAAAAAAAGGACAGGAGAAAATTTCAGGAGGGAAAATATGAGACCTACAAGTGTGTTCACTCTGTAGCTCCTCAGTATCTCCCCTCTCTTATCTCTCCCTATACTCCTCCCCAGTGGTGTAGTAAGGGGTAACAGTCCTCCCCTGGTGCTATCTTGGTGAGGGTGCCAGCACCCATCCTCCTCTCTAATCTTCACTCCTTCCTGACCCTCCCCCCACCACAGGTATGAACCCCTTCCCTTCCCTTCCCTCCCCTCCCTTCCCCCCTTCCCTCTCCTTCCCTTCCCTTTCCTCATACCTCTTTAATTTTCCTGGTGAAAGCAACATCACAAACTTACTGCCCGCATTGGTGTCGGCTCTCTCTGATGTCTCTTCCGGATCCCGCCTAGGACGTGACGTCAGCGGGAGAGCTGACATGACGCAGGCAGCTGGGAAAATTAAAGAGGTACGGGGAAGGGGGGCATGCACGTGGCAGGTGGGGTCGGGAAGGAGCAGGGGAGTGGAGAAGAGGGTGGGGGAGGGGTGCCACCACCTCGGGTACCACTTGCCCTTGCTACGCCACTGCTCTTCCCTGGAAACTCCATTCATTGGGTGATTCTCTCTTAACCGTACCTTTCTGCTCTACTGACAACTCAATTCCGTCCCTTCTGTCTTACTGCATTGTACGCTTGAAACAGAAATGTTGCTATTAGTTGGCTTTCTTCCAGGCACTTGTGACCACTGCTGGACCACTGCTGGACACAGGAAACTGGAATAGATGAACCCTTGATCTGACCTAGCAAGGCTATTCTTATGTTCTTACCTGTGTGGGTACGTTAAGCTCCGTCTTTTGCAATGTTCAATTCCAGGCTAAAATCCCAGTTTTTTGATGCTGCTTTTAACTCCTAACTCCATCCCACCTGTAAAGTACCCATGGACAAACAGGTGGGGGTGCTACAGAGTTATGCATAAAAGATGGGTACACCAGGGAGGGAGGGTTCTTGAGTGGGCAGACTTGTTGGGCTGCCGGCCCTCTTCTGTCGTCATATTCTATGTTTCTATGTCCATCTGTCACTCCCTCAGTGTTTGTCTGTTTGATTAGATCAGAAGCTCTGTGTTTATGTTTATGTCCTGTCTAAATTAGCTTGTAAGCTCTTCTGAGCAGGACTGTCTATTGTATGTTTCAAATTTCAAGTTTCAAGTTTATTTAAAAATTTGATTTAATCGCAAAATCTTAATCCAATGCAATTTACAAATAACAATAAAATCAGGATAAAAAGAAAAACACATTGATTGAACCAAACAATAATACGACTTTTGACCAACACGATACATCAGGGAGAAAAAAAAAGAAAAGGGGATTAAATACAATTTATAAATAAAATAAAAAGGGCATGGGTAAAGAAACAATAGGATAGGAAAAGGTTACCCACTCAATTTTCACTTAACAGCATTATTAGTCCACTAAAGACAGGGGTGTCAAAGTCCCTCCTCGAGGGCCGCAATCCAGTCGGGTTTTCAGGATTTCCCCAATGAATATGCATGAGGTCTATTTGCATGCACTGCTTTCATTGTATGCTAATAGATCTCATGCATATTCATTGGGGAAATCCTGAAAACTCGACTGGATTGCAGTCCTCGAGGATGGACTTTGACACCCCTGACTAAAGAGTATCCTGATTATATAGAGTTCAAATAACTCAGTTAAAGGCGTCCTTAAAAAGCCAACATTTCAGGAGACCTTTGAACTTACTAAGCGATTTTTCTTCCCTTAAATTAATTGGGAGTGAATTCCAAATTTGAGGGACCTTGACAGAAAAAATTGTGTCCCTCCTTGAATAGATGTGTCTTAGTGAAGGGACTAGGAGGAGAGATTTTTCTTCAGATCTTAAAGATTTTGTTGGAATATAAGGGATTAAAAGCCTTTCTAAAAATGCAGGGGCTTTTTTCATTAAAATTTTGTGTGTAAGTAATGCTATTTTGTATGTAATTCTATGACGTACAGGTTAGAGAATGACACGGTGACAAAATTCATCACCGTTCCCGTCCCCGTGGATAACTGCGGGAAATAATCCCATGTCATTTTCTAGTGTCTATTTCAACCTCAGTCCTTCTACACCAGCATTCTTCAAAGCAAAGCTTGCGAGTCAGTGGTTGTGGCCATTCATACTCTGATTCTTATGTGAGCCAAGGATAATGAAGCCATTGTGACATCACTGATGTGATTGGTTCTTAGGCACTGGTGGAATGAGGCATTATGACATCACAATATCTGCTCTGGATACCAGAGACTGTCATTCTGTAGTGTCTGTTTCAACCTCGGTCCTTCTACACCAGCATTCTTCAAAGCAAAGCTTGCGGGTCAGTGGTTGTGGCCATTCATACTCTGATTCTTATGTGAGCCAAGGATAATGAAGCCATTGTGACATCACTGATGTGATTGGCTCTTAGGCACTGGTGGAATGAGGCATTATGACATCACAATATCTGCTCTGGAATGTTGCTGCTCAATCTCAGCATTCTTCAAAGCAAAGCTTGTGGGTCAGTGGTTATGGCCATTCATACTCTGATTCTTATGTGAACCAAGGATAATGAAGCCATTGTGACATCACTGATGTGATTGGCTCTTAGGCACTGGTGGAATGAGGCAGTATGACATCACAATATCTGCTCTGGAATGTTGCTGCTCAATTTCAGCATTCTTCAAAGCAAAGCTTGTGGGTCAGTGGTTGTGGCCATTCATACTCTGATAACAGCGGGATCTGGACACGTCCACTGTTGCCCTATAACCCCAACACCTTGACTCTCCCTCCCCATACTCCCCCAGCATTACCCCAAAAACACTCTGACTACAATTGTTGGTAATTAGCCGCAGCTCAATTTATTAATCATAACACTTAACATAATATAATTTCAATTATAACATAGTTAACATAAACTCCCAGAGCTCCTCCCGAGCTACCCATAGACTTCATTGCCCTCGACCCTGCCACCCCAGCAAGGGTCAGAGGGGTGGCATGTCCCTCATGCCCCATTATCCGGGTCACCTGACCCACCAGGCACGGCACCCCGCCGGCCCACCGCTCATCACCGGATGAGCCCCAATGACCCAGTAGCTCGGGAGATCCGCCACAGGCCTGAGATCCCACAGGCCCCCCCCCCCAAGAAACCAAGCCGCGGCTAACATAAACCAAGAACGGTCTCACAACACACCGCAAAGTCATCTAAAAGTAGGTCCCACCCAACCTCAGACAAATGAACCCCATCTTTATGAAAAAGCCCCGCACAACCGACCTCGACCCACCCGTGCAAAATCTGCTTACCACCTTGTGACACTACCCACTTTCCAATCTGCCGATTAAACTTGGCCAATCCCCGGGTCCAACGACGAGACGCCAAACACCGAGGCCGCAGAATGACGTCCGACCAAACAACCCGCGAACTCGGGAACCAGTCAAAAACAACTCGCAAGTCATCCTTAATGATGTTGAGCAACTGCCTAGCTGGCAATGTATCAACATCATTACCCCCTAAGTGTAGGATAATCACATCCGGACGACGAGGGCATGACCGCAAACGAGACAGAAACGGCAAAAGTTGATGCCACCTCATACCCCGCTGCCCCCACCAGGATACCCGGATGCCCAAATGTCTCAGCCCAAGATGACGACCTCCAGGACGCAACGAGGCCCTCTCGCCGGCCCAATGAATGAAGGAGTGGCCAATGATCCATACTGCCGCACTGCTCCGGACCGCACCTGAAAAGCAAACAACAAATTGCAACAGTCCAGAACTATGACTCTACACACGTGCTACACAACAGTCCCCAAATTACTGATTCTCCCTTCTCCCCCTCCGCCCTCTACCAGACCCGGCCGGTCTAATGTAAGAGCGAAAGGCTCCTGAAGCCCAACGCCCCAACCGCCGGATACCGGCTTCCGGCATCCCGGCAGCACTAGCGCTAGTGGCCGCACCTATCCGAAAAGAATGCGTGCCGTAGCAACTCGGATCCTCCCCGCAACGTGCTAAGGCTAGGCGCAGCACCGCTAGAAACTGAAACCGGGACAGAGGAACCCCATCAGCATGCACGAACAAAATCGGGGACCCCACCGCTCGCAACAATAAAAACTCCCGCAAACAGGACACCGGACACGAAATACAACCCGCAATTCTGTTGAGAACTAGCCACTGCCCGCGTCCCGCCTGATCGGTCTTGGAGCTAACCACATGAATCTCCACCTCGGTATCACCTAACCGCACATGTTGAATACACAAACCGCGCCCCCTAGCCCTGTCAGCTGCAATCACCAGCAACTCCCCCACTCTCAACGCACCAAAAAAAGCAAGGGAAAAAGCCGCCCGAAACATACCCGCTTCATAAGGGGAGTAGGCCAAATCCGGCAAGACTGCCAACAGCTGCACCAGCAAGGCATGCTGAATAGGTAAACGAGAATCAGGCCTACTAGGCACCGCTCTCCCCAAAGCTCGAAACAGGCGCCGCACCAGGAAACCCGAAGCAGGACACGACCAGCCCAATGCCCGACAGAAAAAGGCAAACCCAACCAAACGCCCCTGAACCACTCGACGGGAAAGCTGGGTCCTGTAGGAATTCAACACGAAATCCTCCAGCAAGGATTCGGCCACATCCCCAGGCGTCCAGCCTCTGCTGCAGAGAAAAGTAGCCACCAAACGGAACCCCGCTGAATAATGAGACCAAGTAGCAGGCGCTACTGACAGGCGGAGCATGTCCCACACTCCCTCTCGACCAGGCTCCACAAATGCGCCGGCATCGAAGCACCTTCTTCGTGCGCCTCCGGCGCCAGCCGACGAAACTGTGAGAAATGGAAACGAGAAAGAGCGTCAGCAATTCCATTGTGCGAACCAGGGACATGTCGCGCTCTGAGATACAAATTAAGACGCAGACACCGTAAAACCAAGGCTCGCACCAACCCATTCACCGCTAGGCAACGCGCCACCTGTCTATTAACCACTTCCACCACCCCCAGGTTATCGCACCAGAACACTACCCGCCTATCCCGCAATTTATCCGCCCACAAGTCGCAGGCCACAACGAAAGGAAACAATTCCAGGAGTGTAATATTCCGCGTAATACCCTTCTCCACCCAAGCTTGCGGCCAGCGCTCCGCACACCACGCCCCCTGACAGTACAGGCCGAGTCCCACCCCACCAGCCGCGTCCGAAAACAGCTCCAAGTCGCAATTAGACACCTCAGGAGCCTGCATAGGCAAATAGCCATTGAAGTCTCGTAAAAAACAAGCCCACATACACAGATCAGCTCGAACTCCCGCAGACAGCCGCAAAAAATGTCGCTTCTCCCTAACCCCCGCCGTGGAAGCCGCTAATCGACGCGAAAAGGCACGCCCCATGGGCAAAACTCGACAGGCAAAATTAAGAGAGCCTATCAAGGACTGAACTACCTGCAAGGTAGTTTTACGCACCGACAAAACACGCTCGATCAGACCTAGCAGCTGCTGAACCTTACCCACCGGAAGACGAGTCACTAAATTCTCCGAATCCAGCTCAATCCCTAGAAAAACCAAAGATGACACCGGGCCCTCAGACTTGTCCCTCGCCAACGGTATCCCAAACTCGGCAGCCATGGACTCGAAGGCGCCCTTCAAACGCGAACAGTCATCCGAATCCGCCGGTCCTATGAACAGAAAATCGTCAAGATAGTGAACGACCGCATCCAACCCAGCCCGCTGAACCACCACCCAGTGCAGGAAGGAGCTGAACATTTCAAAATAGGAACACGAGATAGAACAACCCATAGGCAAACAACGATCGTAGAAATACGCACCGTCAAAACGGAAACCTAACAACGGATAAGACTGCGGATGAACCGGCAACAGTCGGAAGGCAGATTCGATATCCACTTTAGCTAACAATGCACCGCGGCCCGCCCTAAGAATGAGCCGCAGGGCAAAATCAACGGATGAATAACGAACCGTGCACAGATCCCTCGGAATACCATCATTCACGGAAGACCCAACGGGCCGAGATAAATTGTGAATGAGGCGAAACTTACCCGGTTCCTTCTTAGGAATCACCGCTAGAGGAGACACCATCATAACCGGAAAAGGCTGCTCCCGGAAAGGACCCGCAATCCGGCCCAACCGCAATTCCTCCTCCAATTTGCGGCGGACCACAGCACCCAAATGCGTAACAGAGGACGAATTACGTGCCCGAACCCCAATCAACTCCCCCCGAAATGGAATCTCAAAACCCTCAGAAAACCCCCTCTCCAAAAGAAGAGCCACACGCACCGGCCTATAACAACGAAGCCACGGGAGCAACATACCGACCAAGACCGGAGTAGGAACCGCTCGCGTCCCCCCACTACTTGCCAACCCCTGAAGGACCTCCCGCTTGCTTCTTGGGGCACTTAAGGAGGGAATGTGGCTGCCCGCATTGGGAGCACGCATGTCGAAATCTACAGTCTGTGAAGGAACAGCTGGACTTGTTAAATCTCCAACACACATCGCCGAGCCCACCTCCGCCAGACCCCCCCCCATCCCAGGCCGAAAGGGCCACCCGCCGCCCGGAGCAACCGCCGACGCCCGACCCACCCCCACCTGGGCCGCCCCGGCTTTTGAGGACATATGGGTGAGCCACAGATTAACATCCTGCGTGCCCCATGACATATGCGTGTTCTCCTCCATCTTGTCCCTAAAAGCCTCATCATAATTTAACCATGTCCACCCACCAAAGCGCTGATACGCATCTAGTACAGAATCAGCGTACGCTAACAATAAACCATAATCCTCCGGACGGGACCTTCCCCAAACACTGGCTAGCCGCATGAATGCCCGTATCCAATTAAGTATGGACCGCGAGACTGGCACAGGTTTCACCGCACCCCCCGCACGTTTTGATTTTTTCTTGCTACGCCGGTGTGCTCTACCCTCCAGGAGACGAAAAATGTCGATACAGGCACGTCGCCTAATCTTGTGCCGTAAGTCGCGCGGTACACGCTCCCAGAGTTCGGTCAGCGCAACCAAGGCCGGCACGCCTCTACCATCCCCTTGCTGCATCGCGCCCCCCGTACCCACCGGGCCCCCCTCCTTAACCGCCCCGGCCCGAGGAGAAGAAGATGCCGATGAGGAAGACGAAGATGAGGAGGAAGACCGACTCGAAGAGGATGAATCCCTTCTACGCCGCCGCTTCCCCCTACTCTTCCTCCCCCCAGTTCGCACCCCAGAAACCACAGCAGGCGCAACCTTACCCGACGTGGAAGGTCCAGCCTCCTCCAAGGAGAGGCCACTCGCAGCAGCCTCCGCAGACGCCACCGATCGTCGATCCTCAACAGCGACGCCACGGCCAGCAACCGCCACACCCGAAGAGGGACCAGCGACGCCTCCGCCAACAGCCGCTGGCTCCAACGCCGGCGTCACCGAAACTCGCCCGCCACTCTGCCGATCGGAGATGCCATCCACGCTGCCGGTAGGGGGACCTGGAGCCGCTCCTGCAGCACCCCGCTGGTGTTCTGGAACCATCGCTGGACTCTGTGAAAAGAAACCACAGCCAGGAACAGAGCCCGGAACACCACCCCCTTGCATACCCCAACCAGAGCCTCCAACCCCAAAAGGCCAGGAGCCACCCATCCATCCAGGATTCCCACTACCCCCCCAAAATGGGGGCAAAGAACCTGAACCCCAACCCTGCTGCCCAGAACACCAAGGGATCATGCCAAACGGCGATCCCCAAGGTCCCATGGGACTCCCACCCCAAACACCCGACCCTCAGCTGGTAGAAGGCTGTGGCGATGGCTGCGAATGGACCCTGTCCCCATGGGACAACCCCTCCACCCCCAACTCAGGAGCAGTAGCCAGGTCCCCCAGGCCAGACCCTGAAGCCTCACCCAGAAACCCAGCATGCCCCGACGCAGCACTGAGGGCTGGCCCTGCACCTCGCCCCTCCCCCACCGACTCCTGCACCATGTTAGGTGCTGCCGAGCTGCGGTCCCCAGGCCGGGCGGACGCCTGCCCGCCCAACTTTGTCTTCCCCTTTTTGGGCCCCGCCCCCTTCAGCGAAGCCACGCGCTCCGGCCGCTCCTGCCTCGCAACCCGCCCACTCACCAGGCCCGCTGAGCCGGCCAGAGCGATCGCCGAAAGCGCATCGCATTTCGAGCGACGCACCGGCCTGCCCCGTTCGAACCCACCGTCTACACCCACCTGCTCTCCCGGGTCCTCCACCAATGAGTCCCCCGCCCGAAAGGAAATTTCAGCCTCGTCGCGCTCCTGCTCCTCCACTGCCGCCAATCGCTCCGCCATAACCAACGAGTAGAGAGGACCACGCGCTCCCACGAAACACCATGAGGTTAGCAAAAAACCGGCTCAGGAGGACCCACGACGGTTGAGTCCTCCACAGTCTCGCCTTTTATCGATTCACCCCCCCCCCCCCACCGCGCGCTCCTACTACCTCCAATCACTTTAAATTCTCCTGCCTACCCAGCCAATCATATCTCCCCTCAAACTCACCGCCCCCCCGACCGCCCCAGCCGATGGGCAACACGCAGGCCTACCAGCCCCGTGTTATCTTACGCCCATCGACACGGGGGTCTCGGGCTATTCTTTCTTCCCTCTCTCCTTAAAGAATGACATGAAGATGGTTTCCTGCGGTTATCCGCGGGGACGGGAACGGTGATGAATTTTGTCACCGTGTCATTCTCTAGTACAGGTAACCAATGCTTTTAAAATGTACAGCACTGTGTACGCCTTTCAGTGCGTTAGAAATAATAAATAATAAATGCTAGTATTCATATTTGATATCTCTGTCGCAAGGAGTGTTGTCTGTGGAAACCACCTGCAGACAACGCAGGACTTCATCGAGCCGAAGAAAAACCTTCTTTTAAAGGGCTCCGACGGCGGTGTGTGTGGGAAACCCCCCCCACTTTACTTAATAGCGATCGTGCTGGCGTTGCGGGGGGTTTGGGGGTTGTAACCCCACATTATACTGTAAACTCAACTTTTTCTCTATTTTTTAGGGAAAAAGTTAAGTTTTCAGTATAATATGAGGGGTTATACCCCACCCCCCCAACGCCAGCACGATCCCTATTAAGTAGAGTGGGGGGGGGTTCCCCCACACCCCCCGTCGGAGCCCTTTAAAAGAAGGTTTTTCTTTGGCACGATGAAGTCCTGCACTGAATTGTCGGCGCGTGTCTGTCTCGCGCGCTTAAGACTATGAACCCATCTCAACTTGTCCTGGACGTATTCTAAAATGTTTATTTATTTATTTAATTTATATGCCAATTATATCCTAAGTGGTTTTACATTCAGGTACTTTATCATATTTCCCTATCTGTCCCGGGGGGGGCTCAAACTCTATCTAGTGTAACTGGGGCAGTAAAATGTCCAGGTCATATGCCCGCCCTAGACCCGCCCACCGCAAGCCTCTAACACGCCCCCTTGAGATTTAGATGAACTGCAGATGAAGAGCCAGATATCCATCTAGAAATGAGGCTCTGAAAATAGTGAATTGGAAAGGTTTGGCAAGAAAAACGTCCATCCGCTGCTTTATAATAATAATAATAATAATAACAGTTTATATACCGCAATATCGTTAAGTTCTATGCCACCTTTTGGACGTTTTTCTTTTTTTTGAAAATGAGTCCCCTTTGTTTTTTAGTGTGTTCTAATGTTTATCAAACACGGGCCATTTTTTTTTTTTTAACAAATAGAAATTTGCAGAAAGCTGTCAAGTTTTCCTTGTAAGAAAACTCTGTTTGGAAAAAAAAAAAAATTGTTTTGAAATGACTGAGATACTTTTTTTTTTTTTTAAAGAAACCATTTCCTGAGCATATGTTACTTTTCATAACATGCCGAGCAGTGAGTTAACGTTTCAGTCGTAGGAAGAGGATTCTGTGCCATCAAACCGATCCCCGTTGACAAGGGCGTGATTTCAAACCAATTAGGACATACTCGAGGTGTCAAAACAAACCGCAGAGAAAACGAGACAAAACGTCAGTGTGAGGGGGGTCTGTATGAAATAAAACGAGGACGATGAAATGCAAATAAAAAGGAGAATATGGAGGTTCTCGTCACCAAAGTCAAGAATTTCTGAGCTAAGGCTTCAGAATCATTTGCTATATTGTTTTGAAGTCCTACATTCCAGGACGCCTCAGAAACGTGGGTTAAGAACCTAAGAACATAAGAAGTTGCCTCCGCTGAGGCAGACCAGAGGTCCATCTCGCCCAGCGGTCCGCTCCCGCGGCGGCCCATCAGGCCCATTGCCTGAGCAGTGGTCCCAGACTATCCCTATAACCTACTGCTACTCCTATCTGTACCCCTCAATTCCTTTCTCCTCTAGGAACCTATCCAAACCTTCTTTGAAGCCTTGTAACGTGCTCCGGCCTATCACAGCCTCCGGAAGCGCGTTCCATGTATCCACCACCCTCTGAGTGAAAAAGAACTTTCTGGCATTTGTTCTAAACCTGTCCCCTTTTAATTTCTCCGAGTGCCCCCTTGTACTTGTGGTTCCCCATAATTTGAAAAATCTGTCCCTGTCTACCCTTTCTATACCCTTCAGGATCTTGAAGGTTTCTATCATGTCTCCTCTAAGTCTCCGTTTTTCCAGGGAGAACAGCCCCAGCTTTTTCAGTCTGTCAGTATATGAGAGGTTTTCCATACCCCTTATCAGTTTAGTTGCTCTTCTCTGGACTCTTATGTAAATAATATTTCAATATCTAGGTAAACCTGAACATCCTTAAAGGTAACCTAAAAGCCCTTTCAACGCTAATTAAACATAGCTTTTCACTTAAGTGTTGTTTATTTGTTTATTTAAAACACATACAATAAAATTGACATATTACATAAAAATAGCGTCATAAAACTTCACATATCATAACATCAAACCCATAAAATCAACATTGTTATACTATCGACAGCTCATCTGTTCCACAACAAGCATCGTTAATCAAGCAGCAGTATAATTCTGCAAAAGCTACAGTCTCAGCAAAAAACGTTTTTGGAACTCGCTTACCCTGTTGCCTAATATAAGATGGAAGCTTATTCCACTCTTCTGGTCCTGCACAAGGGAAAACCTCTACTCTGAGTGTCTGTATCCTGACCTTTTTCCTGGCTGGTATTGTCAAAGCACACTGGGCAGAGGAACGCAGCATTGGTAGTGAAGTATAAGGCGTTATACATTCTACCAAATAATTAGGAGCACGGCCCTGCGCACTCAAATAGCTCAAGAGTAGAAGCTTATAATTATATCTAATCCGGAAATCAATTTTAAGCCAATAAAGCTTATAATAAAAATCAGACACGTGGTATTATTTTAAAAATCTAAACAGTGTTCTGATGATAGAGTTCTCAGCTTGCACTGCCTCTTTGAGATACAAATCTATCTCATGCATATTTATTGTGGATATCCTGAAAACCTGACCTGCCTGTGGCTCTTGAGGACCGGAACTGCCTACCCCTGGTCTGAGTGATTCTAAAAGAATAAACCTCTGTTTTAGGAGTATACTTATAAGTATAAGTAGCTGTTTACAATAACTGCTCCATGACTACACCTGTGAGCTTCTAGCGTTGGCCAATGTCTGTGGCCCTTCGTATTATTTGGAGAAACCTTCTTCCAGTTAAGAACATAAGAATCACATTACTGGGTCAGAGCAATGGTCCATCAAGCCCCGTTCTCACGGTGGCTAATCCAGGGCACGAGTGCCTGGCTAAAACCCAAAGTATAGCAACATTCCAGCATGTCAAAGAATAGCAAGATTCTAGAACCCCAATGAGAGCAACATTACAGAGCTGAGATTGTGATGTCATAATGCCTCACTCCACAGTGCCTCAAAGCCAGTGATGTCACAATGGCTTAACTGTCATACTTGGCTCACGTAAAAACATAAGAATAGCCTTACTGGGTCAGACCAATGGTCCATCAAGTCCAGTAGCTCGTTCTCATGGTGGCCAATCCAGGTCACTAGTATCTGGCCAAAACCCAAGGTGTAGCAACATTCCATTATCTCAGTAAGATTCCGGAACCCTAAAGAGTAGCGACATTCCATGCTATCAATCCAGAACAAGCAGTGGCTTCCCCCGTGTCTTTCTCAATAACAGACTATGGACTTTTCCTCCAGGAACTTCTCCAAACCTTTCTTAAAACCAGCTACGCTGTGCCTCATCTTTATAAATTATTTGCAAATGGTACAGATTGAAAGTGTCCTCTGCTTTGTCCACTCCAATCTTTCACTGCATCTAAATATCTTCCGTCCTCGCTGCTAGACACTCTATCGTGATGTTTTGACTAATATGGATTGTGACCGCAGCTTGACAAGCCGTACATTTCTGTTGACTTTTCTTTGACTTTTGATTCTTTTTTTTCTTACTCCCTGATCCAACTGGATCTTGCCTTCTATTCTTCGAAAAACTTTGTAATGCAGGGAATCTACCAAGTTCAGGTTTAGCAGAAAAATCCCCTATAATTGATGCACAGCCCTAGATATTTTATGAGCTCTGGTTAACATCGTTTCGTTTCCCAAGGGGATATTGGTTTTCTGCATATAATAACAAGAAAACTGTATCCTGACATTAAGGTCTCCATGGAGCATCCTGGAACAAAAAGGACCATAAATTAACATCAATTATGTATTAAAGTTCCAATTAACCTGGCTGACACTGATACACTTTAACAAGGTAGAATTAGATAAAGGAAGTAAGTCTCTAATTACTTGGGACGGGACCTTTTGACCCAGCCTTCTCTTTAATCCCAACATCAACCGAATGAGGAAGGAAGCAGGGGTAGGAAGCGGTGCATGAGACGAGGGCGGACAGCAGCACGAGACGTCCCCTGGGAAGTTGTTCACCTTCTTAAAACTGGCATTGCATGAATATTTCATTGTCCTTGCAGCCTCTTAACCCTTCAAAGAAGAAGGCTTGGGTTTTTTTTTTCTTCGTTTTATGAAGATTTCAACTTTGTCATTCACTTTTCTGACGGAATCAGGAAGGAACAGTGCTCAGAGGGAGGGTCAGTCTTTGAGGAGAACTTTTTCCCCCACCCGTAGACACAGGGAAGAAGTGAAAAGAGAATATGATGTTTTTTTGGTGCATATAATTTGGCCATATCTCTTGCCAGGGTAAATTTTTAGTAGGTGACGTTACAGATCCAGTACAGCTGCACAGACTCAGCAAGTGATCGAATATTGACTTGTTAGACGGGCCAGAGTTATATACATAGCAGTTTCCCGGGGTTAAGCGATGGCATGACCGGGCCAATTCTGAAATATGTGTGTGCATGTTACATGCATAAATGTGGAGAAATCTAGCATCCAGACACATGTCACGTAATGAGTCCAACATAGTCAGCCAGCATTGATGGATTCCAGTTCCTCTGATATCTTTTTTCCTTAGTGACAATGTCCTGGTGGAACTGTTCGCCATGTTCATCGCTGACTGCACCAGGATTTGCGGGGAAGAAGTCCAAGCGTGACGGTGGAAAGCACGTTTTCAGTGACAGGTCGCACTTCATGGTTTTGTACGCTCTAAGAAGCTTGTCAACCAGCTGATGATAGTTTGGTGCTCTGTAACTGCCAAGAAAATTTTCAACGACATCCTTGTGACCTCGATTGGCCATTGTTTGAAACAGGCAACTGGGCTAGAAAGACTAGTGGTTTGACCCAGTATAGCTATCCTTATGTTCTCTCCAAGTACCTCATGGAAAGGGGAAACTGGATAAGGAGGAAAAGCTACTTGCGTGAAGGACAAGGCGAGTCTCAGTAGACGTAGAATGCTTTGGAAAGAGGATATTTGAAGGTGGGCTGGTGGGAGTGTCTGTCACCGAGTGGAACTCACTGTTCAGTGGTATCTTGTCGCCATATGGGATCTCAATCCTTAACAATTTTAAACCTCAATAGCGGACAATTAAACCTGAATCCCAGTGTAAGCTTCCTGTTGTTCTACCCAGTCTGTTATACAGCTGAAAATGGTACCTACTTATCCATAAGAATAGCCTTACTGGGTCAGAGCAAAGGTCCATCAATCCCAGTAGCCCGTTCTCACGGTGGCCAATCCAGGTCACTAGAACCTGGCCAAACCCCAAGGAGGAGCAATATTCCATTATCTCAGAACGAGCAAGATTCCGGAACCCCAAAGAGTGCAACGTTCCATGCGGAATCTCCAAAGAGTAGCAACATTCCAAGCTACCGATTCAGGGCAAGCAGTTGCTTTTCCCCCCTGTCTTTGTCAATAACAGACTATGGACTTTTCCTCCAGAAACTTGTCCAAACATTTCTTAAACCCGGCTACGCTATCCGCTCTTACCACAGAGTTTAACTATTCTCTGATTGAAAAAATATTTCCTCCTATTGGTTTTAAACGTATTTCCCTGTAACTTCATCGCGTGTCCCCTAGTCTTTGTCATCTTTGACGGAGTGGAAAATCGATCCACTTGTACCCGTTCTACTGCACTCAGGATTTTGTAGACTTTAATCCTATCTCCCCTCAGCCATTTCTTTTCCAAACTGAAGAGCCCTGACCGTTTTAGACTTTCCTCATACGAGAGGAGTTGCATCTCTCTCTCCTTCATTAATCATTAGCTACCTTCTTCACTAGAGGGTCGAAAAATGTTTTATAGTTATGTTACAAGCAGAGATAGAGATGGTATTTTTATGACCAAAGCATGGAGGTTCACTGATATTTTCTCACCCTCAGAGGGATTGGTGATTTCAACAGTTTCAGCCAAACTCAGCACAGGGCACATATCCGTCAGCATGAACCCGCTAAAAGTGATCAGCTGACACAACGGCCCACAGCACGGGTCACTGGAGAACCAGGCAGGTTCACGACAAGGAGACATTAGCCTCGCCGTCTCCCGAATACCGTGCCCACTTCTTTAGGCTTCGCTGTTTAAAATAGCACACCGGCACTTAAAAATTAGAAAAGCAAGCCTTTTAATGCTGAAAGAAAAACAGGATCAGCTTGAGAAAATAAACAATTTGCAAACTTGAGCCATCTTTTCTTGACTTTGCCACTAGGCTATGATCAGCTGTTGTTCTTGCTTACAATGTGCAAATTGAAGTAATGAACTCCTTCTGTTAATCTTATTGCTAGAGGCCGTTCACCTAATCTTAACTCAGTAGAAGTGCCAAACAAATGCTCAGCTAATTCATAGGTGAGGTTTCTGTGCTCTGGAAGACAGTGCTTAACGTTTTGGGAAAACTCTCCTAGCTTATTCCATTCACTTTTTACAAACTTAGGGGCCGATGCAGAAAGCTTGCAGTGTGGCTACCGTTGCCGGTACATGATTGGCACGGGACAGGAGCCAGTTGCCGAATCTGAGCCTAATAGCATATCTGGTTAGGCGTGAGCACTTATGCCCAGTGGCGTCAGGGAGCAGTCCGCCCTGGGCGTCATGTTGGTGGGGGCGCCGTGCATCCCTTCTCCTCTCCACCCGCCTCCTCCCACTCCTTCCCTCACCACACATGCGCACCCTCTTCCCTTCCCCGTGCCTCTAGTTGCTTACCGCCGCGAGCAATAACTTCCAAGTGCCGCACACAGGAAGTGACATCAGAGGGAGAGCCGAGGAGCATGTTGAAGTTATTGTTGCTCGCAGCGTGAACTAGAGGGATGGGGAAGGGAGAGGGAGCATGCACGGCAGGGGGGATTGGGGAAGGAGCAAGGGCGGAGACAAGGGGAAGGGAGTCACGCCCCCGGTGCCTCTCACTCTCACTATGCCACTGCTTATGCCAGCCACAGAGCTGGTATCAATGAATGTGCCTAAAAGCTGGAAATATGCACCTAAATTATTGTATTTAATAAGTTGTGTGTGCATATTTACAGAATAGGGTTTATGCAGATTTCCATTAGTATCTATTCACACACTAAAAAAAAAAAAAATTCCAGAAGCAGAGGGAAATGAAAGAGTTATTTTATGAGTTGTGGAAGAGGCAGGACCTCGTTTCCATGGTCTCAGTTTTTGCTACGTCCTTATTTCATTCCCTTTTTCAATTCTGATTTTGTCAGGGAGCCAGTGGCAATCCAAGACCTTGTCAACAGTCAAAATGGAACAGCATTATCCTTTACAAAGGAATGAGCGCAGGCAGACTCCAATATCGTCTTCATCGCAAATAGAAATGTTAAGATAAAACAGACCATGGCCTAAACCTAGCACGAGGCTTTAGCCAGCCAGGTTTTTTCCCATGTCATTAAAATGGCAAAATCCGTAGTGAATAGGATATTTATACTGTATATCAGCTGTAAGGCAGATGTGTATCTCAGCAATGCTCTATTGAAAAACAAAAAATAAAAAAATCTAAATCTTCCTGTGGTCTTTTAGAGTAGGAAAAACTACCTTTAGGTTGAAACAAGTTATATTGATGCAAGCAAGAGCAAATTCAACAGCACCTAATCAACATAGGGTCATCGAGACCAGTGGGGGGAGGAAGGGCACTCCGAGGCCCTGGAGTCTGATGAGCCCCGAAGATGCCACACCACCTCCACCCCCCACCGAACCCCACAAATCAATCCAGAGCCAAGTGCCAGAACCTTTCAATACCCCCCTCCCTCTCCCCCCCAGTGGTACTCTCCACCCCACCTCACCAGTACTCACCATTGCTCTCCCAGCCCTACAAACTGAGCGCCCAGATTAGGATACCCGTCTTAAAACCGCACTTCGACCCTTGGGAACTACCTTTAAATTATGGCACGCAGTAGAACCGTGAAGCCCATTGCAACTGTGTAGCTGACAACTGAAACTGTATCTCTTTACTAGAAGACAAAACCCGACTGAACTATCAGAGAACACTACATGGCTAGGGTTACCACATTTTCTGTCTGGAAAAATCCGGACCTCCTAGACCCGCCCTCCAGTAGGAAAAAGGAGGTTTTGATGCCTCTGTATAAGACTCTGCTGAGACCTTATTTAGAATATTGTGCACAATTCTGGAGGCCGCACCTTCAGAAAGATATAAAAAGGATGGAGTCGGTCCAGAAGAAGGCTACACTTCTCCCTCCGAATCCGCGATTTCAGTATCCGCGGATTCAGTTATTCGGGATTTTTTTTTTAAAAAGGTGATTTTAATTTTTTGGGCTATTTTTAAGTCCTCTGAGACTCCCCTGAACCTTACCTGGTGGTCTAGCAGGCTTTCAGGGCAGGAGCTATGTTCCGACGCTCCTGCCTCGTGCAGATCACTCATAGGAAATGGCCGCCGTGAGCTCCTGTAGTCTCTCCCCGAAGCCTACTAGACCACCAGGTACGATTCCGGGAGTCTCAGAGGGCTTAAGGTAAGGTGTTCCGTGGGAAGGCGGGTGGGGGGGGGGGTTAGAACCGGCCCAAATATTATTCGCGGGCTGGCTCTGCCCCTAACCCCCGTGAATATTGAGGGAGAAGTGTACTAAAATGGTGCGTGGTCTTTGTGATAAGGCGTATGGGGACAGACTTAAAGATCTCGATCTGTACACTTTGGAGGAAAAGCGGGAGAGGGGAGATATGATAGAGATGTTTAAATACCTACGTGATGTAAATGCGCATGAGTTGGGCCTCTTTCATTTGAAGTTCCACCTGGGTTTCCAATTCTGATGATGATTCCTCTAATCTGCTCCTTGCTCTTTCATGGTGAAGTGTGTGTATGGGGACTATGGCGGGGGGAGGGGGGGGTTATGGAGGACCCAGAAACTGAAGTGCCTTGGACCGTTAGTCGTGGCTGCCAGCTCTCCCCTTCCTATTTGGGTCCTAGCTTCTTTGGGGGGGCAATGTCTACAAATGGGCCAGTTGTCCACATATTAACCTCACTGCTAATTCAAGTGCATTAGTGGCTGTCAGTACGGGGTTGTGGTTTTGTGATAACCAGGGCCTCGCTTAACTTTGACGGAGCACAGATAGTTGTGAAAAATAAGAACATAAGCACATAACAATTGCCACTGCTGAGTCAGACCAGGGGTCCATCGTGCCCAGCAGTCCGCTCACGCGGCGGCCCTCTGGTCCAAGACCAGCACCCTAACTGAGACTAGCCCTACCAGCGCACGTTCTTGTTCAGCAGAAACTTGGCTAACATAGTCTTGAATCCCTGAAGGGTGTTTTCCCCTATTTGAATCCCTGGAGGGTGTTTTCCCCTATAACAGCCTCTGGAAGAGCGTTCCAGTTTTCTACCACTCTCTGGGTGAAGAAGAACTTCCTTACATTGAATCCCTGGAGGGTGTTTTCCCCTATAACAGCCTCCGGAAGAGCGTTCCAGTTTTCCACCACTTTCTGGGTGAAGAAGAACTTCCTTACATTGAATCCCTGGAGGGTGTTTTCCCCTATTTGAATCCCTGGAGGGTGTTTTCCCCTATAACAGCCTCTGGAAGAGCATTCCAGTTTTCTACCACTCTCTGGGTGAAGAAGAACTTCCTTACATTGAATCCCTGGAGGGTGTTTTCCCCTATTTGAATCCCTGGAGGGTGTTTTCCCCTATAACAGCCTCTGGAAGAGCATTCCAGTTTTCTACCACTCTCTGGGTGAAGAAGAACCTCCTTACGTTTGTACGGAATCTATCCCCCTTTCAACTTTAGAGAGTGCCCTCTCGTTCTCCCTACCTAGGAGAGGGTAGACCTGTGGGCAACAGCTGAATGATAAGGAACTCCATCAAATACCATTGTTCAGAAATTGTGGCTCAGCAGTATTAGGCCTCTATTCCTTTAATGGTGATAGAAGTTGCTGCCACCTCTTACCCCTCCCACCGCAACACCTCTAACCTTTGCAAGCCTGAAAAGCAGAACTCAGGTCTAGGAACTGAACTAACATCTCCTACATGGCAATAAATCCGCCTCTGATGTTTATTTTATTTTTTAACATTTAAAATCTTTATTCCACCTTAATTCTATGCAGATTTCAAAAAATAAGAATCATTTATCCATAGACATAACAAGCAAGGCCTCGCAATAATGTAATAACTTTAATACAGCTCAAGTTACGATATGGATTATGGTTCTATTACCTTTTGTTAGTGTAATAATATACTTAGGCAGTGGCGTAGTAAGAGGGGTGCAGGGGGGTGTGGCCCACCCCGGGTGCCAAGTTGAAGAGGGCACTGGCACCTCTCCACCCCGCCACCCTTGCGCCATCCCTCCCCCCACCACGTACCTTCCGTATTATCTTTTATAGCGTGAACTGCTTCTGCCTGTTGCTCACGCCAGCCTGGTTCCCCTGTGAATCACTTCCGGGGTCATGAGGCCAGGAAGTGATGTCAGAGGAAAATTCAACGCTGGCGCGAGGAGCATGCTTGCAGAAGCCACTCGCGCTGGCGAAGATGAAAAGACACAGGGGGAGGGAAGGAGCAGGGGGGTGCGAAAGGAGTGGGGACATGGAGCGGGGGGATCGTTAGCTACAGGGAAGAAAATAGAAGAAATCATTTAAAGAAAAAGCTAATGACTGAATTCAATTGCGTTTGAAATCTCAATTCACTCCTTGGTTGACTCTGTTCTTCTGAAGCTCTTCATATCTAGGAAGGATCTCAAATGTTGTGGATCAAAAAATACGTACTTCAACCCCAAATGTTTTACCACACATTTACTGGGGTACGCTAGCAAAAACGTAGCTCCCAGGGATCGTCTCTTCCCTCATGACTAAGAATAATTTCCTTTTGTCCTGTGCGGATTTTGGTTACATCAGGATATATCCATATTTGTTGTCCATAGAAAAAAAGACTGTGAATTACGAAAAAATTGTTTCAAAACCAAATTGAAATCATTTTCAAATAGAAATGACACTAAAAGTGCAGATCTATCAAATATATCCGTAAAAGATTCCTCCAAAATACTCCATTTACTCGAGACTGAACCTGATTCTCAATTTCCAGAGATGGCTCTGGTTTTTTTTCCCTTTTTGAGGAAACTGCTATATAGAAGACTGTGAACTCCTTTTATTAAGGTGCGTTAGGGCTTTAACGCGTAAAATAGCACGCACTACATTGCCCCGTGCGCTAGACCTTAACGCCAGCATTGAGCTGGTGTTAGTTCTAGAAGCGTAGCGTGCGGTAATTTCCTGAGTGCGCTAAAAATGCTAGCGCACCTTAGTTAAAGGAATATTTGCAGAGGAAAATGTCAAAATTTAAACAAGGTATTTTTTTAAAGGGATCTACTGGGGTCATCGCAATAACTTTTGGAAAATTCCAAAATTCTTAAGTTCAATCTTTCATTAAAGTTTTCAGTCCATTCAGCCTTTTGATGTAGCCCCTTATTATCTTTCATGAGGGATGAAGCTGAATCCCTAAGATATTTAATGTCCTCATTAGCTTGTTCATATTGTTCAAGGGCCACTACTCGGACTGGAGGAGAGTCACGAGTGGTGTGCCACAGGGGTTGGTGCTCAGACCGCTGCTGTTCAATGAACTTATAAACGATCTAGAAACAGGGACGAAGTGCGAAGTTATAAAATTCGCAGACGACACCAAACTATTTAGTGGGGTTAGGACTAAAGAGGACTGCGAAGATTTACAAAGGGAACCTGAACAAACCGGGAGAGTGGGCGAAGAGATGGCAGATGAACTGTAATGTAGAGAAATGTAAAGTCTTGCAGGTAGGAAACAGAAACCCGATGTACAGCTATATGATGGGAGGGCTGGTAATGGGTGAAAGTAGCCTAGAAAAGGACTTGGGGGTACTGGTGGACAAGACAATGAAGCCGTTGGCACAGTGCACAGCGGCCTCTAAGAAGGTGAACAGGATGCTAGGTATTATCAAGAAAGGTATTACAACCAGAACGAAAGAAGTTATCCTGCCGTTGTATCGGGCGATGGTGCGCCCGCACCTGGAGAACTGCGTCCAATATTGGTCGCCGTACCTTAAGAAGGATATGGCGATACTCGAGAGGATCCAGAAAAGAGTGACACGATTGATAAAAGGTATGGAAAACCTTTCATATGCTGAAAGACTAGAGAAACTGGGGCTCTTTTCCCTGGAAAAGCGGAGGCTTTAGAGGGGACATGATAGAGACTTACAAGATCATGAAGGGCATGGAGAAAGTGGAGAGGGACAGATTCTTCAAACTTTCGAAAACTAAAAGAACGAGAGGGCATTCAGAAAAATTAAAAAGGGACAGATTCAGAACCAATGCTAGGAAGTTCTTCACCCAAAGAGTGGTGGACACCTGGAATGCGCTTCCAGAGGGTGTGATAGGACAGAGTACAGTATTGGGGTTCAAGAAAGGATTAGATAATTTCCTGAAGGAAAAAGGGATAGAAGGGTATAGATAGAGGAATACTAATCAGAGGGGCCGCTGCGTGAGCAGACTGCTGGGCATGATGTACTCACTTGAGGAACGAAGAGAGAGGGGAGACATGATTGAAACGTTTAAGTATATCACGGGCCGTATCGAGTCGGAAGAAGATATCTTCTACCTCATGGGCCCCTCAACCACCAGGGGGCATCCGCTGAAAATCAGGGGAGAGAAGTTCCATGGCGACTCCAGAAAATACTTCTTCACCGAAAGAGTGGTGGATCATTGGAACAGACTCCCACGGCAGGTGATTGAGGCCAACAGCGTGTCAGATTTTAAGAGAAAATGGGATTTTCACATGGGATCCCTAAGGGAGTGAAACCAGGGGGCGGGTATTTGGAATGGGCAGACTTGGTGGGCTATAGCCCTTTTCTGCCATCTTTTTCTATGTTTCTATGATGAACCTCTGGTCTGACCCAGCAGAGGCAATGCTTATGTTCTTATGTTCTAATGCCGTTTCCTGGGTTGATTTACTTACCAAATTATTAAGACTTTGAATCGCCTTCCAGATAGATTCAAGGGTCACCTCTGTGTTCCCACTGGCTCCTACAGAGCCCTCCTGATCAATAATCGACTCTCTGGGCATGGACCCGCCATCTATGCTCTCAAGCAAGACATCTTCCCTTGGGCCTGAGAGCATGGCCTCAGCCTATTCCACAGCTGGTCACGGGAGAGGGTGAATCGTTAATGGGGGACAATGATACATCTGGTCCCAAGGTGGTGGAAGCTTCTTCTTCTAAACTGCCAGCAGGACTGCCTTCCCACAGCTTGCTTAAAAGTTTGACTGCAAAATGATCAAGGGACTGCTGAACCGGTGACGATGTCTGCGAAGGCGGCAGTGACAGGATCGCCTTCACACTGCCTCTGTGCTTATAATGAGGCATCATTAGAAGAGAAAGTGGAGGAAACAGTTCCAGCAGCTCTCAACCTCAGATCGTTCGCAGCCTCAATCCACCATCTTCACGTTAGGTATTTTTTATCGCCGGCCACAGCAGTATTAGCTCCGACGCTCCTAGGAATTCACCGTGGGCAGTGATAAAAAAGCCTAACGTGGCTTCATAAAAGGGAGGGTAAATGAAACCCCCAGCAAAATTCAGCGGATGCAACATAGCCTGCCAGAGAGAACCCAAAATCTCGGGTGAATCTCTTCATTATACTGGTTAATAAACCCATTAAATAAATAAATGAAAGGAAGATCCAAATGAATGAGATCTGGGGTGACCGGTCAAAAACACGCAGAACAAAAATGCGCAAGTCAATTACACGCACAACAAATTTTCGCATGACATACGCACAAGCTAAAAATGCACGCTTGTGTCGGTGCACACATTTGACGTGTGCACATGTGTTGGCACGCATTTGACCTGCGTGCATGCGTGGGTGCGCGCTTTTGATCTGTGCGCATGTGCCTGCGCGTTTATTTGTCTGCGGGCATTTATTGTGCGTGCAATTGACGGTGTACCAGATCTGGAGGTAGCGTACTGGTCTCTAATACAGCTACTTAGAATTCTGAAATCTCTACAATAAAGGTGGGGTGGGTTTAATGAATTTGACTCGGTGGCAGAGGCTGAAGCAATCTCAAGTTATTATTTAGGACTTGAAACCACGGTTCCTGTTGACTTCAGTTAAATGCATTTGTTGAGCACGGAGTGACATTTGCCTGTGGAAGACACATCTAGGGTTTCAGCAGAAACCAACCTCTCCTCCACCAGCATCGATCATTTCAAGCGACCCGGACCAAGAAGCAGCATGCAGGCCGGTGCACTCTGACCCTCCCTGGGATATCAGCTAGCAATTAGTGTTTTGCATCCAGTGCATTTAGTCTAACTAAGGAGAGGGTGACCAGCACTCCAAACACATTGTCAAACAGAAAAGAGCCGGAGCATGACTGGCCACTCCATGGAAGCTTCCACCTGGCTGCCGATCAGGCCTAGTCTTGAATAAAACAGACAGAAAAAAAAAACACAGCCCCACTTAGGTAAACACATTCAGAATGGCTTGAGCTGTCAAACCTGCTAGGGGGTGTTACTAGTGAGCTGGTGCTTTTTGGGCCATGTTAACAAGCTGTTTATGGTCAGAGCATAGTGGGCTAATGACAGGAGAATGATGGGGAACCGACAGGAGATGTTTTCAGCCTCTAGAGGACATTCCATCATGGAACGAGGGCAAAGGAATGTGGATCCCCTTTCTGCCTTTCTTCCTGTTGAAATGCCGCGTTGACAAATCCTGAGGCTGTACGATCAGAGCATCAACGATACCTTTTAATATGAGACATTAATATGCAGGCGCGCGTGCAGCGAGGCAAGTCAGAGTGACACGAGCTTGGCCTCTGTGGATAAGTTGGGAAGAATCCATTTCTTTTTGGGGTTTTCGAAAACGTTCTATTTACTGTTTTCGAAAAGAAAAGGTCCGAGAGGTAAACTTGTGAAATAGCAAAGCATTGAAAGAAACAGACACAAACACTCGCAAAAACAAAACCTGGAACCAGGCTTTGTGTTCCTCTCACTAGCTTTATTTTTGCACAGGGTTTCTGCCGGAATTTTGGTTCAGGCCCTGATTCTATAAAGTCCATCTAAAGTTCTGTTTATTTATAAGCTGGGACCTCCGAGGCTCAGGGTTTTCCCCTCCCTCCCTCATGCAGGCGGTTTTATCTGTACCTTGGGGGATTCGGGATGTCGCAGCAGTGGAGATCCCGAGCAATCGAGCATTTTGGGGCTGAGTCGGCGATACACGGTTAGATGGCACAAGCTTGGAGAGCGGCTACCTTCGGGTTAGGTCATCGGTAAAGAGGCATGGAGGCTCATGCCATCCCCAGGTCCTAGTTGGTATGGCGGGGTCAATGGGAATTTGAGTTGGTTCATTATGTTAATAGGATAGCTCTGGAGTTATGCTTTGCTCTATTGTTATCTATGTTTCCAATCAAAAGAGCTGTGGCCTGATTTTACCATCAAAAGAGTTGGGCTATTTTGTTTCTTAAAACCAGCTACGCTGTCCGCTCTTACCACATCCTCTGGCAACACGATCCAGAGCTTAACTATTCTCTGAGTGAAAAAACAGAGCCATGGTGAGGCCTCACTTGGAGTACTGTGTTCAGTTTTGGAGACCACACTACCGAAAGGACGTGCTGAGGATCGAGTCGGTTCAGCGAACGGCCACCAGGATGGTCTTGGGGCTCAAGGATCTCGCGTATGAAGAAAGACTAAAAAAATTGCGGCTGTACTCACTTGAGGAAAGAAGAGAATGGGGAGATATGATTGAAACGTATAAGTACATCACGGGACGCATCGAGTCAGAAGATGATATCTTCTGGCTCATGGGACCCTCGACCACCAGAGGGCATCCGCTGAAGATCAGGGGAGGGAAGTTTCATGGCGACTCCAGGAAGTACTTCTTCACCGAAAGAGTAGTGGATCATTGGAACAGACTCCCACTCCAGGTGATAAAGGCCAGCAGCGTGACGGATTTTAAGAGAAAATGGGATACTCACGTGGGATCTTTAAGGGAGTAAATTCAGGGGAGGGGATACTTGGAATGGGCAGACTTGGTGGGCTATAGCCCTTTTCTGCTGCTTTTTTCTATGTTTCTATTGGTTTTAAAAATAGTTCCCTGTAACTTCATCGAGTGTCCCCTAGTCTTTGTAATTTTTGAGGAAACGAAAAATCGATCCACCTGTATCCGTTCTATTCCACTCAGGATTTTGTAGACTTCAATCATATGTTCCCTCGACAACCTCTTTTCCAAGCAGAAGAGCCCTAACCGTTTTAGTCTTTCCTCATACGAGAGGAGTTCCATCCCCTTTACCATCTTGGTCGCTCTTCTTTGAACCTTTTCTAGTGCCGCCATATCTTTCTTGAGGTAAGGAGACCAGAATTGAACGCAATACTCCAGGTGAGGTTGCACCATGGAGCGATACAGAGGCATTATAACATCTTTAGTCTTGCTAACCATCCCTTTTTTTGAATAATTCCTAGCATCTTCTTTTATTCACCTTAATCAACAAATCGTAAGAATACAACATAGTTAAGTGTGGAAAGTCTCTAGTGGCGGGGGTGCAACATGGAGGAGGTCATGGAGGGCAGTGGGCTACTTTCTTGCAACCCTAGTGGAGGATGGGCAGGGGAGGGCTTCAATGGCTGGGAGGGTGTAGATGGGCTGGAGTAACTCTTAACAGAGATTTCGGCAGTTGGAACCCAAGCACAGCACCGGGTAAAGCTTTGGATTCTTGCCCAGAAATAGCTAAGAAGAAAAAAATTAAAAAAAAAAAAAAAATTTAAATTGAATCAGGTTGGGCAGACTGGATGGACCATTCGGGTCTTTATCTGCCGTCATCTACTATGTTACTATGTTACTATGTTAGTACCAGAGTCGTGCTGTCACCTCCCCACCCAACCCCCCTCTCTGTGACACATTCGTACTCCCCACCAGAGGATGAGAACCACTGAGCTAAAATATCCACAGGTATCTGATGTGCCATCCTGTCCAAGGTACCAATTATATGGTGGCTTGAACATCAAATGCTTTCTCACAATTGAGGTCCTGCGGGAAAAACATTTGCTCAAAAGATGAGTTTTCTTAGAGTACATTACTACAAAAATGTTTCTTGAAACAACTGCAATCAGACATGTGTCTCGGGAAGAAAATATCCCATCATTTAATGCTTCCAGAAATTGCTGCCCAAGAATTATTATCACTGGCTGTAATTGCAGATATATATTTCAAATCATGCTTTTAAAGTGCTCAGATTTGTAGAATGATGTTCTGTCTCGTAAAATTGATAGCTTCAGATTAAAGGCTTCTTTATTTTGTCTCCTTGGGTGCTTTGACTTGATAATATCATAAGATACCTCTCACAGCAGGGCTTAATTATACCATAGGTGAAATTCCCATTCCTAGCCCCCGAGGGCTATGTCTTAGTGACATCGTTACAGACCTCCTGTGTTGACCAAACACGCTTTTAGTACCTGTATATATCTTAAGATGCTAGCTTTTTATTTTCGTTCTGGTTTGGTGAAAAAAGAGAATTTGGAGATGTTGTCGGGGCTCACCTGTATGTCTGCACGGCTGCTTTACTAGGCGAGGCCTTGCCTTCAGCTCTGACTGGGGGGATCTGAAGCTTCAACAACTGTCCAGGGAGACCAAGCGAAGAAAAACAAGGCGCTTTAAAGCAGGGTTATCACAGTACCGTCAGACTTCAAAATATCTTATTTCTCTGGATTCTTCCTCCCTCTGTGGGTTATACCTTCATTTTTTTTTTTTTCATTTGTATTTCATTAAAGGCATGCACTTTAGCCATTTTAAATCTCTTTTCCTCGGATTCCTTTCTATCATTCTTTTTCCACTGACAGCATCTGAGAGCTGCCGACACACCAGGACCCTGATTAAAAGTGGAAGTTGAGAAAAAGGGGTTTTCAAGAAGGTCAAGCATATTTCTCACTGGAATAAAAATATTTATTGCATCGATTTTCTGTCTTCATTAGGGAAGTGGGTACTGATAACATAAGGAAATGATTAGAATATATGCCTCAGCCCAGCTTCTTAACCTATGGACTGGGAGAGACTTTGGCCCAATGTGCCAGTGCAAAAGGGTACCAAACACCCAGCACTGTGATGTCACCGACCTATAAGTTAAGCTTGAACATTTCTCCCCTCCTCTTCCCTCTTCTGATGCATTTCATAGACCAGCTGCCGTGAGGGGGGAGGGCCAGCATCAGTGACAGAGGAAGGAAGTGCAGCAGTTCCCGCCTCCCTCCTCTGATGCTACTGCTTGACACTGATGCTGGCCTAAGATGTTGTGTCTTGCCAGGATTGGGCAGTAGCGTCAAAGGTGGGAGGAGGGAACTAGCTGGGGGCGGGGCATGGAACCAGGACACGGTAATCTCTTGAGACAGACTTGTATATGCCAAACATCCACCTTAAGCGCTAATCTGTAAATATCTTTCATAGTGTGTATTTGACAAATAGAGTCATGGATATAGGCAGAGTTAGTGGCGGAGTAAGGGGGGCGGTCCGTCCTGGGCGCCATGTTGTTGGGGGCGCCAACACCCCTCCTCCTCTCCGCCCCTTCCCTTCCCACGATCCTCTAGTTGAAGCTGTTGTTCGCGATGGCCAACAAAGTGCTCTTCATGACCCCGTCGGCTCTCCCGCCAACATCACTTCCAGATGCTGCAGATAGGAAGTGATGTCATAGGGAGAACCGATGGGGTCGCAAGGAGCATGTTGTTGACTGCCGTGAGCAACAATTTCAACTACATGTTCGAGGGAAGGGGTGGGGGGGAAATCTTTTTGCGTGGCAAGTCAGTAAAAGTAAGAGGAAAAGAAGATTGCTTTGTTCTCAAAAATAGTAGGTGAGAAGGTAAGGAATAAGAGGTTAGTCTTCATAAACTACAAAAGATCGCAGAAAGAGGAAGACAGGCAAAAATATCTAGAAAAGTTATGAGAGGCTTGTCGAGTAGTCAGGAAAGCAAAGAGGCAAATGGAAGAAAAAATAGCTGACACGGTAAAATGGGAAGACAAGACTTTTATTTAAATTTATAACATTTTATTGAAGGAAATAATTAAATATAATATAATACAAATAGATTTCATTTCAAGTAGATTCACAGTTATGATATTTTCATACATATTTCTATCATTCCTCCAAAATATATTTCCATAAGACCCATATCAACCCCCTACTACCCCCCACCTCTCTTCCCCTTCCCCCTTCCCCCTTCCTATTCACATTGTATTGAAGTAATTAATGAAAATACTTTTTATTTTTAAATATATAGTAATGATAGGAAGAAGTGCAAAAATGGCATTGTGAGACTCAAAAGCAAAGGGGAGGCATATGTAGAAGCTGATAAAGAAAAGGCTGAATTGCTTAACAAATATTTCTGTTCTGTGTTCACGGCTGAAGATCCAGGAGCAGGACCGCAGAAGACAAATGCGAATAGGGATGGTGGAGCAGTAGATCATGATCGATTTTCAGAGGGTTGTGTTCATGAAGAGCTAGCTAAATTGAAGGCAGAGAAAGCAATGGGACTGTAAGGTGCAGTGGCGTACCAAGGGGGGGGGGGAGGTTCACCCCGGGTGCACACTCCAAGGGGGTGCACAGCTGGCCATCCACCGGGGAATAGGCTTCCGCAGGGAAAGGCTTCCACTGCTGTCATCGCGAACAACCCGGCCGAGTTCTCCCTTCTTTTCTTCCCTGCAGGGCCGACCAACTCTCGCCGCCCGACATCAATTCTGACGTCGGAGAAGACGTTCTGGGCCAGCCAATCGCTGCCTGGCTGACCTGGAATATCCTCTCCGACGTTAGAATTGATGTCGGGCGGCGAGAGTTGGTCGGCCCCTCGGGGAAGAAAAGCAGGGCGAACTGGGAGCCGGCCTGTTCCCGATGGCGGCAGTGGCAGCCTATTCCCCAGCGGCGGTGGCAGCGTTTTCCCAATGGCGGTGGCATAGGGGAGGGGAGGGAGAAAGAAAGAAAGAAATGGGGGGGGGGGAACAGGGAGCCAGAAAGAAAGGGGGCAGGGTGAAACAAAGAAAAATAAAAAATGGGGCACAGAGAGAGAGAGGGAAAGACAGACAGAGAGAAAGAAAGGGGGCATGGAGAGAGAGAGAGAGAGACATAGAGAAAGAAAGGGGGCATGGAGAGAGAAAGAAAGAAGGGGGCAGGGTGACAGAAAGAAAGAAATGGGGCACGGAGAGAGAGAAAAACAGACATACAGAAAGAAAGGGGGCATGGAGAGAGAAAGAAAGAAGGGGGCAGGATGAAACAAAGAAAAAGTTGGGGGAGGGAATGAGTCTGGAGGAGAGGAAGCATACAGGAGGCTGAAAGAAGGGAAGAAATATTGGATGCAGTCAGAAGAATAAAGTGCAACCAGAGACTGATGAAATTACCAAACAAAAGTAGGAAAAATGATTTTATTTTCAATTTAGTGCTCAAAATGTGTCCATTTTGAGAATTTATATATGCTGTCTATATTTTGCACTATGGCCCCCTTTTACTAAACCACAATATTGTTTTTTAGCGCAGGGAGCCTACGAGCATTGGGAGCAGCGCAGGGCATTCAGTGCAGCTTCCTGCGCTAAAAACCGCTATCACGGTTTATTACAAGGGGAGGGGGTATATTTATTTATTTTTGTATAGTTGTTACTGAGGTGACATTGCATAAAGTCATCTGCCTTGACCTCTTTGAAAACCCGTGGAATATAAATGAAAATTAACATTTTCTCTGCGTACAGTGTGCTTTGTGTTTTTAAAATTTTATTGTTGGTAGATCATTTTGACTTGGCCACGAAGGTAAGGGGGAGGGAGGGAGGGGAGCTACTGAAAGACATTTAGTAATCCTTGCAGGCTTGACTGTGCAGGGAATTATTTTTGTAAAATCATGTTTTGTTATGTGACTGGCATTATTTAGACTTTAATTTCTATGAATGAATAGAATGAAAATGATATAAAATTACTTGCTTGTTTTTATGTGCATGCGCTGAAGGAAAGTGGAGAGAGAGTGGGCTGAGGACGCTGAAGGGAAATGGGGAAGAGAGAGTGGGGAGAAGACGCTGATTTATAAATTGACAATTGCACAGAATATTGTTTCTTTTTATACTTTAATATAATAAGTTCAATATAAAACAATTCAAGGCTTGTGTGGATGGAATCAGGTGGTTTGCGTGGATAGGGATTAGTACAATAAAATGGTATTTTCTTATTTCTCATTATTTGTTAATTTGTAAAGTGGTGATTGTTATGTATCAGTTTTTTCAAATTTACATCTACTGTCTTTATATTTTGCACAGTATTAGAGGACATGTATTACTGTTTTTGTCGTGTTGCATTGTATGCAGAGTCTGATTTCTTGGCAGTTCAGTTTAACTTTTGTCTACATATTTCTATTTTTAGTTTGTGATTATTCCATATTGGGCAAGGGTGTATCTGTCTGTGTGTATGAAAGGGACATGGCTTTCTGATAGCATCGACTGTACAGGATCAATTGACTGTGCAGGATCTGGTTTGTTTAGTTTTACAATGTATGTGTTGGTGTTCTAGTGCTCACTGCAGTGTTTAAGATGCTGCCTTTTCCTAGGTACACTCTTGTTGTGCGATATGTAGATTGTTACTAAAAATCATATTTTTTATATAGATGGGGGGGGGGGGGGGGTCAAAAAATGATGGGCCCCGAGTGTCACATATGCTAGGTACCCCACTGGTAAGGTGTACATCCAAAGGTGCTGAAGGAACTTAGGGAAGTTCTGGTGGCTCAATGCTTCTCTAGAGTCGAAAGTGGTACCAGAAGACTGGAGAAGGGCAGATGTGGTCCCTCTACACAAAAGTGGAAGTAGGGAATTACAGGCCAGTAAGTCTGACGTCTGTGATAAGCAAATTAATGGAAACGCTTTTAAAACAGAGAATTGTGAAGTTTCTGGATTCCGGTAGATTACAGGACCAGAGGCAACATGGATTCACTAGAGGTAGGTCTTGTCAGACAAATATGATCAATTTCTTTTACTGAGTGACCAGAGAATTGGGAAGATGAAGTGCGTTAGATATAGTGTATTTAGATTTTAGCAAAGCCTTTGACAGTGTTCCACATAGATGCCTAATAAATTAACTTAGTGCTCTTGGGATGGGCCCCAAAGTGATGGGCTGGGTCAAGAATTGGTTAAGTGATCAATGGAGATTGCTCTGAGGAAAAGGGATGTTATCAGTGGTGTTCTTCAAGGTTCTGTTTTTGGGCCTGTTTTTTTTAACATTTTTATAAGCGATATTGCTGAAGGGCTGTCAGGTAAGATTTACCTCTTTGCAGATGATACCAAAATCTGCAATAGAGTAGACACCCCGGATAGCATAGCTTGAAGAATGGTCTGAAGCTAAAATTTAATGCTAAGAAATGCAAGCTCATGCATTTGGGCTGCAAAAACCCGAAGGAACAGTACAATTTAGGGGGTGATGAACTTATGTGCACGACAGAAGAGCGGGACTTGGGTGTGATTGCATGTGATGATCTTAAGGTGGCCAAACAGGTTGAAAAGGCGACGGTGAAAGCTAGAAGGATGCTAGGGTGCATAGGAAGAGACTTCATTTAGAATATTGTGTACAATTCTGGAGGCCTCATCTTCAAAAAGATATAAAAAGGATGGAGTCGGTCCAGAGGAAGGCTACTAAAATGGTGCGCGGTCTTTGTGATAAGGCGTATGGGGACAGACTTAAAGATCTCAATCTGTATACTTTGGAGGAAAGGAGGTAGATGATGGAGACAATTAAATACCTATGTGGGACAAATGCGCATGAGTCGAGTCTCTTTGATTTGAAAGGAAGCTCTGGAATGAGAGGGCTTAGGATGAAGTTAAGAGGTGATAGGCTCCGGAGTAATCTGAGGAAATACTTTTTTATGGAAAGGGTGGTAGATGCATGGAACAGTCTCCCAGAAGAGGTGGTGGAGACAGAGACTGTCTGAATTCAAGAAAGCCTGGGATAGGCCCGTGGGATCTCTAGGAAGAGATAATAGTTACTGTGGATGGGCAGACTGGGTGGGCCATTTGGCCTTTATTTGCCATTATGTTTCTATCAGAGCAACTTCGGACCATTTAATCTCCTGGGCTGCCGTAGAAACCTCTACCGTGATTTAGTAAAAGAGGGCTTAGATTTGTTGGAATTACAATTAAAGTCCAGAACAGAAACAAGGAAATAAATGATTGACAAATAGTTTTTTTTTTTTTTTTAAATTAAGAAAAACCTACATAAGAATAGCATGCTGGGTTAGACCAGTATCCTGTTCCCAAAAGTGGCCAACCCAGGTCAAAAGTACCTGGCAGAAACCTAAATAGTAGCAATAGTCCAGAGCTGAGATTGTGACGTCATAATGCCTCATTCCACCAATGCCTAAGAGCCAAATTCATCAGTGATGTCACAATGGCTTGATTGTCCTATACTTGGTTCACATAGGAATATAAGAATAGCCATACTGGGTCAAATGGTCCATCTAGTCCAGTGTCCTGTTTCCAACAGTGGCCAATTCAAGTCACCAGTACCTGGTAAAAACCCAAATAGTAGCACCACTCCATGCTACCAATCCAGGGCAAGCAGTGGCTTCCCCTATGTCTGTCTGACTAGCAGACCATGGATTTTTCCTCCATGAACTTATACAAACCTTTTTAAACTCAGATATGCTAATTATTGTAACCATATCATCTGGCAATGAATTCCAGATCTTAACTATTTTTTGAGTAAAAAAAAAAAAATAATAAATCCTCCCATTTATTTTAAAAATATTACTATGTAATTTCATTCAGTATCTCCTGGTTTTTGTACTTTTTGAAAGGGTGATAAATCAATCTACCCCACTCAGGATTTTGTAGACCTCAATCATATCCCTCTTCAACCATCTCTTTCCAACTTGAAGAGCCCCATTCTCGTTAGTCTTTCCTCATACGAGAGGAGTTCCATCGCCTTCATCATTTTGAACCTTTTCGAATTCTGCTGTACCTTTTTGAGACACAGCGGCCAGAACTGTGCGCGATACTCCAGGTGAGGATGCACCGTGGAGCGACACTTGAAAGAGAAAGACAGACCTCAACTGTCCACTAGGTGGTGCTGTTTGCCTACATATAGGCTATTTCTCAGTGTATTTTTTTAAGGACCATATGGTAAACAAACGTGTGGGTTGGGAGCAAAACGAAAATGGACTGTCGGTGACAAACCCTTGAGGTACAATTAGGGACAAATTGGCACCTACAGTTATGAGACTTTACAGTCTCGTTTCCAATTATTAACTAAAATGATTGTAGAAGGCAGCCTGTGATCATAGTAAGTCACATTTCTATGCACGGAGAATAAAGACAAAATCGTTTCATCTTGTAAATGGACAAATCTTACTTTTAAATAACAGATTCAAAAGAAATGTGTCATTAACACTCCCACTTCCTCCCCTGGATAAGATGGCAATCTTATCAGTCACTGTCCAATTATTCCATTGCTATCAAACAAGCCCTGTGTTTATTTGCGTATCATTTTCTGTGGTTTGGGCTTCATAACATTCGTTGGAGCTACCGCCCAACCCCAAAATAACATAACATAGAAAGTGACAACTGATAAAGCCTGCCAGGCCTATCTATGAGTCTGCCTGCTCCAGGAAGAGCTTACCCCTTCATTGGAACTCGTCGCCCTGACATTTTTTCTGTAATAGCCCCACAATTATGGAACAACTTGCCCCAGTATCTTAGAGAAGAAAATGATCTGAAACAGTTTAAAAGCAGCTTAAAGAGTTTCCTTTTTAAAGATGCGTTTAATTTATAAGCTTAATTAAGGATTATTATCAAATTTTTTATTTTTTATCTTTTTATTTCCCCGTTATCTCCCCTACCTGTTGTTTTTTACCATTTATGTTTTCTTTTATATATACGATTGTAGTTCTACCCTTTCTTTCCCCATGTATCTGTTAGTTTGTATGACTTTATTTATTATTTTGTATGATAATGTGTCAAATTTATGTATCCTTTTATAATTAATCTGATGTATCTATTTTTTTATCTGTAAATCGCTTAGCAAATTAAATTAAGCAATTCAATAAGTCAAACATAAACTTGAAACTTGCTGTTACCTATGGTTTTCTGAACATCTGTGGTTCCTCTTTGCCGTTTCCAGCTTCTACAGCCAAGGTGGTCTCAAGAGTTGTGTGGGTAATGCAGGCCAAACAGAGCACAAGGAAGGCAGGGACGTAGAAATCGTACCTTGTCCATTGTCTCCCCTCTGGTGGCTGCAGTGCAATAGGTGAACGGGGGCATCGGCGGGAAGCATAACACGTCGTTCCACCCTATGCTCTCTATGTCCCCTCCCTACCCCCACTCTCATGACCCACAACTACCTGATGTGGTGGGAATCCCCAAGCCCTGCCAGCAGGAAAGGTCCTCCACTGGTGGCTTCTCCGTCAGCTGCTCTTCCCACAGCAGTCGCCAGGTCACCATTTCCGTCGCATGCTGAGGTTTTGCGTGTGTGCGAAGACCGAGTGTTTGGCACGGCGGCAGTGACCCACACAAAGTATGACTGCCGGCTCGTCAGCTTTTCTGAAATTGTCACCATCCCCACCAGCCGGGTCCTCACTAACCAGATCAGACAGTGCTGCAATTTTGGGGAATCACAAAGAAAAAGGGGGTACTTAAGGGGGAGGGGGAAATATTAAGCAAAAAAACAAAATCTTTTCTATATATGATCCAAAAATATGATTAAAAAAATGAAAATGTCTTTTAAAATATGTATTTTTGTTATTCATAAAAAAAAGTTTGAAAAGCAAACTTGAAACAACTCTCAAAAAATACCCCAAATGGTTGCAAAACTAAATAAGGAAAAATTCTTGAGTACCTGAACGTAAACCATAGGTTATAAGCGGTATAGAAATACTAAAGGAAATAATAAATAATAATTCATTGCTTCTCTTTTAAAAAATGACATTGCCTGCTGGATTTCATAAGTAAAGAGGAATTCCAAAGACTAGAGGTTCCTGGTGCCCAATGTGGACCGTGTTTCACCTCAGCTTCTTCAGGGAGACCCCAAAATAAATCAAAGGTAATTGAAAAAAGTGCTGTCAAGTTGGTAAACGGAAGAACAAAAAAACTTTTGAAAACAACTGTCAGCAGCTGCAATGATATGTTTGCACTTATCAGAAAGGTTTGGACAAGTTCCTGGAGGAAAAGTCCATAGTCTGTTATTGAGAAAGACATGGCAGAAGCCACTGCTTGCCCTGGATCGGTAGAATGGAATGGTGCTACTATTTGGGGGTTCTAGAATCTCGTTGCTCTTTGGGGTTCCGGGATCTTGCTACTGTTTGGGCTTCTAGAATGTTGCTACTTTTTGGGTTTTGGCCAGGTACTCGTGACCTGGATTGGCCACTGTGAGAACCGGCTACTGGGCTTGATGGACCTAGGAAGGCTATTCTTATGTTTCCAATGGGTAAAACAGCCTCAAAACACAGTATCATTTATAGTGGAGGCTTTGTATTTGATTTTGTGAAATTTTAGGGGAACCTGAATCCAAACTGTGGGTTGGGGGGGAGGGTGTGTGTGTGGGGGGGGCAAACTCGCAGGCCCCTCTGCGGTTATGCTACACCACAGACTGATTCTGATATGGGACATTGCTGTTCAAATGCCTCCACCTGGAGGTTCTTCATACACACTTTCTTTGAATAAATTTTTCCTTCTGTTACTCCTGAATCTGCCTCTTTATAATCCCGCACAGCACGATCTCTCTAGAATATGCTTTCCATGAATAAATGTTTGAATCTTCTATCTCATTAATACATCGTACCGATTTTTATTAGTGGGCTGAATGTCTCCATAATATTTGAACACTAAAGGCACATTTACTGACTGTGACGTCTAACATATGAATTTGTAAAGCCCAAAGATAGATAATGAATCGACAGATTTTAATTTTAAGCACATACAAAACATTCTGCAGAATCTAAGGAGTTCTGTTTCTGTACAGCAGATTACTAAGGTGCAGACAATTAAGGCAGCCGGTCCACTGAGAATCAGTTCCAATACTGTCCGGGTAGTTCTGAATATCCGTAAGCCCGAAGTCATCATGCCATTGTATAGATCCATGGTGAGACCCCATTTGGAATACTGTGTACAATTCTGGAGGCCGCATTACCGCAAAGATGTGCTGAGACTTGAGTCGGTGCAGCGAATGGCCACCTGGATGGTCTCAGGACTCAAGGATCTCCCGTATGAGGAACGGCTGGATAAATTGCAGCTCTACTCACTCGAGGAACGCAGAGAGAGGGGAGACATGATCGAGACGTTCAAATATCTCACGGGCCGCATCGAGGTGGAAGAGGATATCTTCTTTTTCAAAGGCTCCACGGCAACAAGAGGGCATCCGTGGAAAATCAGGGGCGGGAAACTGCATGGTGACACCAGGAAATACTTCTTCACCGAAAGGGTGGTGGATCGCTGGAATAGTCTTCCGCTACAGGTAATTGAGGCCAACAGCGTGCCTGATTTTAAGACAAAATGGGATCGTCAGTGGGATCTCTTCACAGAGAAAGGTAGGGGAGGGTTATTGGGGTGGGCAGACTGGATGGGCCTTATCTGCTGTCTGTTTCTATGATCATTCAGCTGGCTTGTCTACTAGTCTAAGTTAAACTTCATACATATATTCAGTGGGGCTGGTCATACAAGTAGAGCGTGGCCCTTCTATTCCACCTAGCTTAGTCTGCGCCAATCCAGGTCGCAAGAACCTGGCAGAAACCCAAAGAGAAGCAGCATTCCAGAGCTGAGATTGTGATGTCATAGTGCCTCATTCCACCAATGCCTAAGAGCCAACCTCAGCAATGATGTCACAATGGCTTCATTGTTCTATACTTGGCTCACATAAGAATAGTCAAACTGGGTTAGACCAATGGTCCATCTAGCCAAGTCTCCTGCTTCCAACAGTACCTGGCAGAGTCCCAAAAGTTTTAGACATCTTCCTTCTATTGAGATGTCTAAAACTTTTTCAAGCCCAGATCCGCCAACCACTTTTACCAAATTCTCCAGCAACAAGCTCCAGAGCTTAACTATTCTTTGAGTGCAAAAACATCTCCTCCTATTGGTTTTTTTAAAGTATTTCTATGTGACTTCATTAAGTGTCCCCTAGCCTTTGTCCTCAGGATTTTGTAGACCTCAATCACATCCAGGAATCAACTAAACTTATAACTTACCCAGTTTCTGTGGCAGCTGGATGTCATTACTCTTTGGAAAAAATTTCAGCCCTACCCTAAATATTAAGACAGAACTGGGCCATATTAACGATTTAAATGGTGGGATTGCACTATCTGTGCGTTTAAAAAAATACATGGATACGGGAGTTATGCGTTGACCAGCAGACAACTAATGCATAATTCTCTTTGAATAATGTCTCCCTAGGTATCTGTATTTTGGAAAGTTTCCTTATGCTGCAAATCCTATATGCTCGCTGGCCCAGGCAATATTGATGTAAGAACTGGGATAGCACATTCCATTGTATTGGGCCTAAGGAATGGAACAATCTCCCCGAGTACATTCGTCGGCAACAGAATATATAGAACTTTACAAGATTGCTGAAACGGCATCTTTTTTTTGACAGATGAAACACAGGGTATGAGACTGTGTTGTTGTTGTTTTTTTTTTAATCTTTATTAATATTCAAAGCTAATACAAAGTGCCATGAATTATATATACATTAATAACAAAATAAGCACTTAAATTCCATTAATAACAATACAGAAAATAAATATCCCTCCCCTCCCATCCAACAATTTAATCAAGAAATGAACCAGAAAGATATCCCCCCCCCCCCACTCACCCACCCCGTCCTGGATATGTATAAAAATGAACTAAAGTTTAAACAAAGACAACTGTGTTGAATTAACAAAGGATGTCAACGGGCCCCAAACCAAATAAAAAAATTTGCTCTTCCCTAACGTATCTGCATTCGTCTTTTCATATTTGTAACCTAAATATAAACTGGCCCACCAAAACGGAGAGTTGAGACTGTGTTGTTAATGAGGAGAGATGATGACAGTAAGGGGCTGGTCGTCTCTGGTTTTTGTTGTTTGTGTCTTTTGCTCTGTTTTGTGGGTGTATTTATTGTCGACCTGGTATGTATTTTTGTAGGTAATTTTGCATTTTTGCATGTTAGTTTGCAACCTGCCCTGGGTAAGGGCGGGATATAGATAAACCAGACCAAGTCCTGCAATGATTTGCTCCTGAGACTACATTCTACATGTATCGGAAGTCTAGAAGAGGGCATCACTGAGGGAGAGGAAGGGACTCTCGGGTTTAGTAGTTGGTTCATATGGGCAAACGAGCTAGGTGGTAGGGTCTTCATCTGATGCCTTCTTCTGTGTTTCACAAACAAGAGAAAAAAAATCCAACAGGAACTACAGCAAAACCAAGCGAAAAGCAAAAAACAAAAAACAACTGCAGACTATGTACAACATTGAGTGTAAATAAAACTTAGAAAATATCTTCATGAGTGAGACACCATTCATTACCTGTCTCACTCATGAAGATATTTTCTAAGTTTTATTTACACTCAATGTTTACGTTTATTAGGACCCCTGAGGAAGGTTTATTGTCCGAAACACGGACCGTGTCGGGTCCCTCGGTTGGTAATAAGGTTGCATATACCATTAGAGTTTGAAATAAACAGTGCCTGCATCTTGTACATAGTCTGCAGTTGTTTTTTTGGTTTTTTCTTCTGTGTTTCCACATTTCTAAGAATTAAGTCGAAGTGAATTTCTGGTCATTCTGAAATGCCTGCAACATTAATGAACCTTTTTTTTTTTTTTAAATAATTCTTTATTCATTTTCACAAATTACATTAAGTGTTAATATTTTCATTCACAGTAATAATAAATACATCACTTATAAACAATCATTGGTATATTACATATATTCTTATCCCTATCCCTCGCCCATCCCCCCAACCATATACTCCATTATTGTATGATATATGTAATAATAAAATACCCCCCTCCCTACCTCATAAACTAATAAACATAAGGGAAATAATTTTACTTAATCCTGACAATATTTTGTTAATGGTTTCCATACATCCTGAAATTTCTTAAAATATCCCTTTTGTAACGCAGTAAATCTTTCCATTTTATAGATATGGCAAAAGAATTCCACCAAAAGTTATAATTTAATCTCCTCCAGTCTTTCCAATTATATGTGATTTGTTGAATGGCAACCCTTGTCATTATTAGTAATAATTTATTGTTATTCGCAGAAATCTGACTTTTTGCTCTCATATCCATACCAAATATCACAGTATCATAGGATAATGCCACTGGGTTCTCTAATAAGTTTTGGTTTATTAGTATAACATTAATGAACCTATATTCAGTCATCGCAGTTGGCAACTTTTTAAAACTCTGCATGAGGTGATCAAAAAAAATACAAAAAAAACCAGAGGAGGCGACCTGTGGAGCTCAAAATCTTTATTGGGGTCAAGACTCGACACATACGTGTTTCGGCCGTAAGGCCTGCCTTGGGAGTCTGAACTTCGATGCAACGTTATATGTTGCGGTGTTTCTCTCTTGTTGATACGGTATTTAACTTAAGTACGCAAGCAGGCTGACAAAAACGCACGACAAAAAAAAAACGTGTCCACTGGACCGAGCAATCAGACGGTTTCACCAGTTTTCTAAAGTGTCAGACTGCCTCTTTTGCCCTACGGTCCCTGCAACTAATAAAAGAGGGAAAAGAGTCCACAGAAAAATCTGGGAATGAGAAACCCATACAGTGTGGTAAAGAGAGTTAAATGCCAGTAGCAAGTGTCCCGTCCTGTCCCACAGTATGTCTTGCAGAAGGCTTTTGCTTGTAAGTATTTATTTCCTTCCTTCCCCCAAGTCGTACAGGACTTTTTCCTTCGTGGAATTGCAGAAAGCTAAATTCATTGGCAGAAAGGTTGCTGTTTTGAAATTGTGCAGGCAAAGCTAACCCACAGGCTTTTTTGGGCTCAATCCTTGATCCAGTCCATGGATTACTGTATGCCGCCTGGCTCTGGCACGCTTAAGGTCTGGGCTAGGCTGGTGCTCCTTAGCGGATACCATTACTTCCCTTTCCCGCCTTTCCTCCAAAGTATACAGATTGAGATCTTTAAGTCTGTCCCCATACGCTTTATCACGAAGACCATACACCATTTTAGTAGGCTTCCTCTGGACGGACTCCATCCTTTTATATCTTTTTGAAGGTGCGGCCTCCAGAATTGTACACAATATTCTAAATGAGGTCTCGCCAGAGTCTTATACAGGGGCATCAATACCTCCTTTTTCCTACTGGCCAGACCTCTCCCTATGCAACCTTTTGCCGTCACCTTTCCACCTTTTTAACTTTAGAAGGGTATTTACATAGTAACATAGTAAAACTGTAGACGATGACAGATGAAGACCTGATTGGTCCATACAGTCTGCCCAAAAAGGCAGCAAGAGTTGTACCTGCCGCAGGTTACACCCCTCTATGCCGTTTAAAGTGCTAAGGGTATTAAAGTTTTTGATTCCATTATGGTTTTTGGTTTATTGTATTTTATATACCACCCTTCCTTATACAATAACAGAGCGGGTCACATAATCAATAAAATATATGGTAAAACTAACTACATCACTCAAAAATAAAATAAAAAAAATTAATTAATTTTTTTTCTCTATGGGGATCCTTCGAGGCGGAGGAAGATATCTTCTTTTTCAAGGGTCCCACGACAACAAGAGGGCATCCGTTGAAAATCAGGGGCGGGAAACTACGAGGTGACACCAGGAAATTCTTTTTCACTGAAAGAGTGGTTGATCGCTGGAATAGTCTTCCACTACAGGTGATTGAGGCCAGCAGCGTGCCTGATTTTAAGGCCAAATGGGATCGGCACGTGGGATCTATTCACAGGGCAAAGGTAGGGGAGGGACATTAAGGTGGGCAGACTGGATGGGCCGTGGGCCCTTATCTGCCGTCTATTTCTATGTTTCTATGTATCTATGTTTATGTTTCTATTTGGCATGTGGGATCTCTTCATGGAGGTAGTTAGGGGTGGGTGGGCCATTAGGGTGGGCAGACTGGATGGGCCGTGGCCCTTTTCTGCCATCATGTTCTTTGTTTCTATTTGGCATGTGGGATCTCTTTATGGAGGTAGTTAGGGGGGGTGGGCCATTAGGGTGGGCAGACTGGATGGGCCGTGGCCCTTTTCTGCCATCATGTTCTTTGTTTCTATTTGGCATGTGGGATCTCTTCATGGAGGTAGTTAGGGGTGGGTGGGCCATTAGGGTGGGCAGACTGGATGGGCCGTGGCCCTTTTCTGCCATCATGTTCTTTGTTTCTATTTGGCATGTGGGATCTCTTTATGGAGGTAGTTAGGGGGGGTGGGCCATTAGGGTGGGCAGACTGGATGGGCCGTGGCCCTTTTCTGCCATCATGTTCTTTGTTTCTATTTGGCATGTGGGATCTCTTCATGGAGGTAGTTAGGGGGGGTAGGCCATTAGGGTGGGCAGACTGGATGGGCCGTGGCCCTTATCTGCCGTCTATTTCTATGTTTCTATGTTTATAGACCGCTTAATATCTAAGCGGTTTCCAGCAGCAAGTTTATCTCACGTGCTTTTGAATTCCATCACAGTTTTGGTCTCTAACCACCTCCACTTATTGGGCATTCCAGGCATCCACCTCCCTCTCTGTGAAAAAGTATATCCCGATGTTACCCCCTCGGCCCCCCTCAACCTCAGTCCACGCCCCCTAGGCCTACCGCTTCCCCATCTGTGCTGCCCTTGAGAGATTACATGGACTGAAACGCATCACATTCTCTGTCACAGCCCTGCTCACTGATGAGCCTCTGTGGTCCCAACACAGACACTTGTGGCAATTTTATACTTCGGATGCCGTAAAGACAACTGCTGGATCTTGTTCACTAGAAGACATTACCTAACGCTTATATGCGTTTTCTTCATTTGAGGTGTATCAGTCTCTCCCCATACAAGGGAGCAAGCATGTTATCTTCTCTTTAGGAGATGTCTCAAACTCTTGCTTTAAAAAAAAAAAAAAAAAATTGTATTTTTTATTTTTATAATTTGATTTTTTAAATTAATTAATTAATTAATTAATTAATTCAATTTTTTTTAGCCCGTCCTCCCAAAAGAGCCCAGAACGGGTTACAATGAATATATTGGTGCATTAAAATTATAAGTAAGATAGGTACTTAGAAATTCCCTTACTGTCCCGAAGGCTCACAATCTAACTAAAGTACCAGGAAAAATGACAATTAGAAGAGTAATAAAGAAAGAAAATAGAGATAGAGGAGAAAATAAACATACTAATAAGATTACAATGATCTAAAGGAATTTGAAAGGTTAAAAAGAGGGGAGATAAGAATAGATGCAGAGAGAGAACCGTTGAAGCAATAGAATTCTGGGGAAATTTAAATGAAATTTGAATAAAGAATTGTATTTTTTTACTGTGACTAAAGGACTTTTTCTGTATTGTTGCTTCTGTTCTCCGTTGACTCCTTAATAAAAATGATATATATATAAATATATATATAAGGTATATGCATTTTTAAATAATGTCATAACTTTTGTGAACTGCCCTGAGCCTATTAAGATAGAGGGATGGACAGTTGGATTGACACTGAACACAAGGACCTATGTCGACTCAGAGGGAAATGTCATGCCACCCCAATAAACTTAGTTTACATAGAAGAGCTAAAGTAATACAAATTGATTTACTGTTTTATAATGTATGCAGCTAGGTCAGGAAATTGTTTTACCAGTAATCGTAAACCTATATCAGAGAATTTCCCATGTTATGTCTAGGATTCTTGACCTGTGCTGTCTTCTACCTTTGCTGCCCTGTATCACTTGAAAGGTTTTCTTGTACTGAGATAGCATGAGTTTACGTACCACCATACTGTTCAAAATAGAGGATTGTTTAATTTAAATTTCTTTGCAGTGGGAGCTGAGTAGGCAGAAATAATCAGCAGCCACTCTTTCTCAAAGTGAAAACAGAAATTGGCTTGGAACATAAAAATCAAGCAACGTTATCCCGGTGGTGATTATGCATGACTTTTGGTTTTGGGCCTAAGAAGGGATGGAGTTCCACACCCATGAAATTTCCTCAGCTCTGCTAGCAGTTCAAATAAAGAGCCCATTGTCTTGCCAAATCCACAAGCTGAATTTCCAAGGCCTACAATCCTTGTGTGAGCGGTGGGATTCATAGCTTGTTTCATGAGAATTCGCATGATGAGCTGAGTTTGCAAAAAGCACAGGCAAATGAGTGACTCAAGGCCTCTGGAATTATAGTCTTATATTGTAGGATTACAGGAACATTTTCTGTCTTTCTCACTCTCATTCTCTTTCTTAATTAATATACTAACAAAACTTCTCATTAGCTTTTGCCCCCGACAGAATGTTTGGGATGCTTATTTATGGAACACTAGCATCTGCTAATTAAGATTATGGTATAGAAAACAGTTAAAAGACACACATGCACTACAAGAAGGTATCTTAAGGCATAGGATAATAATGGCAATTATTATTTGATTTTTCTTAATTCTTTATTCATTTTTGAAATCATATACATAGTGCAGATTAACAATCAAGTAATATAACATACCGCACTCTATTCCAACAAATAATATACAGCTATTGGTTCATAGACAACCCCGCGAAAGACAAAGGCGCGCGCCGACAACTGAGCGCAAGACCGAGGTGTGCGCCGAATAAAATTAGTTTTTAGGGGCTCCAACGGGGGGTTTTGTTGGGGAGCCCCCCCAGTTTACTTAATAGAGATCGCGGCGGCGTTATGGGGGTTTGGGGGGTTGTAACCGTCCACATTTTACTGTAAACTTAACTTTTTCCCTAAAAACAGGGAAAAAGTAAAGTTTTCAGTAAAATGTGGGGGGTTACAACCCCCCAAACCCCCCACAACGCCCCCACAACGCGGCGCGATCTCTAGTAAGTAAAGTGGGGGGTTCCCCCCACGCCCCCCCGTCGGAGCCCTAAAAACAGTAATTTTGTGCGGTGCGCGCCTCCACGCTGCGCTCAATTGTCTGCGCGCGCCTTTGTCCCGGCGCGCTTTTGACCTGACACCCAGCTATTTAATCCCCCTAATCCTCCCCCCCCCACCCCTCCTGGATGTGTACTGCAATCTTTCATGAATCAAAGGGAAATACTGTTAATAATTAACATTTAAGTCTTGCAATATTTTGTTAACGGGCCCCAAATTTCCTTGAATTTGCTACGGTGTCCCAGCTGTAAAGAATTAATATTTTCAAAGTTATAAATCTGGCATAAGGATTCCCACCAGAAACTATAATTTAAGTTATCCCAACTCTTTCAATTTTTCATTATAAGCTGCATGTCGACTCCTGTCATGATCAGGAGCAATTTATTCTGGTTTGCATTGATTTTTCTATTGTTCATTCACATGATATACAAGTAATTTATGTACATGTCAAAGAGGTCTGCAACTTATGCTGCTTATCAGTGTATAGAGTCTTCTCAGTAACACGACTTGACTGGGAGATTCTTCGGGATGAGTTTACTCAGTCGACCTTGTTCTTTTCTTTTTTAATCTGACTTTATATGAGTTCTGATGGTGAGGAAACTTTACCTAAGTATTGTTACATGAAAATTAGTTATAATTGGTGAGACAGCTTCTGTGTTTACGGCTCTACCTGTTTGTCCAACGTCATGTCTAATATTTTGATCGCTCCATTTTTTTTTCTTTTAGGGGACAGCGATTTCTCCTGCTCTTTTGGGCCTTCTAGCTCAGATGGAGCTGGAGCTGGGATCCAGAACCACGAACCTTCATTCACAACGACCAGGGATTTTTTTTTCCCCTCCCTCTTATTTTATATCTGGTTCCAGTTCACTTAGCGGCGTCAATGCAGTGGAAGTCATTTCTGGATGCCTGCAATCTTGGGTACTACGTCTGGACATGGAGGGAGGGAAGGGGAGGCTTCGATGTGGGCTACGGTTAAGCCATGTTATTTGACTGCTAACCCCAGTTATTATTATCTAGGTCTCATTGTGAAAAATAGCACGAAATGTGGTAAAATAACACCTCTTAATGGTAATAATGATAATATTAATAACTTTTTTATATACCGCAATACCATAACAAGTTCTAAGCGGTTCACAATACAGATAACTGACAACCAGTAAAGTATAAGCAGCAAAAGGTGCAAAAGAAAATTATATACGTTCCAGTTTATGTACGCAGGTGAGGCTGGACTCATTTAGAGCACTGGTCTTTGACCTGGGGGCGGCCATGTGAGCAGACTGCTGGGCATGATGGACCACTGGTCTGACCCAGCAGCGGCAATTCTTATGTTCTTATCAAAAAGATAGGCCTTTACTGATTTCCTATAAGATCGATAGAAGGAAGCTCATGTTGATAACTTCCCCCCTTAGTGTGAAGAGTTTCAGTCTCTGGTAACCAGAGCTGGTATTGTGACATCATAATGCCTCATTGCACCAATACCTAAGAGCCAGCCTCAGCAGTGATGTCACAATGGCCTGATTGCCCTATGCTTGGATCACTTTTATTACATATAGCAGTGATTTCAATTTCTAAAGTCACTACTTTTTTCTGTAATTAAGGGGGAAGTTTTATTAATGTGGGCTACTGTTAAGATGGAAGAAGGCAAAAAACGTGGAACTGAAGATCTCGTTATACGATTTATTAGAAAATGGTGCAGTTTTTTATTGGGTTGTTTTGCATTTTTTAAGCTTGTGGCTCATAGCAAGACTGGACCCCGGAAGAAGGTCGTTGTTACAACCGAAACACGGCCCGTGTCAAGTCTATGCCCCATTTTATACTGTGTCTTTAGTGCTATTGCACATTTTATTTTGTATACTTCTGCACCATTTTCAAATAAATCGTATAATGAGATCGTCAGTTCCACGGTTTTTGACTTCTGCTTTGCGGTTGATTTTATGGAACTTTCTCTCTCTCTTTCTCTGTCTCTCTGTCTCTCTCTCTTTCTCTGTCTCTGTCTTTCTTTCTTTCTCTTTCTCTGTATTTCTCTTTCTCACTTTCTCTCCCTCTCTTTCTCTGTCTCTCTCTGTCTGTCTCTTTCTCACTTTCTCTCTCTCTCTCTTTCTCTGTTTCTCTCTGTCTTTCTTTCTCTCTCTCTGTCTTTCTCTGTTTCTCTGTCTCTTTCTCACTTTCTTTCTGTCTCTCTTTCTCTGTCTTTCTGTGTGTCTGTCTCTCTCACTTTCTCTCTCTCATTCTCTGTCTCTCTCTTTCTCTCTGTATTTCTTTCTCTCTTTTTCTTTGTTGTTAATATGCTCTATTTTACTATTCACCCCAGTTATGAGTAACTAGGTTTCATTGCATGAAATGAGACCTGGCGCCATGTTGGTGGAGGCGTCGGCACCCCCTCCTCTCTGCCCCCTCTGTCTTTTCACAGTTCTCCCCTCGCCACACGTGCGTCCTCTTCCCTTACCCTGTACCTCTAGTTGTTCACTGCCACGAGCAACAACTTCATGTTCCTCATGACCATGTCAGCTCTCCCGATGATGTCACTTCCGAGTGCATTGCGCAGGAAGTGATGTCAGAGGGAGAGCCGCCGGGGTCGCGAGGAGCACGCTGAAGTTGTTACTCGCAGCGGTGCACTAGAGGTGTGGGGAAAAGTAAGAGGGGGCATGTGCATGGCAGGGGGATCTGGGAAGAAGTGGGGGGGGGGCATAGATGAAGGCAGGGGAGGGGTGTCTCTGTTCTGGGCACCTCTCAGCCTCGCTACGCCACTGGGTAAAATAGCATGTCTTAAGAGTAGACCACATTGAGAATTATGCCTCTGGGTATCGCCCTTGTCTATGATTGGTTCCACCTCACCAAGGGGTTGTGAATCCTGTAGCCACAATAACCTCAACCAGCCTTGGGAGTTGGGGGAACTAATCCAGGATGGGAACTGCGCAGCGGCACACCGTACTGTTTCGTATCCAATTCAAAATTTTGAAACTTGTCCAACAAGGTGTGTATGACCTCCTGCCAAATTATTTGGCAAAATGCCTAACATTATATACGCCACCTAGGACGCTGAAGTCACAGAATCGTTGGTTGTTAGACACAACAAAGGGGAATATTTTACTTTATGTACGGACCAAAAAGTCATGTTTTTCTATAGCTGGACCATTTATGTGTTATGCATTGTCTGGTACATTACATGACATTGATGTCTTCTATCCCGCCAATACCTTTCAGTTCCAGGCGGTTTACAACAAGAAATTAGCTTGGGAATTCCCAGGGAGATTACAAGGTTGATAGCTATAGAATGCGTCAGGATCTGGGAATGGTCGATACGGTTTGGTTAGATCATTTGACAAATTTCTTGACTAGTATGGTTTTCAGTTCTTTCCTGAATGTTTTGTAGTTGGGCGTCGTGGTCAGCAGATTTGAGAGGTTTTGTAGAAATCTGCAACTTAGAAAGTTGCTTAAGAGCCATCTGTTTGTTCAAGCTTTTTTAAGCTAATATTCTGCTTCTTGAGTTAATACTTTATCTTCTGAATATCATCTTTCTTGCAGATTATCAAATGTGTGTTGCTTGATTGAAGTAATGTAGCAGATGAGCGGTTGAAATGTAATTTACAGGCTGAGGTGGTATAATCTTATGATTTTTGCTGATGTATGGGATTTTTAAGATGTTCAAATCCTGAAATGTGTATGTGAGCCGCCTTGGATAAAGGCGGATTAAAAATGTCTTAAATAAAAATAAATAAAATAATTACTGCCACTGGGGCACCAGCCTGACCTTGATCATTACGTTTTAATTAGATAAACCTTTTTCCATTTAACCGAGTTCTTGCTGTATACATGGGGGACCTTGTCTAGAACCCACAAGGACACGTTGCAGACATAATACGTATTTATACATTCTTTCAGTATGAAACAAGGCTGTTTTTTTTGTCATACAGAAACATATTCCATCAAGCCAAACATGATTTTTGATACAAAACTAATACCGTATATGTCTTGGCTTTATTAACGCCTCTTAAACCCAGGCAGTGAACAAAGTCACAGCCCTAATGTGCTCCAAGACGAACTTCAGCAGTGAAAGAGCAGAAAAGCAGCCACGGCTGGAGGGTCCCTGGAATTGTGGACAGAAGGAGGGGGTTGTTTGCCCCACTGTCACTTACCCCCAGATTCTAAATATGGCGTCCACACTTTTGTAAGTGCTCAAAATGCACATTAATTTGAGTAATGATCTAATTAACATCGATAATTGGGTGCCAACAACTAACCCCCTCTTTTACTAAGGCTAACGCATCCACAGAATATAATGGGCGCATTAGGTTCTAGTGCACCCTAAAATTTAGCACATGCTAAATTGGCTAGTACACCTTAGTAAAAGGACCCCTAAATATTGAGGTTAATTGGCACACATCTGGCTATCCAATATTCTACAGTAATGGCACCCAACTTTTCTAGTGGCCATGGACGTACCAAGGTCCAAGACTGAGCTGATCTTTCCACCTAAACCCGCCTTTCCTCTTCCCCCATCCTCTATTTCTATGGATACATTTTCATCCTCCCCGTCTTGTCATTTCGCAAGCTTGGAATTATCTTTGTCTCCTCTCTCTTTCTTTGCACCAAATTCTGACCTTTTCTTTCTAAGCACACTGCGAAAACCCTTATCTACACTCTTATCACCTCTTCTCTGGATTACTGCAACTTGCTTCTCATAGGTCTTCCACTAAACCTTCTCTCTCGCCTTCAATCCGTTCAAACCTCTGCTGCATAATTTATATTCTGTCAGGGTCGCTATGCTTACATTACCCCTCTCCTCAAATCACTTCATGAGTTCCCCATTTCTGCATACGGTTCAGACCCCTCTTATTGACTTTCAAGTGCATTCACTCTGCAGCTCCTCGGTATCTCTCTTCTCTTCTCTTTCCCTATACTCCTCGCCAGGAACTCCGTTCATCAGGCAAGTCTCTCCTATCTGTACCCTTCTCCTCTACTGCCAGCTCCAGACTCCCTCCTTTCTATCTTGCTGCACTGTCTGCCTGGAACAGACTGCTTGAGTCAGTATGTCAAACACCTTCTCTGGCAGTATTATTCAAATGTAGGCTACAAGCCCATTTGTTCAAGGCTTTTTTTAATTCCTAATTCTCACTCGCTTGTAAAGTACACATATCTGTCTGTTTTATCATTCTGTCTGTGAGAAATTACCCAACTCCTATTTGTCTGTTTTAATTAGTTTGTAAGCTCAGTTGGGATTGTCTCTTATATGCAATGATGTGGCAAGGGAGGGCAGGGGGTGGTCAGCCCCGGGTGCCATCTTGGTGGGGGTGCCAGCCTCCTAACTCTCTGCCTTCCCTCTGATTCGTCCCTTTCCTCCCCCCACCACTTGTTTGCCTTCACTTACCTTTAGCTTTTCGCCGGCGCAAACAGCAACTATAATGTGCTGCTCGCGCCAGCGTCAGAAAGGCGGGAGAGGGGAGATATGATAGAGATGTTTAAATACCTAAGTGGCATAAATGTGCATTTGAAAGGAAGCTCTGGAATGAGAGGGCATAGGATGAAGTTAAGAGGTGATAGGATCAGGAGTAATCTAAGGAAATACATTTTTACAGAAAGGGTGGTAGATGCATGGAACAGTCTCCCGGAAGAAGTAGTGGAGACAGAGACTTTCTGAATTCAAGAGGGCCTTGGATAGGCACATGGGATCTCTCGGAGAGAGAAAGAGATAATGGTTACTGCGGATAGGCAGACTGGAAGGCCATTTCGCCTTTATCTGCCATCATGTTTCGATAACCATAAAGTTCTATGGCATCACAATGTAGGTGTAAAGAGCCTTAGCCTATAGGAAGAGGAGATGCAAATGTTAAGAGCCTTAGCCAATAGGGAGATGAGGAGATAGTGGATGCTGCAATGGGCCATTTGGCCTTTATCTGCCATCATGTTTCTATAACCATAAAGCTCTATGACATCACAATGCAGGTGTAAAGAGCCTTAGCCTATAGGAAGAGGAGATGCAAATGTTAAGAGCCTTAGCCAATAGGGAGATGAGGAGATAGTGGATGCTGTAATGGGCCATTTGGCCTTTATCTGCCATCAGGTTTCTATCTTTTCCTAATCAATCCATTCAATTTTGGTGCTTTTTGCCAATCAGGGTTAGCATACTACCTACATATTTGTTGTTTCATAAAGCATTGAAGACCTATTTGTTTGAGAGAATGTTTTCGTAATTTTCTATTCTTTTCTTTCTATTTGAAATTGTAATCCGCTTTGAACCTATAGATTGTTAGCTGAGGGACTGTAGGTATCATATTATATGATATCATAAAGTTATCCAAACAAACCTTTTGAATGACAAGTTAAGTAACAGGTTCCAGCAGTTGTTGAGTAGATGGATTGAAATTGAAGAATGATCGTGGGAAATAGGATTCTTAGCGCCTGTGCCCAAAACGAAGCACCAGCCTATCCCAAAGCCAGCTGATTTTAAACGGAAGCTCAGTGAATCGCCAATTTTGCCTAGCTTTGCAAAAAAAATGGCAAGATAAGCGACAGCGATATCTAATTACGACTATTGGATTCTTTGCTGGGGGAGTGGTTAGGTCTCCAGCGAGTAGGATACGCTGGACCCCAGATTCCTTTGCGTGTAATTGACTTCGTTAACCTACTCGAGCAGCTGAAAGATTCCCCTGACATCTGGATTTTGCACGCCGGATATTTACTTCCCAAATGGATGTGGCCCATGCAGAGAACCGAAATTTCACAGTGCCCAGGACCCCAGTGCTGCCTTTCCCATTCTGCTCCTTATCTCGTTAGAGCTACAGGTATTTGCTCAGCTCCAGGTTAATACCAGAGACCCTCTCTTTGAGCATGTAGCTTTATATGAGGCTAATGGAGCAAGGCAGTTCGTCTAAACGTCAAATTAAACTGCACAGCTCTGTAATCACTCAGACTGACATGGCAGAAAAGGATAATTAGTAGTTCATTACATGGGACGTTGTTTGTTCACCCAAATTGATTTCTCAGCTGCCCATGTTTTCTGTTTACTTAGCAAGCGCTTCGCTGCGTTTCAGGGCTGTCTTTTTTTTTCTTTTTGAGAGGTAGGAAATCCTTTTTTTTTTTTTTTTAGTATTGTAGCTTATGTTTTTCAAAGAAATCTCGCTGGCTGGAGGTAGGGGGGGGGGGTCGGTGAAGCTTACAAACAGCATGCAGGTGTAGATAACAATGGCGGAGCGCTGAGTGATACCCATGCTAAGCAGACTGCGGTGAGGCGGCCTGCGTGACTGCGCCGAGAGGGAGCAGCTCACCCAGCTGCTTCGGACCTGCACATTCTTTTGTCGGCTGTTTGCTTTGCGACTCGCAGTGAACTTCCCCGGCAAAAACAAAAAAGAGGCTGTAATCCCTCAGCCCTCGGAGCGGAAACTCTGCTAGTTTCAACAGAAAGGGCAACAAAGTCCTCTTAACACGGGAGCCTTGCTCAGTAAGACTGGAATAAAAGGACAGGTTGTTTTTGAAATATGCTTCTTAGGCTTCTTCTTTTTTTTATATTTAGGAGAGATACAAACACCTGACTTCAAAGCCTGGCGGGAACTTGTTACCACAAAAAAAAAAAAAAAGTAAATATTGGTTTTGCAGACTTTGAAAGTCTATAAGTAAAGTCTAAGTACATACATTCCACTTTATGCAGGCTGGTTTTGTGCCAGGACATATTTTGCTGAAAAGACTTCTTTCAAGACAGACGTGTTTTGAATAATATAAAAACAAGCACATCTCATATACTATAGTGCAGAGAAATCCAGGGACTTCTGCTCCAATTATCTGTTGATCTCTATATTAGCGATACCTTCAAACTTTATTGTTACCTGTCAAATTACCTGCCGTGTACTAGCCACGAGAAGACAGGTTTTCTCAGGTTATACTACAATTCCAGAATGCTTAATAATATCAGGCCCGATTCTACATGTGTAGAATTATCAGACGTCTAGGAAAAGCCCCGGACATGTTCTCTTTTCAGAGGCCATGTCCGGGTGCCCGGAGGGACTTCCAAAACCCAGCAGTTTGTCCAGCTTATGGAAGCCCCTGATGTCGGGGCAGTATGTGGAGGACCTCTGCGCAGGTGCCGACGTCGGCGTGATGACGCCGTACGCACGCGTACATACTCGGGACGTTATCGCGTCGACGTCCGTGCACGCTGCCCTGATGCCACCGAGGTTCAGGTGGGGGCATGGCTGGGGGAAGAACAGGGTGGGGTTGAAGGCGGAACGGGACGTGGCCAGACGTCCGCTACTAAAAAAAGGCACGTGCCGTATACAGAACGCATCGCTATCATTTAGGCACAGAAAAACCAGGCCTATATTCCTGTGCCTAAGTAGTGTGCGGATTGGGTGTATTCTATAACAGTGTCCTTAACTTTGAGAAATGCCCATGGTCCTCCCTTGCTCCGCCCCTGTCCCGCCCCTTTTGAGATTCGCGCACTAGAACCGAGACCCACCACTTTATAGAAAGCGCCCACCAGGTTGTGTGCATAGCATCCAATCAGCATCAACAGTGAGGTGTAGATTGCCAACTATTGGTTCCGATTGGTCTTCTTAAATGGCTGTGCGTGCCAATCTGCGTGCGTAACCTACGGCACTATATACCGAATTTGGTGGCATAGGCCAGATTCAGTAAATAGTGCCCAAAGTCAGGTGCCATTATAATCCATGCTACAATAATAATAATAATAATAATAAGTTTATTTTTCTATACCGCCATAGTCAGACGACTTCTAGGCGGTTCACATCGAAGAAGGCTGGACATTCAGCAAATTAAAAATCCATGAGGGGAAAGTTACAGAAGAAAAAAGGGTTGTAAGGTGAGGGAATGCAAGAGGGGTTGAAAGGGGGAGGGGAAGTGAGAGGGGTTGTAAGGGGAGGGAAAGTGAGAGGGGTTGAAAGGGGGAGGGGAAGTGAGAGGGGTTGTAAGGGGAGGGAAAGTGAGAGGGGTTGAAAGGGGGAGGGGAAGTGAGAGGGGTTGTAAGGGGAGGGAAAGTGAGAGGGGTTGAAAGGGGGAGGGGAAGTGAGAGGGGTTGTAAGGGGAGGGAAAGTGAGAGGGGTTGAAAAGGGGAGGGAAAGTGAGAGGGGTTGAAAGGGGGAGGGGAAGTGAGAGGGGTTGTAAGGGGAGGGAAAGTGAGAGGGGTTGAAAGGGGGAGGGGAAGTGAGAGGGGTTGTAAGGGGAGAGAAAGTGAGAGGGGTTGAAAAGGGGAGGGAAAGTGAGAGGGGTTGTAAGGGGAGGGAAAGTGAGAGGGGTTGAAAGGGGGAGGGAAAGTGAGAGGGGTTGAAAGGGGGAGGGGAAGTGAGAGGGGTTGTAAGGGGAGGGAAAGTGAGAGGGGTTGAAAGGGGGAGGGAAAGTGAGAGGGGTTGAAAGGGGGAGGGGAAGTGAGAGGGGTTGAAAGGGGGAGGGGAAGTGAGAGGGGTTGTAAGGGGAGGGAAAGTGAGAGGGGTTGAAAGGGGGAGGGGAAGTGAGAGGGGTTGTAAGGGGAGAGAAAGTGAGAGGGGTTGAAAAGGGGAGGGAAAGTGAGAGGGGTTGTAAGGGGAGGGAAAGTGAGAGGGGTTGAAAGGGGGAGGGAAAGTGAGAGGGGTTGAAAGGGGGAGGGGAAGTGAGAGGGGTTGAAAAGGGGAGGGGAAGTGAGAGGGGTTGAAAGGGGGAGGGGAAGTGAGAGGGGTTGTAAGGGGAGGGAAAGTGAGAGGGGTTGAAAGGGGGAGGGGAAGTGAGAGGGGTTGTAAGGGGAGGGAAAGTGAGAGGGGTTGAAAGGGGGAGGGGAAGTGAGAAGGGTTGTAAGGGGAGGGAAAGTGAGAGGGATGGGAATTGCATGAGAGATTGCTTCGGGATTGTAGGTGGGAAAAGCTTAGTGAGCGCGGATTGGTCTGTTTAGGTGATGAATTTGTCAAATGGAGTGGTTTTGATATATTTTCGGAATGCATTGTAGGTCTGTCTGGTTTTATTGATGCGGTTTCCCAGCCAGGATTGTTGTCTGTTTGCTTGGAACATGAAGGTTCTGTCAAGGAAGAATTTGTATTTGCAGCCAGTGATTTTAGGATAGGCGAAGATGTTTTTGTTTCTGGTTGTTCGTGTGGGCTTGTGCAGAGAGAAGTGTGTTTGCAGGTAGGAAGGTGCTAGGCCCCAGATTTGTTTGAAGCAGATGCATGCAAATTTGAATACAATAGTATTCTGTAAGGGACAGTCTGCGCAGACCGTCCTGTACAGAATACTAGATTAGCATGTTTTTTGTGCCTGACCTTTTGAGCGTGAGCAATCATGTGCAGAAAAAGCTATAAATGCTCATATCCGACGGGTGACACTTGGGCGTGCAAATCCAGATGTGCTAAACATTATGCCTAATTTGTGAGAAAGCTCCTGACTTGTCCTTGCCCCCTTCCGTGCCCAGGACCCAGTTTGAGTTGCAAAATATGAAATTTAGACACACAAGCTATAGAATAGGGCGAAGGGCGGATGTGTGTCTAATTCCTAATTACTGCCAATTAAGTGCTTGCTAGCACCTAATTGACATGCGGATCTGAGACCTACACCCAAATTTGGGTGACCTATACAGAATGGGGAGGGGGAGGGGGAGGGGGGAGAGCCTTTAAGCTCAATATCTTCATCATTTTCCATGTTCATGATTTTCGTCTTGTTTATGTTCAGTTCTAATCCCATATTATGACTTTTGGCTTTGACGTACGTTTGTACGTTCTATGTTCCTATGCTAAAAATACCTTTAAAGCTCCTGATTTCCCTTTTCTGTCCAGCAACATCAGCATCAGGACATCCTGGCGGCTTTGATCCATCAGCTTCACAAGCACTGGGCATCCTCTGGGTGACGACCAGCTCTTCTCTAGTAGCAGGGTGAGTGCCTTCCAACCTAGGGAACCATCTCCCAGCACTATACATCGATTCTTTCTGTGTCTGGCCGCATCTGGAGGGCCTCTGAGCATGAGCGGATGACGCCACACACATGCGCGCATGCTCCAGGCTCTCCAGACACGGTTGGAGCTCGTCCAGAAGAGAGGAGGCTTTGTGGGGGCGGGGCTTGGGTAGAATGGGGCGTGGTTGGAGGCAGAACTGGGCTTGAGGCAGAACAGGGTGAGGTCATGGGTCTGGGGTTTCCTGGAGAAAAATATGAACATCAAGTAATTAAAAGAAGCCTTGGAAAACAGGGAAGCATGGCGAGGACTGGCCTACACAGTATCCAAGGGTCAGACACGACTGAATACAGGTCTCTGGTATTAACCTGGAGCTGAGCAAATACCTGTAGAACGTGCCTTTTTCTTTGAGTCACGCCATTTTCTTTGAGTCACGCCATTTTCTTTGAGTCACGCCATTTTCTTTGAGTCACGCCAAAAAGACCACACGTAGAGTGCACTTGTTTTCATATTCCTCCATAAAATCCTGTCGTTATACGAAGTTCCTCAAGAGAACCCTCTCATTTCAAGCCGCTAAATTGAATGTACGGCTTGGAAAATTTATGCTGAGGTCTCTTCCTATCTTGATTTTAGAAAATTTGGTATCTTAATGCATTCTGCTTCATTTTGTCAATCAAGTTCCTTATATTCAACTTGATGTATTTGATCTGTTCTACGTATTACTTCTTTCCCTGCCATGCCGGTATTTTCTGCATTATATTGTAAATGCTTTCTGTCTTTATCTGTTTTTAAGTCCATTATTCTAATTTGTATTTTATTTGTATTAGCTCACCTTGTTGTGAACCGCCTAGAACTTTTTCGATATGGCGGTATAGAAGAATAAAATTATTATTATTATTTCTTAAACTGAGAAACAGCTGAAAATCATTCTCACTGACTAAGCTGATCTCTGGAAATAACTAAATATGAATGCCAAACAGCGCAAGCTTAGATGGAGCTGAAATTAGGCCTCTCTTCACCAAAAAGGATTTTCCATCTGAGTGAAGAAGTTCAGTAACCCCAGATGAATTCTGAACTATTGCGCAAAAAGTTTATTTTATAAAGTTCTTTGTTTTTATCAGTTCTTGAATTACTCAAGGCTTTTTATTTATTATTATCTTCATTTAAGTTGTGATTTTTTTATTTTTTTTTTTACAACTGTACTGACTAAGCAAAAAAAAAAAAAAGCGAGCAGGGTGCGTGTTGGGGGCGTTGACTTCCTACTGACAAGGTACGCCAGCAGTGCACCGCAGTTCTCGTGTCTTGGACTGTGCGTGCAGAGCGCATGTAGCGGCGACCCTGGCCCAGTAATGTCTTTGCGAGTCAACACTTACTACCTCAGTGGCAGCCAGGCAAAAAGTACTTTGCAAATCTCTTTGCCAGGGTTTTGTTGCTATGCAACGACCTGGAAAACTTTGCGGTTCCTGCTGGGAGTTTAAAGCCCAGGCCTGGAGAGGCCATGAAACAGCGAGGATCTCCTGCTCCTTCAGAATTATATTTCAAAACCAAAACATTGAAAATATGTTTCTAAGGCAAAAGAAAAGTGTGATATTTTAAAGTATAAAAAGAAAATTGATTTCCCTATTCGGGTCATACGTTTTTGCCTTTTTAATGCTTACATTTCATTTTATTTTTTTCCAATGATTACAGAATACATGGCAACCACATGATCTAGAAGTTACCTTCAACAGTTTTATATTTGCATTCTGCATCTGAAGTAAAGATCTTCACCTGCCTAACGGCAGGGCTCCCTGGGAAAGCCCTGAGGCTTGACTGAGGCCTGGACGCAAGTTGGTGATCAATGGTGAAAAAGTTTCAGAGGTGAAATCAGACTGCCGACAGAAGTCTGCGTACAGTTTAAATTCGCCTGCCTCTGCTTCAAAGTACTATATGGGCTAGCCCCCAAATACTTAACGGACCTTTTCTCCTTTTCCACCAACAGACGCAAGAGAAGCACACATTCTAACTTCGTCTCCCCCCCCAGTTAGAGGTTGCAAACTGAAAAAAACACCATGAATACCTTCTCTCACCCCAAGCAGACATATGGGGTAAAGACCTAGATCAATTGCTTTCACCCACCACTTATGAGGAATTCAGGAAGCGCCTAAAAACATACCTATTCCTTAAATACCTAGACAACTGACCCGCTCTTCTCTCTCTCCACAATAAAGGTCCTCCCGATCTCTTATCCATTCTCTCTTTCCCCTCATAAGTCCGCATAGAACTTCACGGTTCAGCGATTTATATAAACTGTTATTATTATCATATTGTAATTTTTCGCTGTATTTTTTGTAAAGCGGGACCTTTTCCTAACAGGTCCTCTCAGAAATTTCTTAGCAAACTGTATAACCTATATTCTCGCTCAGCAAACTGTATATTTATATTTTGCTTTCTTAAAATTTCTGCACTCTGTTTTTCCCCTGATCATCTGCATATTGTAACTCGCTGAACGTTCAGCTCCCTTGATTGTAAACCGCCTAGAAGTCGCAAGATTGTGGCGGTATAGAATAATAAAGTTATTATTATTATTATTATTATAGCACAAAATAGATAATCCTTGTGCAATTTCCAAACAAGGGTTTCCTGCAAAATCTATATAGGCCACCGTTAACTTTTTGTTTTTTTGTATCTATGAAGGATTTTGACAACTTGTTCGCAAGGCAGATTGCCAAGGTACATTGGCCAATCAGACCTTAGACTTAGTAGGGATGGGCGGACCCGCTATGCCTAAGGCCTGATTGGTCCAGGCTTCTAGAGCCTGGGCCAATCAGGCCTTAGGCTTCGGCGGGATGGGCCGGGAAGGGGCGGACCCGCCTCATTTCGACGAGGCGTGCCTGCTTGCTCGACTTGCAAGACCCATCTGTAAGAACAGGTTTGGTGGAGTGGGGGTTGTTAGCGCCGGGGGGGGGGGGGGTGCGTCTTCGGGCAGGAGGGATTGGGCACCCTCCTGCCAGCGACCGATATTGTCGGGGAGGGGGCGATCGGTAGTGTCGGGGGGGGGGCGGTCGGTAGTGTCGGGGAGGGGGGTGCGTCTTCGGGCAGGAGGGTTTGGGCACCCTCCTGCCAGTGATCGGTCAGGGGGCCACGGCCCGCTATACGTATAGCGGCAGAGAGATCCCTTGCCGCGATAAGTGTAGCAGGCCGTGTCTAATCTAACCCGATTCTCTAACCCGCGTCTGTAACATGGACGCCGGTTACAGAATCGGGGTTTAGTTTAGGCCGATTCTGAATAGGACGCCTCTCCCGGGCGTCCTATACAGAATCAGGGCCTAGGTGTCTTGCGGGCCTCGCCTTCAATATAGGCGGCCTGCCTGGGGAGCATTTTTTTAAAAAAAACGTGCATCCCGATTGGCTGATTAGACAGCTGTAGGACGCCTACAGCTGCCTAAAATCGGGACGCACTTTTAGAGAATCAGGGCCTAAGCGCTAACGTGTCCATAGAATATAATTGACGCATTAGCGTTTAGCGCGTGCTAAAATGGGTAGCACGCCTTACTAAAAGGACCCCTAAAGTTTCACCCATCACAATAATGCCTCAGCCTTTGAATACTAAACTAGTACTAAAATATATTTGTAGAATATTCAGGGATGCTTTAGGGTACAGGTTGTCAACTGTACCCCTAGTTGTTTCGATCATGGCTGCAGAAGTGCTAGTGTCAGCGAGGGACCTTGTTCTTCCTCTTTCTTCGCCTTCTGCCATCATGAGAGAGTATTTTATTTATTTATTTAAAAAATTTCAAATTTCTTACCCGCCTATCGAAGTCTTCAAAATCCCAAGCGGAGTCGATCGATTTTTCACTCTGTCAAAAATGACAAAGGCTAGGGGACACTCGCAGAAGTTACAGGGAAATACTTTTAAAACCAATAGGAGGAAATATTTTTTCACTCGGAGAATAGTTAAACTCTGGAACGCATTGCCAGAGGATGTGATAAGAGCGGATAGCGTAGCTGGTTTTAAGAAAGGTTTGGACAATTTCCTAGAGGAAAAGTCCATAGTCTGTTATTGAGAAAGACATGGAGGAAGCCACTGAGTAGCATGGAATGTTGCTACTCCTTGGTTTTGGCCAAGGAATAGTGACCTTGATTGGCTACCATGAGATCGGGCCGCTGGGCTTGATAGACCATTGGTCTGACCCAGTAAGGCTATTCGTATGTTCTTATGTGAGCCAAGTATAGGACAATCAAGCCATTGTGACATCACTGATTAATTTGGCTCTTAAACATTGGTGGAATGAGGCATTATGACATCAGAATCTCAGCTCTGGAATGTTGCTTCTCTTTGGGTTTCTGCCAGGTTCTTGCAACTTGGATTGGCCACTATTGAAAACAAGATACTGGACTTCGGTCTGTCCCAGTATGGCAACTCCTATATTCTTATGTAAGCTGAAGAGTTTTCTCTTTAAAGATGCCTTTTCTACTTAATCATTTCTACTCAAATTAATAATAATTCTTTTACCTTTAATCTTTTACTGAAATATTCAGCCTTTCCTTTCCTTATGTATTTTCGCTACTTGTTCTTCTATCTTTAAAATATATTGTAACTTTTACCCACGCTTTTCCTCATGTATCATGTTTTGTTTTTTTTTTTATTCGTTTTTGTCAATAGTATTTTTTTTTTTTTTTTTGTTTGTCAATAATATGTTCAGTTTTATTCAGTGTATTATTCCCCTTTTATTGTAATATTAGTAACATGTACATCGCTTAGAATGTGGATTAAGCGATTAATCAAATTTTTAATAAACTTGAAACTTGAAGCTGCAGTGGGTGAATGGCAGAGTTAGTGGACTAGTTGGTAAAAGCTCAGGAACTATTTCACTGATACAATGGAGATACCATTGACCTCTTTTGGTTGCTTACTTTGCCGGACACTCAGATTGCTTAACTACTGATTTGCTGTTATCTCCTGCTCTAACCGCCCTAACTTCAAAATTTAAATTTCCCCAGAATTCTATTGCTTCAACGGTTCTCCCTCTGCATCTATTCCTATCTCCCCTCTTTTTAACCTTTCAAATTCCTTTAGATCATTGTAATCTTATTAGAATGTTTATTTTCTTATTTTTCTCCTCTATCTCTATTTTTCTTTCTTTATTACTCTTCTAATTGTCATTTTTCCTGGTACTTTAGTTAGATTGTGAGCCTTCGGGACAGTAAGGGAATTTCTAAGTACCTATCTTACTTATAATTTTAATGCACCAATATATTCATTGTAACCCGTTCTGGGCTCTTTTGGGAGGACGGGCTAAAAAAATCGAATAAATAAATAAATAAAAATAATTGCTGATTTTATTGCTCAAACTCATTTTGTTCTTGGCCTTCCATCTCACAATCCAGCTTTAACTAGATGATAAAGGGGATGGAACTCCTCTTGTATAAGGAAAGACTAAAGAGGTTTGGGCTCTTCAGCTTGGAAAAGAGACGGCTGAGGGGGAGATAGGATTGAAGTCTGCAAAATCCTGAGTGGAGTAGAACGGGTACAAGTGGATCGATTTTTCACTCCGTCAAAAACGACAAAGACTAGGGGACACTCAGTGTTACAGGGAAATACTTTTAAAACCAATAGGAGGAAATATTTTTTCACTCAGAGAATAGCTAAGCTCTGGAACGCATTGCCAGAGGATGTGGTAAGAGCGGTTAATGAAGCTGGTTTAAAAAAAAGGTTTGGACAAGTTCCTGGAGGAAAAGTCCATAAACTGCTGTTGAGACAGACATGGGGGGAAAGCCACTGCTTGCCCTGGATCGGTAGCATGAAATGTTGCTACTCTTTGGGTTTTTACCAGGTACTTGTGACTTGGATTGGCCTCCGTGAAGACGATCTACTGAGATAGATGGACCATTGGTTTGACCCAGTAAGGCTATTCTTATGTTCTTATGCTTTGCCAAATTAGCACCCATTCCCCCCCCAATGGACCTCTGAAATCCTGCCTAGGGCACCATTTAACATCCTTGAATTTACCCACTGGTTTTCTGTTCTGTAGCTCCAAATTGCATCCATTCAGAGTGAATCTCAGAATCGCAGGCATCAAAGGGAGAACACAACAGCTAAGAATGAAAGCAGTGAGCCCTATCACCAGCGGATTCCTTCACCTGCAATATTGTATTTTCTTTACCAAGTTTACGCTCTTATTATCATTTGTATAACACCTCAAGGCGTACACAGTGCTTCGCAGAAACATATGAGAGGCTCCCTGCTTCTTGGAGCATATAATTCAGCTGAGGCAGACAGATAAGGCAAATAGGAGTCACGGAGTTGAAATAGTGAGGCCGTGATAGGGAAGCAGGTGGATGTAGCTCTGTGTACAAGGGAACCTTCCATACGGTTAAATGATGTTCCTCTGCTAGTCTGGTTTATTGCAATTGCTTTGCTGGCCCAGCCAGTGTAGCATTTTAGCCCTTCTCAGTCTGCAATTTCATTTCCTGTTTCGGAAGACATTTCTGGCTGTACTCAAAAGTAAAGATTAATTTGTTAATCTACTTAGTCTTCACCACCAATTTATTTTCTATTACAAAAATCCCACGGTCAGCATAATTACACAGCTGTTTCCAAACGGTAAGACTCGGTAGGCACGAAGGTGCCAAAGAAATGGTTTCTTATTGTATTTTGCTTGTTAAAAAATGCATTTGGGATTTGAGAGAAATTTGATAAATTGGTTGCATGATAGACATAAATTTTTTTTTTTTATAACTGGATCAATGACCAAGTCCCGTGTCTGTGAATAGAGACTAAACTTTGGTGCTGGGTTTATTTATACAGCTTTATAGTAATGCTGGCTAGTGCACTGAAAAAAAAAAAAATGCTGTCAAAGGGAAAACGGTAAATACTTGTGTATAAGTCAATCTCAATTATAAATTGAGGGCATATTTGGGATTAAAAATGGTCCAAACTGTGTGACCCCCCCTGAATAAATCGAGGATGAAAACAGGTTCAACGCTGCTACATCTCTCTTTTCCTGCCCTCCATCTCCAGATCCAAAATTACTCCTTCTCTTTCCCTCCTCTCCACTTTCAGGTCCAACATTGCTCCCTCTCTCTCCCTTCCTTCCACCTCCAAGTCCAACATTGTTCTCTTTTTCTCCCTCCCTTCCACCTCCAGCTCCAACATTGTTTCCTCTCTCTCTCTCTCGCCCTCACTCCCCATCCCTCCCTCTCTCTCTCTCTCCTTCTCTCTCTCTCTTCCTCCAGGTCCAAAACTGCTTCTCCTCCATTCTTCCCTCTCATTATCCAGGATCTCTCTCTCTCTCTTTCCCGTCCATCCAAATATGTGGTCCGACATCTCTCCTCCCCTCCCTCCCTGTGGTTTGGCATCTCCCCCTCTATCTCAACCTCCCCCTCCCTTATACCTTTAAACTTGTTTTCTAGAGATCAGAAGCAGAGGCAGCGCAGCAAATACACTTAGGCCCGTTTTTACACTGCTGCAGTAGTGATTCCCTTGCAGCAAATGCGATGCAGCCCATTCAGTTCTGATGGGCTGTGTCACATTTGCCACACTGGGAATCACTACTGTGGCTTTGTAAAGGGGGCCCTTAGGCTGCCTGAAACCTGCTCTGGAATGCTCCCTCTGACCCTTTCTCCCATGCGGAAACACAAATTTATGTCAGGGGTCAGAGAGAACATTCTGGATCAGGCCGCAGGTAGCCTAGCTGTATAACTGCATTGCAGCTACTCTCTAGAACAGTGTTCTTCAACCACCGGTCCATGGACCAGTGCCGGTCCACAGGGCCAGCATGTGCATCAGGCCCAAAACAGTGTTCTTCAACCACCGGTCCACGGTGCAATCGATGCGGCGTTATCTTCCAACCAGCTCCCGCTTCCTCACTGATTCAGTGCACAAAGCCACGGGCAGCGGCTCCTATGGGTGTCCTGCGCCTGAACCGGAAGCCTTCTCTCTGACGTCGCAACGTCAGAGGGAAGGCTTCCAGATGAGGCACGGGACGTGCAAGGTGCAATTAGTACTATTATGGGGGCGGGGTCTGGGGTGGAGCTTGGGTAGAGATGGGCGGGGTCTGGCCCACGACTTAGCCCCGTGTTCTTCAACCGCCGGTCCACAGAATAATTATTTTATTTCTGCCGGTCCATAGGTGTAAAAAGGTTGAAAAACACTGCTCTAGAAGACAAATTTTAAGGGAGGATGGAGATAAAAAGGGAGTTTTTTGCTGGAGGTGGGTGGACGGAGAGATGCCATATTACGCCACCAAAGGGGATATGGTGATTAATTTTATTAGCCACTATTAATTTTATGAGATCCATAGATAAGACGACCCTGTTTTATTGAAGGCATTTTAACATCTAAATTGTTTGACTTATACCCTGGTATATACAGTAGCTTTAGGACATTTTCTGCTCATTATTTTAGCTTTCTAATTCTTCTTTTTAACTACAGTTCTCACCGGTAGGTATGGTGGAGCTTTTTGTTTCTCTTTGCTTAAACTGTTTCTTCAATCAGGTAAATAATACCAGCTGCTTTGAAATGCTAAACAGTGCTATTAAGCTGTATTTAAACGGGATATTATGAATCCAAGAGCTGATCTTTTACTCAGGGGAAGTAGTTTTAAATTCCTTCTGCTGGAAAAGAAAATCCTTCCAATTCATTGGCTGTGAAATGGCACAAGAGAGCTGTGTTATGATGGTATCTGCTCAGCGGTTCGGCTCTCAGTATACGGCCCATGAGTGCCAAGCTTTCCTGAACTGTCTTTTTGTCTTGGTAGCCTGAGAATCAAGGTGTGGGGAAAGGACAGCTGTGATGTTGGCAATCGGATATCGTGGAGCTGGCGGTGAAGAGTCAGGCACAGTGAGTGGCGCTTATATACCTGTAGGTCTAAGTTCCATCTGAGTGTCACGTTTTGACCCTGTTGTGAGAGCAAAAGGAATTTTGTTTCTTGATTGCACTGATATGGAGGAACTACCGAGGAGAGAGAGATGAAAACGCCATCTCTCCGGACTGTCATTTTTGAACTCTAGAACACGGGTTCCCAACCCAGTTCTGGAGGACCCCCAGGCTAGTTGGGTTTTTAGGATTGCCCTAGTGAATATGCATGCAGCAGATTTGCATGCCTTGCACCTCCATTATATGCAGATCTCTCTCATGCATATTCATTAGGGCTATCCTGAAAACCCGACTGGCCTGGGGGGTCCTCCAGGACAGGGTTGGGAACCACCACTCTAGAAGGCCGCATTGGGTCAGGAGAGGCAATGGGCACTTAGCTTTATTTGGGGGGGGGGGGGACCGATATTATAGAATTCTGTACTCTTTTTGGTTCTTCTAGAAACTAACCTGTATCTGCTTTTTAGGAAAATCTGCTTACACAAGTTTTGGGGTCCTTTTATTAAGCCGGGTTATGTGCTAACGCTCGCCTAATGCAGCAAAAATAACCTAATCTGGAATGCGCTAGAGCAGTGTTCTTCAACCACCGGTCCATGGAACCAGTGCTGGTCCACAGAAATTTCCTGCCGGTCCACAGGGCCAGCACGTGCATCAGGCCCAAAACAGTGTTCTTCAACCGCCAGTCCACGGTGCGATCGATGCGGCATTATCTTCGAGCCAGCTCCCTCTTCCTAACTGATTCAGTGCACAAAGCCACAGGCAGTGGCTCCTACGGGCATCCTGCGCCTGAACCGGAAGCCTTCACTCTGACGTTGCAACGTCAGAGGGAAGGCTTCCAGATGAGGCACGGGACGTGCAAGGTGCAATTAGTACTATTATGGGGGCGGGGTCTAGGGGTGGAGATTGGGTAGAGATGGGCGGGGTCTGGCCCACGACTTAGCCCAATGTTCTTCAACCGTCAGTCCACGGATTGATGCCAGTCCACAGGGCCAGTACGTGCATCAGGCCCAAAACAGTGTTCTTCAACCGCCGGTCCACGATTGATGCGGCGTTATCTTCGAGCCAGCTCCCTCTTCCTAACTGATTCAGTACACAAAGCCACGGGCAGTGGCTCCTACGGGCATCCTGCGCCTGAACCGGAAGCCTTCTCTCTGACGTTGCAACGTCAGAGGGAAGGCTTCCAGATGAGGCACGGGATGTGCAAGGTGCAATTAGTACTATTATGGGGGTGGGGTCTAGCCCAGGATTTAGCCCCGTGTTCTTCAAACGCCGGTCCACGGTGCAATCGATGCGGCGTTATCTTCAAGCCAGCTCCCTCTCCCTAACTGATTCGGTACACAAAGCCATGGGCAGTGGCTCCTACGGGTGTCCTGCGCCTGAACTGGAAGTCTTCTCTCTGACGTTGCAATGTCAGAGGGAAGGCTTCCAGATGAGGCACGGGACGTGCAAGGTGCAATTAGTACTATTATGGGGGCGGGGTCTGGGGTGGAGATTGGGTAGAGATGGGCGGGGTCTGGCCCACGACTTAGCCCAATGTTCTTCAACCGTCAGTCCATGGATTGATGCCAGTCCACAGGGCCAGTACGTGCATCAGGCCCAAAACAGTGTTCTTCAACCGCCGGTCCACGATTGATGCGGCGTTATCTTCGAGCCAGCTCCCTCTTCCTAACTGATTCAGTACACAAAGCCATGGGCAGTGGCTCCTACGGGCATCCTGCGCCTGAACCGGAAGCCTTCTCTCTGACGTTGCAATGTCAGAGGGAAGGCTTCCAGATGAGGCACGGGACGTGCAAGGTGCAATTAGTACTATTATGGGGGCGGGGTCTGGGGTGGAGATTGGGTAGAGATGGGCGGGGTCTGGCCCACGACTTAGCCCAATGTTCTTCAACCGTGGAGCCAGCTCCCTTTTCCTAACTGATTCGATGCACAAAGCCATGGGCAGTGGCTCCTACGGGCATCCTGCGCCTGAACCGGAAGCCTTCTCTCTGACGTTGCAACGTCAGAGGGAAGGCTTCCAGATGAGGCAAGGGATGTGCAAGGTGCAATTAGTACTATTATGGGGGCGGGGTCTGGGGTGGAGATTGGGTAGAGATGGGCGGGGTCTGGCCCACGACTTAGCCCAGTGTTCTTCAACAGCCGGTCCACAGACCGATGCCGGTCCACAGAATAATTCTTTTATTTCTGCCGGTCCATAGGTGTAAAAAGGTTGAAAAACACTGCGCTAAAGTATTCCATGTTAGTTGTGGCATCTGTGTGCACCAAGTGCAAAGTAATTATTTTTCTTATTTTTTTGAGGGGGGAGGGGCTGTTTAGTGAATCACACAGAGCGGCACCTGTTTTGGAGGCGCCCATGAAATAGGCCAGCTCTAGGCACAACTAAAAGTTAGGCGGCCATGCGAGCGCTTAAGTGCGCTTAAGAGCAGCGATTCTGTAATAAGGCGTCTTAGCAGGTAGCCACACCCGTGCCTAACGTGCATAGCGCCTATTTTTTGGAAGACCGCCTAAATTTTTAGAGGCGCCTTGTTACAAAATCGCTCTTTCTTGATAGGCGCCTACGTTTCAATTATTGCAAATTAAAAAGCTTAATTGAGATGGTCCTAAAAATGAACTTGTGGATTAAAACAAAAGCAGTACTGACGGCTCAAAATGACATAAAATCACACTCCAAGCTCATAGAAACAGTATCCTTCAGCCTAGTCTAGTCCTGGCCTACACCCAGACTGAAAAACTCTGCTCTGTAGATTCTGGTCTGATACCCTACCCAAAGAGTTTAGCCAATGCCCAGTACTGTATTCTTGGAGAGAGACCAGGGTTATACATAGTAACATGATAGCAAGTCTGCTTGATGGAAACTCAAAAACATGGGTCAATGAGAGGATGAGAGATATCAAGAGGATAAGACCAGTTTGGCTGGATGCCAGTGCAAGTTGATGAGCAGAGAAGTGACACAAGACTAGCAATAAACTGATGGAGGAGACAAACTATGCAACTGTGCATCTTACCTGAAATCTTGCCTTTACTCTTTGGAGTCTTGCCAGGTACTTGAGACCTGGCTTGGCCACTGTTGGAAACAGAATACTGGATTTGATGGACCTTTGGTCTGTCCCAGAATAGCAACTCTTATGTTCTTATGTGAGCCAAGTATAGGACAATGAAGCCATTGTGACATCACTGATGAGCTTGGCTCTTAGGCATTGGTGGAATGAGGCATTATGACATCACAATCTCATCTCTGGAATGTTGCTACTATTTGGCTTTCTGCCAGGTACTTGTGACTTGGGTTGGCCACTATTGGAAACAGGATACTGGGCTTGAAGGTCCTTCGATCTGTCCCAGTACAGCAATTCTTATGTGAGCCGAGTATAAGACAATGAAGCCATTATGACATCACTGATGAGCTTGGCTCTTAGGCATTGGTGGAATGAGGCATTATGATATCACAATCTCAGCTCTGGAACGTTGCTTCTCTTTGGGTTTCTGCCAGGTACTTGGGACCTGGGTTGACCACTATTGAAAACAGGATACTGGACTTATTGGACCTTCAGTCTGTCCCAGTATAGCAATTCCTATGTTCTTATGTGAGCCAAGTATAGTACAATTAAGCCATTGTAGCATCACTGATGAGGTTGGCTCTGAGGCAATGTGGAATGAGGCTTTATGACATCACAATCTCAGCTCTGGAATGTTGCTCTCATCGGGGCTCTGGAATCTTGCTATCTTTGAGACGTTGGAATGTTGATACTATTTGGGTTTTGGCCAGGTACTAAGGACCTGGATTGGCCACCATGAGAACGGGCTACTGGCCTTGATGGACCATTGGTCTGACCCAGTAAGGCTATTTTTATGTGACCCAAGTATAGAACAATCAAGCCATTAAGCCATTGTGCCAACACTGCTGAGGTTGGCTCTTAGGCATTAATTTCCTCCCTTATCTCTTAGATTTGTTTCTATTGACTCTACCATTGTTTATTGATACCCCATGTTACTTCTTATTTTCTTAGGTCTCAGGCTGATCAATTCTCTTCTTCTCAAGCGTTTCTCAAGGTTGAGAAAATAGAATACACGTACAGAAGAGGAGCAGGCTGGAAAGGACCTTGGAAAATGATCCAGAAGATGGTCAAGAACTGACCAGTAGAGTTATGTGAATAAAAAGCAGATGGGGAAGCTTCAAACAAAACTCCTTGAGAGTTGTCTGTTGCACACCACGCTCTGTAAAGAGAAGAGAGCAATGGGGAATGAAAGAGTGTGAGTGTTGGCAAAGACAGTCAAAGAAAGGTCTAATGTGCTGTCTTGAAAGAAGAGGGGAAGATCCACGATAGAAGAAGAAAAAACGATTAAAATAGCACTTCTAGAAGGCATAAATCAAGGTTAGTAAGAAGGACACAAATAGGCAGAGTGTCATTAGGGAAAGTAGTAGAGCTTAGAGGCAAGAAAAGGATTAAAAAGCTCATCTTACAAGAGCAGCAAAAATGAGTTAAGCGAGGCAGTGGATTAGTTACGTACCTGCTGGAGGCGAAAAGTGGAAAGGTCAGGTGTACCTAGCCAAAGAGAGAAATGGATGTTGTTGATTTTAGATATGAAGATATGGGGGAAAGAAGCAGGAGCGAGAACAGAGGAGACTAGAGAAGAAGACCGATTAAGTGTGAATCTGAGATGTCCAAAAGACAAGAGATGGAGAAAAGAATAGAATAATAAAGAGGTGTATGTTGGAATAAGCAGTGTAGAAAAGAGCATGGGGTCATTTCCAAAGGGTTTTCTGGGTAAGAGAAGCTCCTACAGGGATGACGCCTGCTGATCAGGCCCAATCTGGATATTTAGGACCACATCAAGATAAGGCTGCCGAGTACCTGGGCAGACTACTGGGGTACTCTCTGGTTAGTGCTTGGACAGTGTGGAGGAGTTAAGACCTGAAGGTCCATCAAGCCCAGTATCCTGTTTCCAATGGTGGCCAACCCAGGTCCCAAGGAGAAAAACAGATTTTATGCTGCTTTATCCTAGGAATATGAGAGTGGATTTCTCCAATCCAGCTTAATAACGGTTCATGGACTTCTCTTTTAGGAAATGAGCCAAACCTTTGTTAAACCCTGCCAAGCTAACTGCTTTCACTACATTCTATGGCAATGAATTCCAGAGTTAAATTGTATGTTGATTGATCCAGAAGATACCAAGAATCCATCAGCAGCAGTAACCAGCTAATTATCCAGTTAACTTAGCAAAAAGACTGCCCTAAGTTAAACAGTAGCTATTCGGGTGCCGTTGCTGAATGTCGGTGGTACCTGGGTGCCTCTGACCCAGATATTCAGTGCTCTGGGGCCTGCCCAAATAGTCAATGATATTATCCATATCCTGTCCTCCCAGAAGAGCTCAGAACGGGTTACAAGATTATTTATTTATTTTAAAAATGTCCTCCCTGCTCAAGGCCCAAGCAGGTTACAATAAAAACATACATAATCAAATTTTACTCAGACATATTATAAGACTAGACATCATCCAGTCCTGTTCTTCCAAAATCTCAAAAACACATTCAATAAAAACTAGCATAATGCTGATAAAAAGAGCCGGGTTTTGAAAAGCCGTCTGGACACCTGGAAATGTCCTCTAAAAAAAAGAGGAAACTTTTTTCAGGGTTGAAGGGAACTAAATCATTTGAAGGAGCCAACGTCTGCCGTATAACATGGCCGCAGACACTATTGACCTAGTATCTAAAGTAAATCTCTGTATATCAAAACTTCAAGTCTGGGCGCAGTCTGTCCGGATGAAGCTTAATACAACCAAAACCAAATTATTATGGTTAGGCCCTAAATTGGATTGTCTTCCTCCTTCTGTAGCTTTGGTTTCTGGATCCTCTCTACAGATTGAGTTTTCTGCCAAAGTTTTGGGAGTCCTCCTTGACTCCTCTCTCTCTTTTAAGGATCAAATCAACACTGTGGTCAAAAAATGATTCTTTAACCTGCGATTAATTGAGGAAGGTTAGACATCTCTTTCATCTTCAACATTTTTCCATATTAATTCAGTCAATTATATTATGTCGTCTCGATTATTGCAATGTTATCTACCTCAGTATCACAAAAACTTTTCTTTATAGATTGCAACTGATTCAAAATACTGCTGTGAAACTGATCTTTGGGAAACGTAAATTTGCTCCAGAGTCTCCATTGGCTCCCGGTTTATTTTAGAGTTCAATTCAAATGTGCTTGTGTTGTCTTTAAAATCCTATATGGTATCTTTACTCCTCTCCTTCCTTTATCTTGGAACATTTACAGATTCTCCTTTGCAAGAGGTAATCAACAATTTAAATTATCTCTTCCTTCCAAGAAAGGGATTAAAGGAGTCAAGATTTTTAGTCAATCTCTGATTTTAAGTTTTCTCAACTTTGGAATGATCTTCCACACCTTTTAAGGAGTTCTGGTTCATTTCAACTTTTTCGTAAATCTTTAAAAACTATTTTATTTGCCAAACACTTTGAAAATTAATCTCCCGAAACTTAGTCTTATTCTTTATGGTTTTTATTTGTTAAGTTAACTATTGTAAACCGAGTCGAGCTTTCTTGGAATGATGTCTCGGTAAATAAAGCCAAGCCTTAGATTAGATTAGAGTAACATTCCAGAGCTGAGATTGTGATGTCATAATGCCTCATTCCACAGTGCCTCAGAGCCAACCTCATCAGTGATGTCACAATGGCTTAATTGTCCTATACTTGGCTTACGTAAAAACATAAGAATAGCCTCACTGGGTCAGACCAATGGTCCATCAAGCCCAGTAGCCCGTTCTCATGGTGGCCGATCCAGGTCAATCACACATCGGCGTCCTATTCAGAATCGTGTCTACACTCCCGGACCGATGCTAGCATTTTGCAGGCCTACATTTAAGGCATCTGTCTCACATCTACGGAATCGCATACTGACACGTAAGTCTGCCCAAGGCCACTTCCGGGTGAAACCATGCCCCTGCCCCACCTCGGGCGTGCTTAAGCGTGGGTACGCATTTCCATAGACATGCTACAATAAAGGCGTCCTGCCTCGGACACTATTTTTTAAAAAGGTGCTTTCCGATTAGCTGCCAGACGGTGGGAGGACGCCTACTGCCACCTGCAATCAGGACGCACATTTTAAAAATCAGGCCCTTAGTGCTCTTACATTAATTGTGGCCAGGTAGTCAGGGCCGTAGCAAGTTATAATATGTGTGGGCGGTGCTGCCGCACAAGATACAAGGGAGGCGGGGCTTCAAAATTGTGTCCTGTCCACTGCTTGGCTGTGATGCCCAGCCAATGGGGTGCATTTCCGCCTTTGGACGGTCCTGTAGGCGTTCCACAGTAATTACCACTTTAATGCTGGACCAGGGGGTTTGAGTCTTACTGGGTGCCAAGTACAATGTGCAGCTATTGTACGGAATATTGGCAACAGAAAGGAGGCCGAGAACTGCAATATTTTGACCAGCAGAAATGAGAGCTGATCATCAGCAAGAAAAGACTTCTGCTGCACTAAAGGACATTCGTACTGTGCCCGATGTGGCCACATTTCGCTTCCATAAGGCTGCATCAGGGATGATACAAGCTCACTTCTAGAAACAGCGGAAACCCTGGCAAATAACCTCCTCTTTGCAGAGTTCTGGCTAACTGTGGCCAGGTACTGGATGCTAAGGGTCACTTTAAAGCTGGATTAGCATTAGAAAAAGCTAGCTCCACCCTCGCATAAAATTTGCAGCTACTGGTCAGTATATTCCCTTATTTTGCCAAAGGGCCCTTTACATTTTGAAATCATGGACGAATGACCATGGATTACAACTGAATGTTGGAAAATCTGGAACTGATGATAGTGAGTGATGAGCAGGACGAGAATCTCCCGAATGAAATTAAGGTCCAAGGTATGAACCAGCAAGTAAAAAAGGAAATGGTGATCTTGAATGTATGTCTAGACCAGGGGTGCCCACACTTTTTTGACTCGCGAGCTACTTTTAAAATGACCAAGTCAAAATGATCTACCAACAATAAAATTTTAAAAAAACACAACGCACACTGTACGCATAGAAAATGTTCATTATCATTCCTATTCCGGGGTTTTTTCAAAGAGGTCAAAGCAGAAGACTCTATGCACTGTCACCTCAGTAACAACCATACAAAAATAGACAAATACCCACCCCCCTTCCCTTTTTACTAAACCACAATAGCAGTTTATAGCGCAGGGAGCTGCGCTGAATGCCCAGCGCTGCTCTCGACGTTCATAGGCTCCCTGCGCTAAAAACCACTATTGCGGTTTAGTAAAAGGGGACCATATTGTAAAATATAGACAGCAGATATAAATTCAGACACATTTTGATCACTAAATTTAAAATAAAATCATTTTTCCTACCTTGTCTGGTGATTTCATGAGTCTCTGGTTGCACTTTCTTCTTCTGACTGTGCATCCAATCTTTCTTTCAGCCTATATGCTTCCTCTACTCCACACCTCATTCCCTCCCTCAACTTTTTCTTCCTCTCTCCCTGACCTTTCTTTCTTTCTCTCTTCATGCCCCCTTTCTTTTTTTCTGTTTCTCTTCTTTCCTTCTGCCTCCCTGCCTGCCCCCTTTCTTTCTTTCTCCCTGCCCTTCCCCAAACCACTGCCACTGCCGCTGCCATCGGGGAACAGGAGCCAAAACGCCACCAATGGATAACAGGCCCCAAAGCCGACACCGACGCCACCCCATGCTCTTCCTGCTTCGGGCCGACCAGCATTCCTCTCCCCGACGTCAATTCTGCCGTTGGAGAGGAAGTTCCGCCCAGCCAGGCAGTGATTGGCTGGCCCGAACTTCCTCTACGATGGCAGAATTGACGTCGGGGAGAGGAAGACTGATCGGCCTGATAGATCGCCAAGGCAAAGTGAGTCCTGGGTGATCAACTCACTTTGCTTTGGTGAGCTACCGGTCGATCGCGATCGACCTATTGGGCACCCCTGCTCTAGACTATAGTCTCTCAATGGGGAAACAGGTTCTCAGGGTGCTTCAGGGAGGATATTCACAACTGCGGACACTCTATCATTTGAAGCTGATGCTCCTTCCATATGATTTTCGATCAGCGGTACAGGCTTTGATCCTGACAGGGTTGGATTACTATTATGTGCTCTACCTGGGATTGGCGAAGATGAAATGTAAAGCCTTGCATCAATTGATGAACTTTGTGGCGAGGATGAACTCGGGGGAATCCCACATGGGGAACACGTTACTCTGGGGCTAAAATAGTTGCACTGCTCCCAGTGGCCCAAAGGGTCTGCTTTAAGGTGCTCTCAGTGGTGCATCAGAGTTCACATGGACTTGTTCCATTGAATTTTCAATCTCTGTGGGAGGTAGACCAACTGAGGAGATGTTTGAGGTCTGAAGGTTCAGCGAGATTGACCTTGAGGATGGCGAATACTGTTCGGTATGCTAAATCAAGAACAGTAATGATGTCCGTGGCAGGAGTAAAATTATGGAATCTCCTCCCTGGCATCCTGAGGACCTGTTTAGATCGGTCACAGTTTAAGAAAGTGTTAAAAACACAATTATATGTAGAGGCTTTCCTTTGAAGTTATGCTGAAGGGAGATGCCTAAAGGGGAATCTTATTAAGGTCTGTGTCTTAGATTTATTGAGAATTGATGATATGGAATTTTATTGCAGGTTTTTTGTAATTTTTAGTGATCTAAGTGTAGCGTATTGAAAATATTGTTGTCTTCTGAATTATTGTATTGTATTGAAAGTATTGTTAAGTATGTTATCCTGTGAACCATTGTGAATGTTTTAAATTGTAAACTGCTTAGTTATAGGCGGTTAAGAAATTTTAGAAATAAATAAATAAATAGAGAAAAGCTCACGAGAGCTCCTTGATAAGGAATTAATTAGTAGCACATCACTGGCGATGATGTAATAGTATTAAGAATCATATAAGCCATAGTAGGGAATGACAAGGGGACAAATTTTTCCCCCTCTCCACAGAAACTCAATTTTCCCGTCCCGTCCCCGCGAGTTTTGTCGCTGCCTCTGCCCCATTTCTGTAAGCTCTGCCTTAACCGCACAAGCCTCGAACACTTATGATTTTAAAGTGTTTGAGGCTTGTGCAGATGAGGACGGAGCTTAGGCATTGGTGGAATGAGGCATTATGACATCACAATCTCAGCTCTAGAATGTTGCTACTTAGGATTTTAAAGTGTTTGAAGCTTGTGCAGATGAGGACGAAGCTTAGGCATTGGTGGAATGAGGCATTATGACATCACAATCTGAGCTCTAGAATGTTGCTACTTAGGATTTTAAAGGGTTTCAGGCTTGTGCATATGAGGACGGAGCTTAGGCATTGGTGGAATGAGGCATTATGACATCACAATCTCAGCTCTAGAATGTTGCTACTTAGGATTTTAAAGTGTTTGAGGCTTGTGCAGATGAGGACAGAGCTTGCATGAATGGGGCAGGGACAGGAAAATAACTCATGGGGACAGGATAGGAAAATGAGTTCCCGCGGGGCAGGGAAAAATTTGTCCCCCTGTCTTTCTCTAGTTGTATGGCTGTATTGCATTTTAATCTTGTGGAATCTCCTGTTTTTGGAAGCTGCAATGCTTTGTACATAACAATTCAGTGACCCTGTGGTATCAGAGCTTTCCAGACCACCTAGGTCCTTTCTTCGGAGGTCAGATATTGTTTGGCTGGAAGTGTCACCTCTGCTTAATCCGTGGAGCATCCAGATAACGCAGCCCTTGTAAGGTAACAGGTGCTGTGGCATCCCCTGTTTCAGCTGCTGCTCGGTTTTACACAAGGGTGGCTCTTCGGAATTTGTAGCTATGTATTTTTAATACTGTCAATAAAGCACTTCCTTCAGACAGAGAAGGGCAATCATGGAAGCTGGGAACAAAGTGTGAAAAGAAGTGGACCAGCAAAGGTTAATCGCATGTCTGTGCACTAATGACCTCTCCAGCCCTGAGTTTAAACCCTCCGCTGCTTGTAAAGACCAATCACGTGAATAATTTCCTGTCCAAGGTAGTCTTTATGGCTAAGGAATAAAAGCTGAGCTTATTACGAAGCGAAAGCTCTCGGTGGGGGAGGAGGTGATTATTTTTAAGCTGATCTAAACACCTGGGTTTCCCATCGGACCCCGTTCCCATTAAACACCCCCCTTTAAGTCTAACTATTTCAATCGAGTGTGCTGCATTGCTTTTAAAGGCAAGAGCCTCCATCATGGGGACAGTCATAGAGCAGGCCTGGTGACCTGGGCTGATGATGGGCCAGGATACACTGGAGTCACTGGCATAGTAAGGGGTGTGTGTGTGTTTGTTGGGGGGGGGGGGTTCGGCCAGTCCTCCTCTGCACCCCTCCTTCCGACTCCCCCCGCCACGCGCCTCTTCCCCCGGAACTCTTTAATTTTGCAGCATTACAAACTTTCTGCCCGCGTCAGTGCCACCCTGACGTCACTTCCGGGCCCCACGTCTAGTAAGTGACATCAGAGGGATAGCCGACACGACGGGGGCAGCAAGTTTGCGCTATTGCTCTCACCTGGAAAGTTAAAAAGGTATGGGAGGAAGGGAAGGGGGCGCTTGGCAGGGGTGGGTGGAGAAGAGGGTGGGGGAGTGGTGCCACTTAACCTCGCTACGCCACTGACTGGCAGGATGAATGAATGACTAGATATACTGATGATTCATATTCTGCAGACTTTATTTGCATATTTTGAGGAACGTGGGGGGAGGGGGGAGAATTAGCTAAAGTTAGAAGAGGTTTTTAGTGCTTTGTGCTGCTTTGACAGTCATAGAGTTCGTATGAGTGTCAGAGCAGCGCAGGGAGCATTCAGTGTGTTGGCCGACGCTAAAAACCTCTTTTGTGCTTTTGTAAAAGGGGGGTTTAATTAGTTAATAGCCTTAATTAGCACTTAACACCTCATAATTGCTGTTAATTGGACTTAATTGATAGATAGGCGTCTGGCATGAATTTGGTGCGCCTGAAGTTGGGATGTCTACTAATACCTAACGTCGGTTAGGCGGCTCCAAGCGTGATTCTGTAAAGTGCAGCTAACTTTTATAGAATCGCGCTTAGTGCTTTTGAAATATTGAGTGAAGGGAGAAGTGTTGCCCATACAGCTATGGGAGGAGAGTGTGAGGAAAGTGGCCCGATTTGAGATACAAAGCTAATCAAAGAATTGAATACACGGTTTACAAAGAAGTGCGGAGAAAAGAGTTCCAAATAGGTGAGTGCGCAGAGTGGATTAGGATTTAGAACATAAGTATAGCCTTACTGGGTCAGACCAATCAAGTCCAGTAGCTTATTCTCACAGTGGCCAATCCAGGCCCCTAGTTCCTGGCCAAAACCCAAAGAGTAGCAGCATTCCATTATCTCAGAGTAAGCAAGATTCCGGAACCCCAAATAGTAGCAAGATTCCGGAACCCCAAAGAGTGCAACATTCCATGTGGAATCCCCAAAGAGTAGCAACATTCCATTATCTCAGAGTAAGCAAGATTCCAGAACCCCAAAGAGTAGCAACATTCCATTATCTCAGAGTAAGCAAGATTCCGGAACCCCAAAGAGTAGCAACATTCCATGCGGAATCCCCAAAGAGTAGCAAGATTCCGGAACCCTAAAGAGTAGCACCATTCCATGCTACCGATCCAGGGCAAGCAGTGGCTTCCCCCATGTATCTCTCAATAACAGACTATGGACTTCTCCTCCAGAGATTTGGCAGTGTCCTTAAGGGAACCCTAAAGTAGATCAAGAATGGAGGATGAATGGGCATTGGGTGTGTATGTGGGGTGGATGAATGTAAGTGGTGGATATAGTGAATGGGTGTGGAGAGGAAAGGCGAGGGGAGAGAAAGCAGGCTGGTAAAGGTTGATTAAAAGTGATATTAGTAATTCTAAGGAAAAACCTACTCTCTATTCCTGAAACGCTGTGTGGATTAAGGGTTTAAATAGATAAATGTGATTCCAAGAGTCAATCAATGCAGGGTATTAAATCAGTTGTATAAAAAGGGTTTTTCCCCCCCAAAGTTCACCAGGGTTTATCATTGCATTTAGCACCCAAGAGTGCTAGATAGCCCAAAATACCCTAGTGCTGGTTTGAACTGGTTCAAGAAATCAAAACCACTATAAAGTGTCGAATCATTTGAAAGTCATTCCAATAGTGCCAAATAACCATGTATCAGTCTTTCAAAAAAACCCAAAACATTCAAAGGCTCCGAATCATCCAAAATTCGGCAATACGTCTGATATATGGGCTAAAAAAATGGGAACACATAACCCCCTACTACCAAAAACTCCACTGGCTACCCTTGGAAGCAAGAGTACAGTTCAAATTTGCCTGTTTCTGTTTCAAATCCATCCTTGGTTCGGCCCCCTTGTACTTAGTTCCCCATCTTATCTTAGACCGCCCTTCCAGACCCACACGCAAAACCCATCTGTTCAGCCACCCATCTCTAAAGGGCTGCCGTTACAAAAGATTCCTGAATAGAACTTTTGCCTTCCAAGCAGGTCAACTAAACGATTGGCTGGACAACATTAACTCGCACTCCTCATCCTATCTAAACTTCAGGAAATTATTAAAAACTAACCTAAATCCCCTTTGCCCGTCCTCTTGTTCCCATGATCCCTAACCTCCCCCCCCCCCGTTCCCTCTCTCCTTTACATATGGCCCCTTATATTACATTGTACCTGTATCCTGCTTCCCTTTAATTGTATCTCCATTCGCTGATTGTACCAATTTTTGCTGTTTGTCCAGCCCTTCTTTATTGTAAACCGCCTCGAACTTCTACGGCTTTGGAGGTATATAAGGAATAAATTATTATTATTATTATTTCAAAAGTCAAAAACTTTTTTATACAAGCTCCCATGAACTGATTGACTCTTAGGATGACATTTATCTATTTAAACCCTTAATCCACAGTGTTTCGGGAACAGAGAGTCGGTTTTTCCCTCTCAATTAGAGTAGGCTTGGGGCTCCGTTTTGCGTTAGGGCCTAAACGCACGGAACAGCGTGCGCTAAACTGCCGCACGCGCAAGCCGCTACCGCCTCCTCTTGAGCAGGCGGTAGTTTTTCGGGTAGCGCGCGCTAATCCGGGTGCGTGCGCTAAAAACGCTAGCACACCTATTGTTATTATTGTTAGTAATTCTAAGACATGAGAGTTGTCCTCAGCGGTATGATTTTTTTTTTTTTTTTTTTTCAAATTACGTACTGAAAAACAAAATAATGATAAAAAGAATAAATTTTCCTGTCATGGCCCCCATCTTATGGCATAGTCTAACCTTAAGTATCAGAAAGAGGGTTATAATCTAGCTTTTTATCAGGCCTCTAGATGTTTAATTTGGAGATATTTTTACACCATATACTATGGTATGAAAAATAAAGATTTTTAGGGCTGTTTACTTGTGATGTCATGATAATCAGATCAGTGTTTTTATCAATATGTTATTTGTTAACAAGGGATAGCTGCGAGAAGAAATGGCCTTAGTGTGTGTGAAAGACCTTTCTAAGAGCATGCTAAGGTCGCTTTTGTCTGCACCTTTGTACAAAGACCCCTAAATACATGGCTCACTGCTTTCTGTTTATATTTTCTTGTCCATGCTCTTATACCTTGTTCTTGTCTCATTGACAGGTAGGTTTCTCCATGATTCTGGGCTGTCAAGGAAAACGATGGATCAGCCCGGGGTTTGCATCAATTTTCAATTTTCTGAAGAAAAGCAGAACAAGCCCACATATGCTTCAGGGCAAATCCAGGACCAGCTGAGCATCTCCTATTGATTCATCTTTGCAATATTCTCCAGAGTCGGGAGTGGGACTGGAGGACTGGAGAAGGGCGAATGTAATCCCTCTCCACAAAAGTGGAAGTAAGGGAGTAGTAGGGAATTATAGGCCGATAAGTCTGACTTCTGTGGTAAGCAAATTAATGGAAACACTTTTATAACAAAGAATAGTGATGTTTTTTGGAATCCAGTGGATTACAGGACCCGAGGCAACATAGATTCACTAGAGGCAAGTCTTCTCAGAAAAATCTGATCAATTTCTTTGACTAGGTGACCAGAGAATTGGTTAAAGGGAGAGCACTAGGTGTGGTATATTTAGATTTTAGCAAAAGCCCATAGTGATGAGCTAGGCCAGAAAGTGATTGAGTGGAAGTCGACAGAGGGTAATGGTCAATGGAGATCACTCTGAGGAAAGGGATGTTACCAGTGGTGTGCCTTAAGGTTCAGTTCTTGGACCTGTTATTTTTAACATTTTTGTAAGCGTTATTGCTGAAGGGCTTACTGGTATGATTTGCCTCTTTGTGGATGGTACCAACATCTGCAATAGAGTAGACACCCCTGATGGTGTGAATAACACAAGGAAGGACTTAGCATAGCTTGAAGAATGGTCTGAAATTTGATAGCTAAGATATAATGCTAAGAAAAGCAAGGCCATGCATTTGGGTTGTAAAAACCTGAAAGAATGGTACAGTTTAGGGGGTAAAGAACTTTTGTACACAAAAGGAGAACAGAACTTGGGTGTGATAGTATGTATTGAACTTAAGATGGTTAAACGAGTTGAAAAGGCAACGTCAAAAGCTAGAAGGATGCTAGGTTGCATAGGGAGAGGCATGGCCAGTAGGAAAAAGGAGGTATTGATGCCCCTGTATAAGACTCTGGTGAGATCTCATTTAGAATATTGTGTACAATTCTGGAGGCTGCACCTTCAAAAAGATATAAAAAGGTTGGAGTCGGTCCAGAGGAAGGCTACTAAAATGGTGCATGGTCTTCATCATAAGGCGTATAGGGACAGACTTAAAGATCTCAATATGTATACTTTGGAGGAAAGGCGGGAGAGGAGAGATGTTTAACTACCTACATAATGTAAATGCATATGAGTCAAGTCTCTTTCAACTGAAAGGAAGCTCTGGAATTAGAGGGCATAGGATGAAGTTAAGAGGTGAAAGGCTCCAGAGTAATCTAAGGAAATACTTTTTTACAGAAAGGGTGGTAGATGCTTGGAATGGTCTACTGGTAGAGTGATCGAGACAAAGACTGTGTCTGAATTCAAGAATGATAAGTAAAATAAGTTAAATTTACTTTTGTGAGAATTACATTATATTAGTGATTTCGATTCCGCCATTACCTTGCGGTTCAAGGCAGATTACAAAAGGAGTTATCTGGCCGTTTCCAGAGGAATTGAAGAGTAGAGCGAGTTGCTTCAGAGAATTGGGACGAGTCTTGCGGTGTTAGTTTGTCTTCAAGGATTTCTTGAATAGCATGGTTTTTATTTTTCGGAACGATTTGTAGTCTGGGGTCATTATCAGTAAATTAGAGAGTTGGTAGGTCTAGTTTTGCTGCTTGTGTGGCTAGAAGGCCATCGTACAGTTTTTTTCATTTGACGTCTTTGATTGGGGGATGCGTGAACAGTTTGTGAGTCCTCCTGCGTCTGGTTGAGGTCGTTTGGATTAGGCTGTTGTTTAGATAGGCTGGCCTATAACGCCGAAGCCGACATGAGCTGCAAGTTTGTGGCTGCTTGCGCAGAAGATTAAAAGGTACGGGGAAGGAGCGCATGCACGTGGCAGGGGGTGGCGGGAGAGTGGCACCACCGCCCCGGGTGCTGCTCAGCCCCTACTAAACCATTTGTACCGAGATATTCTCGCTTGATATTTTTCAATGTTCTATGGCTTTGTATCGGTTAAAATCTCAATAAACAAACTGAACTAGAAAAAAAAAGGTCCCAAAGAGAGGCAGAATGACAGATTACTAGGGGACATTTGCATCTGAAATCATTTCTATTCCAGACCGCCTACAACTCCCCTCCCTCTATTTTTCTCAAAAGGAGAGCGGGCCCTGAATGCGAGCCACAAAACCAATCTTCTCTCTCCTCTCTTTCCTGTCGCTTCCTAATGCTCCCTTCTTCTAATATTCCCTCCACCATCTCCCTTTCTCTTTATTTATCTTCGTCCAGATAATTGTACACCACGTTGATAACTGTGTTGAAATGCAGTATATCAGTCCTAAATAAAACTTGGAAACTTGAAATGGCATGAAAAAAATGAGAGCTTTTGCCTTGTTGCATGTGCTAAAAGGCAGAAAATATAGTCAAAACACACAAAATAGTAATGGAGATATTTAACAAAATGTTACTCTTGCATGGCCCTTAAAGGCCCCCCTCAATTCATTGATAAACTCCTCATTCCTTATGAGCCATCCCAAACACTTAGCTCAGAGGTGTCAAATGTTGGTCGTCGAGGGCCGCAACCCAGTCGGGTTTTCAGGATTTCTCCAATGAATATGCATAAGATCTATCCGCATGCACTGCTTTCATCGAATGCTATTAGATCTCATGCATATTCATTGGGGAAATCCTGAAAACACGAATGGGTTGCGGCCCTTGAGGACCGACATTTGACACCCCTGACTTAGATCATCTGATCTTGGATTACTAACCATTCCTTCATTAAGAATAATTAGTACCAAACGCCAGGACTCATCTTTTCTCTTGTCGCGACGCAATATCGGAATTTGCTTCCCACCAATCTGAGAACCGAAAAAAAAAAAAAAATCTCAATTGTTTTAAGGGTTTACTTAAAAGTCATTTGTTTAAAGAAGCATTTACACTATGGCGATCTTCATTTCCAGATTCCGCTCATCAACCATCAAGGAAGGTTCATATCCGCGCAAGCCAAATGCGCGTAGTCAAATGCGCGCAGACATTTGGGCACAGGACACATATGCACAGGTCTATATCGTGTTAGACAATAGCGCATAAGATAAATGCGTGCATTTGGCTATGCGGATTTGTCTTGCGCGCATTTGACTCGCCACCATCAAGGAAACAGAAGCAGGTTCCCGTCCCTTTTTGTCCTTCCCTTACATATTCTTCTTTTCTTTTACAATTGTATTTCATACCCTTTAATCTTACGTTTCCCGTTAGTCAAAATGTCAGGGGTAGGGAACTTCGGTCCTCAAGAGCCGTTTTCCAGTCGGGTTTTCAGGATTTCCCCAATGAATATGCATGAAATCTATTTGCATGCACTGCTTTCAATGCATATTCATTGGGGAAATCCTGAAAACCCGACTGGAATATGGCTCTCGAGGACCGGAGTTCCCTACCCCTGCCTTAAATCTTTTACCGTTATTCGCTTAGAAATCCTGATAAGCGAGTTTATCAAATTTTAATAAAACTGGAAACTAGATACCATGGGCTAAACCCGGGACTGACTCGCCTTGTCTCATGCGACAATGGGCTCATATCTTTGATAAGCTTTTAACTGCTTTTCTATCATAACAGCTAATGTATGTTTTTCATCTTGTGTCCATGTAATGTTCTTACAGCAGGCCAATTTTTCCTTCACTTTTTATTAGGTGAAACAAGGAAAGATCAAAGGGTAAATTTATATTCAGGTTGGAGCTTTTCCTTGTATGGCTAGGCAGCTCAGTTAATTTTGACAACAAGCTGCAATTTAGGTTCCATAAAATCTGTCAAAATGGATGGCAGATGTACAAAAGACCATTAATAACAGGGTTAGTTAAAAGAAAACCAACAAGGTAATTGGGCAGAGACGATACCAATCGCTAACAAATATTTTAAGATGCAAGGCTTGAGGACTGATTTTCTTCCTTCTTAAGGAGGAATTGGATTTAGTTCACACTTTTCTAAGAACTTCGAAGCAAGTTGCATGCAACGTGAATTCTCGGAAACATTAATTGGCTGAGAAAGGTATTGTTTTCTACTTTATTGTATTGGTTTTCTTCTAATTTCAATCTTGTTTCTTATTTTTAAAAAACCAACCCTTTGATATGGCCGTTTGGGGGAGGATGGTGCTGGGGAGGGCTTCAATGGCTGGGAGGGTGTAGATGGGCTGGAGTAGGTTTTGACGGAGATTTCGGCAGTTGGAACCCAAGCACAGTACCAGGAAGAGCTTTGGATTCTTGCACAGAAATAGTTAAGAAGAAAAAAATAAAAATTTTTAAAAATTGAATCAGGTTGGGCAGACTGGATGGACCATTCGGGTCTTTATCTGCCGTCATCTACTATGTTACTATGTTACTGTGTTTGTTTTGCTTTTTAAAAGCCTGGATTTATATCTTTTGAGCTGTGCTCTGTGTCGAAATGGCACATTTCCCCATTCCCAAAATACTGGAACCTGTCATGTGGCTCGAAACCAGCGATAGCTCTGTAGAAAGAGAGACACGGTACCCCTCTTGGGCCATGAACAAAGACACGGTGCTATTCTCAGTTTGGGCTGCAGGTGGTGCTATGGGGCACATACACACCCTACTCTAGAGCCACCCCACTGTGTCTATATAGCCCAGGTTTGTGTGAGTTAATGCGGCACCTTTCGCTAAAGCCTGTTGGTGAGCTATGCTTAGTCAACCAAGATAAAAACAGAACTCCTGTTCTCCAATTGTGGTCCAGAAATGGCTTCCACATTTCCTCAACATTACAATAGCAAAGATTGATTAGCCAACGTTACCCTCTAACTTCAGGCTGCTCTGCTACTGCTTCTGCCATAACTAGGAACTGTAACTTCCTATTTCTTGCGTTGTTGCATAGATTCGGCCTAGCATGTAAACAGTCATGTTGTAATTGCCCTATATCAAAATAATGGAAAAAGCCCTGAAAAGTCAAAAATAAACACAAAATAGGACTTACATAAGAACATAAGCAGTGCCTCTGCCGGGTCAGACCACAGGTCCATCCCGCCCAGCAGTCCGCTCCCGCGGTGGCCCAAAAACAGGTCAAGACCTGTCTGAATCATCAGAAGGGGCTCCCTTGCCATCTTGGTTTCCCATTTAAGTCCTGCCTTCCTATCGAAGTCCTAGCCCTCCGGTCTTGCACATGCACGACCAGGTTGGTTTATACTCATTACCTGGTTAACTTCCTATACTTGTGCTACATCCCAGCTCCTCCCTCAGTATCCCACGATCCCTTTATCCCTCAGGAATCCATCCAATCCCTGTTTGAATCCTTGTACCGTACTCTGCCTGATCACTTCCTCCGGTAGCGCATTCCAAGTGTCCACGACCCTTTGGGTGAAAAAAAAACTTCCTTGCATTTGTTTTGAACCTGTCTCCCTTCAGTTTCTCCGAATGCCCCCTCGTACCTGTTGTCCCCTTCAGTCTGAAGAATCTGTCCCTATCCACCCTCTCTATGCCCCTCATGATCTTGAAGGTCTCTATCAAATCTCCCCTGAGCCTCCTTTTCTCCAGAGAGAAGAGCCCCAGCCTATCCAACCTCTCGGCGTATGAGCAGTGTTCCAGCCCTCTTACCATTTTCGTTGCTCTCCTTTGGACTCTTTCAAGTACCGCCATGTCCTTCTTGAGGTGACTTAAGGTGACTTGAGGTGACTTAGTCACCAGTATAGACCTGAAAAATCTCTTAAGCTCTCAGACGCCTGCGTTGGCTGTCACATTGTTTTTGAACCAACTTATTATGCAGGAAAGAAGGTATCTTTCATCGAGCTTTAGAGATTTCAATTTGTAAATTTTTAGATTTTGAAATGCTGTGTTCAAGCTAAAATATTATGTGTTAAAACGCAACTGAAAAACCGGCACTTAGCTTTTTAAGCGTGTGTTGTCACTGCCGGTACTCTATTCTGTTGCGAATCACAACCCAACGGGCCCCGTTTCACCCAATTTGGGGCTTCCTCAGGGGTTTAATGGTGTGTTGGGCTGCTAAAGCCCAATCTTTAAAGTTGAAAAAAATGGCGCTGGCTTTAGCAGCCCAACACACCATAAAACCCCTGAGGAAGCCCCAAGTTGGGTGAAACGGGGCCCGTTGGGTTGTGATTCGCAACAGAATAGAGCAGTGGTTCCCAACCCTGTCCTGGAGGAACACCAGGCCAATTGGGTTTTCAGGCTAGCCCTAATGAATATGCATGAAGCAAATTTGCAAGCCTATCACTTCCATCATATGCAAATCTCTCTCATGCATATTCATTAGGGCTAGCCTGAAAACCCGATTGGCCTGGTGTTCCTCCAGGACAGGGTTGGGAATCACTGGAATAGAGTACCGGCAGTGACAACACACGCTTAAAAAGCTGATATACTTACTTCCCATCAGACCACCAGCTGAATCGTAAGAAGTTATCTTTTTGACTCCCCAGCTATGATGCATTTGTTTGCAAGTCACGCAGTTATGCCATTCCAGCACTAGTGTCAACTAGGATTCAATCTGAACCAGCTTACATCGGGTCCCCTGAAGCAGGGAACAAAACGGGGCCACGTTGGGACCCCCTCACTCCTGTTTAACAGCTAAGTGGATTTTTTTCATCAAGTATGCAGTGATGTTTGCATGATATTAACAACAAGAACAAACCAGTTATTTTGAACTTTGGAAACAGTTTGAACTTTTTAGCCTTTCCAGGTCGTGATCAAAAAAGATTTTTATAGAATAACAATGACTGGAAGGTAAACTCTTCACCCAAGGGAGGTTTTGTAGCCTTCCTTTCAGAGTTTCACATCTCTGAGTAATTTTATACAATATTTCTTGATCACCCTTCAAAGGCTTGTTTTATTTACATGGTCAGTTATATGTCTTTTGGATTTTGACTCTTTCTGACCTAGTGTTTGTCAAATAATATCCCTGAACGTAATTCAGTAATTGGTTTTCAAAATTCAAAGCAGCTTTACATAAGAATTAAACAAAAATAAGTCCACATAAACAGCAATAAAACAAAACAACGGGAACTGAAACACCGGACTTACTAAAAACTAATCTTAACAGACTGACGCAATTGATTGGATAGGAAAGAACCATTAAGGGGAAGAACAGAGTGGAAGCGAACGGAAAGTTCCAGCCACAATGGCTGGCTGAGCCGGAAGGGCTGGACTAATGTTAAATTAAAACATCATTAAAAGGACGATCACACAGCGAAGGCATCTTTGAAAAGAAATGTTTTAAGGCTAGACTTAAAATTAATCCAGTGTCGTGATCTCTCTTAAATAATTCGGAGCAGAGTTCCAGAGTGAGGGGGCTGTAACAGAAAAAATGGCTATTTCTCATGGTGCAACAAACCAAAACCAAGGAACAGACCAAGGTTCAACTGTCTGCAGTGAAAAACAATCCAGAACAAACAAACCAAAAAACTGCAGACTTTGTACACGATGCAGGCAGACTTTATTATGACAAATAGATCTTCCTCCCTTTTTTTAATAATTCTATTTTTATTGGAATAATTGGATCATTATAGTAATTAATATATTGAAAATTTTTAAATATATTATACTTCCAAATATGTTGGTTTTAAATATTGTATTTGTACTTATTAGGACCCCTGACGAAGGTTAGTCCGAAACACGGACCGTGTTGGGTCCCTCACCTGGTAAAAGGTTTTTAATCAAAGATCTATTTGTCATAATAAAGTCTGCCTGCATCGTGTACAAAGTCTGCAGTTTTTTGGTTTGTTTGTTCTGTATTTCTCATGGTGTTAATATGTCTTACGGAGGGAATTGCTAGCGGATTTTGATTAGATGATCGAAGAGAGTGCTGGGATGAATGCGGAATCAAAAGTCTATTAATAAACTTGGGCTGTCCTGCGTTTCTGGTTTTGAATTAGAGAATGACACGGTGACAAAATTCATCACCGTTCCCGTCCCCGCGGATAACCGCGGGAAATAATCCCATGTCATTTTCTAGTGTCTATTTCAACCTCAGTCCTTCTACACCAGCATTCTTCAAAGCAAAATTTGTGGGTCAGTGGTTGTGGCCATTCATACTCTTTTTTTTTTTTTAAAGTTTTTTATTGATTTTTTCATATATCAACAAGTGTTATAAATTTTCCATACAATTATCTTAACAATACACTTGATAATTCTATAATGTACTTTATATAAACCATATTTTATATTATTTTTCTTATGAATTTATATAACATATATATTGTAATGATTTTATCAATTATTATTTAGTTATGAACCCTTTTCCCTCCCTTTATCACGTTAATTTCTCATAAGACTATCACTCATTATGATATATTTTTTATAATGTATAATAAAGAGAATAAATTCCTTACCCCTTCCCTCCCTCCCTTCTTTAATCATTATCTTATTATGGGAAAAAATTAAAATCAGTCATTGCAAAAATCTGTCAATGGTCCCCAAATCTTCTTGAACTTATCCATATATCCTTTTTGTGTTGCAAATGTACGCTCCATCTTATATATATGGCAAACTGAGTTCCACCAAAAATTATAGTTCAATCTGTCATAATTTTTCCAATTATGTGTAATTTGCTGTACTGCTACTCCAGTCAATATAAATAAAAGTTTATTGTTATTTGATGAAATTTGACTTCGAGCTCTCATTGCAGTACCAAACAAAATCGTATCATATGTCAAGGCTACCGGATTTTCTAACATCCTATTAATTTGAGGCCAAATTGATTTCCAAAATATTAATATGAATGGACAATAGAATAAAAGATGATCTAATGTCCCTGCTTCTAGATGACAATGCCAGCATCTATTAGACTTAGAGCTATCTATTCAATGTAAACGTGTAGGGGTCCATAAAGCTCTATGTAAAATAAAAAAACAAGTTTGTCTCATAGAAGCTGACAATGTGCATCTTAACCTCCAAGACCAAAGTCGTGGCCATTGAGATGCATTAATCTGGATACCAGAGACCATCATTCTGTAGTGTCTATCTCAACCTCAGTCCTTCTACACCAGCATTCTTCAAAGCAAAGCTTGCGGGTCAGTGGTTGTGGCCATTCATACTCTGATTCTTATGTGAGCCAATGATAATGAAGCCATTGTGGCATCACTGATGTGATTGGCTCTTAGGCACTGGTGGAATGAGGCATTATGCCATCACAATATCTGCTCTGGATACCAGAGACTGTCATTCTGTAGTGTCTATCTCAACCTCGGTCCTTCTACACCAGCATTCTTCAAAGCAAAGCTTGCGGATCAGTGGTTGTGGCCATTCATACTCTGATTCTTATGTGAGCCAAGGATAATGAAGCCATTGTGACATCACTGATGTGATTGGCTCTTAGGCACTGGTGGAATGAGGCATTATGACATCACAATATCTGCTCTGGATACCAGAGACTGTCATTCTGTAGTGTCTGTTTCAACCTCGGTCCTTCTACACCAGCATTCTTCAAAGCAAAGCTTGCGGGTCAGTGGTTGTGGCCATTCATACTCTGATTCTTATGTGAGCCAAGGATAATGAAGCCATTGTGACATCACTGATGTGATTGGCTCTTAGGCACTGGTGGAATGAGGCATTATGACATCACAATATCTGCTCTGGATACCAGAGGCTGTCATTCTGTAGTGTCTGTTTCAACCTCGGTCCTTCTACACCAGCATTCTTCAAAGCAAAGCTTGCGGGTCAGTGGTTGTGGCCATTCATACTCTGATTCTTATGTGAGCCAATGATAATGAAGCCATTGTGACATCACTGATGTGATTGGCTCTTAGGCACTGGTGGAATGAGGCATTATGACATCACAATATCTGCTCTGGATACCAGAGACTGTCATTCTGTAGTGTCTGTTTCAACCTCAGTCCTTCTACACCAGCATTCTTCAAAGCAAAGCTTGCGGGTCAGTGGTTGTGGCCATTCATACTCTGATTCTTCCCTCTCTCCTTAAAGAATGACATGAAGATGGTTTCCCGTGGTTATCCGCGGGGATGGGAACAGTGATGAATTTTGTCACCGTGTCATTCTCTATTTTGAATGTCAACAGTATGATTTTGTAAGCGATGTGGTGTTCAATAGGAAGCCAATGTACTTTGGTCAGAAAAGGAGTGACGTGGTTGAATTTCTTTACATTGAAAATCATTTTTATGGCGTTATTTTGGACTATTTGAAGGCACCTGACTTACTGACCATCTGTCATTTATGTTTTCATTCCTTTTGATGTTGGAACTTTTTTTTTCCCTTTCGCATGCAAATACTGACTTCCCAGATTTGATAACTAGGGGCTCCATGCCATGCGCACTAGACGCTAATGCCTCCATAGAGCTGGCATTAGTTTTTCTGCATAGCGCGGGGGTTAGCACGCGCTCATCTTCAGCGCGCGCTAAAAACGCTACTGCAGCTTAGTAAAAGGAGCCCTAGCTTTTGCATTGACCCATGGGGAACACACAAATATGACAAGAAACTATAGTGCAATTTAGAAAACTTTCTTTGCATGAAGAATTTTTTCTCCGCCCCCCCCAGATGCCACCTTAACTTTATGGTGAATCAGTTTTCCTATGGAAATGTAAACAGTAATGGCCTTACCTGCTTTGCTTTCTGGTTCTGTTAAGAGAAACCTTTTATGGATTCAAGCACAAATCTGCATTCAGTTCACTAATTTTTAAAAACTTTAGACACTAATACATAGCACTTTTTTTTTTTTTTTCCTTTGGTTTAAGCACCATTGCTTTTCACTCCAGCTTGCAGGTACTTTCAAGTTTCAAGTTTAATAAATTTTGATTTTACGCAATATCCAATATTTCAATGCGTATTACATAATTCTAATATACAATAAAAGCCAGGGATGACATATACAAATGAGACAAAATTATATAGACTAATCATTTTGTTCTATTGATACAAACTGGAACAAATAGGTAAAGAGTAGAAATACAATTTATAAAATTAAAAAAAGGAACATTTAAGGTTTGCACACAAGGATAGGGTCATTTGAGAAAGAATATAAAAAGAATTGATTAAAAAGGCCTTAATTATTTTGAAATAATTAAAAAAAAAATGAGATAATGTTGAAAATGATTGATCAGTTTAAGTATAAAAGGCCTTTTGCATGAAAAAAATAACAAGACTAAGATTAATATTAATGACCTTTTAAAAGAAGAGAAAAGTAAGAAGATTAAGATTATAAAAGCACTTATAATTTCAAACAGTTTTGACAGACTTAGAACTGTTCACAGTTGAACCCAAACTTGATCTGAGTCTGCTGGGGGGTTAAAAGAAAAAGGTATTTTGAGGTAAGTCAAAGTTACAGCAAATGTTAAGGACAAAAAACAAACAAACAACCAACTGTTAAGATTTGCTGACATGCATTTATTATTTACTTTGGAATAAAGTAGAAACACCTAATTAAAAAAACAGCTTGTATTGGGAGTAACTCATTAAAAACCATCCTGCTCCCCTTTCTGTATAAATCTGCAAGGTTATTTAATTGAAGTTCTATTTTGTTACTGCAGATGTACGATGTGTCTGAATCATCAAACAGATTTAGCGTGTTTTGATTGTTCCGTGCTCCTCATTGCTATTCCCAGAAAGTAGAGCCGAGCTTATGCTGATCAGCGGGATTTGGAAGCATGAATCAGTAAAAGAGTCCTTTCTTCTCTCATCTCCTCTCTCTCCTGTTGTCGTCAATGTTCTCCCCCCCCCCCTCCAGATTTGCATTGAAACTTTGCCAAGATCAGATCACACTATGTCTGTTATAGCTTAGAATGAAGCAAACACCCCCCCCCGCCTACTTTACCCACTCCATTTTCCAGTTTTCCTTCCTGAGTTGAGAAGTCTCTTGTTGCCTGGGATGAACTTGTTTGGGATTTGATTTTATTCTCTCTCTCTCTTTTTTGGGGGGCGATTGGGCTTTGAATGGAAGAGAAGGCCTGTTTTGGTCGCAAGGTGGAAACAGTCTGGAAACCAGCAGGTGCAAAATCCCTCAGCAGCTGCTTATTGCACTCAAGATGAAGCGCCCTAGTTCCCCCCCCCCCCCCCCCTCCAAACCAAGAGCACTTCATATAATCCTCTCATGCAATTCACACTGTAATTGCAGAAATCCAGAATGCTTGGCCTTATTTTCTTATGATTTTTACTGATAACAAGATCTTCAGTAAACAGGGGACCAGCCATATTAATTAGTTTTATGTAGCCAGGCCGCTTCAACTCAAACAAGACCTTTTTTGTCCTCCTTTTGTCCTCATTGCCCTCTTGAAGGCCACTCAGAAAGCAGCGCATGTGGAACTTCTGTGCTGTTCACTAGGGTCTTTTATTTCTCTGCCTGCCTCCTCCACCTCAGAGATGAAGCCTGGTGGATAGGTGCAGCCAGAGGCATTCATTTTCCTGACAAGCACCAGCTTGTTTCCTTGTGGTTCTGCTTATTACGTGGGCAATTACGAGCCTTGGATTCTTCTTTGGCTTCTCTATGAGTTCCATGGATTATTGGGTAACTGGTTCCCTACTCTGGGATTGGTTTATTGGGGTGGGTGGGGGGTGCAGGAGAGAGAGAGTGGGAGAAGAGACACAATCTGTCTTATTTTTTGGACTGTATGCATCACTCACCTGGAACATCTTTTTACCGGCTGCCTCTTAATCATAATATCCTGATCCATCAACCTGGCTTCCTCAGACACCACTTCTCACACTTCTCCTTGAGACTGTCAATGCATTTATCATTTTTTTTTTTTTTTGCTCTTCCTGATTTTAGCAGCATTAAATCTTGATTTTGCATAGGTCAGAAAAGAGGTGTCCAGGTTGGGTTGTTGAAAATGCCCTTGTTATTTTACAAAAGGTTCATCGAACATGAAGCCTTTTATAAAATATTCATATCAACACGTATTGTGCAGCAGGATGAGCCATTTAGCAAACAAAGGCAAGAAGAGAAAAAGATTGGCTTCATCTTTTCTGCATTTGTAGGAACTGGGATATAGTTTTGCAGTGTCTGGGCACTTACATACACATTGTAAGGGTCAAACTATATGTTAAAGTGAAGACAATTAAGGAACCAAGTTCTAAACCTCACATTTTTGGCTTTTAGATGGATTTTAAGGCCCTTTGAACCTTTTCTCGTGCTGCTATATCTTTTTTGAGATGAGGTGACCAGAACTGAATGCAATACTTGAGGAAGGGTCACATCATGGAAGAATACAGAGGCATTATAACATTCTTAGTCTTGTTTATCATCTCTTTTCTAATACAGTGGTGCCTCGCAAAACGGCCGCCTCGCACAGCGAACGCTGCGCACAACGAACTTCTTGTCTTGATCCGTACAACGGACTTTGTTTCACACAACGAAGTCGCCCGAGCTGCATCGCTTAACTGGCGCTACATATTTTAAACCTCCCCCCGCCGCCACCGCATATGTTTAAACCTCCCCCCGCCGCCACCGCATATTTTTAAACCTCCCCCCGCCGCCACCGCATATGTTTAAACCTCCCCCCGCCGCCACCGCATATGTTTAAACCTCCCCCCCCTCCCGCCGCCTGGGCCTGCGCTGATCTCTGAATGGCTGCAGTCAGCTCTCGCGGGACTCACAAGAACTAACTGCAGCCATTCGGAGATCGGCATGGGCCCACACAGGCGTGCAGAGGAATTGCTCCTGATCTCTGCGCTTCTGGCCTGTACGCCACTGGCTGGGAAAGATGGGAGGAATTAAAAAAGGTACTGGGGAGTATGTGGGGGGTGATTATAATACACAGCAAGGATCAACAAAACCCCTGTCTCCCCTCCCCTTCACATATATCCCCTCTATATCATGCTAACAGCTCTAACAAGGTAAATTTATCTTTTTTTATGTCATCTTAGCATATTTTATGCTACAGAACGAATTATTTTTTTTTACATGTATTGTTATGGGAAAATGCGTTTCACATAACGAACTTTTCGCATAACAAACTTGCTCCTGGAACCAATTAAGTTCGTTGTGTGAGGCACCACTGTAATTCCTAACATTTTGTTTGCCTTTTTGGCTGCCGCCGCACATCGGGTGGAAGGTTTCCGTATATTGTCTACAATGACACCCTAACATCTGGTAACTATGATCTGGGTTAGTCTTCCCAATGTGCATCACTTTGCATTTGTCCACATTAAATTTCATCTGCCATTTGGCCGCCCAGTCTTACAAGGTCCTAATGTCTGCCTACAGTTTTTTCACAATCTGCATGTGTTTTTAACAACTTTGAACAGTTTAGTGTCATCTGCAAATTTAATCACCTCTCTCTTCATTCCAATTTCCAGATCATTTATAAATAAGTTAAATAGCACTGGTCCCAGAACAGATCCCTGTGGCACTCTACTAGTTACCCTCCGCCATTGAGAAAAATGGCCATTTAACCCTTCCCTCTGTTTCCTGTCCATTAACCAGTTCCTAATACACAATTGAACATTTCCTCCTATCCCATAACTCTTTAATTTTCTCAGGAGCCACTCATGAGGAACTTTGTCAAAAGCTTTCTGAAAATCTAGATACATCAACTAGCTCACCTTTATCCACATATTTATTTACACCTTAAAAGAAGTCAAGAAAATTGGTGAGGCAAGACCTTCCTTGACTGAACCCATGCTGATTCTGTTCCATTAAATCATGTTTGTCTATTCCACAGTTTTCTTTTTTTTATAATTGTTTCCACTATTTTGCCTAGCACTGAAGTCAGGATTACCTGTCTGTATAATCCTGGATCTCCCCTAGAATCCTTAAATTGGCCACCCTCCAATCTTCAGGTACTATAGACAATTTTAGCGATCACTAACAGCAGATCAGAAATTTCATATTTGAGTTCTTTCAGTACCCTGGAATATATACCATCTGGTCCAGGTGATTTATCACTCTTTAACATGTCAGATTGGCTTAGTGCATCTTCCAGGTTCACCGAGGTTTCTTTCAGTTCCTCCATATCATAACCCTTGAAAATCATTTCTGGTTCATGTAGATCTCATTGCGCATGTGTGCTACTGCATGCGTCACAGCACTAAACCCGCCAGGAGGATTTATAATTGAGGTCGCACACAGCATAGCGGGTTCTCTGAGGAAGCCAGTTCGGCGAAACGCGTCAGAACCCCGCCGGACCATCGCTGTATGGACATTGAAGCTAAGTTTTTGATTACACTACCTTTTGCAGTTACAAGGTGTTGGACATTTTATTCACTTTATGGATATATAAGACATTTACACTGTTTTTTATGAAACCATTTTAATCACCTTTCTATCAAATAAGATGGTGCAATGATAGATTCAGTGAAAAACTCTTTAGGGGTTTGTTCCCCACGTTGAGCTTTTCCATTCCATTCTTGGATTCTGAGCACCACTTTGGTTTGGAAGGTATTAAAAACTTCTACTTTTGTTCCTTTTTTGCTGTTGTTGCTATATTTACCTTGGGAACATTTTTTGTTCACTTATTTACCCAGTTGTTGGTATTGGGCATCAAGTAGATCTCTTACATTTTCTTTATCAATGCTTTGCATCTATCTTGCTTATGTCTCTTCTTATTTTCTTCATTTGGATCCTTTTTCCATTCTTTATAGGATGTTTCTTGCCTTTTTCACTTCACCTTTTAGCCATGCCGGCTCTCGTTTCTTCTTCTTTCCGCATTTGTTAATATGTGGAATACATTTTGTCTGGGCTTCCACAATGGTATTTTTAAATAACATCTATGCCTGGTTTACAGTCCTAACCTTTGCCACATATCCTTTTAGCTTCTTTTTAACCATTTTCCTCATTTTATTGTAGTCACCCTTTCGAAAATGAAGTGCCTCTACAGTAGATTTCTTTAGCAACTTCAAAATTGATCACGCTATGATCATTGTTTTCCAGCAGACCCTAGACAGTTACCTCCCATACTATGGCATGCATTCCACTAAGGCCCAACTCTAAAATAGCTCTCCCTCATAAGAACATAAGAATTGCCGCTGCTGGGTCAGACCAGTGGTCCATCGTGCCCAGCAGTCTGCTCACGCGGTGGCCCTCTGATCAAAGATCAGTGCCCTAACTGAGACTAGCCCTACCTGAGCACGTTCCGGTTCAGCAGGAACTTGTCTAACTTTGTCTTGAATCCCTGGTGGGTGTTTTCCCCTATGACAGACTCCGGAAGAGCATTCCAGTTTTCTACCACTCTCTTGGTTCCTAGACCAGCTGTTTGAAGAAGCAGTCATTTATGACACCTAGGAATGTTACCTCTCTAGTGCTCCCTGATGTAACATTTATCCAGTCAATGTTGGGGTAATTGACTCTCTGCAATTGATGTAAGGTGAAGCGAATGAAAAAAAACACCACCATTGGAAGCTGTTCCAGTGAGCACGGAGAGCGGCCAATTTGCAACATAAGGTAAGTGACTTTGGTTTTTGATGCTGATTGCCAGTTTTGGCAGGGGGATTTTTTAAAATATAGAACTGTTTAAGAACATAAGAATTGCCGCTGCTGGGTCAGACCAGCGGTCCATAGCGTCCAGCAGTCCGCTCACGCGGCGGCCCCCAGGTCAAAAACCTGTGCCCTATCCGAGACCAGCCCTACCTGCGTTCGTTCTGGTTCAGCAAGAACTTGTCCAACCTTGTCTTGAATCCCTAGAGGGTGTTTTCCCCTATAACAGACTCCACCACTCTCTGGGTGAAGAACTTCCTTACGTTTGTACGGAATCTATCTCCTGTCTTTCTCTACTGAATCTAATCCCTTCATTATCTTGAATGTTTCGATCATGTCCCCTCTCAATCTCCTCTTTTCAAGGGAGAAGAGGCCCAGCTTCTCTAATCTCTCACTGTACGGCAGCTCCTCCAACCCCTTAACCATTTTAGTTGCTCTTCTCTGGACCCTTTCGAGTAGTGCCATGACCTTCTTCTTTCAACTATATGCATTAATATCGATAGGTTTTGATACAAGCTTTTCACGAACGCAAACTGGGAGGTTTTTTTTGGCCATATGAATCTAAACTGAGGCCTTTTTTCTTCCAGTTTTAAGGTTGTGAAAGCATTGTTTAGGCTATCGTATGCAATTTGCAGTGGAAAGATCAGTGTTTCTATGATAGTAAAAATCTCCTGTCTCTTTAAATATAAGTAAGAATTATATTGATTGAAATGATATTAAATAGAAACATAGAAGATGACGGCAGAAAAGGGCTATAGCTCAGCAAGTCTGCCCACTCTACTTACCCACCCTCTGTCTATGCCCTAATGACCCAATTTCCTTATCTTGACCCTCGTAGGGATCCCACATGGGTATCCCATTTATTCTTAAAGTCTGGCACACTGTCTGCCTCGATCACCTGCACTGAAAGCTTGTTCCAATGATCAACCACTCTCTCTGTGAAGAAATACTTTCTGGTGTCGCCATGAAATTTTCCGTCCCTGAGTTTGAGTGGGTGCCCTCTTGTGGCCGAGGGTCCCTTGAGAAAGAAAATATCATCTTCCACTTCGACACGTCCCGCGAGGTACTTAAATGTTTCGATCATGTCTCCCCCTCTCCCTATGTTCCTCGAGAGTGTAGAGCTGCAATTTGTTCAGTCTCTCTTCGTACGAGAGACCCTTGAGCCCCGAGATCATCCTGGTGGCCGTCCGCTGAACTGATTCAATTCTGCGCACATCTTATTACTTCACTCTCTAATATATTTGGGGTGATTGATATCACTGTTGCTCAATTTCCAGCTTTCCTAATTTCTGAAAACAGTTCATGGCAAAATTTGAGTCTTCAAATTATGGACAGTATTAGGTATGAATGGAAATGTATTTCAACAACTCTTTTTAGCTATGTTAAAATGCTGTAAAGAAATGTTGTTGGCTGCCTTGTTTGCATTTTGTAAAGAAATTCTTGTAACCTTAAGCCAAAGAGAAAAAAGAACTGATGGTAATGAATACGTTACACATAAATATTGATGTCACTAGCCCTGATTTTACTGCTTATGTCCCCTCCCAATCAAGGCCTTAGGCCTCCTGCCCAGTGCATCCTGGGATACAGAGGGAGGAGCCTAAGGCTCTGATTGGCTCAGACACCTAAGGCCTCTTCCGTGCATCCCAGGATGCACCAGGAAGGGGAAGGCCTACCATTTTGGAGTGGCAGGTCTGTGAGTTGGAGGGACTGGGCATCCCTTCTGCTGTCATCTTAATGTAGAGGTATGAGGTGGTTTGTGTGTGGGGGGGGGGGAGAGGAGGTGAGGGATGGTTCAGGGGGGCTGGGGAGGCATCCAGTAGCAGGAGGGAGTGGGCATCCCTCCTGCCAATTTTTTTTATAAAATGGGGAAGGAAAGGGGAGGGTCCTGATGGGGGAAGAGGTGTCAGTTTGGCAGGGGGGGTTGCAGAGCCGGTTTCTATGTGAATGATTGGATGGGATTATGACTGCCTTCTGCAAAACTTATTTGCATGGACTGTTTTTAGTGCATCTAGCTCTCTGTCCCCAGACGTGCCCCCTCTGCGATAAAAATAAAAGATATTTTTTAGCAGGTGGTTTGCACACACAAGTTTGAAAATGACCCCAGGACACCTGAGCTCATCCTGTGATAAAGAGCAACAAAAAAGGAAGGAGGGGTCCAAACTTGTCTGCAGAAAAAAACAACCAGGAACAAACAAAAACAAACCGCAGATGTGTACAAGATGCAGGCAGAATTTATTGTGACAAATATAAATTTATAAAAACCTTTTTACCAAACAAGGGACCCGACACGGTCCGTGTTTCGGACAAACCTTCGTCAGGGGTCCAATATGCAAAAAGGTTTGAAAAATATGCCACAAAAAATATAGAATAAAAAATCATAAACCATAAGGTCCAATACACTGAGAATCGCCAACTCCTGTAAAGCGTCTCACAAAGTGTTGGCGTATTGGACCTTTTGGTTTATGATTTTTTATTCTATATTTTTTGTGGCATATTTTTCAAACCTTTTTGCATATTGGACCCCTGACAAAGGTTTGTCCGAAACACGGACCGTGTCGGGTCCCTTGTTTGGTAAAAAGGTTTTTATAAATTTATATTTGTCACAATAAATTCTGCCTGCATCTTGTACACATCTGCAGTTTGTTTTTGTTTGTTCCTCATCCTGTGATAAGCCATTTTAAGGCATGTTAAGTACATGCTGACACCTATAGGACCCTATAAGAATGGCAAGAAAACCTTGTTTGACATCATATATCAATATCCCCTTTTCAGATTTATTTCGATGAAATTAAAATGTTTAAAGATTACCCTGATGGAGCCAGGAGTAAATCGAGCCCCTCTGTTCAGGCTGCTCCTTGCCCCTGGCCTCCCCTCAGAAGCCCGGGGTTGATGTAGCTCATTGATGCATATCTCTCATTAGCATTTTAGCAGCTTGGCTCACTCGTTTCGGAGGTGATCCATCATGAGAAAGTGAAGAATGCGCTCCCAGTTTGCATGGTCCTGTGCCAGAATGCAACATTTTCTCAGCTGTCCATTGTGCCTTTCTCCCCTTCAATGCTCAGCTTTCCCATGAAGCCTCTGAAATCATATTAAGGATTTATTATAGCCCTGCTGAAGGGTTTTAAGGCTAAATTTTGTGTACTTTTTTTATGGAGGGGGAGCAGAGCATTTGAGAGACTAAGTGAAGGAGAAGAATATTTGCATTTTCAATCATTCTACAGTGTGGCAGTGATGAAACTGCAGGGGCACCCAAAATATGGTAGAAAAAGTCAGAATCACCTCTTTGGATGAAGTTTTCAAAGTTCATTTTTTTTTCTGCAGGAATGTTTAACCAAATTCATTCCAAGTGCATTTTCTTATCAAACTTTTAGCAAGTCAATTAAAACTTACCTTTTCAATAAATTCCTTTGATTCCACATCTATTTTGATGTAACTTTAATAATAATAATCAACTTTATTTTTTTCTATACCGCCACGATCTTACGACTTCTAGGCGGTTTACACTGAAGAGAGCTGGACAATCGGCGAATTACAGAATACAAATAGCAAAAATATCACTGAACAGTCAGCGAATTACAGAATACAAATAATAAAAATACACATATTTCTCAAAGTTATAAGCATTGTGTTAATAGTTTTAAAATGGTATCTGATTAGGAGATAAATCTATTGAACTGTGTTGTCTTAATTTCTTTCCGAAATGTGCCGTAGGTCGACCTGGCTTCATTGATGTAATTGCTTAGCCAGGTCTGCTGTTTACTAGCTTGAAACTTAAAAGTTCTGTACAGAAAGGACCTGTATTTGCAATCAGTGATCCTTCGATAGTAAAAAAAAAAAAAAATTACAATTTCTGGATGTCCTAGTGGGGATGTGTAGCTCGAAATGTGGTAAGAGATAAGTATGGGCCATTCTCCAAACCAGTTTAAAACAAATGCAAGAGAACTTGAACATTATTCGTGCCTCCATTGGTAATCAGTGTAGCAGTTTGTAGTAGTGGCTAACATGCTCGCTTGTATGAAGAGAGACTGAACAAATTGCAGTTCTACACGCTCGAGGAACGTAGGGAGAGGGGAGACATGATCGAAACATTTAAGTACCTCACGGGACGTGTCGAAGTGGAAGATGATATTTTCTTTCTCAAGGGACCCTCGGCCACAAGAGGGCACCCGCTCAAACTCAGGGGCGGAAAATTTCATGGCGACACCAGAAAGTATTTCTTCACAGAGAGAGTGGTTGATCATTGGAACAAGCTTCCAGTGCAGGTGATCGAGGCAGACAGCGTGCCAGACTTTAAGAATAAATGGGATACCCATGTGGGATCCCTACGAGGGTCAAGATAAGGAAATTGGGTCATTAGGGCATAGACAGGGGGTGGGTAAGCAGAGTGGGCAGACTTGATGGGCTGTAGCCCTTTTCTGCCGTCATCTTCTATGTTTCTATGTTTTCTGTAGTCCGAATATTAAGCGGACGGCCATGTTCTGCACTATTCTTAATTTTCTCATAGTTTTTTTTAGGTATACCCACGTAAATGATGTTGCAGTAGTCCAATATGGATAGAACCAATGACTGAACCAGTAGTCTAAAAGATCGAGGGTCAAAATATTTTTTAATGGTCTTTAATTTCCATAGGGCAAAAAAGCACTTCTTTGCCACCAAGTTCGTGTGTTCGATCATGGTCATAGAAACATAGAAACATAGAAATCGACGGCAGATAAGGGCCACGGCCCATCCAGTCTGCCCACCCTAATGACCCTCCCCTGCCTTTACTTTGCGAATAGAACCCACGTGTCGATCCCATTTGGCCTTAAAATCAGGCACGCTGCTGGCCTCAATCACCTGAAGTGGAAGACCATTCCAGCGATCTACCACCCTTTCGGTGAAAAATAATTTCCTGGTGTCACCGTGCAGTTTCCCGCCTCTGATTTTCCACGGGTGTCCTCTTGTTGCCGTGGGACCCTTGAAAAAGAAGATATCTTCTTCTACCTCGATGCGGCCCGTGAGATACTTGAACGTCTCCTAATATTTTTATGGTTTTTGACATTGGGTAATTTTGGAAGCTTTATGCAGTATCGCTGCCTGTATACAGTCTCTTTCTCTGTAAAACTGCATTGAACTATTTATGGTATTGCGGTATAGAAAAATAAAGTTATTATTATTACCAGTGAATACACTTCCTCAGTTCTGAGAACCAGTTTAAAAATGCAAATCAATGAAGTAGAACCAAATGTTTATTTCAGTTCTATGTGTGTAAATGTTAAACAACCTTACATATAAAACTGACCCCTCAAACACACAAGTTCTGCGTGGGCACAGTTCCAGGAGGGTTGGCTTACGTGCGTGCGGATACAAGCTGGCACATGGTAAGCATTCCGATGAGGATGGCTGCTGGAGGAAGGTTCTCGGGCCTCACTTTGCTTCTAGAAGTCTCTTAGTGCCCTCTTCCTTAGCTTGCGTGCCTGTGGAGACAGGCGAGCACAGTGCAAGCAAACACTGTTCCTCGTGCGCTGCAGCGAACGCACAGATCGTGAGGATCCAGTGTACTCATCCTTTTCCTGCAGCCCGGACATTTCTTAGATGTTTCTGGCATCTTCAAAGTCTTGATTGTAGACAAAATGGTGATGGAGAGCTGTGGAAAAATCCGACCGATGGGAACGGGCGGAAACTAAAGACTGGGGATTAGGGGGAAGCAGGGGGAAATGGGTAGGGCTCGGGCATGCCCAGTGGGGCCCGGGCACTGCACGTGCTCAGAGAAAAAAAAAAAAATCATCTCTCTGAGCTATTGGAGAGCTTATCCGCAAATTGGGAGCTGTTGGGACAACACCCATGTGTGGCTGACTCTTCCTGCTTGTCTTAGGAGAAATCTATACATTTTTAAATTTTCTTCTGGTGGGTTTATACTTTAAACCATGTTTAGTTTTGGCTATTCCGTTTCTTTGGTTGTGTGATGATTTATACTGGAAAAGACACAACGAGGGAGTGGTGAGGGCAGGATGTCAATAGATCAGCCAAGGGTGTATTGTCCAAAATAACCACTTTATTGATGAATATGCCTCTACGGCTCAATAGACTTGACACTGGCAGTGTTTTGGCGTCTATGCCTTTATCAAGAGTCTGGCTCGAAGGTGGCATGTGCACTGGGGTAGACGCACTCCGAGGATGTCGTTCGAAGCAAAATGAAAACTAGTGTGCAAAGCGTAGCTAAAGATCACAGGTTTTTATTTTGCGTCGATCGATACCCTCACAGTGCGTCTACCCGGGTGCACATATTCACGGTGCCACCTTCGAGCCAGACTCTTGATAAAGGCACAGACGCCAAAACACTGCCAGTGTCGAGTCTATTGAGCCATGGCGGCATATTCATCAATAAAGTGGTTATTTTGGACAATACACCCTTGGCTGATCTATTGACATCCTGCCCTCACGACGCCCTCGTTGTGCGCTTTCGTCCCGTCCTTGGCTTCCGATTCAGTGTTTATACTGGAAAAGGACATTTCTCTTTGTGAAAACATGAAAATGACGATTCCAAAATGTCAAGAAAAACAGTTGGAAAACAAATGTAGGTCTGTTCATTTTTGTGTAAATAAAAAGAGCTAACCTTAATAGGAAAAAAGTGCTTAAACCAAATTCAGTGGAATCACGTGGGAAACTGGGATCCTCTAAGGCAGGGGTTTCAAAGTCCCTCCTTGAGGGCCGCAATCCAGTCAGGTTTTCAGGATTTCCCCAATGAATATGCATTGAAAGCAGTGCATGCACATAGATCTCATGCATATTCATTGGGGAAATCCTGAAAACCCGACTGGATTGCGGCCCTCAAGGAGGGACTTTGAGACCCCTGATTTATAGGGACTAGACTGCAGACATGGGAAACTCCGGTCCTTGAGGGCCAAATCCAGTCGGGTCTTCAGGATTTCCCCAATGAATATGCATTGAAAGCAGTGCATGCACATAGATCTCATGCATATTCATTGGGGAAATCCTGAAAACCCGACTGGATTCCGGCCCTCGAGGACCGACTTTGACACCTGTGCTCTAAGGTAATATGTCCCTGTGCCTTTGATATTCTATATATATTTATTTATTCAGTATTCTATACCATTCTCCCAAAGCAGCTCAGAATGGCTTACATGGATTTATTCAGGTGCTCAAGCATTTTTCCCTGTCTGTCCTGGTGGGCTCACAGTCTATTTAGTGTATCTGGGTCAATGGGGGGATTAAGTGACTCACCCAGGGTCACAAGGAACAGTGTTCGTTTGAACCCACAACCTCAGGGTGCTGAGGCTGTAGCTTTAACCACTGCTCCACTCTAGAAATCAAAATGTAGTAAAAGTGAGCCAAGTATAGGACAATCAAGCCATTGTGACATCACTGATGGGGTTGGCTCTTATTGGTGGAATGAGGCATTATGATGTCACAATACCAGCTCTGGCTATCAGAAGCTCAAGCTTTTCACACTATTTATTTATTCTATTTTCTACACCAGGGGAGCTCAGAACGGTTTACATGAATTTATTCAGGTACTCAAGCATTTTCCCCTTTCTGTCCTGGTGGCCTCACAATTTATCTAACATACCTGAGGCAATGAAGGATTAGGTGTCTTGCCCAGGGTCACAAGGAGCAGCGGGGGTTTGAACCCACAACCTCAGGGTGCTGAGGCTGTAGCTTTAACCACTGCTCCACTCTAGAAATCAAAATGTAGTAGAAGTGAGCCAAGTATAGGACAATCAAACCATTGTGACATCACTGATGAGGTTGGCTCTTACTGGTGGAATGAGGCATTATGATTTCACAAAATCAGCTCTGATTACCAAAGACAGAAACTTTTCACATCATTTATTTAGTCCATTTTCTATACTGTTCTCCCAGGGGAGCTCAGAATGGTTTATATCAGGGGACTCAAAGTCCCTCCTTGAGGGCTGCAATCCAGTCGGGTTTTCAGGATTTCCCCAATGAATATGCTTGAGATCTATGTGCATGCACTGCTTTCAATGCATATTCATTGGGGGAAATCCTGAAAACCCGACTGGATTGTGGCCCTCAAGGAGGGACTTTGAGATCCCTGGTTTACATGAATTTATGCAAATACTGATGGTCCTGGTGGGCTCACAATTTATCTAATGTACTGGGGGACTGAAATTACGGTTATGCGGTTTATAAGTATGATGTGATGTTATGTGATTAAGGGCTCCTTTTACTAAGCTGCGCTGAATTGCTGCGTGCGCTAGACCTTAACGCCAGCATTGAGTTGGTGTTAGTTCTAGCCGTGTAGCGTGGGTTTAGCGCACGCTAAAATCCTGCATGCGCTAAAAACGCTATCGCAGCTTAGTAAAATCCTGCGTGCGCTAAAAACGCTATCGCAGCTTAGTAAATTCCTGTGTGCGCTAAAAATGCTATCGCAGTTTAGTAAAATCCTATGTGCGCTAAAAACGCTATCGCAGCTTAGTATAATCCTGCGGGCGCTAAAAACGCTATTGCAGCTTAGTAAAATCCTGCGGGCGCTAAAAACGCTATCACAGCTTAGTAAAATCCTGCCTGCGCTAAAAACGCTATCGCAGCTTAGTAAAATCCTGCGGGCGCTAAAAACGCTATCGAAGTTTAGTAAAATCCTGCGTGGGCTAAAAACGCTATCGCAGCTTAGTAAAAGGAGCCCTACGTGACTTGCGCGGGGTGCTGAGGCTGTAGCTTTAACCACTGGGTCATGCATCCCCACATATCTGATAAATAAATGAACCCACAAATCATATTTTATAATGAAAAGATAAAAGTTGGTTTTATGAACTTGCCTACTGGCAAACCAGGTTGTGTTAACATAAACCAGCCTCGGTGACTGATCTTGTGTGTTAGGAAGTTTTGCTTTAAAAACACATTATTTTTTGTGCTATATGTAGAAAAGGAACTCTTCGAAAAAGCTGATGACGGTCTGGAAAGAATTTAGACTATGAAGCAGTTTGCTGCCAGATAACTTCCTGCATAAGCAGATAAATTTGAGCCCTGGAGACAGTGAAAGTTTGGTCGTTAAGGAGAAAGCTGACACAGTGATTAGAATTAGGTTGCAGAAGATTTTGTTAATTATTGGCGGAGGCTTTTCCAGGGGAGGACAGTGCACGTTCCCCCCTGCTTCCTCCCTTTACCCCCAGCTCATCTTAAACTGTTGTCTAACCTTTTCTCCTAATCCATTCTCATCTTGAGCTGATGGGAACTGCTTTTAATTTCACCTCTTCTTAGAGGTGATGAAACAGCCTTTTTATTCACATGGTTCCTCTGAGCCGGTGACACACAGTAGGGAAAAAAAAAGACGAAGTAAAAAAAAAAGAAGGCTCTGATTAATGGCTGCTAATTAGCAATGTTAATGACCAGGTGTCCGAGAGCACGGCCAGCTCCTCTCAGCATGGAGTGATCTCTCAATGAGGGTCCTACAAATCCAGTCCCAGTGACCCTTCCCCTCAGCTGCCAGTAATACAACTCAGCTCTCTCATTACTGCTAGCAGAGGCCCAGGGGGAGGCCTGGCCCGAGAGAGGGGTCCTTTCCCCTGCTTCTAGTGGGTCTTCCATTAATTAAGGTCAGCATGGTTTGGCCCCACAAAAATCTCGGTGGAAAAGAAGGAAGGGAGAAAGCTCGATTCAAACTTCTCTCATTCGCTTTTTAAATCATTTTGCATTTCAGTGTATTATTTATTCTCAAACCAGCAGCTGTTAAATACTTATTTTGGCTACTGTTTTGTTTTGTAAGCAGGCTGCCAAAGGAAATATTTTAAAAAAAAATTTTTTTTAGGAAAATGGTCATTGAAAGAAATGTGAAAATACGGGATCTGAAATGGCTTGCATGAAAACCAGATTCAAGGTATAACTTGGAGTCGGTTTCCCTTTGCCTTGTGTATTTCCCTGAAGGTCAACGAAAGAATCTGCCTCCATCATTAAGGAAATTTGGCTTTACAGACAGACTACTTTTGACTGTTTGTTCCACTCAGAATGCAGGGAAATCTTTACTAGAAAATAAAACCACGAAACTGTTCCGATTACAACTGATTATTCCTGGTGTAGGGTTTCGGCTTCTTCTGGGACTCTAGAGATTGGAGTAAAATTTGACCATTCTGTAAGAATGTGTTTTTACATGAATCAAGGAAACTGATACCTCCTTTTCAGTGATTCGAAAAAGCAAAAAATGTTAATCCGCACAAGTGTTTCCCTAGAATGCTGTTTGCCTTGCATTTCTTGAGCTGGCCCCTCTCCACTTTTTGCTTCAAAAACTTGCAAATTTAATTAAAAATAAAAAAACTCCCCCAAAATAGCAGTTGTTGCATTTTGTAAAACAGGATGGATAAAAAGATAAGTATTAGGTGAAAGCATTACAGATAGAGAATGTGAGGGAAATTTTCAAAATGAAGTCTGTTTTGGGATGTTTTACGAAAAGCACCCAAACATCAAGTGATGGAGAGAGCGATTTTTGAACCATAAAAAAAAAATGTCTTAGGGAAAATTGCACAAAAATAAGACATTAGGATATTTGGGGCTAGTGCAGGGGTGTCAAAGTCCCTCCTCAAAGGCCGCAATCCAGTCGGGTTTTCAGGATTTCCTCAATGAATATACATGAGATCTATTAGCATACAATGAAAGCAGTGCATGCAAATAGATCTCATGCATATTTATTGGGGAAATCCTGAAACCTAACTGGATTCCGGCCCTCAAGGACCGGAGTTGCCCACCCCTGCTCTAGAGGTCAGGGTTGTCTAACACCAGTCCTCAAGGGCCACAATCCAGTCAGGTTTTGAGGATATCCCCAATGAATTTGCATGGGATCTATTTGCATGCACTGTAGCCTTTGTATGCAAGTAGATCTCATGCATATTCATTTGGGAAATCCTGAAAACCCAACCTGGCGAGGACCAAGGTTGGACACCCCTGCTCTAGGTCAAGGGTGTCAAAGTTCGTCCTCGAGGGCCGAAATCCAGTTGGGTTTTCAGGATTTTCCCAATGAATATGCATGAGATCTATTTGCATGCGTTGCTTTCATTGTATGCTAATAGATCTCATGCATATTCATTGGGGAAATCCTGAAAACCTGACTGGATTCCGGCCCTCAAGGACCAGAGTTGCCCACTCCTGCTCTAGAGGCTCTAGGTCAGGGTTGTATAAACCAGTCCTCGAAGGCCACAATCCAGTCGGGTTTTGAGGATATCCCCAATGAATTTGCATGGGATCTATTTGCATGCACTGTAGCCTTTGTATGCAAATAGATCTCATGCATATTCATTTGGGAAATCCTGAAAACCCAACCTGGCGAGGACCAAGGTTGGACACCCCTGCTCTAGGTCAAGGGTGTCAAAGTTCCTCCTTGAGGGCCGAAATCCAGTTGGGTTTTCAGGATTTTCCCAATGAATATGCATGAGATCTATTTGCATGCGTTGCTTTCATTGTATGCTAATAGATCTCATGCATATTCATTGGGGAAATCCTGAAAACCTGACTGGATTGCGGCCCTCGAGGAGGGACTTTTGACACCCCTGGGCTAGTGGCTTCCTAAGGGCGTGGCACCCTTCCCCCCTCTCCGCCTTGCCGCAAACCTCCCTTGCCTTCCCCATAACTTTTTACTTCCCTGGCGCGAGGTTGCTGCACGCGTCGGCACCGGCGCTCTCTGTGACATCACTTCCGGGACCTGCGTCTAGGCAGTGACGTCAAAGGCGGAGCTGACAATGACGCGGGCATGCTGCTCACGTCAGAGAAGTTAAAATGGTAGGGGAAAAGGGAAGGGGGCGTGCGCGGGGCAGGGAGGTGGGGAAGGGGCACCGCTCACCCTTACTATGCCACCGTCTGAGGCTACCCATTTGAGCAGTGGGGCAGCCTAGGAGGCACTTGCAGGGCACTTCGCATAAAAGGTCCCAGGTACAACTGGCACTGTAACCCTCCTTATATTGTGAGCCCTCTAGGAACAGGAAATCCCCCCTCCCCACCTCAGTGCACCATCACAATAGCCCTTCACCTACATTATAATCATATGTAGATAAAGCAGGTATTTAGTAGTTTTTGAAGGGCTCAAACTTTCCACCACAACTATACCAGTTATTTATTTATTTAGGTGCGTTAAGAACATAAGAATTGCCGCTGCTGGGTCAGACCAGTGGTCCATCGTGTCCAGCAGTCCACCCACACGGCGGCCCTTAGGTCAAAGACCAGCACCCTAACCGAGACTAGCCCTACCTGCGTACGTTCTGATTCAACTTTGTCTTGAATCCCTGGAGGGTGTTTTCCCCTATGACAGATTCCAGAAGAGCGTTCCAGTTCTTTACCACTCTATGGGTGAAGAAGAACTTCCTTATGTTCATACGGAATCTATCCCCTTTCAACTTTAGAGAGTGCCCTCTCGTTCTCCCTACCTTGGAGAGGGTGAACAACCTGTCCTTATCTACTAAGTCTGTCCCCTTCAGTACCTTAAATGTTTTGATCATGTCCCCTCTCAATCTCCTCTGTTCGAGGGAGAAGAGGCCCAGTTTCTCTAATCTTTCACTGTACGGCAACTCCTCCAGCCCCTTAACCATCTTAGTCGCTCTTCTCTGGACCCTTTCGAGTAGTACCGTGTCCTTCTTCATGTACGGCGACCAGTGCTGGACGAAGCACTCCAGGTGAGGGCGAACCATGGCCCAGTACAGCGGCACGATAACCTCCTCTGATCTGTTCGCGATCCCCTTCTTTATCATTCCTAGCATTCTGTTCGCCCTTTTCGCTGCCGCCTTGTGCATTGTGCATTGTGTGGACGGCTTCATCGACTTGTCGATCAGAACTCCCAAGTCCCTTTCCTGGGAGATGTCTCCAAGTACCGCCCCGGACATCCTGTATTCGTGCGTGAGATTTTTGTTACCGACATGCATCACTTTACACTTATCCACGTTGAACCTCATCTGCCATGTCGATGCCCATTCCTCGAGCCTGATTATGTCACGTTGCAGATCTTCGCAATCCCCCTGCGTCTTCACTACTCTGAATAAATTTGTAGTCGTCCGCAAATTTAATCACCTCGCTCGTCGTACCTATGTCCAGATCGTTTCTAAAGATGTTAAAGAGCACGGGTGCAAGCACCGAGCCCTGCGGCACCCCACTGGTGACTCTTTTTCAGTCCGAGTATTGGCCTTAACGTGCAGAATAGTGCGCGCAAGCCACTACCACCTCCTCTTGAGCAGGCGGTAGTTTTTCAGCCAGCACGCGCTAACCCGGTGCGTGCGCTAAAAATGCTAGCGCACCTTTGTTAAAGGAGCCCAAAGAGCCCAGGACAGGTTAAAGGTCAACACACACAATATACAGTTAATAGGCTGCTATTTGGCATAGTTACAGTCCAAGGTTTTTTCAGGTACAAGATTTTATCCTAAGGACGTAAGAATAGCCTTACTGGGTCAGACCAATGGTCCATCTAGTCCAATATCCCGTCTTCACAGAGGCCAAGCCACGTCACAAGCACCTGGCAAAAACCCAAATAGTAGCAGCATTCCAGAGCAAGCAGTGGCTTCAGTTTATGGACTTTTCCTCCAGGAACTTGTCCAAACCTTTTTTTAAAAACCAGCACTATTTATTAATAATATTTGGGAATGGGATGGGGGGAGGGAGTATTGGGAGGTACTTTATCGTGTTTGTATTTTGGTGATAATTGATTGTTGATTTTTTTTTTTTACTTATATATCTACAATGTATTAACTGAGTTGAGATTATATTCTTTGTAAGATTTTTGTTATGTCTATTTTATTTTTAAAACAACATAAAAATTATTGAACAATAAAACCAGCTACATTAACCAACACATTCTAGGGATCAAATACCAACAAAATATACAGTTTACAGGTTAAAATTGTCAAAGTAACAGTGCAAGGTTTTTCAGATACAAGTTTTTATCCTAAGAACACAAGAATAACCTTACTGGATCAGACCAATGGTCCACCTAGCTCAGTATCTGTCTTCACAGAGGCCAATCCAGGTCACAAGCAGCATTCCAGGGCAAGCAGTGGCTTCTTCCATGTCTGCCTCTATTGCAGTTTATGGACTTTTCCTCCAGGAACTTGTCCAAACCTTTTTTAAAACCAGATACATTAACCAACACATAGTAGGGATTAAATACGAATATACGTAATATACAGTTTAGAGGTTAAAATTGTCATAGTTAACAGTGCAAGATTTTTCAATACAAGTTTTTATTTTAATGCAACACATATTGAGGCTCTTGTATCAATATACATTTCTTTGTAATCTATCGGTCATGGGTGGGGTGGGGGGGTTTAGGTGACGAGGTCTGTTTTTATTGCTTTCCTAAAGTTGAGGAGTCCTTCAAGGGATCTAATCTATGGGGCAGTCGATTCCAGTGGCTCGGCATGACGTGGAATGTCATTTGGCGGTGTTTTGAGGTGTATTTCATTCTGGGAGTGAAGGGACCTGTCTGGCACTTATGGAGGAAGCTTGGTTGTCATGTAACCCAGCGTCATGGCATGCAAGGATCTGGGTCTCCCCTAAAGACCATTACACTAACCACTACCCTACTTCTGGGATCAGCTTAATGCTCTAATACAGGGGGGTGTCAAAGTCCCTCCTGGAGGGCCACAATCCAGTCGGGTTTTCAGGATTTCCCCAATGAATATGCATGAGATCTATTTGCATGCACTACTTTCATTGTATGCAAATAGATCTCATGCATATTCATTGGGGAAATCCTGAAAACCTGACTGAATTGTGGCCCTCAAGGGGGGATTTTGACACCCCTGACCTAGAGCCTGTAGAGCAGGGATGGGCAACTCTGGTCCTCGAGGGCCGGAATCCAGTCGGGTTTCAGGATTTCCCCATTGAATATGCATAAGATCTATTTGCATGCACTGCTTTCATTGTATGCTAATAGATCTCATGCATATTCATTGGGGAAATCCTGACAACCTGACTGGATTGCGGCCCTCGAGGAGGGACTTTGACACCCCTCCTCTAATAGGAATGACTATTATTTCTGTTATGTACTATCGCTATCCCATCTTTGGGGGGTGAGAGGGGTCATGCCTTGATCTTTCCAGTGATCATCTTGTCATTTATGTAACTTAGTTGTGTTGGAAACAGGTCTAGACAAAACCATCTCAACTTTTTTGCTCCAGACATTTTTATTTAATTTTTTTTTTTTTTTTTTTTTTGGGGGGGGGGGGGTGTTATCCATTATGGCAGAAAAACGTCCAACTTTTGGGATTGCTCAAGTCCCACCCTGTTCCCTTGAAATCTGAATGAACTGTGGAGAAAAACATCTGAGTTCTGAAAATTGCAACTTAGATGTTTTTGTGAGAAAAAACAAAACATCCTTCTGCCACTTTATGAAGGTTCTTTTTTTGAAAATGAGCATCTATAGAAATGCAAGAACAATGTTTTTCACGTGTTCGAATCCATCTAATTTTACGATAAACTCTTCTTCCTCTTCAACAAAAGGAGCAATTTTCAAAGGAACGTGGCGACTTGCAATCTCCGGGGCCCTTTCGCTACGCTGCATTAGGCAGTAATGCATGCGTAACCAACGCAGCTTAAAAAATATCACCGTAGGATGTGCTCAAGCGCCCTGTCGTAAGATTGACTTTAGCCTGCGCAAACCACGTGCCAAAGAATTTTTACCGTGATGGGGCATGTCGGTGCAGAGAATGGCCATTTCTATGTTAATCATTTAGCACATCTTCTAATTAGCACAGGATTAGCACGTGACCCCTTACCGCCTACAAATGATTGGCAGTAAGGCCCCGATTCTATAAAGTCCGCCTAAAGTTAGTGATTCTATAAAGTCTGACTAATGGGTGCTGATATAAGCACAGATTCTAAAACATGTAGGAAATCATTAAAGAATCACTGAGCTCTGGAACAACCTTACCTCCCCTCTTCGGAACTTGAGCTCTCTCCAAGTTTTCCGCAAACATCTGAAAACCTGGCTTTTCTCAAAAAATGTAAGTCTCCCTCCAACTTAGGAATCAAGGAAACTCTTATATCTTGGCATCCCAAGACCTCTAAATTTTCTTCACACTTCTACCTCTAACCCTCTGTTGTAGTTCCTTCCTATTTCTCCTACTGTAAACCGCGTCGAGCTCTACGAACGTGGAGATGATGCGGTATACAAACCTAAGGATTAGATTAGATTAGATTAGAATCACAGCGTCATCTTCATCTGCCATTGCTCTGCCCATTTCTCTAACTGATACAAGTCGCTCTGGAGTTCCTCGCTATCCTCCTGCGATCTGATTGCCCGGCATAGCTTTGTGTCGTCTGCAAACTTAATGATCTCACTGGATATTCCGTCTTTTATATCAATGACCTGGAAGACGGAATATCCAGTGAGATCATTAAGTTTGCAGACGACACAAAGTTATGCCGGGCAATCAGATCGCAGGAGGATAGCGAGGAACTCCAGAGCGACTTGTATCAGTTAGAGAAATGGGCAGAGCAATGGCAGATGAAGTTCAACGTGGAGAAATGCAAAGTAATGCATTTAGGTAGTAAGAATAAGGAATACGAGTATAGAATGTCAGGCGCAACTCTGGGTAAGAGCGAACAAGAAAAGGACCTGGGTGTACTGATAGATAGGACCCTGAAGCCGTCGGCACAATGCGCGGCAGCGGCAAAGAAAGCAAACAGAATGTTAGGCATGATAAAGAAAGGAATCACGAGTAGATCGGAGAAAGTCATAATGCCGCTTTATAGAGCAATGGTCAGACCACACTTGGAATACTGTGTCCAACATTGGTCTCCCAACCTAAAGAAGGATATAAAACTGCTGGAGAGGGTGCAGAGACGAGCAACGAAGTTAATAAGAGGTATGGAGAACTTGGAATATGAGGAACGACTCAAGAAACTGGGACTGTTCTCCCTTGAGAAGAGGAGGCTGCGAGGGGACATGATCGAGACGTTCAAAATGCTGAAAGGCATCGATAAAACAGAGCAGGAAAATAAATTATTTACATTGTCCAACGCGACACGGACAAGAGGACATGGTTTGAAGCTAAGGGGGGACAAGTCCAGGACAAATCAAGTTTCAAGTTTCAAGTTTATTCAAAATTTGTTGAATCGCTTATTTAAATTTACTAAGCGATTTACAGAAACAAGAAAAATAATACAAATACAAGGTTAGTTAAACTTTAATACAATGTTAAAAAAGGAAAAAAAAAAAAAAAAATAAAAAAAAAATAAAAATTGAGTTAAAATTAAGTTAAAATTATACAGACTAACAGACACATAAGGAAAGAAGGGTAAAATTACATATGTATAATAAAATAAAAAGGTGTGAGGTAAAAGAACATGAGGTAAGGAAAAGAAGTAAGGAAAAAGATGGAATTATAAAAGATTAGGGAAATTGTTTTCATACATTATATGCATCCTTAAAAAGGAAACTTTTTAAGCTACTTTTAAACTGCTTTAAATCCTTTTCAGTTCTAAGATACAGGGGCAAATTATTCCATAATTGTGGGGCTATGACAGAAAATATATCAGTACGACGAGTTCCAATTATTTTTAGTGAAGGAACTGTTAGAAGATTTTGATTGGTTGATCTTAATGTGCGAGGGGTACAGTAAGGAATAAGTAGTCTGTTAATAAATTGAGGTTCGTTTGTGCTCAAAGTTTTAAAAACTAAAAGTAGTATTTTAAAAGTAAAACGATGAGAGATAGGGAGCCAATGAGATTTAATAAAAAGTGGTGTGACGTGGTCAAATTTTTTACAGTTATGTATTAATTTAATTGCTGTGTTTTGGACTATTTGGAGACGTCTTTTCTCTTTTTGAGAGATGTTAAATAATAATGCATTACAAATGTCAGGAAGTTCTGTTTTACGCAGCGAGTGGTAGACGCCTGGAATGCTCTCCCAAAGGAGGTTATTAAGGAATCCACGGTGCTGGGATTCAAAGGCAAATTAGATGCATATCTCCTTATGAGAGGCATAGAGGGATATGGGTGACTAAAACTACATCAGGTGTATACCTGACTGGGCCTCCGCGTGTGCGGATCGCCGGACTCGATGGACCATGGGTCTGATCCGGAGATGGCAGTTCTTATGTTCTTATGTCATGCTTAGGCCGCACTCAGCATCTTAACATTTAGGCGTTCCCAATTTATGCCAGGGTTTCTATGCTTAAAGTTAGGGGGGCGGTTTGGACCCTGGCTACTTTCCATTTGCCCATCTTTCACATTACATTCCCAATTCATTACATTCATGATTTTCAAGTACATTAAACCCCCCGCGAATTCGCAGTTTGCAAATCACGGACTCAGTAATTTGCGGTATTTTCCGACCGCCTCTTCCTGGTACCAAATTCATGGTTACACCAATCAGGAGCTGCTTTGGCACGCTATCTGGCGTATCAAAGCAGCTCCTGATTGGTGTAACCGTGATTTATTACCAGGAAGAGGCGGTCGGAAAATGTGCCCGGCTTCGTAAGTACAATTTAAGCACCCGCCGGCGCCCCAGCTGCCCTCTCCTGCCTTCGATCAGCTGAAAAACCGTATTCGCAGTTTTTCAAAATTTGCGGGTGTTCCTGGAACGGAACCCCCCCCCGAATTTCGGGTGAGTACTATATTCATTTTAAAAAAAGCTAGTTGGAGTGAGAGTACAACCCTCATTTTCCCATCTCATGCATGGATTGGCTCAAATAATTCAGTTCCTCTTTGGCCGTCTTTTACTAAGGTGTGCTAAGTGTTTTAGCGCGCGCTAAATCAACCCATGCGCTAACCGCTAACGCGTCCGTAGGATAACATGCACGCGTTAGTGTTTAGCGCGGGCTAAAAAGCATAGCGCATCTTAGTGAAAGAGGGGGGGTTTGTGTTCATTACCACGTGTTCAATAAATACCAACACATTTTTCCAGTTCAAGAACGAAGTATAGGAAACATTTATTCTGACACGTGAGGAAAAGGGTGAATTCTTCAGGTTACAAGGGACTAAAAATTTGTTGTATTGGGAATTATTTTTGAACTGCTGCATTACCTTTTCAAAGGTTAAGCATGGGCTTTTTGATTATTTATTTTATATGTGGATAAAATTTTGCAAAATGTTGCAAAAAAAAATTTGCAAAACGTTGTCTTCGACTTACGGGATTTTGGTGACATCCCACGAGAGGGAAAGGATGGGGGAGTCACCCACTTGCATAGCTTTACTTTGCAAAGAAAAGCCTGAAAACGGGCTAAGACTTATGTGGTCACTCTTTCATGGCATAATCATTAAAAGAAATACAAAACTAGTAACAAAATACCACTCTATCGGACCATACACAGCAGTGTTGCAAAGTTTTTTTCTCTCTTTACATACAGGTATCCTATACGGCCTCAGAAATGGAGCCTACGCATAGCAACACAGTCATAAACTGGAAAAATCTGCGTAGTTCAGATGCTCCTGCTCCAATCATTGGCCTTTAGATCTAAATTTTTAAGGTATTCTTTTTTTATTTGCTAATATTTAGTTCAATGAACCCCACACCATTCAATGCTGAAAAAATACTCAACTAATGAGATAAGTTTTGGTCGAGTTTTTCAAATCAAGACACTGCACACAGTATTTGATACAGAGCACTTGAAATAGTAATAATGTAATGTAATGTAATTTATTTCTTATATACCGCTACATCCGTTAGGTTCTAAGCGGTTTACAGAAAATATACATTAAGATTAGAAATAAGAAAGGTACTTGAAAAATTCCCTTACTGTCCCGAAGGCTCACAATCTAACTAAAGTACCTGGAGGGTAATAGAGAAGTGAAAAGTAGAGTTAGAGGAAAAATAAAAATAAAATAAACATTTTAACAAGATCTAAATACTTTGGAAGGTAGAAGAGAGGAGAGAAAGGAATAGAAGCAGAAGGGGGAGCCGTTGAACAGTAGAATTCTGCAGCATCCACTATCTCCTCCTCTCCCTATTGGCTAAGGCTCTTAACATTTGCATATCTTCTTCCCATTGGCTAAGGCTCTTTGCCTGCATTGTGATGTCATAGAGCTTTATGGTTATAGAAACCTAGAAACATGATGGCAGATGAAGGCCAAATGGTCCATGTAATGTAATGTAATGTAATGTAATGTAATTTATTTCTTATATACCGCTCCATCCGTTAGGTTCTAAGCGGTTTACAGAAAATATACATTAAGATTAGAAATAAGAAAGGTACTTGAAAAATTCCCTTACTGTCCCGAAGGCTCACAATCTAACTAAAGTACCTGGAGGGTAATAGAGAAGTGAAAAGTAGAGTTAGAGGAAAAATAAAAATAAAATAAACATTTTAACAAGACAGCATTGATCTAAATACTTTGGAAGGTAGAAGAGAGGAGAGAAAGGAATAGAAGCAGAATGGGGAGCCGTTGAACAGTATATTTGGAAGTATTTTTTCAGCATTGAATGGTGTGGGGTTCATTGAACTAAATATTAGCAAATAAAAAAAAGAATACCTTCAAAATTTAGATCTAAAGGCCAATGATTGGAGCAGGAGCATCTGAACTACGCAGATTTTTCCAGTTTATGACTGTGTTGCTATGCGTAGGCTCCATTTCTGAGGCCGTATAGGATACCTGTATGTAAAGAGAGAAAAAAACTTTGCAACACTGCTGTGTATGGTCCGATAGAGTGGTATTTTGTTACTAGTTTTGTATTTCATATAATATACCACAGGGTTGTATTATTTTAGGTTTAATAATAATTAAAAGCAAATTTTTTGGTTATCAGCAGACCCTACCGGTAAAGTACCTGGTGAGGAGGAGGGGGGTTGCAGAAATGCAGACAGCTGGTTTATTGCCTTCTAAAATGAAGTAACCAGCTGTTGTAAACTTTGAATTCATGAGAAAAGTAGTTAAGAAATCTGATGTCATGTTTTAGTAGAGAGGTTATGTGAATGCTGATTAAGAGCGATGTGAACTAGGAAAAAAAAAAAGTGAACTTCACTGTTTAGCAACTGCTAACTTGCTCTGGGCGATTGAAATTAAAAAAAACAACAACAAAAAAACCTGCTCTGGCTTCAGTGTTTCAGGGAATCCAGGCCGCTTAATTGATTTGAGAAGAGCTCCTCAAAGCTACTGTGTAATTATGGACGCATTCACTTTGGTGGGTCTCATTTCCCCTGGTGATGCCTACCTCATTGCTCTTCACACTTAGGCCTCTGTTGACCAGAGGACGGAAGCAGAATGCACAAATAAAGCAATCGAACAGGTGGGGTATGCCAGCAGGGGATGCACTTATTACTTTGCTGAGGCGCTAAAGGCAGAAACTGGTGATCTAGGGAGAGGCGGGGCTAGCAACACGCCTTTGCTGTTCTGAGGAAACCCAGTGAAAGATGCTAAAACGAGAACCTTTGCTTCGGAAACAATCTCAGTTTTCTAAATCAGGCTTACCTGGCTTCAGAATGCCCGGCTGCTATTTTCATGGGGGATTGCTGGTGCAGAGGTATTGAACAAGAGAAGCACGATATTTGCACGAGACTAAGGCCATAGTTCAAGCTTCTTCTTTTGCGACATTTGCTCAGATTTGTGCTGAATTCAATACAAGGGAGGCTTTTTAAAAAAAAAAAAAATCACCAGTTGCAGCAGTATTAGCTCTGACGCTCATAGGAATTCTATGAGTTTTGAAGTAGAGAATGACATGGTGACAAAATTCATCACCATTCCCGTCCCCGCGGATAACCACGGGAAACCATCTTCATGCCATTCTTTAAAGAGAGAGGGAAGAATCAGAGTATGAATGGCCACAACCACTGACCCGGAAGCTTTGCTTTAAAGAATGCTGGTGTAGAAGGACCGAGGTTGAAACAGACACTACAGAATGACAGTCTGTGGTATCCAGAGCAGATATTGTGATGTCATAATGCCTCATTCCACCAGTGCCTAAGAGCCAATCACATCAGTGATGTCACAATGATTTCATTATCCTTGGCTCCCATAAGAATCAGAGTATGAATGGCCACAACCACTGACCCGCAAGCTTTACTTTGAAGAATGCTGGTGTAGAAGGACTGAGGTTGAAACAGACACTACAGAATGACAGTCTCTGGTATCCAGAGCAGATATTGTGATGTCATAATGCCTCATTCCACCAGTGCCTAAGAGCCAATCACATCAGTGATGTCACAATGACTTCATTATCCTTGGCTCCCATAAGAATCAGAGTATGAATGGCCACAACCACTGACCCGCAAGCTTTACTTTGAAGAATGCTGGTGTAGAAGGACTGAGGTTGAAACAGACACTACAGAATGACAGTCTCTGGTATCCAGAGCAGATATTGTGATGTCATAATGCCTCATTCCACCAGTGCCTAAGAGCCAATCACATCAGTGATGTCACAATGACTTCATTATCCTTGGCTCCCATAAGAATCAGAGTATGAATGGCCACAACCACTGACTCGCAAGCTTTGCTTTGAAGAATGCTGGTGTAGAAGGACTGAGGTTGAAATAGACACTAGAAAATGACATGGGATTACTTCCCGCGGTTATCCGCGGGGACGGGGACGGTGATGAATTTTGTCACCGTGTCATTCTCTACTATGAAGCTAATACCGCTGCAGCTGGTGATTAAAAAAATCCTAATGCGGCTTCGTAAAAGGGGGAGTAACCCAATTGGAGCCATTGAGCCCAATATTCCGAATGTGGGAGGCAGCCAGAAATTCAATGCCAGGCGTATCTGGCGACCGGCATTGAATTTCTGGTGGGTGTTTGTGGCCACTAGAAACATAACTGGTTATGCTGATACTGATTGGCTGGCTGGCTAAGTTATAGTGGCCAAAGATAGATCTGCCATTATGTGGGTCTCTCTGGCCACTGAACTTAGCCAGTCCACCAATGACTATTAGCCCGATCCAGCTATGTCATGTGACAGAGCCGCTAAGCACTGACATCCAGCGGCTGTTTCTGGCTGGTTAAATAGCACTGAATTTCGAGCAGATTGTCCTCATGAGATTTGCATTCTGGAAAACCCAAATTACCCAACTAGACATTTGGGTGTTTTTTGCTAGGTGTCAGGTCAAAAGCGCGCCGGGACAAAGGAGCGCCCAGACAATTGAGTGCAGCACGGAGGCGCGCGCCGCTCAAAATTACTGTTTTTAGGGCTCCGACGGGGGGTTTTGTTGGGGAACCCCCCCACTTTACTTAATAGACATCGCGCCGCGTTGTGGGGGCATTGTGGGGTGTGTGGGGGGTTGTAACCCCCCACATTTTACTGAAAACTTAACTTTTTCCCTGTTTTTAGGGAAAAAGTTAAGTTTACAGTAAAATGTGGAGGGTTACAACCCCCCAAACCCCCCCTAACGCCGGCGCGATGTCTATTAAGTAAAGTGGGGGGGTTCCCTAACAAAACCCCCCGTCGGAGCCCCTAAAAACTGTAATTTTCTTCGGCGCGCACCTCTGTCTTGCGCTCAGTTGTCGGCGCGCGCCTTTGTCTTTCGCGCCGTTGTCTATGAACCTTTCTGCTATGCAGATTTGCTCTGTGCTGGGTACGTACTGTAGCCCAGCATTTTGGGCCAGATTCTCTGAAAGAAACCTAAAGTTAAGCCCTAAAAGGCACTTAACTTAATTGTCAAAATTCCCCTAATATGTTCATAAGAACATAAGAGATGCCGTACTGGGACAGACCGAAGGTCCATCAAGCCCAGTGTCCTGTTTCCAACAGTGGCCAACCCAGGTCACAAGTACCTACCTAGATCCCAAGCAGCAAAACAGATTTTATTCTGCTTTTGCAAGGAATAAGCAGTAGATTTGTCCAAGTCCGGGTAAATCCTGATGTCTGGTAAGTCTAATCTTGGGACATGGATTTGAATCGTCTAATTATGTCTTCCAACACATATCGATAATTCAGGCCACTTTAAAATTTTAGCAAAATATTAGGCTAATTCTGTAGCTCAGTGAGGAGCAATGGAACGGAGACTTTCCTGCCTTTTGTGTCTTGTCATCTTGTACCTATGTAACATGCGACCGTTGTGATGCCTGAACGCTTGATCAACTATCTGGAGTCTCTATCAATAAATAGACCTTTCTAAATAACAAACACGAAAGTGCACCTTGTAACTCGTCACTCTGTGCTCTTCACCCCACCCCTGCTATTCTCTTTCCTTTTGTTGGGTTGTTTTTAAAATAGATATAGTTATTCTTTAGGCCTGCTTGTGTGATTATACACCTGTGGTTTGCTGGCAGCACATTTGATTCTAGCCCCAATAAATCCTAAAGTTCAAAGTTTGACTTTTATGAGTCTGCTCGTCTACCTATAAAAGTGTCTGACGTAAATACTGACAGTCGCAAAAAATAGTATAAAATACTACTTATATGAAACAATACACATCAGTATTCTTTGTGCTATTTAGTTCTTGAGTGTGAATGTATTAATTTCTATATTTATTTTCAGTGTGGATGTATGTGTTAATGTCCCGGTGGCCCTGACGCAGCGGATGTATATAATTCCCGCGAAACGCTGGCCGCGTTGGCAAATGGACATGTATTGAGGTTTTATTATAAAGACTCCGCCAGTGAAGACTACTAAACAAAGCAGATAAGTTTTTGTGGTCTAGTTTTTCAAATCTGGACAATACACACAGTATTTGAAGAAGATTTTTTGAAAAAATATCACAGTTATAGTAATTTGTCTTAAGTTAAACATTAAATTCATTAAAATAAACTAAAAAGTAACACTCTAAATAGGTATATAGTGGCCAATGATTGGAGCAGGAGCATTCTAACTACGCGGATTGTCTCAGCTTGTGATTACATTGCTGTGCGTAGGCTCCATTTCTGAGGCCGTATAGTATGTCCTAGATGACAAGGACTCAACAATACTGATGTGTATTGTTTCATATAAGTAGTATTTTATACTATTTTTTGCGATTGTGATATATACTGCTGGGTTGTATGACTTTAGGTAAATACTGACAGGGCAGAATCCACCGAGGTGGACATATGAGTTTGATGCTCAAAAAAGGTCATCAAAACATTACTCTCCATAGCCGGCTTTGTCTATAATTCTGGGTTCATAGACAACAACATGGAAGACAAAGGCGCGCGCCGAAGAAAATTACTGTTTTTAGGGGCTCCGACGGGGGTTTTTGTTGGGGAGCACCCCCAGTTTACTTACTACAAATCGCGCCGGCGTTGTGGGGGGTTTGGGGGGTTGTAACCCCCCATATTTTACTGTAAACTTAACTTTTTCCCTAAAAACAGGGAAAAAGTGAAGTTTTCAGTAAAATTTGGGGGGTTACAACCCTCCAAACCCCCCACAACGCCCCCACAACGCGGCGCGATTTGTATTAAGTAAAGTGGGGGGGGGGTTCCCCCCACGCCCCCCCGTCAGAGCCCTAAAAACAGTAATTTTCTTCGGCGCGCGCCTCCACGCTGCGCTCAATTGTCTGCTCGCGCCTTTGTCTCGGCGCGCTTTTGACCTGACACCATAATTCTGATACATTAGCTTATCCAAAACACAGCCATCAAACTCGTACATAAAGCCAGAAAATATGACCATGTTACTCCTCTTCTTTGAGAAGCGCACTGGTTACCCGTCTCAGTTCACACCACATATAAAATTCTCCTGCTTGCCTTCAAAATTCAACTTAAGCGCTCTCCAGCATGTCTCGATAAACTCATTATTCCTTACTCCTCATCAAGGACCCTCAGATCAGCCGACCAGAACCTATTGCCTGTTCCTCCAATCAAGGAACTTTATTACACTAGAAATACAAACTTTTCCGCCACAGCCCCTACTCTCTGGAACGCCATGCCATCTCGCCCCCGCCATGAAAATTCTCTTGATAAATTCAAAACTAAACTTAAAACATTCTTAGTCCAAGACGCATTCCATAGCGCTGGATAATAACCTTCTCCAACTGCAACACACTCCACATAAAGAACCGATTCTATGAAGAGACTCTCGTTCCTTGGTGTTTTTCCCCCTCCCCTCATACCTCTATTTACTTTTATTTTTATGATGTAATTATTAACTCTCCTTTCCCCCAACTCCCTCAAGTCCAGGTATGTCATCATCTTCGTCTACTTTATGTTTCACCTTCCCCCCCCCCCCACCGTTTTTAATTCTAGGCGGTTTCCACAAAAGAGAAAACCTAGATAATCAGTGAAATACAAAATGGTAAAAAATGAATACAACCTGTTGTATTAAAAAGACATTGAAAATTTAAAATTGATAAGATAAGATTAATTATGTTTAAAAAATAAAGATAACAGCACAGATTAAGAAACGTCTTGATTTCTTTTAGGTTTGTAAACCGGCCAGATACACGCGGAACCTTGGAATCATAGAGCACATGGAATATTTCCCTCGTCTTTCAAGATATGATATTTTTTTTTTTTGCCATTTTTCTTTGCTTAGGTGTTTCTTTTGCATCTGCTGCACATGGTGCTCAGTTTATTAAAAAAAAAAAAAAAAAAAAAGAAATAGAAATAGAAAAAGAAAAAGAAAGGATAGATAGAACTAGCAAAATATATCTAGGAACATGAAGGAGGTATATAGGGTAAACAAAATGTAATGAGTTGGTGATCTCCTAGTGTGTAACAGGAGTCAGAGTTAATCCTACATAAGAACATAAGAGTTGCCATACTGGGACAGACTGAAGGTTTATCAAGCCCCAGTATCCTGTTTCCAACAGCGGCCAACCCTGGTCACAAGTACCTGGCAAGATCCCAAAGAGTAAAACATATTTTATGCTGCTTATCCTAGGAATAAGCAGTGGATTTCCCCACATTCATCTTAAAAATGATTTATGGACTTCTCTTTTAGAAAGCTGTCCAAATCTTTATTAAACCCTGCTAAACTAACTGCTTTCCACCACATTCCCTGGCAATGAATTTCAGAGTTTAATTACATGTTGAGTGAAGAAATATGTTCTCCTGTTTGTTTTAAATCTACTGCTTAGTAGCTTAATTGTATGTCCCCTAGTCCTAGTATTTTTGGAAACATAAAACAAATGATTCACATCTATCCACTCTACTCCACTCAGTATTTTATAGATTTCTATCATAACACCCCTGAGCCATCTCTAGGCTGAAGAGTCCTAGCTGCTTTAGCCTTTCCTAGACTCAAGAGCAATGTAAGGAAATTTTTCTTTACGGAGAGGGTGGTGGATGCCTGGAATGCACTCCCGAGGGAGGTTGTGGAAAGGAAAACGGTGACAGAGTTCAAAAAAGCCTGGGATGAACATAAGAGGATCCCGAATCAGAAAAAATTAAGGCCAGTACTAGGCAGACTTGCCCTGTTTATGTCCATATATGGCCGTTTGGCTGAGGATGGGCTTGGGAGGACTATGATGGCTGGGGTGGTTTAGATTGGCTAAAGTGAGCTTTGATGGAGACTTCAGTAGATGGAACCTAAGCATAGTACCGGACAGAGCTTTAGGTTCTGGCCCAGCAATAGCTAAGAAGAAGGAAAATTTAAATTAAGTCAGTAATTTAAAGAGTGTGTAGGGTTGGGCAGACTGGATGGGCCATTTGGGTCTTTATCTGCCATCATCTACTATGTTACTATGTATATCATCGGCAAATTTAATGATCTTACTAGTTAGTTCCATCTCTGGATCATTGATAAATATGTTAAAAAGCAGCGGTCCCAGCACAGGTCCCTGGGGAGTCCCACCATTTAACAACAACAAAAATGCAAGTGAAAACTCACAGATAGAACAAATCTATCTATCTATCTATATAAAATCGGATGTATCTGTGGGTGTGTGTGTATGTATGTTCCAGCATAACTCTGAAATGCATGGACAGATTTCAACCAAACTTGGTATACATATCACTTACTATCTGGGGAAAAATACAGTGGGGGTGACATGTGTTTTATATAGATGGAGCTGCTTTGACCAATTGTGTGAAGCTTGGGGAATGATGTCACAAGAAGCTGGGCTGTCATTACTATAACAATGCCTCCAAGGAAATGTAAGGCAATTGGCCAAATGCAATCAAAGGCTAAAAAAAATGAAACACCAGCGTACACAAGAAAATCCCAAGGAGAGGAATATGAGACTTCTGATGCTGCATGAAAGAGCTGCTACATCTAGAGCTTCAGAGACAGTACAGCAGCGTGAGGCCAATTTTATACCTTTTCCTGTCTAATAGAAGATTAGAATAAATAAATACCCGGGAAACGCCAGGAAATCAGCTAGTGTTACTATAATAACCAGATTGCTTTGAACAATGGCATAGCGAGGGTGAGTGGCACCTGGCATGGTAGCGCCCCTCCCCTCCCCTCTTCACTACCCCTCACTCCTTCTCGAACCCCCCTCCCTGCTGCGCAAGCACCCCTTTCCCTTCTCCCATACCTATTTAATTTTCCCAGGACGAGCAGCATCACGAACATGCTGCCTGTGTCATGTCAGCTCTCACTCTGACATCACTTCCTAGGTGTGGGACCCGGAAGTGGCATCAGAGAGAGCTCACGCTGGGAAAATTAAAGAGGTACGAGGGAAGGGAAGGGGCATACATGCACAGCAGAGAGGGTCAGGAAGGAGGGCGGAGAGGCGGACAGGTGCCGGCACCCCCACCCTCACCCCCACCCGCTCGGGGTGCACTGCCTCACCTTTACTATGCCACTGGCTTTGAATATTGTTCTTATTAGAGGTTTCTTATTTTAGAAACTTAGTTGTTATTGAATTGCACTTTTCCTTTATGTCTGTGAAGTCAATTTCTTCTTCCCCCCATTTTTTTGGCTCACTGTTGAAAACCCTACCCTATACCTCCCACCAAGAGCCTGTCATCCCTCTATATGCCAGCACTTGTCAAGATTCACTTCTTTTGAAATTCTGCCCAGAACCTTACCTTGTTTACCTAAGTAGGAAGGAAAGTCACCTCTGTATAGGCACTTCCTTATGAGGCAATGGACATTTTCCTAGTCTTACCTTCACTTTGTTCATGGAATGACTTATTTTTCTAACTTGATGGTTTTATCCAGCTTTGACAGTATTTTTTTTTAAAGATCACACACCTGGAACTATCTTTTTTTTTTTTTTTCCCCCAGACTTAACAGTGCACCTGGAAGACCTAAATCATTTTTTTATCTGCATTAGTATCTATGTATATTTGAATTGCACACCACAAACCTGAATCACAGCAACTAGGACTGCAAGAATAGACACACTATGTATCTAACTGCAAATATCCTGAGTCCAATCAGCCTCGATTTTCTGCATTTATTTATTCAATTTCCTATATCATTCACCCAAGGGAGCTCAGAATGGTTTACATGCATTTTTCCCTGTCTGTCCTGGTGGGCTCACAATTTATCTAACATACCTGAGGCAATGGGTGTCTTGCCCAGGGTCACAAGGAGCAGCGTGGGTTTGACCCACAATCTCAGGGTGCTGAAGCTGTAGCTTTAACCACTATGCCATTGTAGAAATCAAAATGTAGTAAAAGTGAGCCAACTATAGGACAATCAAGCCATTGTGACATCACTGATAAGGTTGCCTCTTATTGGTGGAATGAGGCATTATGATGTCACAATGCCAGCTCTGGCTATCAGAGGCTGAAGCTTTTCACACTATTTATTTATTCAGTTTTCTATACTGATCTTCCAGGGGAGCTCAGAATGGTTTAATTTATTCAGGTATACTCAAGCATTTTTCCCTGTCTGTCCTGGTAGGCTCACGATCTATCTAATGTACCTGGGACAATGGGGGGATTAAGTGACTTGCCCAGGGTCACAAGGAGCAGTGTGGGTTGGAACCCACAATCTCAGGGTGCTGAGGCTGTAGCTTTAACCACTGTGCCACACTCTCCCATATGCAGCCATTGGTGAACTATACATGCTTTAGTGCCCTCCTTGAGGGCCGCAATCCAGTCGGGTTTTCAGGATTTCCCCAATGAATATGCATTGAAAGTAGTGCATGCACATCGATCTCATGCATATTCATTGGGGAAATCCTGAAAACCCGACTGGATTGCGGCCCTCAAGGAGGGAATTTGAGACCCCTGCTTTAGTGTTTATCTTTTCTAGTTTAAATACTAATTAGTTAAGCAGAGTATGCCTTTTAGCTTATGGCTCTGCTTACCTCATAAGCAATGCAAAGGAAAGCATAGGCTTCCAGCAGATTGCTTGTTAGGGTTTCACCAGTTCTAACACTAATCCCCCCATTAATGTTTGATATGTGACTTCCAAAGAGTTTGAATAGCTGTCAGGCACCAGCTCCGTTGTTGATGTTCTGGGTATCACATATGATTAGAAGGCTAAGGATATAATTCCTTTTTCACCCATGTTCAAGACTTACAAGAAAACAACTGAAGCCACATTTTTAAATTTTTTTTTTTTTTGGGGGGGGGATTGCACAGTAAGGGGCTCGTAAAAAACAAACAAACGTACAAAGAGTGGCCTAAGTCAGTACTTGGACGATCAAAAAGACAGATTGCCCAAGTGCCGATAATCAAAGCTGGTTTTAGACGTATCTAAAACCAGCTTAGGCCTTTGAAAGCAGTGCATGCACATAGATCTCACATGCATATTCATTGGGGAAATCCTGAAAGCCTGACTGGATTCGGCCCTCAAGGAGGGACTTTGGGGACCCCAGATCCAAACCTTTCCTAAAAACAGCTACGGCTCTATCTGCTCTTACCGCAACCTCTGGCAATGCTTCTTCATAAACAGTAATGAAACATATTGGGTTTTTTTGGTTTAAAAAAAAAAGTTTTTGACATACCTCGAAGCGCAAGACCCTTTTTCTTCAAATTTGGGAAGTTTATATTATTTCTCTTTCTCCTAGAGCAGGGGTAGGGAACTCCGGTCCTCGAGAGCTGTATTCCAGTCGGGTTTTCAGGATCTCCCCAATGAATATGCATTGAAAGCAGTGCATGCAAATAGATCTCATGCATATTCATTGGGGGAAATCCTGAAAACCCGACTGGAATACGGCTCTTGAGGACCGGAGTTCCCTACCCCTGTCCTAGAGCACGCAGTGGGGTTTTGAACTCTTTTTCCTAGGAGTGGGGGTTCAGGGGGGCTGGGTTTTGGGAACGATGCCTTTTTAGCTGGAAGGCCAGAAGAGATGGGCTTCCAGTGTTTCTTTTGGTGGTTCAGATTTTGAATGAGCCAGTTCCTGAATCCAGAGAGGGTTGAGTCGGGTTCACTGGCTTGGGTGGGGGAACTTCTTGTGTTTGTTTGTATGGTGGAGAGGGTTTGGGGTCTGTATTTTATATCAGATGGGCAGGCTGTACATGCCTTGCACTGTTGTTTTGGATTGCTCTGGCTTGCTTTTCGCATTGTAATGTCTGTTTGTCTAGCAATAAAAAGATTTGACACTGAAAGTTTTTGACATACAGTTATTCTAATTTGCCACTGCCACAGTGGGAAACCACATGGCTCTAAATCCAGTATCATTTGTTCAAACCTGTGTTGGATGCAGGAAAACACTGGCAGAAGAATACTTTCACAGAGATGCATTTAATGGGTTGAAAAGATGGAATCCAATTGTTCTCTTTGTATAGGCCAGGGGAAGGCAATTCCGGTCCTCGAGAGCCGGAGCCAGGTCAGGTTTTCAGGATCTGCACCATGAATATGTATGACATGGATTTCCATGCACTGCCTCCTTGAGATGCAAATCTATCTCATGCATATTTATTGTGGAGATCCTGAAAACCTGACCTGGCTCCGGCTCTCGAGGACCGGAATTGCCTACCCCTGGTTTAGGCTGTCTAAATGCTGCATTAACAAATGATTAAAGAACATTAGGAAGCTAATCTGAAAGCTGACAGAATTTACATTAAAATATTATCTATCTAGTTAAAATGAAGTCAAAACAATTGGATTCCGCAGAAGGAATCGTTTCAGATCCTGGCGAAAGTTTTGCATGCGCACAAGTACTTTCCGATGAGTGCGCAGCCAGACGTATTATATTCTCTAAGAAGTTCAAATTTCCTGATAACCGGGAGTAGGACCATGTTAGCAGGCAGAATTAGTATCCAAATCGAACAAACGAGTGGGAAAAATTGTGCCTGTCACTCAGTTCTAGTTCCCACATACTCTGGTTACATCACTGCCCAGCCTGTGAAGCAGGGGGCCAATTGAACGGCGGGATGAGGGTCAGGTGACGAAAAACACGAACATGCTCAAGAAACCCTATCCCAAAGATGGGATTTCAGCAGGAGCCCTTGGATAGCTGACTCGTCTTCTGCCCTGCTGCAATTTTCAGATTGTGTTTCACCTTTGCTTTTAGGCTAAGCTGTTGGGTCCCACAGATTAATGCATGAGGAAACCTTGTTGACGTGGCTTTGTGTACAGGTGCATTGGCACGGAGCATCGCTGTCCCAGAGATAGACACAAAACTACAGAAAAGCTCATTTTTCTCTCTCCTCCCCCCCCCCCCCCCCCCCAGGTTAGCTGTACCTTGTGAAAACTATATTTGCAGCATTAATGGAGATGTCTTATGGTATGAGCGATATAATGGTAAGGCGATATAATGCTTTGTAAAGTTAGGGGGAGGGTGTGGCACAATGGTCAAAGCTTCAGCCTCGGTCGTCGTCCCCTAAGCTTATAGGTTCAAACCCACACTGCTCCTTCTGACCCCGGGCAAGTCACTTAATCCCCAGGTACATTAGATAGATTGTAAGACCACCAGGAAAGACAGGGAAAAATGCTTGAGTGCCTGAACAAATTCATGTAAACCGTTCTGAGCTCCCCTGGGAGAATGGTATAGAAAATGGAATAAATAAATAGTGTGAAAAGCTTCAGCCTCTGATAACCAGAGCTGGTATTGTGACATCATAATGCCTCATTCCACCAATGCCTAAGAGCCAGCCTCATCAGTGATGTCACAATGGCTTCATTGTCCTATACCTGGCTCACTTCTACTACACTTTGATTTCTAGAGTGGCGCAGTGGTTAAAGCTACAGCCTCAGCACCCTGAGTTGTGGGTTCAAATCCACACTGCTCCTTGTGACCCTGGGCAAGATACCTAATCCTTTCATTGCCTCAGGTACGTTAGATAAATTGTGAGCCTGCCAGGACAGGGAAAAAAGCTTGAGTACCTGAATAACTTCATGTAAACCGTTTTGAGCTCCCCTGGGAGAAAAGTATAGAAAAATGAATGAATAAAGAAGAAGCAATTCAATACCATTCTCCTCTGAATTCCCCAGTGGACTCTTACAATGATTTCTTCTGAAAATGGTCCTATGTAACTTTACTATACCTCCTGAACTGTAGGGAACCCAGTACGTGTGAACAAGGGTTGCCTTCTTTTCCTGTAAATATTTGAGCTATTCCCTTGCAAATGTAGATTTGGGTCATTTCTTCATTTAAAATATTGGGTTTTTCAGATATGTAAATCATATTTGATTTATTTATCTTATTTTAAAAAACTTATATCCTGCCTAAAAATAAAATAGAATAAGCGGCTTACATGTTAAACTAACTAAACTAAACCTTAGGTTTGTATACCGTATCCTCTCCACCATCGCAGAGCTCGGCACGGTTTACAGGAGTTGGGATAGAAAGGAACTCCAATGAAGGGTTATAGGCCATAGTATAAAGAATGTTTAGAGGACTTAGTATATAGAGAGGGAGGAAGTATTACATTTTTGAGAATAGCCAGGTTTTCAGATGTTTACGGAAAAGTTGAAGGGAGCTCAGATTCCGAAGAGGGGAGGTAAGGCTGTTTCAGAGCTCAGTGATTCTGAAGGGGAGGGAGGTCCCTAATTTTCCTGCATGGGAAATGCCTTTTAATGAGGGGAAGGATAGTTTTAATTTTTGGGTGGATCTGGTGGTATTAGGATTTGAAGAATTCCAAGAAAGTGGAATAAAGGGAGGAAGGATACCATGTAGGATCTTGAAAGTTAGACAGGCGCATTTAAAGTGGACCCTGGAGATTATCGGAAGCCAGTGAAGCTTGGACAGGAGTGGTGAGACATGGTCAAATTTACTTTTTGCGAAGATAAGCTTAGCCGCGGCATTCTGAATCTGCTGAAGTCTTTGAAGGTTTTTCTTTGTTAGGCTTAAGTAGATAGAGTTGCAATAGTCCAGTCTGGAAAGGATGATGGATTGGACAAGGACGGCAAAGTGTTTTTGATGGAAGCAGGATCTCACTTTCCTCAGCATGTGAAGGCTGAAAAAGCATTTTTTTTTTACCAAGGAATTGAGGTGGTCGTTGAAGGACAATGTAGAATCAATGATGATGCCCAGAACTTTGCTTGAGAACTCAAGCTGCAGAGTGGAGCCAGAGGACAGTGGGATGAAGGTGGGTAGTTGGTCTAATTTTGGGCCGAGCCAAAGTAGATTTGTTTTGGACTCATTCAGTTTCATTTGCACGGTGTGGGCCCAGGATTGGTGGTTCGTTATACATGAGGATATGTTCTCAGAGAGGTTAGTGAGGTTCGAGTCGGTCTCGAGGAGGACAAGGATGTCATCAGCATAAGTGTAGAGTGTTTCTAGGGGGATAGATGGAGGAGTTTCAGGGAGGACATATAGATGTTGAAAAGGAGATAGAGGTGAGCCTTGCGGGACTCCACATATCGGTTTCCAGGGGGAGGATGAAGTTCCATTCATGTTGACAATGTAAGAGCGGGAACGTAAGAATTTCGAGAAGCAGTCTAGAACTGTGGAGTTAATGCCTATCTTGGAGAGTTAGTAAACTAGAATATCATGATGGACAACGTCAAAAGCTGCAGAAAGGTCGAATTGTAGAAAAACGGCGAACTTATTACGAGAATGAAGATGTTAAACCTTTGAGATTAAGGAGATCAATAGGGATTTGGTGCTGAAGTTGGGATGAAAGCCATATTGGATATTTGCTATTGGGCGATAGCTGGATGGTGTGGAAGGGTCTAGGTCAGATTTTTTTCAGTAGTGGGGTCAAGGCAATATGTACCCTTCTCAAATGTCATTTCAATTTTCTTAGTCCGAGTTATCCAGAGGTGTAAATCCACTATGAATAGCTCATAAACTTAATTCCTTTTAGTTAATATCTAAGGGGCCGAGCCTCAGATCCCCGTGTGTTGTATATGTTTCACAAGCACACTAGAAAGGGAATTAACCTCACTGGCTCATGCTCTCCTCCTGCCCTGTTATTAATAAAAAAACACTTTAGTTCTTAAACTTATGGTTTTTAAACAAGGCAGGGTGTTGTTGAAAATAGGCAGTGAAATTGTTGTTATTCAATTAAGTTTATGAGCTATTCATGGTGTATTTACACCTCTGGATAACTTGGACTAAGAAAATTGAAATGACATTTGAGAAGGGTATTTTTTGAAATTAATATATGTTCTTTCTCATCCTGTATATAATTTTGGTCAAGGCAATATGTCCCATTTCTGGGGGAAAAAAGGCCCGAATGAAGGGTGGAGTTTATAAGTTTAGTAAGAGATGAGATGGCCTGTGTGGGAATTTTCTCGTATAGGTAGGAGGGGAATGGGCCCAAGGTACAGTTGCAGGATTTCAGTTTGAGGCAGAGTTTTTAAAGACCAAGGATTCGGATACGTGCTCAAAGGCAGTCCAGGATCTGTCGACTGGGATAGGGTTGGAGACCGTTAGGGTAGGGTTGAATCGGTGGGCACCAGAGAGTTGTAGAAGACTGCAAGTGGGAAGGAGCATCTCATGGTAGTGACCTTTTCATTGAAGAATTTTGCTAGAACATCAGCTGAAGGAGAGGAGGGGAGCAAGGTGGAGTCGTTTTTGGAAGTTAAGGAGCACCAGATGTTGAACAATGTACTACTCTGGTTGTTGGACCTGGAGATTTTATCACCGTAGAAGTTCTTCCTTACTTTTTTTTAGTACTGTATTGTAAAACTTAATATTGACCCTCCAGGACTGTCTACCTATAAGGGAATTAGATTTTTTCCATGTGCGCTCCAGAGCTCGACATTTCTGCTTCAGTTCTCTGTGATATGGGAGGTACCAAGGAGCCTTACGGGAGTAGGAGATGGTTTTAGTGGATAGTGGAGCGAGGGAATGGTAGGTGGACTTGGAGAGGGCGACCCAGTTATGCCAGTTTGTTTCTGAATCTGCAGGCTTAGGAGCGGAGGAGAATTGGTTGAGAAATTTAGTCCAGAACAGATCGCTCGTAATTTTTTTGCGGAAGGTAATGGAATTTGAGATGTGGGGTGGGGCCCCAAGATGCGACATGAAAATGGAGAGACAGAAAGCCCCTAAGAAGTGGTCGGACCAGGGGACGTGTTCCCAGCGAGTGTCATCGGCTGAAGTTTTGTAAGTGGTAAGATCAAAGAAACTAATGAAGTCTAGTGTGTGCCCCTTTTCATGGGTTAGGGAGGGTGCAGGGGGGGGAACCTAGAGAGGTGAGGAAGTTATTAAATTCAGTCTCATCTTTGCTGGTGATGTCATCTAGGTGAAAATTGGTGTCCCCAATAATCAGTAATCTTTGAAATTTGAGGAAGGCGTTTGTTATGGTCTCGAGGACGAGTTCGGAGGATTTGTTCCAAGGGGTAGGTGGGCGATATAGAAGCAGAATACCCAGTGAGTGAAGGTAGAGTTCATCGTTGACTGAGGCTAGCATGTATTCTAGTGAGGTGTGGCTACCCTTTTCGAGGAGCTGGACATCGAAGAATGATTTGTAGAGAAGTGCCAGGCCACCCCCTTTTCGGTTAGTTCTGGGTGAGAAGAGGCCTTGGTAGCCATGGGAGCAGAGTTCGTTTTGTGTAAATAGGTCATCTTTTGTAATCCATGATTCCGTGATGCATAGGAATCCAAGGTCAGAATCCTCGAGTAGGTCCTTCAAAATTTGAGTCTTGTTGCATGTGGATCTGGCGTTGCAATAAACTGTCGGGATTGGGGTGAGAGAGTCAGAGGCATGGTTGGGGAGATTGGCAGGGGGAACAGGCTTTAAAGAGGCGTGGTTGACTCTTAGAGGGGTGTTTTTTGAAGGTATGATTTCTGGTGCGTATCAGCGTGGGGATTCTGAGGCCAGGGCAGATATTACTGACATTTGCGGAGTCGAGAAGGAGGTTTCAAGCAGAGGGTGGTGTTGAGAGATGAGCAAAGTAGGAGAAGACAGAGCTATGAAGGTGGCTTCATGATGAGAATTAGGGGAGCCTTTGGGGGGGCTGGGAGGCAGGACCTGTTTGATTCGCATGTAAGTAGTTTCGGAGCAGAGGAAAGGCTTAGTGTCAACACAGGGAGAGAGCTAGGGACTTATTTAATCTTTGAGAGATGGTTTAAAACAGGAGGGCAACTCGGCATCTAATTGAGGCTAGTAAGACAAGAACGGAGGTGTGACAAGAGTCAGTTGTTTTTATTTTGGGAGAGCTTAATCGGAGGAAGAGCTAGGCAACTTAGCATCTAAACAGGTAGAAACTTAACACAGAGTCCGATCCTTAGCAGTGAATACAATTTAGTATCTAAACTGTTTTGTATGGGAACCTGGACTGGACGTCTAATCAGGATAAAACTTAGAACTATGCCCAACTAATATCTGTTAGTTTTGTGAGAGAGTAAAGCCAGGGTGGAACTAGGTAAGGAGAAAACTTAGCAAAACCAGGGTGGAACTTAGCATATAGGTAAGGAGAAAACTTAGCACTGAGCTCGATCCTTAATACTGAGCACAACTTAGCAACTGGATAGTATCGTGTAAGAACTATAGACAAGGTAAAGCATAGCATTAGGTCCCATCGAGGTAAGACAAAAGCAATCGTTCATGCATAAGAGGTGTGAGGCGGAGGAAGGAGGGAACAAGATGGAGGAGAGCTTCCTCCTTCCTCTGCCTTGAGGAGTCGCTGGGGAGAGAACTTTCGGCGGCCCTCAATGGGCTGAAGAGGAATCCAACGCTGAAGTGGGCAGAGTCAGCCCGATCAATCCTGCACAGGTAGGAAGCTTTTCGGCGACCCCCAGTGGGCTGGAGGGAAGCAGGGGCTCTAAGTGAGCAGATGCAGGGCCAATCCCTCGTGAAATCTGTTGATATGTGTGAAGTCTAATCCCTGCCCATACGTTTAAAAAAAGCCTCACAAGGTATAAATGCCACCACATTTCCTGAAACTAATCCCGCAAGGTCTAAGCTGGAGATGTTACATGTTTACGAGGCAAACATTCAGAAAAAAAAAAAAGGATGTCAAATGAGCTGAAATGTTCTTTCTACACTGGTGCTTTTAAATCACTCTCTCAGATTTTCCACTGCTTGTTTCCTCATGTATGCGTGCTTTGATTTTTTTTTTTTCCTTCCTTTAAATAAGCCTGAGTGATAAGAAAGACATTCTTTGCTTTCGTTAATGTCTATGCGACACATGCTAGGACCACTGGGCAAGGCAGAATGGACTCCGCGAGGTCCGTGTTGTACCCCTTCCCAAATAGCAAGGTGCTCGCGTGGCCATTGGTACAAGTACTTCGTTATTAATTTATGGCCGAGGACCTCTACATGCTGTTACTAATATTAGGTTTTGACAAAGGATAATGAACGGCAGAATTAGGCTGGACGTCTTAATTTTTTTTAATTTTTTTTTAAAAGCAGTGTTTGCCGTGGTAAATTCTATTTCTGGTATAATTGAGGCTTTATATAAAATAAAGAATGGGAGCTTGTATATGATGGCGACACAGTCATATCCTTCCAAACCCACGCTGAATGAGCTCAGAGTCATTCAGATTCAAATACTCCTAAACTGGGAGTGCTTAGTCGGAACATAATTTTTAATTTTTTTTTTTTTTTCCCTTCCTGTCATGTGTTGTTGACGAAGGCACTGCTCCAGCTCCGAATCGTGGTCTCGTGACCACGTTGAAGTGAGAGAGCGAAGAGACAATAGAACTTCTTTACCACTGTCTTTCTCAGCATCCCACTTCCAGCAGATGAGAGAAAAAGAGGGATGGAAAGACCCTTGATAGGGTCTCCCTTTGAGGATCACAGGCAGAAGCAAATGGAACTTCAGTGAAGAAGAACGAAACAAGAGATTTTAATAGAAAATCTCAAACAGTTTGTCATTTAACAAGGCTGCTCAAACATTTCAGCTCTGTGCCCGCTGACACTGATCACATTGTTAAAATCATGAATAAAATGTTCTTTATTACAGTAAAATGTACATAACTCTTCAATACATCTGTGAAAAAAAAAAAATCAAGCTACTTGTACACTCCTCCCTCAATATTCGCGGGGGTTAGGGGCAGAGTCGGCCTGCGAATATTGAAAATTTGCGAATAACTTTTGGGCCGGCTCTGACCCACCCCAGCCTCCCTCCCGCTTTCCCCTCCCCGGCATGCTGGACCTTACCTGGTGGTCTAGTGGTCTTTCGGGGCAGGAGCAATCTTCCTACGCTCCTGCCCCGTGCAGATCACTCATACGAAACGACTGCAGTGAATTCCCGTAGTCTCTCCAGCTTCTGCCCCGAAAGACCGCTAGACCACCAGGTAAGGTCCGGGAGGCAGGAGGGAAGTGGGGGTGATTCCAGTTTTAGGAAATCGTGAATAATCAAAATTGCGAGTCCTAAAACCGCGAATTGGGAGGGGGAGGTGTAGAGCCATTTTAGAAACATGATGGCAGATAAAAAGGTCAAATGGCCCAGCATCCACTATCTCCTTCTCTCCCTATTGGCTAAGGCTCTTAACATTTGCAACTCCTCTTCCTATAGGCTAAGGCTCTTTACACCTGCATTGTGATGTCATAGAACTTTATGGTTATAGAAAAATTGCTCTGGCATTCCTGGCCGGGCCTGTAGCTCTGAGGCTCGTTTTGGATAAAAGGATTGTTTAACTTAGGCAAAGCCTAAGTTATTTTGTCAGAGTAGGTTTTTGATGTAGTTTATTTAGCTGACATAAGTTACCTTGTGTGTTGTGCAAGTGTATAGAAACATTGTAATATGATAGCAGATAAAGGCCAAATGGCCCATCCAGTTTGCCCATCCGCAGTAACCATTATCTCTTTCTGTCTCTAAGAGATCACACGTGCTTACTCCATGCTTTCTTGAATTCAGACACAGTCTCTGTCTCCACCACCTCTTCCGGGAGACTGTTCCATGCATCTACCACCCTTTCTGTAAAAAAGTATTTCCTCAGATTACTCCTGAGCCTATCACCTCTTAGCTTCATCCTATGTCCTCTCATTGCAGAGTTTCCTTTCAAATGAAGACTTGACTCATGCGCATTTACGTCATGTAGGTATTTAAACGTCTCTATTATATCTTCCCTCTCCCACCTTTCCTCCAGTATATAGACTGAGATCTTAGACGCCTTATGATGAAAACCACACACCATTTTAGTAGCCTTCTTCTGGACCGACTCCATCCTTTTTATATCTTTTAATGGATTAACATACACAGGTCAGTGTAAAATAAGGAAACGATGAGATGTGTCTTCTTTAGCCTGGACAGTAGGTGTTGCTGTTGAGGAAGAGTTGAGACTTCCTTCTCCCAGAAGCTATGAAAATTATTTCTGCAACATCCCTTTTCTCAGCTGGTCTAAGAGCAGAGTTCTGGTCCAGGAATCAAATCCAGCACTGTGAATGCGATGGAGCTACTAGTCTGACATGATGATGCCTCATCTCTTGGACCAAGTTGGACCTCTTTGGTTAATGGCTCTTATGCCTGCTCCCCAGTGGCCTGATCCAAATCCAGATGTGCCCTAAGTTGACTCCTGGCAACCACACAGTGATAAACTCTCCCTCGTGGTTTCTTGGCATGATGCAGGAGTGGTTTGTCATTGCCTTCTCCTGAGGCATGGAGGGTTAAGTGACCTGCCCAAGGTCACAAATAGCTATCATGGGATTTGAATCAGGGCTTTCCAGTTCCCTAGTTGCCCAGTACATTTCAACGCTCAGCTGGGAACGAGTTACTTGTACAGGCTCCTTCTCAGATCCTATGTTATTAGAACTTGGCCTGACCAATAGGAGATGCAAAGGAATAGGTATGCCTTGAGCTATAGGGAAAAAAGGGACAAAGGTTGAATCATTTCTTGTAACTAAGAACATCAATACATATTTAGCCAGTCCCTTATGGCTAGGGTGCTCAAGAGTAGAGAATGACACGATGACAAAATTCATCACCATTCCCGTCCCCACGGATAACCATGGGAAACCATGTCATTCTTTAAGGAGAGAGGGAAGAATCAGAGTATGAATGGGCCCAGCCACTGACCCTCAAGCCTTGCATTGAAGAATGCTGGTGTAGAAGGACTGAGGCTAAGATAGACACTGAAGAATGACCTGGGATGGTTTCCCGCAGTACTGGGATAGATCGAAGGTCCATTGAGCCCAGCATCCTGTTTCTAACAGTGGCCAACTCAGGTCACAAGTACCTGGCAGAAACCCAAAGAGCAGCAACATTCCAGAGCTGAGATTGTGATGTCATAATGCCTCATTCCACCAATGCCTAAGAGCCAACCTCAGCAGTGATGTCACAATGGCTTGATTGTTCTATACTTGGCTCACATAAGAATATAAGAGATGCCATACTGGGACAGACCGAAGGTCCATTAAGCCCAGTATCCTGTTTCCAACAGTGGCCAACCCAGATCCCAAGTACCTGGCAGAAACCCAAAGAGCAGCAACATTCCAGAGCTGAGATTGTGATGTCATAATGCCTCATTCCACCAATGCCTAAGAGCCAACCTCAGCAGTGATGTCACAATGGCTTGATTGTTCTATACTTGGCTCACATAAGAATATAAGAGATGCCATACTGGGACAGACCGAAGGTCCATCAAGCCCAGTATCCTGTTTCCAACAGTGGCCAACCCAGATCCCAAGTACCTGGCAGAAACCCAAAGAGCAGCAACATTCCAGAGCTGAGATTGTGATGTCATAATGCCTCATTCCACCAATGCCTAAGAGCCAACCTCAGCAGTGATGTCACAATGGCTTGATTGTTCTATACTTGGCTCACATAAGAATATAAGAGATGCCATACTGGGACAGACCGAAGGTCCATCAAGCCCAGTATCCTGTTTCCAACAGTGGCCAACCCAGATCCCAAGTACCTGGCAGAAACCCAAAGAGCAGCAACATTCCAGAGCTGAGATTGTGATGTCATAATGCCTCATTCCACCAATGCCTAAGAGCCAACCTCAGCAGTGATGTCACAATGGCTTGATTGTTCTATACTTGGCTCACATAAGAATATAAGAGATGCCATACTGGGACAGACCGAAGGTCCATCAAGCCCAGTATCCTGTTTCCAACAGTGGCCAACCCAGATCCCAAGTACCTGGCAGAAACCCAAAGAGCAGCAACATTCCAGAGCTGAGATTGTGATGTCATAATGCCTCATTCCACCAATGCCTAAGAGCCAACCTCAGCAGTGATGTCACAATGGCTTGATTGTTCTATACTTGGCTCACATAAGAATATAAGAGATGCCATACTGGGACAGACCGAAGGTCCATCAAGCCCAGTATCCTGTTTCCAACAGTGGCCAACCCAGATCCCAAGTACCTGGCAGAAACCCAAAGAGCAGCAACATTCCAGAGCTGAGATTGTGATGTCATAATGCCTCATTCCACCAATGCCTAAGAGCCAACCTCAGCAGTGATGTCACAATGGCTTGATTGTTCTATACTTGGCTCACATAAGAATATAAGAGATGCCATACTGGGACAGACCGAAGGTCCATCAAGCCCAGTATCCTGTTTCCAACAGTGGCCAACCCAGATCCCAAGTACCTGGCAGAAACCCAAAGAGCAGCAACATTCCAGAGCTGAGATTGTGATGTCATAATGCCTCATTCCACCAATGCCTAAGAGCCAACCTCAGCAGTGATGTCACAATGGCTTGATTGTTCTATACTTGGCTCACATAAGAATATAAGAGATGCCATACTGGGACAGACCGAAGGTCCATCAAGCCCAGTATCCTGTTTCCAACAGTGGCCAACCCAGATCCCAAGTACCTGGCAGAAACCCAAAGAGCAGCAACATTCCAGAGCTGAGATTGTGATGTCATAATGCCTCATTCCACCAATGCCTAAGAGCCAACCTCAGCAGTGATGTCACAATGGCTTGATTGTTCTATACTTGGCTCACATAAGAATATAAGAGATGCCATACTGGGACAGACCGAAGGTCCATCAAGCCCAGTATCCTGTTTCCAACAGTGGCCAACCCAGATCCCAAGTACCTGGCAGAAACCCAAAGAGCAGCAACATTCCAGAGCTGAGATTGTGATGTCATAATGCCTCATTCCACCAATGCCTAAGAGCCAACCTCAGCAGTGATGTCACAATGGCTTGATTGTTCTATACTTGGCTCACATAAGAATATAAGAGATGCCATACTGGGACAGACCGAAGGTCCATCAAGCCCAGTATCCTGTTTCCAACAGTGGCCAACCCAGATCCCAAGTACCTGGCAGAAACCCAAAGAGCAGCAACATTCCAGAGCTGAGATTGTGATGTCATAATGCCTCATTCCACCAATGCCTAAGAGCCAACCTCAGCAGTGATGTCACAATGGCTTGATTGTTCTATACTTGGCTCACATAAGAATATAAGAGATGCCATACTGGGACAGACCGAAGGTCCATCAAGCCCAGTATCCTGTTTCCAACAGTGGCCAACCCAGATCCCAAGTACCTGGCAGAAACCCAAAGAGCAGCAACATTCCAGAGCTGAGATTGTGATGTCATAATGCCTCATTCCACCAATGCCTAAGAGCCAACCTCAGCAGTGATGTCACAATGGCTTGATTGTTCTATACTTGGCTCACATAAGAATATAAGAGATGCCATACTGGGACAGACCGAAGGTCCATCAAGCCCAGTATCCTGTTTCCAACAGTGGCCAACCCAGATCCCAAGTACCTGGCAGAAACCCAAAGAGCAGCAACATTCCAGAGCTGAGATTGTGATGTCATAATGCCTCATTCCACCAATGCCTAAGAGCCAACCTCAGCAGTGATGTCACAATGGCTTGATTGTTCTATACTTGGCTCACATAAGAATATAAGAGATGCCATACTGGGACAGACCGAAGGTCCATCAAGCCCAGTATCCTGTTTCCAACAGTGGCCAACCCAGATCCCAAGTACCTGGCAGAAACCCAAAGAGCAGCAACATTCCAGAGCTGAGATTGTGATGTCATAATGCCTCATTCCACCAATGCCTAAGAGCCAACCTCAGCAGTGATGTCACAATGGCTTGATTGTTCTATACTTGGCTCACATAAGAATATAAGAGATGCCATACTGGGACAGACCGAAGGTCCATCAAGCCCAGTATCCTGTTTCCAACAGTGGCCAACCCAGATCCCAAGTACCTGGCAGAAACCCAAAGAGCAGCAACATTCCAGAGCTGAGATTGTGATGTCATAATGCCTCATTCCACCAATGCCTAAGAGCCAACCTCAGCAGTGATGTCACAATGGCTTGATTGTTCTATACTTGGCTCACATAAGAATATAAGAGATGCCATACTGGGACAGACCGAAGGTCCATCAAGCCCAGTATCCTGTTTCCAACAGTGGCCAACCCAGATCCCAAGTACCTGGCAGAAACCCAAAGAGCAGCAACATTCCAGAGCTGAGATTGTGATGTCATAATGCCTCATTCCACCAATGCCTAAGAGCCAACCTCAGCAGTGATGTCACAATGGCTTGATTGTTCTATACTTGGCTCACATAAGAATATAAGAGATGCCATACTGGGACAGACCGAAGGTCCATCAAGCCCAGTATCCTGTTTCCAACAGTGGCCAACCCAGATCCCAAGTACCTGGCAGAAACCCAAAGAGCAGCAACATTCCAGAGCTGAGATTGTGATGTCATAATGCCTCATTCCACCAATGCCTAAGAGCCAACCTCAGCAGTGATGTCACAATGGCTTGATTGTTCTATACTTGGCTCACATAAGAATATAAGAGATGCCATACTGGGACAGACCGAAGGTCCATCAAGCCCAGTATCCTGTTTCCAACAGTGGCCAACCCAGATCCCAAGTACCTGGCAGAAACCCAAAGAGCAGCAACATTCCAGAGCTGAGATTGTGATGTCATAATGCCTCATTCCACCAATGCCTAAGAGCCAACCTCAGCAGTGATGTCACAATGGCTTGATTGTTCTATACTTGGCTCACATAAGAATATAAGAGATGCCATACTGGGACAGACCGAAGGTCCATCAAGCCCAGTATCCTGTTTCCAACAGTGGCCAACCCAGATCCCAAGTACCTGGCAGAAACCCAAAGAGCAGCAACATTCCAGAGCTGAGATTGTGATGTCATAATGCCTCATTCCACCAATGCCTAAGAGCCAACCTCAGCAGTGATGTCACAATGGCTTGATTGTTCTATACTTGGCTCACATAAGAATATAAGAGATGCCATACTGGGACAGACCGAAGGTCCATCAAGCCCAGTATCCTGTTTCCAACAGTGGCCAACCCAGATCCCAAGTACCTGGCAGAAACCCAAAGAGCAGCAACATTCCAGAGCTGAGATTGTGATGTCATAATGCCTCATTCCACCAATGCCTAAGAGCCAACCTCAGCAGTGATGTCACAATGGCTTGATTGTTCTATACTTGGCTCACATAAGAATATAAGAGATGCCATACTGGGACAGACCGAAGGTCCATCAAGCCCAGTATCCTGTTTCCAACAGTGGCCAACCCAGATCCCAAGTACCTGGCAGAAACCCAAAGAGCAGCAACATTCCAGAGCTGAGATTGTGATGTCATAATGCCTCATTCCACCAATGCCTAAGAGCCAACCTCAGCAGTGATGTCACAATGGCTTGATTGTTCTATACTTGGCTCACATAAGAATATAAGAGATGCCATACTGGGACAGACCGAAGGTCCATCAAGCCCAGTATCCTGTTTCCAACAGTGGCCAACCCAGATCCCAAGTACCTGGCAGAAACCCAAAGAGCAGCAACATTCCAGAGCTGAGATTGTGATGTCATAATGCCTCATTCCACCAATGCCTAAGAGCCAACCTCAGCAGTGATGTCACAATGGCTTGATTGTTCTATACTTGGCTCACATAAGAATATAAGAGATGCCATACTGGGACAGACCGAAGGTCCATCAAGCCCAGTATCCTGTTTCCAACAGTGGCCAACCCAGATCCCAAGTACCTGGCAGAAACCCAAAGAGCAGCAACATTCCAGAGCTGAGATTGTGATGTCATAACACCTCATTCCACCAATGCCTAAGAGCCAAACTCATCAATGTTGTCACAATGGCTTGATTGTTCTATACTTGTCCTATACGAACATAAGATTTGCCATAGAGAATGACATGGGGATAGTTGTCCCCGTCCCTGTGGTTAACCTCAGGAAACCAACCCCATGCCATTCTTTAAAGAGAGAAGGAAGAATTGGAGTATGAATGGGCACAACCACTGACCCTCAAGCCTTGTATTGAAGAATGCTGGTGTAGAAGGACTGAGGTACTTGAGATAGACACTAAAGAATGACATGGGATGGTTTCCTGCAGTTATCCGCAGGGATGGGAATGGTGATGAATTTTGTCACCATGTCATTCTCTACTCAAGAGTCCACAACGGCTGCAGCATAATCTATTTCAACCTCCATCACTTCTATTGAAAGGTGCAGAAAGACAACGCCACCATTTTTGCACCAGAGGAAAGAAATGAAAGTTCTGCCGACCGACATTTTTTCTATCGGCAAAATATGTCGCGTTTATATTCTCTATCAGGTACAAAGCATGCTATTCCTGCTTCTTATAATAAATATTTTAATTGATTTAAAGGTATTTTTCCTGTCACTTCCTAGAGCAACCCAAGGCTTGTTACTGCTGGAAAGTGACAAGTGTGATTTCATGAATAAGATGCCTAAATTTCACAAAAGATGAAGAACACGGGAGGTTGATTGGTTTTGTTAGAAGGAGAAATGTGTCAAACTGTTCTTTGGCAGTGGAAAGCTTTACCAGTCCAGCAGAAGTAATCTGTGCTTGCCCCAATAATAGCCTGTAGGCAGGCGCCTGTAGGAAATTCATATTCTTGTAAGCAAGCCGGGTTTGCAACTTCACAACCCCCGGAGCACGTAAACACTTCTGTCTCAACACATCTGCAGTTGCAATCTGTAAATCCTGTCCAAACCTCCACGATTAACTTCATCGTGCATTTGCACGATAGATCTGGAAAGAATATTTTACCTTTAAGAGGTAAAACTGCTGCATTTCTCCAGGTCAAGTTTCAAGTTTATTCGATTTTAATATACCGACCATCAAACAAATATCTGGCCGGTTTACATTCAATTTTAAAAAAAGTAAAGAAAAAGAAATTGAAATGGTAAATATTTAAAAGTGCATAGAGTGGACATAAAAGACATTAACAAGACAAACTTGAAAGTGAGGATAAAAGGGAATAAGAACATAAGAACATAAGAAGTTGCCTCCACTGGGTCAGACCAGAGGTCCATCCCGCCCAGTGGTTCGCTCCCGCGGCGGCCCATCAGGTCCGCGACCTGTGAAGTGGTTTCTGACCACTTCTATAACCTACCTCAAGTTCTATCTGTACCCCTCTATCCCCTTATCCTCCAGGAACCTATCCAAACCCTCCTTGAACCCCTGTACAGAGTTCTGGCCTATCACATCCTCCGGAAGCGCGTTCCATGTGTCCACCACCCTCTGCGTAAAAAAGAACTTTCTAGCATTTGTTCTAAACCTGTCCCCTTTCAATTTCTCCGAGTGACCCCTAGTGCTTGTGGCTTCCCTCAGTTTGAAGAATGGGAGGGTAGAGTTACATATTTTGAGAGAAAAGGGAGAAAGGGGGATTAGGATAAAACATATTGGGTGGGGTGGGTTCTTTAAGAGAGAAATAAAATAAATAAAATTAAAAAAAAAAAAAAAAATTGAAAGATTAAAAAAAAAAAAAATATGAATGGAATAAGATGGAGGAGAAGAGTCTAAACAGAAGAGAAGGCGTCGCGAAATAAAAAAGTCTTCAGGCTTATCTTAAATTTATCTAGATGTTGTTCGTCTCGAAGTGGTTGTGGCAGAGAATTCCACAAAGTTGGGGCAGATACAGCAAAATTTATTCTCCGTGTATAATAGAACTGTTTTATGGAGGGAATTAAAAGAAGTTTTTGATTCGTTGATCTCAAAGTTCGTGGAGAACATTGAGGAATGAGGAGTTTATGAAGATATGAAAGCTGGTTCTAGGCAAGTGAACTGAAAACCTAACTGGCTTGGGTATATCCCAAATAGAGAATGACACGGGGACAAATTTTACCCCCGTCCCTGCGAGTTCTTTTCCTGTCCCTGCCTCATTCCTGCAAGTCAGAAACAACAAAATCCACCAAATAAAAGACCCCAATAAGAGCAGGAAGGTAGGTGCGGGGGAGGCAGCTGGGGAGACGATGGTCTTGGTCCAGGCTTTGGTCGGGGGGTGCGGTCCAGCCACTAATGCAGAGATAACACAGTGGATCGATGGTGGTATGGACCTGACATGCTCTTTGCGAACCAGGCAACTACACTTGATCAGCAACGTTTCTAATACACAGTACTTTCTATTGTTTATCATCTTATTCATCTGTAGTGGATCATATCAGTTTCAGAACCAATGCTAGGAAGTTCTTCTTCACCTAAAGGGTGGTGGACACCTGGAATGCGCTTCCAGAGGGTGTGATAGGACAGAGTACGATACTGGGGTTCAAGAAGGGATTGGATGATTTCCTGAAGAAAAAAGAGATAGAAGGGTATAGATAGAGGATTACTATACAGGTCCTGGACCTGATGGGCCGCCGCGTGAGCGGACTGCTGGGCATGATGGACCTCTGGTCTGACCCAGCAGAGGCACTGCTTATGTTCTTATGTTCTTATCTGGCTGATGCAGAAACCAAATCAACTCTACCCTCATGCAAATGGCGGGTGAGACTTTTTATTTGAGTTTACAATTACCGGTAATAGAGAACAGTCTTATTACTTTCACAGTGAATGTAAAGCAGACGTTTAGCGCAAAGCTTAATCTATGAAATTTTTTGGGGTTTATCCCTTCTGTGAGATGTCGCTGAAAAGTTCTCAGCCCAGCCAACAAAGTTGGGGGCGACCTCCGTCGAGCTATATACTTAGGGCTCCTTTTATGAAGGCGCGTTAGCGGTTTAACGTGCGTAATAGCGCGCGCTAAACCGCCGGCCGCGCTAGCTGCTACCGCCTCCTCTTGAGCAGGCGGTAGTTTTCCGGCCAGCGCGGGGGTTAGCGCGTGATGACAAGTCGTGCACGCTAAAGCCGCTAACGCGACTTCGTAAAAGGAGCCCTTAGTCCAGCGGTTTTCCACTTTTTTCTGCTCTATATTTTTCTGACGGAATGAAAAAAAGTGGAAAATCGCTGGACTAAGGGGGAAATTGTACAATCTGCGCCTAAGCTTAGGCGTCGGTAGCGCCTAAGTTTAATTTAAGAAACGCCGTTTAAAATGGTGAAAAACATTAGAGTTAAAGTACCTTCCGGTGTCTAAAATATCTGCACATGAATCACATTTCCGTAGGTGCTTTAGGACGTCAAATGCCACTGTGGGCGTGGCTAACGATGGAAGTGCGTTAGGTGGCTTAAAGAGCCTACGTAGGGTGATGTACGACAAAGATAGACACCTTAAATGTAGGCCTGGAAAATCCTGAAGGCACGGTTCTGTATATGGCGCCATCACTTGATTGACACATGATCGGTGGCCGCTTTTTAGGTGGCCGCCAATATCGGCAATGTATAGAGAATCCGGGCCTAAGTGTATAGCCCTCGATGGAAACTGTCCCAGCTTTGTTGGTTGGGCTGAGAACTTTCCAGTGGCCCCTCATATTAGCCAGTGGACAGATTTAACTAATTTTTTTATTTAATCCACTAATATGCATCGTTCAGATCAAATGAGACATTTGCTTCTTACGACTCTCTGCTTTCACATTTGGCACCTATTTGAAGTCTATTCTACGAGAGCGTTTCAAAAAGTAACAACAAATTGAATATTTTGAGAGATATAATTCAATTAGAGATACAAATGATAAGTCATTTTTCTACATAAGCTCCCTCCTTTTCAACACACATCTCGCACTGTTGCACCAACATTGGAAAAAAAAAATGTTTTTGGTTATGCCTTCAGCCAGGAATGCACCGCTTCTTTGACCTCGTCATTGCTTCCAGAGGAAGCGAGATCAGGGCTGTACACTTCTCCCTCGGTATTCGCAGGGGATAGGGGCAGAGCCGGACCACAAAGTGTGAAAAACCGCGAATAACTTCTCGTCCAGCTCTGACCCAACCCCCGCCTCCCTCCTGCCATCCCCCCGGCATCCTGGCCTTGCCTGGTGGTCTAGCAGGCTTTCGGGGCAGGAGCGAACTTCCTACGCTCCTGCCCCGTGCAGATCGCCAATATGAAATGACTGCCGTGAGTTCCCGTATTCTCTCAAGACTACGACAGGAGCTCACGGCAGCCATTTCCTATTGGCGATCTACACAGGGCAGGAGTGTGGGAAGATCGCTCCTGCCCCAAAAGCCCGCTAGACCACCAGATAAGGAGTAATCTATAGCGCTACTAGACATTTTAAGTCTTGTAGGTAGGCGGGAAGGCCATAAACTATGCTTTTCCCTCCCCCCCCCCAAAAAAAATTGTAGATAATCAAAACTGCGAACCCCGAAACTGCGAATAGGGAGGGGGAAGTGTATGGAAGACGCCATAAGACCTAAAATCTCATGTGCGTTATCATGAAGGAGAAGAACACCTTTAGACAAAAGTCCTCTGTGACGGCTCCATATTTTTGGTTTCAGCTCCTCCTCCAACATTGCATTGTATCGGGCAACATTCACTGTTTCACCCTCTTCTTAATAGTGCTCCAAAATTGGTCCATTCATATCCTAGAAGAAAGTGAACAGGACTTTTCCACTAGATACGTAAGCCGTTGTCATTGTTGCTTTATTTCTTATCTGAGGCACAAGTTTGACATTAAGAGGCAAATTGTATAAATAGCGTCCCAATTGTAGGCAGCAGTAGGTGTTTTACCGTTGTCTAACCAGCCAATCAAGATGCATTTTTTTTTTTTTTTTTTTAAATAAAAAAACCCGGAGTTAGGTCGCCTACACCAGGGCTGCCCAAGTCCGGTCCTTGAGATCTACTGGCAGGCCAAGTTTTCAGGATATCAACAATGAACATGTATGAGAGAGATTTGCCTGCACTGCCTTCTTGGTATGCAAATCTCTCTCATGCATATTCATTGTGGATATCCTGAAAACCTGGCCTGCCAGTAGATCTCGAGGACCGGACTTGGGCAGCCCAGGCCTACATTGTATGCATTTGTTGCATGTGCAGACAGACGCATCAGGACACTTAAGCTTGCCTAAGGCTGGGCATGAGCATGGTTTTGCCCGGAAGTGGCCTTGGGCATCTCCCTAGCGCCACGATAGACTGGTCTACATTTCAAATAGACGTGGCCGCTGAGCTGATCACACAAGGAAATCTCTCTGAGCAGCCACGGCAGGGAACCCCTGAACCCCAGCTTTCCATAGTAGGGTCCTTAGGCAACTGGGCCAATCGGAGTCTTAGGTCTCCTTCCCAGTGCATCCAATTGGCCAGGATGCACTGGGAAGGAGGCCTTAGACTCTGGTTGGCCCAGGTGCCTAAGGCCCCTCCTGTGGGAGGGGTCTTAGGCACCTAGGCCAATCACAGCCTTATTCCCCTCCCTGGTGCATCCCAGAATGCACCAGGAAGGGGAAGGTCTGCCATTTTGGTGTATGCATCCCTCCGGCCAAACATCTATCTTAACAGGTATAGGGGTATGTGTGTGGGGCTGGGGGTTGCCAGGGGGCTAAAGGTTAGGGGGTTGCTAGGGGGGTCCATGGTGGGGAGACTCTGGAAGGGGGTTGTTGATGGGTGGGAGGGAAGTTCCGGGGGGGAGGGTGGCAGCAGGAGGGAGTGAGCAATCCTCCAGCTGGGGGATTTGTCGGAGGGGTTCAGGGGTGACAGCAGGAGGGATTTTGTAAGTTACATTTTTGTTTTTTTTTTAACGTCTACTTATTTATTATTATTAACGTCTACCTGAAATGGTGAGATCTTTTTTTTTTTTTTTTAACTCAATGAAAACATTTGCAGATCAGTGAAAGAAAATGTTTTTAATTGCATAATTCTGAGTGTGTTTCCACTTCGCTTAATTCTGTTATAGCAGTAACCTCCGTGTTTTATCTTGTTTTTACAAAGTGATCAAGGAATTGAAACTATTTGATTAATGCGACATTAGAAGAATTTCTGCCTATTCAGTTGGTAATCCTTTTCGGCATCTGTGTGACTCAGGGCGAAGGATGTGCTTCGCGGCATCTGCCAGTATTTTGTTTACCAACCGTAATATTCATTGCCTTCCATTCCACATGATGTGAAATGTCAGAAACCTGAACCGTCTGAGTGAAGGTTGCATGTTGTGGTACCAGTAACAAATGTCATTATAGCAACTGTTAATATAATTTGGAAATTATGCATATCTTTTCTGATTCATTAGCATATACTTGTGACAGGAATACCTGGAGTTCTGGGAAGGGGCTGCAGACTTCTTTTATTGAGCAAAGAAATGATGAAATGCTGGATTGCAAGATCAATCCTATTAAAAACTAAAATTTATTCTCCACATTTATAAAAACCTTATAATTGTGGGGGAGGGGTGCTTTTTTTTTATAGAGCTAATCTAATTTCTCCTTCTACCTCCTCCTCCTCCTATTTAACTCTTCTATAGTGCTGAAGGGCATACCCAGCGCTGAACATGTTGACATTAAATAGACAATTCCTGCTTGGAAGAGCTTACAATCTAACTTGGACAGACAGGCATGACATAGAGGGTTGCAGAACCTAAGGTGAGAAGAGTTAGGAGTCTAAAGCACTCTCAAAGAGGTGGGCTTTTAACTGGGACTTGAGCACTGCCAGAGACAGAACCCACCGTAGGGATTCAGGAAGCTTGTTACAAGCTTATGGTGCAGCAAAGCAGAAGGGACGGAGTCTGGAGTTGGCAGCTGAAGAGAAGGGCACAGATAGAAGGGACTTACCCATTAAGCGGAGCTCGCGGGGAGGGGGGGGGAGAGGACCATAGGGGGAAAGAAGTGAAGAGAGATAATGAGGGGCAGCTGAGTGAGTGCATTTGTAAGTCAGCAAGAGGAGTCTGAATTGTATTCAGAAATGGATGGGAAGCCAATGAGATGACTTTAGGAGAAGGGTAATGAGTATAGCAGCTCTCACGGAATATGAGTCGTGCAGCTGAATTCTGGACGAATTGAAGGAGAGAAAGATGGCAGCACTTAAGAACATGAGAGTAGTGAATTGCAGTAATCTAAGTGTGAGGTGACGAGGACGTAGATAAGGTCATTGGTAGTGTGCTCAGAGAGGAAAGGTTGGAGTTTGGTAATATTATAGAGAAAAACGTGGCAAGTAGTAGCGATATGTTGTATCTGGGTGGGGAAGGAGAGAGAGAGGGGTCAAAGATGACTCCGAGATTGCGAGCAGAAGAAGACAGGGAGGATGAGAGTGTTGTCCACCGCCTAAGTTAGACCGCCATTATGAGAATCAGGGTTCAGCACCTCCTGTGTACCGATGCAACATCAGCGCACAGTCTGAAAATAATTATTAACTAAATGCCTTAAAATCATGCTGTGTTTAATCTAAGCTTAGCAAGCGGGAAAGCCCCATGTTAAAATGCATTAGGCCTATAGGAATTTTAGTAAAAAGGCTCCTTAGCCCTCGAACTGTGGACCCACTTTTACTCATTTGCCTTAGTGCATATTTTCCAGTAAAAGCACATAATTATAATTGAGCTTGGGTTGAGGAACTTTGCCAGCTGTATATATTGCAGTGAAAAATTAATTTGGCAATGTGGGACAAGCAGATTCAAGGGCGAAGGGCTTTTTACCCTGTAAATGATAGTTTTGGGGGGTATTCGAAGAAGGTTACTTGAGATTCTTGGGGAAGCTGTGTCTATGAGAAAAAATAAAGCTTAGCACTTCTAGCCACTTGTGAGCTCGGTTGCTGCTTAATCCTGCATATAAAACGATGAAAAGGCAATTAATTAATAACCTTGAATATGTTGTTCTGCGATATGGAATAATTAAGTTCTTGTGTTGTGTGCTTCCAATAGCTTGGATTGCGAATGCCGACAGAGCTAGACTGAAGATCTTGCTACGGAACAGAAAGAGCTTTGTTATAGCCGGGTGAAATCATCCTGCTCTGAATTTTATCTGATCATTCGGATATTTTTTCTCAGGCTGTCTTGTGGTTACCATCCATGAGCATCCCTTGGGTCTGGGGGCTGGACACATTACCATATCTCTTAGGACACTGGAAGAGTAAGTGATATAATTCCACCTATTGCAATGTAAGGCCTCGGGGTCCTTTTCTCATGTGCTGCATATGCTGGTTACGAAAATATTTCCTTTTTGCAGGCTCCTTCCACACCTAAATGGTCTGCATGGCTCATAGACAACGGCGCGAAAGACAAAAGCGCGCGCCGACAATTGAGCGCAGCACGCGCCGCCGCGCCGCTCTAAATTACAGTTTTTAGGGGCTCCGACGGGGGTTTTTGTTGGGGAACCCCTCCAGTTTACTTAATAGACATCGCGTCGGCGTTATGGGGGGTTTGGGGGGTTGTAACCCTCCACATTTTACTGTAAACTGAACTTTTTCCCTAAAAACAGGGAAAAGGTGAAGTTTTCAGTAAAATGTGGGGGGTTACAACCCCCCCACACCCCCCACAATGCCCCCACAAAGCGGCGCGATCTCTATTAAGTAAAGTGGGGGGGTTTCCCCCACTCCCCCCCGTCGGAGCACTAAAAACAGTAATTTAGAGCGGCGCGGCAGCGTGCACTGCGCTCAATTGTCTGGGCGCGCCTTTGTCCCAGCGCGCTTTTGACCTGACACCGGTCTGCATTTGGATGTTCTTTTTTTTTAAAAAAAAAAAAATTCTTTATTTGTTTTTGCATATTACAAGTGTATTAAATAAAATCATACTAACTTATAAATACACACACAAAAAAATACACAAAAAAATACACACTTATAAATACACAAAATAAATAAATAAATAAATAAATACACACTTGATTAACTTTCATGTAACACGTTAAATACAACATTTCATTACATATTTATATTCTATAATATCTTGAATATTATGTAATACACCTAATATCTAAACAAATATTATTAAATATAAAACCCTGCCATCCCCTCCCCAAATACAATTGCATCCAAATACAGCAAAACTATTGATATATTCATATACATTATGAGATGAATAAAGTAATACCCACCCTCTTCCCCTCCTATCAAATATCTTACGTTGGGAAAATGTTATCATTCATTACAAAAGTCTGTTAATGGTCCCCAGATCTTCTGAAATTTACCAAAATATCCTTTCTGTGTTGCTATTGTTCGTTCCATTTTATATATATGGCATACAGAATTCCACCAAAAGTTATAATTTAATGTCATAATTTTTCAAATTGTATGTTATTTGTTGAATTGCTACTCCAGTCAATATAAATAAAAGTTTATTATTATTTGATGAAATTTGACTCTTTGTTCTCATTGCCGTGCCGAATAAAATAGTATCATATGTCAAGGCTACCGGATTTTCCAACATCCTATTTATTTGAGGCCAAATTGATTTCCAAAATAATAATATGAATGGACAGTAGAATAATGCATTTGGATGTTCTAAGTTGGATGTTTTTGTGGTCGAAAATGGGGTATAAAGTTGGACGCTCTGGCAGCCACAATCCTTGTCTCTACCACCTCAGCCAGGAGACTATTCCACGACCAGCCTTTCTGTAAAAAAAAAACAACAACAAAAAAAGTATTGCTTTAGATTACTCCTTAACCTCTTAACTTCATCCTACTCTCTCTCACTCTAGTTTCCTTTCGACTGAAAGAGACTCACCTTATGTGTATTTTTGCCACGTGGGTATCAAGGTGTGCAAACCTTTACCACACTTTGATGAATCCCCCCCACCCCTTGTGTCCTATTTAGGATTTTCTTAGTATTTTTTTTTCTTTATTGTATTGGAGGACCGATTGCTATTCAAATTCCATTATTTTATGTAATATTTGTGAAACCTTATAAATAAAAGGATCATTTCCCAGTGACCTAGATGTCCAAATCGACAATTTTCAAAAATAAAAAAAAATTGAACGTCTAGTGGAGCCCCATTCAAAAATGTGCATTTCTCCACCCCTGATTTTGAATGGGTTGCGGGAAACGTCCAAATCATAGAAACATAGAAACATGATGGCAGATGCCAAATGGCCCATCCACTTTGCCCTCCTCTCCCTATTGGTTAAGGCTCTTAACATTTGCATCTTCTCTCCCTATTGGCTAAAGCTCTTTACACCTCCATTGTGATGTCATAGAGCTTTATGGTTATAGAAACATTGCCAGTTTGATAGTGTAATTTTATTATATTTATTATTATCTATTTAAGGTGATAAATGATAGAGCTGTTAGTTTATCACCATTGGGTAATTTGAATCTCCCTAGTATATAGTATAGAAACATTGTAACATGATGGCAGATAAAGGCCAAATGGCCCATCCAGTCTGCCCATCCGCAGCATCCACTTTATCCTCCTCTCCCTATTGGCTAAGGCTCTTTACACCTGCATTGTGAGGTCATAGAACTTTGTGGTTATAGAAACATTGTAACATGATAGCAGATAGCCCATCCAGTCTGCCCATCCGCAGTAACTATTATCTCTTCCTTTCTCTAAGAGATCCTATGTGCCTATCCCAGGCTTTCTTGAATTCAGACCCAGTCTCTGTCTCCAATACCTCTTCCGAGAGACTGTTCCACGCATCTACCGCCCTTTCTGTAAAAAAGTGTTTTCTTAGATTACTCCTGAGCCTATCGGACTTAGACTTTTTTCCCCCGAAAATGGCCCTCCATATGTGATAGTCTTGTTATTGCATACTAAGTGCAGTGAATAAGGAGGATACATGTATCTTTGAAGATGACCTTTGCTGGAGGCCTGTACCCATTTGCAACTCATTAAACTAAAAGTTAAACCTATGAACCGGACCGGAGACCAGTACAAAGAGAATAGATGTCCTTGTTCTCTGTGATGGTGCCCCAGGGTTTGGGAGATGAACCCTGTTATCTGTCTCATTTACCTGATTGTAAAATGTGATAAAGGGCCATGAAAAAAAAAAAAACCCCTTTTAACTGCAGGCAAAGATGCTGCTGTTCCTGAAAAAATGAAGGTGACTTTATAGTTACTGTTTTTGAGAGAAACAAACTTGCATACTTTCTTAAAACTACCTGCTTTGTGATAGTTTTAACTGGGGAGAGTGACAGACAAGGCGTGGAAGATTTAGCCAGCCCTTGTGAAATATGTATAACATTACATTTCGATTTCTGTGCCAAAACTTTGCAAATCTAACAGCTAAAACACCTGAAAAAATGCATTAGTGTACATCAAAATACAACCAACGCTATCGGCAGATCAGCACCTCTGTCCCTGAACCCTTGTGTGTGGTGGAAGGTATAGGAGAGGATTTCTGGTGACAAGAGCAGATCTTTTCTCTTTAACCCTGTGGTGGGCTTACTGGGAAGGTAAAGGAGAGAATATCAGGGCAGAGGTGATATCCAGGCACTGGAGCAGAACTTCTTTGCTAAACTTTTACTGTGGGCTGTAGTTTGAGACCTGGAAATTTAAATCATGGATGTTGGAGTTGCCAGACACCTGTGGTGTCAGTCATATGGTGAAGCACAAAGCCATAGCCCACCTTGGCCGGAAGACTGCACGGATGCGGGAGGGAAGGGAGAGTTCAGGTCTAAACATCTTGTGGTTCCTTCTTCAACTCTTGTCACGTGGATCGTTTGAAACCCTTGTGAGGTGTCGAGATACTCAAGTTAAATCCAAGCAATGCAGGAAAAAAAAAATATCTGTTCTAAACCGCGGGTTGGAAAATTGGCATCGATTCAAGGCACGAAAACCCTACACTTGAAAAGATACCACACAAAGGCCAGGTGCATTCTCTTATGCACACTCAGAGAAAGGGAAACTAAACACTTCACTACATTTTCACAGTCACTCGACTCTCAATTCATAAACCCTTTCAAAAAGTTGTATTTCTTTTTTTTTTTTTTTAACTCTATGCACGCACAAAATTAGCACACAATATAGCACACGCTAGCTGAAAAATTACCGCCTGCTTAATAGGAGGCGGTAGCGCTAAGCGCTAAGCGCATGCTAAAACCGCTAGCATGCTTTTGTAAAAGGAGCACTATATTTGTTGGATTTTTTAAAATACATTGTACAGCCTATGAATTGTTCAATATCCAGAGATATCAGGAAAGCAAAAGAAAATCAGAACGTATTCTTTTCATATACAATATTCTCACTCACCATATACCATCTAGTGGTCTTCAATCTAGTGGTCGTTCATCTCAGCAACAGTTACCGATTGTCTCTTCATTTTGGCAATTATTTCTCGATTTTCATAGGAATTCCTCTTTCTCCGTTATGGCTTCCTCCCTTTGGAATGCCTTACCCTACTACTTCTGCATTGGAAAATCTTTTGCAACATTTAAGGCGCAATTGAAGCCGTGGAGGGGCATAATCAAAAGAAACGTCTAAGTCCGTTTTTGCCTAACTCACAAGTTGTCCAAAGTCGGACACAGAAAAGGTCCATTTTCAAAAAATATGTCCAGCATATTTTTGTTAACGAAAATCATCCAACTGTATGTCCAGCCGCTAAGTTGTCCATCTTTATACCCCATTTTCGACCAACTATTCGTCCAACTTTTGGGCTTGGGAGGGGCCAGAAAAGTAAGGGACTGGACACCCAAAAATGGCAACAGAGTAGGAGCACCTTACAGGGCATTGCTGTGAACTTCACAAAAAGGGTGCCACATAAACATCTCACAACAGCTCCCTTATAGGTCATGGTGAGCCCCCCAAAACACCCCCAGAATCTACTAGACCCACATATCTATCACCCCAATAGCCTTTATGGCTGCAGGAGCCACCTATATATCAGTACAAAAGGGTTGGGGTTTTTTTTTTGGGGGGGGTGCACATGTTTCTCCATGAATGCAGTGATTAGAGTGGCTTATGGGCCTGGGTCCTCCTCTCCATGGTTCACTAACCCACCTCCAAGACCTCTGTGCAGCTCTACTAGGATTTCCTATGCCAGGCTGCCAGGTGCTGATGTTCTGAAGGCAGATATGTAAAGTTGTTATTACATTTTTTATGGGGGTGGGGGCTGTGTGTAGGGGTCTGTACTTTGTGTCTGCAGTGCTAATCTGGTCATTTTGGATACCTGTTGTGGACTTAGACCTGGTTTTAGATGGCCTAAGTCACAATGTCCAAGTTCCGTCTAGGCCAGGGGTAGGCAATTCCGGTCCTCGAGAGCTGGAACCAGGTCAGGTTTTCAGGATATCCACAATAAATATGCATGAGATAGATTTGCATCTCAAGGAGGCAGTGCATGCAAATCCATCTCATACATATTCATTGTGGATATCCTAAAAACCTGACCTGGCTCCGGCTCTCGAGGACCGGAATTGCCTACCCCTGGTCTAGGCAGTGTTGTAAAACCTTCAGTTATACATGCAGTATGACTAAGTCTAGGACGGCCTATGTCCCGCCCAAATCCTGCCCTCACCACTCCTCCTAAAACGCCCCTTTTAGCTCTGGTCGTTCAGCAGCACTGTGAAGGCCTAAGTCGTTTTTTAAAATACGTCTAAAACCCCGTTTGATTATCGGCACTTGGACATCTTTTGTTACTGATCATCCAAGTGCCGATTTAGGCTGGTTTTTAGATGCTTTTCTGTCTCGATTATGAGCCCCATACTATTTTTCTTTGGCTTTCCGCTCTTGACCCTTTTCTTTACTTTACTCATGCTATGGATCACTCTGTCTTCTTGACTTCTTAACTTATATTGTTAATTGTTTGGGCAGATTTCACTGTGACTTCCCTTCCCTTCCCCAACTTTTTTTGTTTTTATGGTAACCTTCCCTTTCTTTATCCCCCCTGTACCCATTTTTGTTGGTATGTTGGCTGTATTTTTGGTTTTGTTTATTGCCTCCCTTGTTATTTTTTTCTTTTTAACATAGATTATTGTAAACCGCTTAGACTAACTGTGGTTGTATTTGCAGTATATCAAATAAATTGAAACTTGAAACAAGAGTAAACTCTGCTTTGTGTCATGCTTTCATGGTCTCCAATATAACCAAAATACAAGCATTACGATCAACATAAATACAAGTCAAAATGACCAAACTGCCATTTGAATTCTTCCCATTGGTTTAGCAACAACACAGACCATATCTATGGTGTTGTGAGCATTTAATTATATTTATCAGATATGTGGATGTAAGTTCAGCCAGTTCTTATTGGAGTCCAAAAGTGTGTGAGTTTTAAGAAATGGATGGTTCTGGCAATTTTTGAGGGGGTGCTGAAACCTTCTCAGCCCAAGAAGGGAATGACATGGAGCCATGAAATTTACAAGTTATTCCACATATTAACCCCTAAGTTCAACATATTTGGCACATTAGGGCAAATTCTATAAGAAGCGCCCAAAGGTTAGGCGCCTAATTGGGCACTGTTCAATGCAATTCAAGTAAAATTGGGGTGCTGTTTAATGAATCACGCTGAGCGGAACCTATTTGGGAGGCGCCCAAGAAATAGGCCAGCTCTAGGCACAACTAGAAGTTAGGCGCCGAGCTGAGCGCTTAAGTACGCTTAAGAGCAGCGATTCTGCAACAAGGCGCCTGACATATAGCCATGCCCAACGTGCATGGCGCCTATTTTTTTGAAGGCCGTCTAAATTTTTAGAGGCGCCTTGTTACAGAATCGCGCTTTCTTGATAGGCGCCTACGTTTCAATCAGTGCTGATTAAAAAGCTTAATTGAGCTTGTTATTCCATTTGGATAGGCGCCTCCGAAATAGGTGCCTAACTTGAGGCGCTGGCTACGGAATTTGGGCCATTGTGTCTGAAGTTTCTGTAACCCTTCCAAAATTTTTCTGCTCCGCTGCTGCAATCACCTCCAAATCACTCAAAAATAGTTCCCCTTTCAAACTCTTCTTAAGGTTTGGAAAGGGAAAATAGTCAGATGGAGCAAGATCTGGTGAGTAGGGTGGATGGTCTATGCACCGAAACCCCAACTGCGTGAAAACATCCATCGTTTTGCCAGCCTTGTGAGCAGGTGCATTGTCTTGCAAAAACAGAACTTCTTTCTGTAGCTTCCCTCGCCTTCATTTCTTTAAATGTCTCCTTTCATCGGCACAGGAAGTTACCGTAGTATTCCGCATTAACTGTTTGGCCCCTTGGAAGATAGTCAGTCATTACAACATTTTCCTGATCCCAAATCACTCTGACCATGGCCTTTCCTGCTGATATTTGGGTCTTGAATCTCCTTGGCTTTGGAGAAATGGAGTGCCACCATTGCATGGACTGTTGTTCTGACTCAGGATTATAATGGTACTAGTATTTAAGCCCGTTACATTAACGGGTGCTAGAATAGATGTGTGTGTCTTTATTTCTTTTTCTCTCTCTCCTCTTGACCGCTTTCTGTCTCTCTCTTTCCTCGGCTGTCAACCATCACCCCTTGCCTGTTCCACCTGTCCAGCAGTAGGCCTTCTCCCTTCCTTTTACCTACCCCTGTCCAGCAGCACTCCTTCCCTGCTCCCCCTGTCCCTCTTCCCTGCTCCCCCTGTCCAGCTTCTTCCCTGCTCCGCAGTCATTATTCCCTGCTCCCCCTGTCCAGCAGCACTTCTTACCTGCTCCCCCGTTCCTCTTCCCTGCTCCCCTGTTCCTCTTCCCTGCTCTGTCTGTCCAGCAGCACTCCTTCTTTTCTCCCTCTGACCCTCTTCCCTGCTCCTCCTGCCCAGCAGCATTCCTTACCTGTGTCTCTCTTTCTCCTTAGTGTTTTGTTATTTTTTTACATCTATCTCTTTAGCCCCCTGAACTTCTGTGAGTGTCTGTGTGTCTCTGTCGTTGTGCACTGTTGTTTGTTTGTTTTTTAAAATCGATGTTTAGCTCCTGATCCCCTCTGTTTCCATGGCAAGCATGTTCGCGGATGTGAGGGCCGTTTTGTGGTGCCGGATCTGGCGTCGCCGTGTAGGTCGGAAGACGGGCCTCAGCGTTTTGTAGGTCCGGGTCTGGCGTCGCCGTGTAGGGCGAAAGCGGGAGGCGGGGCCTCAGCACCGGCCGGGCGGCTCGCGCCGCCGGCCCCCAGTAGCTCGAGGCCGGCGGCGGACATGGCTTGCGTTGCATAGTGGAGGAGGAACATTGGTGACGTACAACCCGCGCATGCGCACTAAAAAAAAACGTGACAGCTCAGGGAACACGATTTTTTTAGTGCGCATGCGCGTCCTACCATTTTATTATATTAGATAACCATATTTCATCCAGTAACTAGTTGTTCCAAAATATTGGCAACAACTCACAGAAAACGCTGCAAAATCAACATAGAAGTGTCCATTTAAGGTCGCTTCTCGTCAGCATTCAAACATTTGGGCAACCACTTGGCCAACAGCTTCTGCATACCCAGCTGCTCGTGGATTATACACTCAATACGTTTCCTAGATATCTATAGTGTCTCAGCAATCATTGTAGCCTATATTCGCTGATCTGCCGAAATCAGGCTATGGACATGGTCAACAGATTGAGGAGTTGACACTGTTTGAGGCCTCCCAGACATCTTCGTTCTCAAAATCTCCTTGCTGAAAGTTTGCACACCACTTCTTCACTGTGGAGTATGATAGGCATTTGTCACTCAATGTTTACATCATACATTCATGGATTTATTTATTTATTTGGGTTGTTTTAAATCCCAACAATTCTCTCCAACAATGTCAGAATGGGTTATAAGTTGACATAATGCATAGACAAAAAGGTTATAATTTACTTATGTTCAGTATAGATTGAATTTCTTGGGTAGATATACATGGAGAGTCAGGTTTAGCATACAATTTGGTCATCTTTCCTTCAATAAGACCTTATTTTGATTTTTCATCCTTCAGATTGTTGGTTCAGTCTTTGGTACTGGATTACTGTAACATCATGTATGTAGGATCATTTAAAAAAAAACTGTCATGAGATTGAAAATCATTCAAAATGCTGCAGTACGTTTGATATTTGGGCTGAAAAAAATCGGATCATGTTACCCCCATCCTAGTGCTGCCCGAATCAGGAAAAAAAATTTTGATTCGATTCAGCCTATTGATCAATTTTTCGATTCGATTCAATTTTCCTTCCCAATTGGGTATTTTTTTTTTTTTTTTTTTTTTCAAACATCCTGGTGGGCTTATTATATAGCCTCTTCACCCCATTTGCCCTCTCCGACCCACACAGGCGTTGTGGTGTAAACAAAATACACAAAAAAGTTTGTTCTTTTTGCTCATTTTTTAAAGCTGATGTAGGGAAGCAATCAATCCATGTAAGAAGTGTGGACAGGAATAACTAAGTACAGGACCAATAATGTTTTTTCCACAGACATTTATGGTATTAGCAATACTGTTAGAATTAACAGAAAGGGCATAGAACAGACAGTTGCATTACTATGATAGGGAAAGAGGGAATACACATAGGAACAACATAAGCCCTGGGATTCCTATTAGATGATACTCATAAGAGGCTGGAGCAAGAGGTGTACATGAAGCTTCTGACGGTGATGTAAATTTACGTAATCCCGTACTTCTCACACTCAAAGCAGTGGTGGTTGGGCAGGCTAGAGCCCAGCTCCTGTACTCGCAGACCCCAGACCTCATCCTGCTCCTTCGCGGGCTTCTTCACCATAACGGCGGTGACAGACAATGAGGTGGGGGGGGGGGACGCGGAACCGTTGCTAGACTAGGCCCCCTTCTACTACACCTTGCTAGTGGTTTTTATCACCGGGAGCATCGCTGAATGCTGCACGCAGCTCCCGACGCTCATAGGACCTCTATGAGAGTCGGAAGCAACGCGCAGCATTCAGTGCGGCTCCAGGCAATACAAACCGCCAGTGCGGTTTAGTAGAAGGGGGCCTAACCTTCACTCGCCCACCGTTTCCCTCACCAGCTGCGAGCCACCATAGGAAGTGGGGGAACTAACTCGCCCGCACGACCGTCCACCAATCACTTACCAGCTCTCTCCCCGAAGGGGAAGGGAGAAGGCGAGAGCAACACCCACTAACGCACTTCAGATACAATCCGTGCCACGCGTAACCCCACCCTGAAGCAACAGCAGCCAATCCGTTGGCACCGAATCGGGGAGGCCGATTTTTTAGAAAAGGGAATCGATTCGAATCGATTCACCCGAAGTGAATCAGTGAATCGATTTGAATCGGAAATCGGGCAGCTCTACCCCATACTACAGGAAATTACACTGGCTGCCAGCGGAGGCCAAATTATTTTCAAACTTGCATGTTTGTGCTACAAAACACTGGCAGGACATTTATCTTTTCAACCTCTTTTGTATTCTCTACAAACCTTTGACCCATGCGGAGAACTTCTCTATTTTCCTTTTCTATGCTAAAAGAATGTATTATAAAAAGATTCCTGAACAAAACTTTAGCTTACCAGGCTAGTGTCTGGAGCAAAATCTTAAGTGCCCTATTTATAAATTCATTGTCTTATCAAATGTTTAGGAAATCAGTGAAATCTTATTTGTATGACAAATTTGTTTGAAAAACCTCTATTTGTGAATTCTTTCGCTTACTAAGGGGTCCTTTTACAAAGCTGTGCTAGCGGCATGCGACTTTTCATGCATGAGAGAGAGATTTGCATACAAAGAAGACAGTGCAGGCCAATCTCTCTCATGCATATTCATTGTGGATATCCTGAAAACCTGGCCTGCCAGTAGATCTCAAGGACCGGACTTGGGCAGCCCTGTGTTATGGTATAGCAGGTTATAAATAAATTATTATTATATGAATATCCATCATGCAGTCCAAAACATCTTCGTTGAAAGTGGTACTCCTACAATAGAATATTTATTTTAGAAGCTGTGTTTGCAATTTAGACAAGCATAAATTGACACTTGGACATTTAAATGCAACAGACATCTAAATCCCAATTTTTCAAAGCTGGCATTCACTTGTCTGAAACTGAAACACATGCATAAGCCATGGGGGCATGGTCTGAGTGTGATTAGGTGAGACTAAGGCAGGTTTGAAAAATCAATCAATCCAAGAAATTGGAACCAAATCCCCACAAATGAAATGTAAATCCAAAAGAGTAGGGATTGGTCTTCAAGCACTCAATCGAGGATATATGAAAAAGTCTAGGCAGAATTCAAATTCTTCAAATCAGTCTTTATTGTGATATATCAAAGGGACCCAGCACGTTCTGTATTTCGGCTCTTACGAGTTTTAAGAAAAGTTTGGACAATTTCCTGGAGGATATGTCCATAGTCTGTTATTGAGAGAGAAATGGGGGAAGCCACTGCTTGCCCTGGATCGGTAGCATGGAATGGTGCTACTCTTTAGGGTTCCAGAATGTTGGAACTCTTTGGGGATTCTGCATAGAATGGTGCTATCTTTAGGGTTCTAGAATCTTGTTGTTCTTTGGGATTCCAGATTCTTACTATTCTTTGGGATTCCACATGGAATGTTGCACTCTTTGGGGTTCCGGAATCTTGCTTACTCTGACATAATGGAATGGTGCTGCTCTTTGGGGTTCTAGAATCTTGTTGCTCTTTGGGATTCCAGATTCTTGCTATTCTTTGGGATTCCGCATGGAATGTTGCACTCTTTGGGGTTCCGGAATCTTGCTTACTCTGAGATAATGGAATGGTGCTGCTCTTTGGGGTTCTAGAATCTTATTGCTCTTTGGGATTCCAGATTCTTGCTATTCTTTGGGATTCCGCATGGAATGTTGCACTCTTTGGGGTTCCGGAATCTTGCTTACTCTGAGATATAGGAATGGTGCTGCTCTTTGGGGTTCTAGAATCTTGTTGCTCTTTGGGATTCCAGATTCTTGCTATTCTTTGGGATTCCGCATGGAATGTTGCACTCTTTGGGTTCCGGAATCTTGTTTACTGTGAGATAATGGAATGGTGCTGCTCTTTGGGGTTCTAGAATCTTGTTGCTCTTTGGGATTCCAGATTCTTGCTATTCTTTGGGATTCTGTATGGAATGTTGCTACTCCTTGTGTTTTGGCCAGGTACTAGGGACCTGGATTGGTCACCATGCGAATAGGCTACTGGGCTTTATGGACCATTGGTCTGACCCAGTAAGGCTATTTTTATGTTCTTATGCTTCAGGGGTCAGACATATATATTTCTTGTCAAAAGCTTCCAGACAAAAAAGAAGAGAATAATTGTCTGGTTACGACCAGCGTAAACATTATCTCATTGTTGTTTTCCCGCATCCTACAAAATGTGACTCCCCATATTCCAGAATAATACATTAAGGGTTCCTTTTAGGAAGGTGCGCTAATGTTTTTAACGTACGCACCGGATTAGCGCATGCTAGCCGGAAAACTACCGCCTGCTCAAGAGGCAGTAGCGGCTAGTGCGCGGGGCATTTTAGCGCGCGCTCTTCCGTGCGTTAAGGCCCTAACGCGCCTTCGTAAAAGGAGCCCTAAGTACATGAGTCACTCCCAGCATGTCTGCAAAACACCCTCACGCTGCTCGAGAATCCTCCGCCAGTATTCAAGCCGGTGGATGGTATGGTGAACGTATTGTGATTTCGACGTGAGGGACAGGCAATAGTGACCTGGCTTTCCTTTGTGACTGAAAGTGCAATACTGTCTCACCACTCCGCACCGGCAGGAACACCACCAGAGATGACTCCAGCACAGCTCAAAGGCGGTTTGCAAGAATGTCGAGTATCCCGGCACTTAACTTGCTGACTTGTTTTGTGCTGAAAAATAGGACATTTCATTTCAGTACTGCAAAACAGTTCCCCCCCACCCACCCCCGGCTCCCTTTCCCGTCTGTTTTACCTGTCTCCATTCCTGAATAATTTATTTCACCATCTGCATAAAGAGAGCACCTGGCCCGAAGGTAACTCTTTCACCTAAATAATTCAGTTCAAAACCTCTGTGGTTTATATTCATATAATGTAATGGCTTAACGGGACAAAACCTTTAACTGATTAGCAACCGCTGAGAATGTTATTATTTTTTTTTTTTGTTCCTCTTTCTATTATGTTAGCAGTTTAAAAGGTTAGCACAATTATTCAAAAGCACCCCAGATTTCTTTTCCTTAAGATGTACGAGCCAGGGATAATTGTCGGTGAGGAAGTATTGTTAGCAAGTTACTTCTGCGTGCTTTGAAAAGGGCAGCTCACAGAGTCCCATCAGATTTTCCTCTCCCTGCCTTCTCCACAGAATACTGAGCTGGCACCTAAGTGGTTTCTGATAGTTTATTTGATATAACCCATTTCTTAACAATTGTAGTTAAATCAAGGCGGTTAACAAAGTTAAAAACATTGGGTACAAGATTAAAAAACAAACACACAAAAAAATACAGATAGGGGAAAGACTGACACTGTAAACAAACTGGGACAAAAGGATATTCAGGGAAGGGATGAGTTACAATATTTATAAGGGAAAGGGGAAATTAATAAAACAAAGGAAAAACACAAGAGGTTAAAGGGATAAAGTTGGTTTAAAAAAATTATTTTTTTTAAAAATTTTTATTAATCATTTTATAAAATAATACAACAGGCCACGTACAAAGAATGATGCTCCCGTCCCCACATGGCACTAAACTAATACATCAAATTCCTCGCTAAACAGGGAAACAAAGCCCATAACCAGTCCCCCCACCAGAGGTATTCCGAAAGCACCTCCAAAACATAAAGTTGCTTTTTGTTTTATTTATTCCAGGATAGGAAGCGTCTGTAGGGATTCACAGTCAAAAGCATTTCTGATATAATAAGCCTTCAGCTGTGCCTTGAAGACTTTAAGAGATTTTTTTCCGATCTCAGATAAAGTGGTAACGAGTTCCAAAGGCTCAGGGCCATCACTGAAAAACTTGACTTTCTCCGTACTTTTTTTTACTTCTCCAGCATGAGCAACGTGCCCACGTCGGTGTTGGCTGCCCTTTACGCGGATCCCAAAAGTGAAATCAGAGAGAGCGCCAATGCCGATGAGGGCAGCAACCTCGCCCTGGAGAAGTACAAAAAGGTACGGGGCATGTAAGTCAAGATCTCGTCCAAATGTAAAAAATAAAGAGAACAATAATAATAATAACTTTATTTTTCTATACCGCCATAATCTTACGACTTCGAGGCGGTTCACAATGAAGAAAAGCTGTACAAACAGCTAATTACAGGGTAAGGTAGATAAGAGTACATTGGACGGTCAATGAGAGTACAAGGTGAGATACAGGGTCAGTGAATTACAAGAATCACATTAAGTAGCACTATACAATCAGCGAATTGCAGAGCGGATGTGGGTAAGAGAACACTGCGTGGTCAGAGAATTACAAAGTGCAAGAAGGATTAGAAGAAAAAATATACATTGGGTACCATAGAAACATAGAAATTGACGGCAGATAAGGGCTACGGCCCATCCAGTCTGCCCACCCTAATGACCCTCCCCTGCCTTTACTTTGCGAATAGATCCCACTTGTCGATCCCATTTGGCCTTAAAATCAGGCACGCTGCTGGCCTCAATCACCTGAAGTGGAAGACCATTCCAGCAATCTACCACCCTTTCGGTGAAAAAGAATTTCCTGGTGTCACCACGCAGTTTCCCGCCTCTGATTTTCCACGGGTGTCCTCTTGTTGCCGTGGGACCCTTGAAAAAGAAGATATCCTCCTCTGCATCGATGCGGCCCGTGAGATACTTGAACGTCTCGATCATGTCTCCCCTCTCTCTGCGCTCCTCGAGCGAGTGTAGCTGTAATTTATCTAACCGTTCTTCGTACGGGAGATCCTTCAGCCCCGAGACCATCCGGGTGGCCATTCTCTGGACCGATTCCAGCAGAGCTTTGCCTCCTTTTCCTTCAGTCTTCTGAATGAGACTAGTCCTTCGTCCTCTTCTTCTCTTATAGGGTCTTCCTTTTCCTTCCATAGTCCTCCACTTAGGGTTGCCTCGTGACATCACGGATGTGTGGCCCCGCCCTGTTCTGCTTTTAGCTCCACCCTGTTCAGCCCCAAGCCCTGCCCCCCCCAAAGCCTCGGTTCATTATTCCTGACCTCTGGGCCATATTCGTGAGCCTCAGAGCATGTGCAGACTCATGTGACGTCGTCCGCGTACGCTCAGAGGCTCTCCACAGATGGCCAAAGCTTTCTAAAACCCGGACAACTGTTAGGTTTTGGAAGGTCCATCCTGGCATCCGGACAGTCCTCTAAAAAACAGGACATGTTCGGGTTTTCTCGGGCATCTAGTAACCATAGCCCCACCTCCCTGGGTTACCCTGGTAACCAGGCCCTCTCTCTGGCCTAGATTTAGGAAAATTATTCTTTATTTCCTTCTCCAATCTTGCTTTTTATGGAGGAGAAGAAAATTTCTGTGGGTCTCTAGCATGTTGGTGTGATGGGACATATACTCTGTCACAAATCTATAGGAAAATAACTCTATAGCAGTGGTCTCAAACCCAAATCCTTTGCAGGGCCACATTTTGGATTTGTAGATACTTGGAAGGCCTCAGAAAAAAAATAATGTCTTATTAAAGAAATGACAATTTTGCATCAGGTAAAACTCTTCATAAATCTTTCCTTTAACTGTTAAAGTAAAGATTTATAAACTATAAAGAGTTTTACCTCATGTAAAATTATCATTTCTTTAATAAGACATCACCTTTTTTTTCTGCGGCCCTCACAGTCCTTTCCCTCTGAATTAACAAAAGATTATAACAGTTATATCAGGCGTCCACCATCGACCTTCAGCTCTTACCTCCTCCAGCACCGGACACACGCACAAGCTGCGCTGCCTCCAACCATTGTCCAATGGTTACCGTACGTTCTGGAACATTGCCCACTCGCTGTAACCTCATGGAAGCACTTTCCTGCATCTGCATGCAATTGGACTCCAGCTCACAATCACGTACAGACGCAGGAAAGCGCTTGCGTGAGGTTTCGGTGACTGCCGGACGCGACCGCCAGATGTGACCACCGGACATTTGTGGAGTGGAGAATCTCGTACAGACTGAGGGCCTCAAAATAGTACCTGGTGGGCCGCAAGCAGCCCACGAGCCACAAATTTGAGACAGCTGCTCTATAGGAAAATGGTTTTGCTCGGTGTTGAGAGTTTACTCTGAATTATAAATTTGCTTTTTCTACGACCAAAATGTCCTTTTTGCATGATTTCATAAACATGAGAGCAGGGATTTGTGAGTCTACATATACGGGTTGTTGTTCCTGGTCTTTAACCGTTTCCTTTACTCAAGATGTTGATTTTGCACTCTCTAAAATTGAAAGGGGATAGATTCCGTACGAACATAAGGAAGTTCTTCTACACCCAGAGAGTGGTAGAAAACTGGAACGCTCTTCCGGAGTCTGTCATAGGGGAAAACACCCTCCAGGGATTCAAATAGGGGGAAAACACCCTCCAGGGATTCAATGTAAGGAAGTTCTTCTTCACCCAGAGAGTGGTAGAAAACTGGAACGCTCTTCCGGAGTCTGTCATGGGGGAAAACACCCTCCAGGGATTCAAGACAAAGTTGGACAAGTTCCTGCTAAACTGGAATGTACGCAGGTGAGGCTGGGCTCATTTAGAGCACTGGCCTTTGACTTGGGGGCCGCCGCGTGAGCGGACTGCTGGGCACGATGGACCTCTGGTCTGACCTAGCAGTGGTAATTCTTATTATCATTCTTCAGCAATGCACTGGATGACTGTGACCTTTGTACGGGTTCTTGAAGAAGACGATCACTTGTCTTTTGCTCTGTTTACCTAGGTAGAGCTGATAGATCATGGCCAAGATCATGGATTGTAAATAAAACCTTGTGAATAATTCTAGGGCTGAAATGAAAGACAAAAGTTGCTACAGTCCCTGACTGCTGGTTTTACGATACAAACTCTAAGTTCAGACCCTAGTCGCCTCACATCTGTGCTGACCTTTTATATAGTCCGGACATGGAGACTGACAGGATGATAAAATGTGATGCCAGGATCTCTTACCTACTCAAAGACCCTCCCTCAGGTATCGGGTACCCTGGCAGAGCTTTGAGGTCAACTAGACACCTCCCTTGAGGCTTACCTGGGCTGAACGATCCCTCGGCTAGAAAATCCTCTCAGGTACAGCAGGTGTTACCTGAGCTGGGATCAAAGTGCTCCTCTGTACTCCAGAAAACATCTTCCGAGCTGGGCATCTTTCTCCGTGAGTCAAATGGATGTTGAATGAGTCTCCGGGGACATGCGTGGCTTCGCCCAGGAGCGAGCTGTCAGAAATACTCCACTTGAAAAGTTCAGCTCCTCTGCAGCCTTATATCGGCATTTGTGTATAACGCTTTGGAGGAATTGTGCCGAATGCAAATTTTAATGCTGGATGGAGATAGATGACGCAGAAACATGATGGCAGCTAAAGACCATCTCTTCCTCTCCCTATCGGGAAAGGCTCTTAACATTTGCATCTCCTCTCCCTATTGGCTAAGGCTCTTTACACCTGCATTGTGATGTCATAGAACTTTATGGTAATGCGAACATTGTAACATGATGGCAGATAAAGGCCAAATGGCCCATCCAGTCTGCCCATCCGCAGTAACTATTATCTCTTCCTATCTCTCTAAGAGATCCCACGTGCTTATCCCGGGCTTTCTTGAATTCAGACACAGTCTCTGACTCCACCATCTCTTCCGGGAGACTGTTCCATGCATCCACCACCCTTTCCTAGCATTAAATTTTCAGACCATTCTTCAAGCTTCGCCAGGCCTTCATGTTATTCACACCATCCGGCGTGTCTACTCTATTGCAGATTTTGGTGTCAACAGCAGCGGCAAATCTTACCTGACAGCCCTGCAGCGATATCGTTTACAAAAAAAATGTTAAAAAGAACAGACGAAGGAGATCTTCACACGGTTTCCCAGCGGTCCTCAGTGCCTTGTACAGCAGAATACAGGAACTAGATGATACTGCTTTGCACAGAGTGGTTTATTTTGCTAATTACGTTTCTTGAGCTAGTGTTTTTTCTGCTTTACATCTGCTTTACTTATTGTTTGCTCGAGTGACAGGGGCATGTCAGATGCAAACAAGATATTAGTACAGTTATGTCAAGGTCCGAGGCTCATTTGTTTGTCTCTCACTCTCCTCTTCCTCATTTGCTGCCTTCCTTCTGGTTCACCCAATTGAATCAAACCTTAGCTTCCTTTAAATAATTTCCTGCTGGTAGCTGTATCCCTTATTTCTTCCTTTTTCATATTCCTCTTTTCTAATTTATTTCCCTTTCATGGTTGTTGGTTTTTTTTTTTCCCCACTCTTATTCGTGTGTTTGCTCACAAACTGAAATGCAAGACTTCCAGGTTAAGGCCGTTGGCACTGCTTCCGACGTCACCAGAAGCGACTTTTTCTGTGAAGATTTACATTCACCCGGAAAGTTTGTCCAAATTAATTTTACTTTAGAAGTGGTCTAAAATCCAGAGAAGACTTCTGAGTTATGAGGGGGCGCTAACAGGTCCTCAGTCCAACCAACCGACTTCCTAAATTCTGAGCATTATTTTGTCACTGTAGCTGAAAAGTGTTATTTTGTGAAGTGCCAATTTGCAGAAACGAAATTCGATGTTTTTTGACATTGTTTCAGATCGTCTTCCCCCAGGCACCCTGGCCTTACTTGGTGGTCTAGCTGGTTTTCGGGGCAGGAGCGATCTTCCTACGCTCCTGCCCCGTGCAGATAGCCATTAGGAAATGGCTGTGGGGAGTTCCCGTAGTCTCTCGAGAGACTACGAGGGAGAAGTGTAACCGCATTAATATTTGGTACAAAGAAACATAGCCCGCGTCTTGTACAACTAAGACTGCTAGAACATTTTTGTGTAATTGTGAACCCCCCTCTCTCTTCGCTCTCCCGTCCATCCTCTCCGCAAAGCACTTTAGCTCATGCAGCACACTCGAACCACAACATGCATACTCCAAGCATACCACAGTCAGACATCAAGCACCAGTTTGGCCCTATTAATGATGCAGGTGTCTGACTTTAGGTGGACGTTACAGAATCAGGGCCTATGTGCACCTGAGTTATCTGCCATGCTGTTAATGTCTACCGAGTATATTTATCTGCATGGAGAGATGCTGAGGGACTGCAAAACTTTAGCAAACGGGCCCCAAAGACGGAACAAGCATATTTACGTGTTTGACTGCCCAACCTCTGGTGTTATTTCAGCTCCTTTAGACTCAGAGTGGACTAGCTAATCTCCTCTGCTTGGTCCTCCTTAAATATTGGAGGATCATCAAACAGAGACTAAACAAAGATGCAAGAGATGTTTTATCATTTGCTGAAAAGAGGGTTTGGCTTCTTATTTGGATAAGGTCAACAAAGGAAAGCAATGCAAATATTACGAGCTGAATGAGCCCCTTCAAAGGGAGAAAGAGCCTGAATATTCTAACATTGCATAATTAGGTGACATTATTTACTCTAGTCGCTTGACTTTGGATGGATATCATAGTGGAATCTGCTTAATGACAGTACGGGTCATGTTATCAATGAGGGCAATAATCACAGCCCTTTCCGTAGGTATAATAGCGTTTTAACCCTAGATGTTGGGACTTTGATTGTTCAGTTTATTTGTTATACCGCAAATATAAACAAAGTAAAATCTAAAGTGGTTTACAAAGTAAATATGGGAAGAGAACACATATAGGAAGGTATGAACAAGAATGAGACAATACCGGACAGACTGAACTGAAGGTAAGTGGGAAAGTGTAGGTTACAATGAAATCAAAGAGAGCTGGGGATGGGAGAATAAGCAGAGGGAAGAAAATTCAAGAGCCCAAACAATCTGTAGATAGCAGTAGACATCTCGTTCAACAATAATATATCCCGAGGGTTGATTCATAAGTCATGGCAACGATTTTTTTCTCTCTCGAAAATACGCCAACGTTGGAAATCTAATATACAGTATATGTTTGAAAGTGTGTTGCCACCAGATGAGAGATGAACGCAGCGGTCATTAGTATGGGAGAAGCAAAAAAAAAAAAAAAACAACAAAAAACCGTGACATTTGAAATCGTTGTTTTATTATGGCGTACAATGTATAACCTGAACAACAAAGTACAAGTACAAACTGTTTAACTGTTAACATCCTTCAAAGCATCTGATGGTGTTCACCACCTTTCCCTTCGATGGCAACGAACCGTGGAAAGCCTGGGAGACTATACACTGTACGCCATAATAAAACGATGATTTCAAATGTCATTTCTTTTTGCTTCTCCCCTACCGGAGATTCCTGCGCTCATCTCTTATCTGGCGGCAACATTAAGAAGTACATGCCGCACACTTTCAAACATATGTAATAGATTTCCAGCTGACCCGCAAGCTTTGCTTTGAAGAATGCTGGTGTAGAAGGACTGAGGTTGAAACAGACACTACAGAATGACAGTCTCTGGTATCCAGAGCAGATATTGTGATGTCATACTGCCTCATTCCACCAGTGCCTAAGAGCCAATCACATCAGTGATGTCACAATGGCTTCATTATCCTTGGCTCCCATAAGAATCAGAGTACGAATGGCCACAACCACTGACCCGCAAGCTTTGCTTTGAAGAATGCTGGTGTAGAAGGACTGAGGTTGAAACAGACACTACAGAATGACAGTCTCTGGTATCCAGAGCAGATAATGTGATGTCATACTGCCTCATTCCACCAGTGCCTAAGAGCCAATCACATCAGTAATGTCACAATGGCTTCATTATCCTTGGCTCCCATAAGAATCAGAGTACGAATGGCCACAACCACTGACCCGCAAGCTTTGCTTTGAAGAATGCTGGTGTAGAAGGACCGAGGTTGAAATAGACACTAGAAAATGACATGGGATTATTTCCAGCGGTTATCCGCGGGGACGGGAACGGTGATGAATTTTGTCACCGTGTCATTCTCTAGCGTGTATTCTCCAGTGGAAAGTAGGCAGAAAAAGCAGGTTTAACTCTGCATGGAGTTTTCTCAGGAACAATAATGATAAAAGTCTGCAGAGACATTTACTTTGATTATAGGCGCAAACAATGGTGTCGTAAGGTGTGTCTTCTTGCTCGAAAATGCATATTACAATCTTGGACTGTTTCTGAACTCCCCACCCCCCCCCCCTCTTTTTGGAGTTGGAGATCTTTGGTGCATAATTTGACCTCTTGGGAGGCCCGAGAGGCGGTAGGTCTCCCTTGTAGATGGCGATATTTTTTGCTCGTTTGGGGAGTTTATTTGCTTCCTTATCACCTTGAGGTCGTAGCCTCCTTTTAAATCCTCTAGCTTAGATGTGATGGTGTGCAACGTGCATTTTCCCAGGATCGGATACTATAGGGGCTTTTTTTTTTTTCTTTCAGCTGGGGGATGACTTATGAGGCTGTCCAGGGGCCTCAAGAGTAAGGGCCTTTGGAGCGCTTGAGACCTTTTGGTCGCCTTCTGTATGATTTTCTTTGGGGGGGGAGGGTTGCAGTATGGGACTTTGCTGGTTGGGAAAGGTTTGGGTGGGAGGGGGAAGGGTTTTTCTACTTAAAAAAATAGTTATATATTGTTGGATACTGTTCTGGTTGACTTTTCTGCGCTCAATATTTTGTCTTGAATCCGCAATAAAAAAGATTTGAACTTAAAAATAGCAAAATACTTACCCCCTCTTCTACGAAACCGTGCTAGCATTTTTTTAGCACAGAGAGCTACGCTGAATGGCTCGCGCTGCTGCCGACACTCATAGGAACTCAAGGAGCGTCGGGAGCAGCGTGGGCCTGAATGGCTCTCTGCGCTAAAAACCACTAGCGCGGTTTCGTAGAAGTGGGGGGTTTGTGCCAGTGTGGCCCCTTTTGGTTATTACGTTTATGTTTATCATCATTCGTTATTCCGCATCACCATATTACAGACCTCAGCGGTTTACATTCTGAATTATATTTAATAATAATGAGAACTTTGTACAAATAAGAAAAAAAAGAGCAGACAATCTTGAGTTCAAATTGAAAGAGAGAGAGGAGAATAAGAGCAGAAAGAGAATCAGAGTCGTAGGGGGAAAAAATAAAGAGGTAAATAAAATATTAATAAGATTTTCTCATAAACTGGACAGATCGACCAATCAATAAATACCCTGTTTCCCCGAAAATAAGACCTATGCTGAAAATAAGCCCTAGCATGATTTTTAAAGACGCTTCTAATATAAGCCCTACCCCAAAAATAAGCCCTAGTTAAGATCGACCCCCAAAGCCCCCAAATGTCCCCGACACTTCCTGACTCCATCCTTGACGCTAGTGCTGCCCGATTTGTTTTAAAAATCGGACTCGTCGATTCAGCAACCCTCACCCCTGCTGCTTTAGGAGGCCTCGGAGCGGATGTATGTCAGTCTCACAGTGGGAGGGTGAGTGGGGTTCTGCTGCACAGGGGGATAGGTGAGAGGGGAGGAAGGAAAAAGGAAGAATCGGGGTGGAGGAGATTCGCGTATTCGCGATTTCAGCATTCGCGGTTTTGATTATTCACGGTTTTTAACTTGCTGGCTCTTTCCCCCAATTACGTCAGCTTGCATAGAGAAATCGCCGATTCCAAGCGTTTACAGAGAAAATCGCCGATTCCCGGCACTTTCTTCACCATGTTTTGCCTCTCCTTCAGGAACAGGCCAGGGCTCCCGCCATGTTATTCGCGGTTTCACCATATTCACGATGGTTTTTAACAGAAAACAGCGAATAACATATGAAAATGTTATTTGCGGTTTTTCTGTATTCGCGGGTCTGTTAATCCCCTATCACAGCGAATACGGAGGGAGAAGTGTACATGAAAAAAATAAGACATCCCCGAAAGTAAGCCCTAGTGCGTTTTGTTGTCCCAAAATGAATAGAAGACACTGTCTTATTTTCGGGGGAAACACGGTAATAACAAAAACAAGTGTAATAAAAAGAAAGAAAATTGATTGTGGCCAGTGCAAATGTATCCCCATTTTATGACACAGAGGGGCCGCTTTTTCATCTAGTCTATTTGGGCCTGTTTACAAAAGCTGTTCCTGTCCTCCGATTTCTCTTCTCTAGACAGATTTCCGTCCTTGCCCCTTCCTCCTTTCGTTTGTACCTTATCTGTTTACTTTTCTTTAAATATTGTAGTTCTCCCTACTCTCGTTTTCACCGTACGTCACGTCGGCACGTACTGTTTTTATTGTAAGTCATGTCTGTATTGTTTTTAATTAGCCTTTTGAATGTTTCCCCCATTTAATTGTATTGTACAACGCTTAGAATTTATGATTGGCGTGTTATCAAAACTTCAATAAACTTGGAAACCACGTGCCTAATTAGTGTGGCACGAAGCGAGATTCTGTAAAAGTCAGGCCCCTCTTATGAAATTGCCCTTTGCGATGCCTAAGACTGCTTAGGTGTTTCTAGGTGTCCTAACTTTAGGGGCACCCAATTTGTGCCAGGGTTTTCTTTGCCTAAATACCTGCGCCTACGTTATGCGCTGAATGGCGCCTAATTTACAAAGAGGTGCCTACAGTGCCGTAGTAAGGGGGAGTGAGGAGGGAGGGGGATGGTCCCTCCTGGGTGCTATGTTGGTGGGGGCATGGCACCCCTCCTCCTCTCTGCCCCCCTGCCTCTTCCTATTCATCCCCTCCACGCGCGCGCCCCCTTCCCTTCTCCCATACCACCGCGAGCAACAACTTCAACTGTAGGTATAGGGGAAGGGAAGGGGGGGGGGTGCATACGGCAGACAGGAGCGGGGGGTGGAGACGAGGGCAGGGGAAGGGCACCATTGCCCCGGGCACCTCTCACCCTTGCTACACCACTGGGGGCCTAACTTAAAATCATCCCTTGGTCTGCTCCCTAACCACACCCAGTTTTAGGAAGGCGCTTTGGACTAGGTATTTACTTTTTATAAAATTGTATTTTCCAACTTAAGTGCCTAACTTCAATTAAGTTCAATTAAAGTCAATTATGAGTTGTTAAGTGCCAATACCAGCCCTGTGTAAGCCTATTAGTCAATTAAGTTAAGCGCCGATATCAGCGCCTAGCTCAAGGCGGCATTTATAGAATCTGGGCCTCAGTGTGTATCTATCACATCAGGGGTGTAGTCCATTTTGGAGGCTTCTCAAAGGTGGACTGAGGGGGGCCTGGTATTCTCTTGCACTTCCCCCTTCGCAGCCACCACTGCTGCAGCTGCAATAAAATATTACCTTTGCTGGCGGGGATGCCGCGCCCCATCAGCCAAAGACGCCTTGTCCCACCTGTGCTGAACGAACAGGACTTAAGTCAACAGGTGCATTTCGGTCACTAATGCCGGCTCTCCCGTGCATGTTCTCCACTAGGTACAGAGAAAATACCTTTAAATAAATTAAGTAAACTGCTTTGGTTATACCACAGTAAGGCGGTTTATCAAATCTATAACCCTTTGACAAAAAACATATATGTATACAGCTGTAACACTTCTAGAAGGGCACAGTTACCACTTTGTGTAAGTTATCCCGCAGCTTTCTCACACTTAAACTATCAACAACTTTCCAGGATTGAAAGTCTGGATAAAACCAGTGCAGAAGGAGGTGGTTGTGGTGGGTTGGCCACTTTTGGAAACAGGATACTGGGCTTGATGGACCTTCAGTCTGTCCCAGTATGACAACCCTTATGTTCTTAGGTGAGCCAAGTATAGGACAATCAAGCCATTGTGACATCACTGATGAGGTTGGCTTTGAGGCATTGGTGGAATGAGGCATTATGACATCACAATCTCAGCTCTGGAATGCTGCTACTCTTTGGGTTTCTGCCAGGTTTGGGACCTGGATTGGCCACTGTTGGAAACAGGATCCTGGGCTTCAGATTGGATGGGTCATTCACCAAGTTACCAGGTAACCAGAAAGAATGGAGTTGCGAAGGCGGCATGTTATCTACTAAAAGATACCTAAAACTTCAAATGAATGTTGTGATAAAATCCTAGCATGGGCAGTTCTAACATTTTCATGGTACATTCAGTGATTTCACGGTTTTCGTAAAGCCTGTTATGAAGTTATTTAGGCATCTAAAAAAAATATCCTATTCACTATTGCCTTAGGAAAATGATTGTAGAACCCTCCCAGTTCTCCCCCAAACAAACACAAAACAAAAAAAAAAAATCAGGATCGGATCAGGAAAGATTAAAAGCAATTGTTCCGTTCCCTCTAGCAACCGAGTTTAGAGGCAGCCAATCAGCAGAGGTGATGTTTTGTTTTGACAAACAATCACCTATTTCTAATATAAATAGCAACAGAACTCTAAGAACCGGTGGATGCAACGTTAGCAAATGATGTAATTTTCATGTGTCAATCAACGGGAAACTACCAAAGAGTGTCTACTATCAAACTGTCATGCTATAACGGCTTCTGTCAGACCATGTGTGTAATTACGTTTTAGTTTAGTTTTGGTTTTTTTTTTTCTTCAGATTATGTCCCGTGGTACATTTGCGAGTTTTGAGAAAGGAAAATATAGGATTTTGACTGGAGGGTAACATATTCCCCTACGGCAGGTGAACTGGTAGTTGGGTGATCAAGAATCCTTTCCCCCTCCATCTGCAAAAACCAACTTTGGTTGTCAAGCTAGTGAAGATATTCAAATCAGCTTGGATCTTAGACAAAAACTAGTCATTAGTGTACTTGTGAATGCCTTCTTCTTGCTATCCTGGAAACTTAAGGACCAGAGTTAAAGCAAAGAGTCAATTTATCCTAAAAATTTGACCCAAGATTTACAAAGAGCCACAATGGGTAGAGAAGGGAATTTGAAATTTTCCAAGTCTCTCAGTCTCTCTTCCCTCCTCAAGGTCTAGCTTCTCTCCCCTCTTTCTTCCCTCCAACCCTTCGTAGGTCTCTGCATCTCTCTTCCCTTCCTCCCTCCCCTCCTCCTGCCGCCCCCTCCCCCCAGCCCACAGCCAAGGTTCTCGTCCCTCTCCATGCCATCTCCCTCCCAACCTCACGATCCTCCCCCAGTCCTACCGAGGCATCTGGTGGTCCAGCGGGGGGTCTTCTTGGCAGGAGCGCAGCCCTCTAGTTCCTGCTGCCTTCTAAAATGGCTGCCTTGACCTTTTGTGGCTGCTCACGGCATTTCCTGTAGTACCTTGAGCTGCCGCGAGAGGTCACAGCAACCTCCTCCAGAGTATACATATTTAGGCCTTCCAGTCTCTTCTCATACTTCTTTTGGTTCAAACCACTTACCCCTAATAAATATGCATATCTTAAAACATGGAAAGCTAATATAACAATATCATATCTCATTTATTAATGAAAATTCAACATTTAATCATATATCTTATCATCATACATCACATTACACACACACACTAATCAAACAGAAGGAGCCCTCTAATTTATTCAACTCAATTAAAATATTTCTTGCTATAGTTCATTGAAATGTTCACCCGTATGTCCAAAAGGCATGACATTTTCTCCGTCGTAGCCCCTCAACTTTGGAATACCCTACCAACTCTTGTTAGAGAAGAAGCTAATCTCGAACATTTCAAAAGCCTACTCAAGAGTCATTTATTTAAAGAAGCTTTTAACATTTGATTTAAATTTTACAGTATCCTTTTTAACTCCCTTAAGGAATTAAGCAGCAACGAGCCCTTTCCTTTTGTTTTTTTCCTTATTTGTCTTTTGTTACTATCCAAATTGTATTTCTAACCCTATTTCCTTTTGTCTTCCGTCTGTCTCATTTATCCCTTTTTAATATGCCAATTATTAGCTGATGTTTCTTTGTAATTTTTTTTTTTTTGTAAGTATTAATGGTATTGTTAGTAGCATTTTTATTATGTTCATGCTCTTTTTTTAATATATATTGTAAACTCGCTTAGAAATTAGATAAGCGTTTAAATAAAATTTTAATAAAACCTTGAAACCAAGCAGTAAAAATTGCACTTAATATTTCTTATTGCAGATGTTTTTCAGTGAATCAGATTTTTCACCCAACTCGTTCCATAATGTCACCAGTATTTGGAAATCATGAACACTAATCTCGCTCTACACACTTCCGTGTTTCGCCACAACGGCGTCCTCAGGAGCTTCACTGGTTGCGGCTCCACTCCTGTTAGTTCATCATACAAACATATCTAAAGGCAGCTAAAGCGGATGAGATCTCCATATCAAGATCCAGTAGCAGTAACCCGCTGAAAAGTTCATAGGTATTGATAAGTCCCAAAAGGTGTCAAGGGGCATAATCGAAAGGAACGTCTAAGTCCATTTTCGTCCAAGTTGCAAGTCATCTAAAGTAAAAAATAGCTTAGGACACATTTTTGAAAAATACGTCCAAATTTTTTTTTCGTTTCGAAAATCATCTAAGTATACATCCTGCTGATCTGATCGTCCAAGCCGCTAAATCATCCATCTTTAGAACACATTTTCGTCCAACTTTTTGTCCAAGTCAAAAATGCATAGAACAAGCCCTGTTGGACGTGAGAGGGGTCTGCAAAGTGATGGACTGAACACCCAGACATGGCACCTTAATAGTGGGGTACCTTAGAGGGCACTGCTGTGAACTTCACAAAAAGGGTACCATGTCTTCATCTCACTACAGCTCTCTTATAGGGCATGGTGAGCCCCCCAAACCACCTTCAGAATCCCCTAGACCCACTTATCTACCACCCCAATAGCCCTTATGGCTGCAGGAGTCACTAATATGCTAGTAAAAAAGGGTTTTGGGGGTGTATAGGGGAGTGCACATGTTTCAATATCAATGCAGTGATTACAGAGGCTTATGGGTATGGGTCCACCTCTCTATGGGTCCCTAATCCACCCCCAAGATGGTTTAAGACGCCCCTGTGCAGCAGTTCCGTCGATCCTGTGCTGTATAACTTTCGGTTATACATGCTGTACGTCTAAGTCTAAGCCGGCCCACGTCCCGCCCAACTCACGCCCTCGACACGCCTCCTGAAACGCCCCATTTAGCTATGGTCATTCAGTGGCACCATGAAGGCCTAGGCCGTTTATAAATAGGTCCAATACCCGGTTTAATTATGATCGTCCGAGTGCTGACTTAGGCTGGTTTTTAGATGTTTTTCTCTTTCGATTATGAGCCCCAATGTGTATTGTTGGTTTAATAAATATGCATGCGACTGATCTACATATTTCTGCATACATCCATTGTATCCTGTCTTATAAACAATCATTACGTATATTCAGTAAGCCCGACTCGGCTGTGACTTTCAGGGACTGAAGTGAATACTGCTTCCATAGGAGTATTTAAAATGTACTCGGTTACAGTGAGTTTTGTGCTTTATAGAATTTTGATGAACCTTATTGTGAAAAGGAGGCCACAGTTTTTCTGGGGCTCACTTTTTGAGATGGCTTTGAAATTCAGGTGAGCAGCTGAACAATCCAGCACAGTTTATATATTTCAGCCACAGTACTATAGCTGTACACACCACAACAATTTCCAAATCTCTTTTTTAAGGACCCCGATGAGGCTTCCCAGTACGAGTTCATTCTTTTACCTATACCACTGTGGTTTTGATCCGAGGTAAAAAAAAAAACAAAAAACACCCCCTGGAACTGATGGCAGGTTTATTACCCCAGCCCACAACAAAGCCCCTCATTTTCAACTGAAGGAGAGAAAAGATCTGAAAATGGAAACATTAATATATACCTTAGATTATATTTGTATATATAGCAAACTGTGCCAATTCTCCACTTTGAAGTCTCCTTAACTGCTAGGTGGCACCCCGGTACCAGCGACACCTTCTACATTAAAATCATTTTTTGACAGATAGCGTACTGGGTAACAGAATGACTTATACTTTTTAGCAATAAAATCTACCCTGCCACACATATCACGTAATGATAATTTTAGACTTCACTCTTCCCTGTGGCTCTGTAAGGATTAATTATTATTTAAGAATAAAACCTATTTTGACAGCAGAGACCGTCATGAAAAGAGTAGCTGAGAAAATGCATAAGAAAACCACTAAATTCTGAAAAGAGATGAAGAACATAAAAATCCCAGTTAAAATGTGTTTTTTTAAAATATTAAACTGAATGCACAGAGCAACATTCTAAAGTAACTAATACCTACAGGCAGAACTAAGGAAGGGTGAACGTCTTTATTAACAAATGTTATTCTGACTACATAGTAGAGAATGACAAAATTCATCACTGTTCCCGTCCCCGCGGATAACCGCGGGAAATAATCCCATGTCATTTTCTAGTGTCTATTTCAATCTCGGTCCTTCTACACCAGCATTCTTCAAAGCAAAGCTTGCGGGTCAGTGGTTGTGGCCATTCATACTCTGATTCTTATGTGAGCCAAGGATAATGAAGCCATTGTGACATCACTGATGTGATTGGCTCTTAGGCACTGGTGGAATGAGGCATTATGACATCACAATATCTGCTCTGGATACCAGAGACTGTCATTCTGTAGTGTCTGTTTCAACCTCAGTCCTTCTACACCAGCATTCTTCAAAGCAAAGCTTGCGGGTCAGTGGTTGTGGCCATTCATACTCTGATTCTTCCCTCTCTCCTTAAAGAATGACATGAAGATGGTTTCCCGCAGTTATCCGCGGGGACGGGAACGGTGATGAATTTTGTCACTGTGTCATTCTCTACTACATAGTTTATTATTTATTTATTTTTAAAATTTCTAACCCACTTAATCCTAAGCAGTTTACAAAATACAAACATAATCATAGTTTGACATACAAAAATTAAAAACATAAGAATAGCCTTACTGGGCCAGACCAATGGTCTATCAAGCCCAGAAGCCCGTTCTCACGGTGGCCAAAACCCAAGGAGTAGCAATATTCCATGCTACCGATCCAGGGCAAGCAGTGGCTTCTCCCATGTCTTTCTCAATAACAGACTATGGACTTTTCTTCCAGGAACTTGTCCAAACTTTTCTTAAAACCAGCTACGCTATCCGCTCTTACCATATCTTCTGGTATCTAAAATTCATCTCAATCAGTGCTATAATCCAATCAGTTAAAAGCTTCCACAAACAGTTGTTTCAATACCTACTTAAATTTCTGAGTAATCAGGGAGCAACCAATATTGGCGCCCTATAGAGAATCAGGGCATTAGTCCAGCGATTTTTGACTTTTTCAATCTGCATTTTTCTATCGGAACAAAAAAAAAAAGGAAAATCACTGAACCAACTTTGTTGGTTGAGCTGCGAGGAATCCATGGTGAGACCTCACCTGGAGTACTGTGTCCAGTTTTGGAGGCCACATTATCAAATAGGATGTGAAGAGAATGGAGTCAATCCAGAGAATGGCCACTAGGATGGTCTCAGGACTTAAAGACATCCCATATGAAGAACGTCTGACCAGACTGCGCTTATATTCTCTCGAAGAGCGCAGAGAAAGGGGAGACATGATAGAAACATTCAAATACATCACCGGTCGAATTGAGGTGGAGGAAGGAATCTTTTTTCTTACAGGTCCCACAGTGACAAGAGGGCATCCGCTAAAACTTAAGGGGGGAATATTTCATAGTGACACCAGGAAATACTTCTTCACCGAACGGGTGATTGATCGATGGAATAAACTTCCACGCCAGGTGGTCGAGGCCAGTAGTGTACCTGACTTCAAAAGTCGATAGGACAAACAGGGGGGGGTTCTTAACTGGGCAGACTTGTTGGGCCACCGGCCCTCTTCTGCCGTCATACTCTATGTTTCTATGTTTCTATCAAGATTCTGTTATACAATTATATGATTGGGAATGTGAATATACAGTCATATTAAATCAATCACTATTTTTTGAGAAATTAAATAAAAAATAGCATCTCTGACAAATTGCTTTGGTTGTTAAAATATAGGGCCAGCTTCTGCTGTGTCTCCTGAAGCTAAATTAGTCTCTCTTCTAACCTAGTCACAGGAGTCTCAAATATGCTGCAGAATTCATTCATCTTTCCTCAAAGGGTACCTCATCTGGAGAGGGCACAACTTATGGAGGAGTGTGTGGCGTAGCGGTTAGAGCGCTAGTCTCGGCACCCTGCAGCTCTGGGTCCAAACCCTGGGCTGTTCCCTGTGACCCTGGGCGAGCCACTTAATCCTCCAGTACCCCAGGTATATTAGATAGAGTGTTAGCCTGTAAGGACAGACAGGGAAACATGCTTGAGTACCTGAATAAATGAATGTAAACCGTTCTGAGCTTCCCTGGGAGAACATAAGAACATAAGCAGTGCCTCTGCTGGGTCAGACAAGAGGCCCATCATGTCCAGCAGTCCGCTCACCTGGCGGCCCATCAGGTCCAGGATCTGCATATTAATCCTCTGTCTATACCCTTCAACCCCCTTTTCCTTCAGGAAAACATCTAATCAAGTTTCAAGTTTTATTTATATTTGATTAATCGCTTAATTAAATTATTTCTAAGCGAGTTACAGTTTGTAAATAAACATGATATTAAAACAGTAAATAACATAAAATATTGAAAATTTAACAATTTATAAAGAAAAAAAAAAAAAAAAAGGATAAAACATGTTAATAATATATAAAATTACGAATTATATATTATGAGGTACTAAGAACATAAAATTACAGAAATTTTAACTTAACAATTATATACTAAAATAAGAATTCAATAATATATCTAATCCTTTCTTGAAACCCAATACCGTACTCTGTCCTGTCACGCCCTCTGGAAGCGCATTCCAGGTGTCCACCACCCTCTGGGTGAAGAAGAACTTCCTAGCATTGGTTCTGAATCTGTCCCCTCTTAATTTTTCCGTATGCCCTCTCGTTCTTGTAGTCTTCGAAAGTTTGAAGAATCTGTCCCTCTCCGCTTTCTCTATGCCCTTCATGATCTTGTAAGTCTCTATCATGTCCCCTCTAAGCCTCTGCTTTTCCAGGGAAAAAAAGCCCCAGTTTCTCCAATCTTTCAGCATATGAAAGGTTTTCCATACCTTTTATCAAACTCGTCGCTTTTTTTCTGAACCCTCTCGAGTATCGCCATATCCTTCTTAAGGTGCGGCGACCAATATTGGACGCAGTACTTTAGATGCGGGCACACCATCGCCCGATACAACGGCGGGGAACTTCTTTCGTATAGAACGGTATAGAACACTGAATACATAAATAGTGTGAAAAGCTTCAGTCTCTGATAACCAGAGCTGGTAGTGTGACATCATAATGCCTCATTCCACCAATAAGAGCCAACCTCATCAGTGATGTCACAATGGCTTGATTGTCCTATACTTGGCTCACTTTTGCTACAGCCTCAGCACCTGAGGTTGTGGGTTCAAACCCGTGCTGCTCCTTGTGATCCTGAGCAGGTCACTTAATTCTCCACTGCTCCAGGTACCTTCAATAGATTGTGAGCCCACTGGGACAGATAGGGAAAATGCTTGAAATACCTGTATGTAAACTGCTTTGAGTGTGGTTGTATAACTTCAAAACGGTGGTACAGTACTCCCCCGATATTCGCAGGGGTTCTGTTCCAGGAACCCCCGCGAATCTTGAAAAACTGCGAATACGATTTTTAGTGGGGGAGACTGGAGAGGGCAGTCAGAGCGCCGGCGAGTGAAGGAAATCACTCGCGGTATGCTCCAACCGCCTCTTCCTGCACTAAAGTCGGGCCTCACCAATCAGGAGCTGCGTGTCAGAGCAGCTCCCGATTGGTGAGGCCCGACTTCAGTGCAGGAAGAGGCGGTCGGAGCATACCGCGAGTGATTTCCTTCACTCTCCGGTGCTACGGCTGCCCTCTCCTGCCCGGTCGGATAATACTGCGAATGACCGGGGGAGCACTGTATATAAATCCCTTTCCTCTTAACCATTTCAGTGAAATTGATCTTCCCTTCAGCATATTTTTATCCTGTTTCAGTATTTAATTTATCGGAAATAAAATGCATGGCGAGGGATCATGAGGAACCGCAGTATTGGTCTGATGGGAAGTATTACATTAATAAGCTGACAGTATCATGGAGTATCTGACAAATGCTGGTCTTGCAGTGCATCACAGGGTAATCTTAGACATATGTTATTTGAATGCTCATTACTTCTTCCCTTTTGGTCTAAAGTTATAGCTGATATTAATAACTTATTTCATGCGTCCATACCACTGACTTACAGATCTATTATCTTGGGAAGTATTGAACTAACGGAAAGATTCACTAAAGATGAAGATTACCTCATTCATATACTTCTCCTTATAGCAATCAAGACCATACTCTCGAACTGGAAAAATCTTGAATCTGTGAGTTATGATTCCTGGTGGAACACTGTTTGCTTGATAGTTAAATATGAGAAAACTGCGGCGGAAAGATCAAGTTCATTGTCTAAATTTAACAGACTCTGGAGTCCACTCCTCCAGTATGCTGATTCACCATTTGTTAACTGAATCAAGACCTCACTCCTTGCGTTAATAATACTTCAATACCCCCTCTGACATTATCACTTTCTCCTTACTATTGACAATTTTATCTTTAATTCTCTCTAGTGGTGGTTATTACACATGGATGTGGTATGTTCTTTTTGATTGATTGTATACAGATGACACATCATTGCTATTGGTTATGTATCATGTACTGTTTATTTCTCCCTCTTTCTTTTTTCCCCCTCCCCTTTTCACTGATATGGAATGTTGAATTTTCATTGCCTAGTTTAGGGCGTTGACTTGTGCAGTTACTGATTTCCAGTACAAGTATTATTGTCAAGATCTCTTGTTATGTATTAGTATTGTTTTATTCTTATGTTATGCAAAATTTTCAATAAAACACTGAACTTAAAAAATAAGCTGACAGTGAGAATCACAAGAAATACGACAGAGCCAGCTCTGTGGGCGCTCGAACACCCCCCAGTATTGAACAAACTCCTTGACTGTGTCCAGGGAGATGTAATTTTCATTTGGTTTAGTGCCCCCCCACCAATAATTTTGAAACGTTGGCTTCTGTGTCAGTCACCCAGGGGATTCATTGCCAACAGCAGGGGGGGAAACGCGCGGCTTACATTACTGGCTGGAGTTCACTCCGTCCTTAAACTCAACGCTGTGAGAACTGAAATTTGGCTCCGTTGCAAGGCAAGACTTACTAAATTAGCTGTCTTTAGTGACAGGAGAAATGTCCGCCTGGCCCCTTCAGCTAGGCTCTTCACCCTGAGTGAGAAATTAGACGCATGGCTCCAGGACCACAACAGGTGTTTAATGGGAGAAGTTGGGAAACCCCTCCCCCCCCAGCAGGCTTCTACACATAGCAACTTTTAATAACCTGCGACTAGGGTTCAGCAGGATAAGTTCTTTAGGAAAGTGAGTTAAAAGCAGCTACTTAAACTACTGGCACAGGTGTTGGGGGTGTCATATCACATATGGGTAAAGAGTGTTGTGGTTTTTGTTTTTTTTAACCCTTTCAGCCTTTTTATTGATGTTTAAAGGACTAGGTGCCTGTAGTCTCACATCTATCAGAAACCTCTGAGGGCTCCTTTTACGAAGGTGCGCTAAGGTTTTTAGCGCACGCACAAAATTACCGGCGCGCTAGCCGAAAATCTACCGCCTCCTAAAAAAGGAGACGGAAGTGGCTAGCGCGCTCGGGAATTTTAACCCGCGCTGTTGCGCGCATTAAGGACCTCGCGCTCCTTTGTAAAAGGAGCCCTGAATAATGCAAAGTAGACTTCGTGGTGTTGCAACGCAGCCCTGTGTTCAGGCAACAGCCACAAAACTATGACAATCATAATCATAATTTTTTTTTTTTTTTTTTTTAAACTACTTTAAAGACAGCTTGACAGCAAAGGGGAACTGAGGAAATATGCTGGTCTTTTCCCGATTAGAATTTCTTGCTTCCGTGCCTCTCAACCACAGGCCCTTCTGAACAACGAGGTTGTGGGTTGGGTTTTTTGGTTGTGCTTAGTGGAGGAGGTGGAAGCCCCGGGAGAAATGGAAGTCTTTTAACTCGGGCATGGAGGTCATTGAACAAGCAACTTCTATCCTGAGGGAATTATTCCTTTTCACAGTATAAGATGTCAGTGAGTTTGTTTTTCAGAGACTATTGCTCAAACTAGAAGACTTTGACAACCATCCAAGTTGTATAGAATTAACATCTACAACCTTCTATTTAGCTTATAATACATTCTAGGCCAATATTTAACGACCTAGAATATACATAAAGACTACGGATACCTATGAGTATTTATGGTAAATTAAATCACGTGCCGGGGCACTTTCAAAACATGCGTCTAAGTCCGATTTGGCCGTATGGCACTAGACATCCAAAGTCAGCAGTAAGAAAATGGTTATTTCTGAAAGGCAAACCATCGTATGTCTAGAAATGATTTATTTTTTGAAAATCCTCTGTCTCGACGTCCAGGCCATTTGGATGCCAAGACCGCCAGGATGTCTGTCTTTATACCACATTTTCAACCAAAATTTCATCCAAGTCCCAAGAGCCCAGAACAAGGCCATTTGGACAAGGGAGTCGTCAGTCCTGTAATGGACTGGCCACCTGGACATGGCAACAGAGCAGTGGGGTACCTTAGAGGGAGAGATAAACATCTCACCAGAACTCTCTTATAACCCACTATACCCAGCTGCCTACAACCCCAATAGCCCTTATGGCTGCAGGTGGCACCTATATGGCAGCAGAGTAGGGTTTGGGTTTTTTTTTTTTTGGTGGGCTCACATTTTCCACCATAAATGTAGTGGTTAGAGTAGCTTATGGGACTTGTAGTCCTCTCTACCCATCAGGCTACTTAAGACACCTGTTTGCAGCTCTACTAGGCTTTCCTATACTGATGTTCTGGAGACTGAAAACCCACTTTTTTGATATAGCTTTCAATCCTTAATCCTACTCCTCTGCCCTCCAACCCAGCCAGCTGATTAACCGTTCCCCTTAACTGTATCCATGACATCCTGTTTGTCTTAGCTGTTTAGACTGTAAGCTCTTTTGAGCAGGGACCATCTTCTGTGTGACTCTGTACAGCGCTGCGTACGTCTGGTAGCGCTATAGAAATAATTCATAGTAGTAGTAGTAGTGTGAAACCTTTCAGTCTTTGGGAAGTAGAGTTGAGATTATGATGTCATAATGCCTCATTCCACCAATAAGAGCCAACCTCATCAGTGATGTCACAATGGCTTGATTGTCCCGTACTCCCCTCTGCCCTCCAACCCAGCCAGCAGATTAACCCTTCCCCTTAACTGTATCCATGACATCCTGTTTGTCTGTCTTGCCTATTTAGATTGTAAGCTCTTCTGAGCAGGGACTGTTTTCTTCTTTATGACTCTGTGCAGCGCTGCGTGCTTCTGTAGCGCTATAGAAATAATTAACAGCAGTAGACATGTAGGTTTGTATTCTGATCTTTGTGGGTGTGAGGGGGTCAGTGAGCCCTGGGGGAGTATGGGGGTGTCTTACCTTGATGCATGAAGTAGTCATCTAATCAGTTTGGGCACCTTTGTTGCACTTAGACCCTTCTAAAACAGGTCTCGTTCCAAACGCATAAGTTCCATCCAGGATGTCTTGAAGAACGTTTGATTATCGCTGCAAGACATCCAAGTTGTTTCAAGTTTATTGCATTTGATATACCACCTAAAGCCTAAGCATTGTAACCCAGCCTTGAGACTGGCCAAAGCCCACGCATAACATACCTCCACCACACTCATCTCGTGCTCTGACTGTACAGAGGCTGGAACACCTCGCTATACAGTCCAACCTACTGGAACAACCGACTAACTCAATCCACCTCAACCAGACACAGGAGAACGCACACACTATTCACACACCCGCCAACCAAAAATCCCAAACGAAGAAAACTGTATGACAGTCTACTAAGCTACCAGAGCAGCAACACTGGACAGACAACTCACCAATCTGCTGTCCTCGACCACAGACTACAAGACCTTCAAAAAAGAAACAAAAACCCTACTCTTCAAAGGATACATGAAACCTATATAACACAACCAGATTATCATAGCAAATTAAAAATGTTCACTTAACCCCTTATATATTTCCAAATATCATGACAATTCTTATCCGCCTTGAACCACCTTGACAATTCTTATGTAATCCGCCATTTGTATCTAGCAATATCATGAAATTCTTATGTAATCCGCCTTGAACCGTAAGGTAATGGCGGAATAGAAATCACTAATTTAATGTAATGTATACATACAGAGAGATAGTTTTGATTATCAGCACTTGGATGTCCTGGTGATTAGAATGTCAAAGTGCTGATTTAGGATGTTTTTTGGACATCTATGTTAATTGATTATGGGTCCCTTAGCTATATATAAACGATATTGCTGAAGGGTTGTCGGGTAAAATTTGCCTCTTTGTGGATGATACCAAAATCTCCAATAGAGTAGACATGCTGGATAGTGTGAATAACATAAAGAAAGATCTGGTGAAGCTTAAAGAATGGTCTGAAATTTGGCAGCTAAAATTTAATGCTAAGAAATGCAAGGTCATGCATTTGGGCTGCAAAAACCCAAGGGAATGGTAAAGCTTATGTGCACGACAGAAGAGCGGGACTTGGGTGTGATCGTATGTGATGTTATTAAGGTGGCCAAATAGGTTAAAAAGGTGGTGGTGAAAGCTAGAAGGATGCTAGGTTGCTTAGGGAGAGGTATGGCCAGTAGGAAAAAGGAGACATTGATGCCCCTGTATAAGATTCTGGTGAGACCTCATTTAGAATATTGTATACAATTCTGGAGGCTGCACCTTCAAAAAGATATAAAAAAGATGGAGTCCGTCCAGAGGAAGGCTACTAAAATGGTATGTAGTCTTCATTATAAGTTGTATGGGGACAAACTTAAAGATCTCAATCTGTATACTTTGGAGGAAAGGCGGGAGAGGGAAGATATGATAGAGACGTTTAAATACCTAAATGGCGTAAATACCCATGAGTCGAGTCTCTTTCATTTGAAAGGAAACTCTACAATGAGAGGGCATAGGATGAAGTTAAGAGGTGATAGGCTCCGGAATAATCTAAGGAAATACTTTTTTACAGAAAGGGTGGTAGATGCATGGAACAATCTCCCAGAAGAGATGGTGAAGACAGAGACTGTGTCTGGCCTGGGATAGGCACGTGGGATCTCTCAGAGAGATAAAAAGCGATAATGGTTACTGCAGATGGGCAGACTGGATGGGCCATATGGCCTTTATCTGCAATCATGTTTCTATAACCATCAGTGAGGACATGAAGACTGCAACTCAGGTGGAGAAAGCTTCATCTAAAGCCAGACAAATCATGGGTTGCATACGAAGGAGTTTCGTTAGCCGTAAGCCCGAAGTCATAATGCCATTATATAGGTCCATGGTGAGACCCCATCTGGAATACTGTGTACAATTCTGGAGACCACATTACCGCAAAGATGTGCTGAGACTTGAATCGGTCTAGCAAATGGCCACACGGATGGTCACGGGGCTCAGGGATCTCCCGTATGAGGAATGGCTGAATAAATTGCAGCTCTACTCCCTAGAGGAACGCAGGGAGAGGGGGGACATGATCGAGACATTCAAGTACCTCACGCGCCGTATCGAGGTGGGGGAGGATATCTTCTTCTTCAAGGAACCCACGTCAACACGAGGACATCCATGGAAAATCAGGGGAGGGACATTGCATGGCGACACCAGGAAGTACTTCTTCACCGAGAGGGTGGTGGATCGATGGAATGGTCTTCCGATGCAGGTGATTGAGGCCAGCAGTGTGCCTGATTTTAAAGCTAAATGGGATCGAAAGGTGGGATCTCTTCGCAAAGGGAGGTAGGGGAGGGTCATTGGTGTGGGCAGACTTGATGGGCCTTGGCCCTTATCTGCTGTCACTTTCTATGTTTCTATGTTTCTATGAAGCTCTATGACCTCACAATGCAGGTGTAAAGATCCTTAGCCTATAGGAAGAGGAGATGCAAATGTTAAGAGCCTTAGCCAATAAGAAGAGGAGGAGATAGTGGATGCTGTGGATGGGCCATTTGTCCTTTATCTGCTATCATATTTCTATATAGACCAATGGTGTAGTCAGGCAGCCAATTTTGGGAGGGCCTGAACCCAAAGTGGGTGGGCATCTCTTTCCCTCCCTTCCCACCCATCCAGCTCGTGAAGCACTTCTGTTTCTCTTCAGGTCGCCGGCAATGGCTCCTACACGCTGCCGGCGGATGACTCAGAATCCTTCCCTCTAATGCAAAACTCAAATATGTCTGAGGGAAGGCCGTCAGTGTGTAAGAGCCGCTGCTGGCAGTCTGTGGCTGCTGGATGGCCGTGTCTGAATTCAAACTGGGTGGACCAGACCCACTTTGTAGCTAAGCCCCTGATATAGACAACTGTTAAATATTGCTGATATATATCCCCCTGTATATAGCACCCAGAACTGCATGCCCGAATTTGTGCATGTGCCAAAGATACATGTGCAAATTCAGTACCAAGCCAATTCACATCAATAACTGGGTGCAAATCACTACCTACAATCCTGCCAGTGGGAGGTGCTGTTTCACTGTCACATGTTCAATATGGAGGGGCAGGCATGTTCTGCAGGACACCAGGGAACTTGCCTGTCCCTAGTAATTGAAAACATGAGGTAGGGCTCTGCCTAAAACAAAACAGTCTCAATTGGGAGCATCTGAATTTAAGATATTTGAAGTGAAATCAAAGGATAAGATGAAGAACCTCTTTGATAAGGCCAATCTCATCAGTGGACAACTAGACCCTTCTCTGTGGCTTTTGAGAAAAGGAAGTGAGACCATTCTAAAGTCACAGACAAACAATATCCTTTGCAGGAAGGATTCTTTCCCGATTAAAGGAAACTCTGATCTGTCCTCCATTAAAGAATCCTCAGTGGAGATTTGCTAGCCTATATCTCATCTTCCATTTTTGGGGAAGATGATAGAACACGTCAGCCATGCAGTTGATCCAGATTTTAAAAGGTTATCAGATGTCAATTAGTCTTGTTATGGTAATGCCCACAGTACTGAGACAGTATTGTTATCCTTGATGAATGACCTGAAGAGAAATTTAGATGGTTGCCATGATTCTGTGGTGGTCCTTCTTGATCTTTCAGCAGCCTTTGATACCTAGGAACACGATGTTTTGCTAGAACCGTTGAAAGTTCTTGGTATCAAAGAGACTATGTCATGCTAGTTTGCATTCTTTCTTGGGAATAGATTTCAAAGAGTGGTTGGAAAGGATTATCAAATCCACTCCTTGGGCATTCGCTTGTGGAGTTCCCTAGGGAACTCTTCTTTTGTTTAATGAACCTCACCCTCCTACCCCCTATTAGGGTAAATTGCCCTTAAAAGGAAGGATGACCCCTAGTGATAGTACTGCAAGACTTCTGCTGGAGGTTGTGGCAGCCATACACCTGGAACTGGCATGGCCAGTTAGACTGGGAGATTTCATGGTGACATCAGGAAATACTTCTTCACCATAAGGGTGGTTGATCGTTGGAATGGCCTTTCACGTCAGGTAGTTGAAGCCAGCAACATGCTCGACTTCAAGAAACAATGGGATAAACATGTGGGTTCACTTTCGGGAATTGCTTAGGGGGAGTGTTTTTTTAAAGGGGAGGGTTCTTTTGAGTGGGCAGACGTGTTGGGCCAACGGCCCTTTTCTGCCGTCATACTCTATGTTTCTATGTTTCTTTCTGAGCCCTGTCTGCACAATTATCACACAGTGGCACTTGTTTCATATTTATGCAGATGATTTTCAAACCTGTTACAGACTGGCAAAGACAGAGAGAAAAACTTGGAGAAGGTACAACAATGTCTTGGTGCAGTGAGTAGACAGAGCCACACAGGCTAAAGCAGAATGCCCCTAGACCAGCAGTTCACAAGCTGTATGTCACCACACTCTCGGGAACCGCAGGGAACTCACAGGGGAACTGTGGCACATTTTAAGACCCCCCCTCAAAATAGTAGCCCTCACGGAATGGCTGTTGGGATGTGCGTGCCCCGCTGGCTTAAGTAGTCTGCTGCTTGAGCCACAAGCTCCACACTGCCTGAGGAAGTTGACCACATGCTTCGGCCACCAATGCAGTAGTCCAAAACTAACTTTCTGGACGTGCAGCATAACCTCTAAGCTGCTGTGCGTCCAGAGAGCATAGGGGCATGTTGGGAGGTATGTTATGGGTGGGAAGTGGGTGGGTTTCAACCTGGACATACCCCAGCCATAATCAAAGCTTTCCTAGAGGGAACTTGGAGGCCGGTAGTTACACCTGTTTGAGTTGTGTCTAAGTTCCACAAAGGTGCTCAAACTGACAAGAAGACCACTGGAGGATTTAAGGCATGACCCCCCCCCCCTTGTTCCCCCATTGGTCAAGCCCCCTTCCCACCACCCATAGAGCAAAAGAAAAAAAAACCAAAACCTGTAGGCTTCCCATCAACTGATCGTGGCAGAAAGAATCCCTATGAGCTGAGCCAGTTTTGTGGATTTCTGGCTGCTCAGCTGATGGGGATTCCCCCTCCCAGGATCAGCTGAGCCGCAGAGCCCTACACTACTCACCCTGATATCCCCTGACATCCCGGACCTTCCCCTGAAATCCCCAATATCCCTCTGACATCCCCCACATCCTCCTGACCTTAGTAAAGTTATACACCTCCATGTCCATCTATTTCAGATAATATTGACCTGGTTCAGATTCTGCAGCCTTCAAGGTAATACCTCTGTCGCTAACTAATGGACTGGGAGTCTTCCTAAAGGCTTTAGCATTTATTTTTGCAAGAAACAGCTTTCTTGTGAAGAAAATATTTCCACAAAGTGTAATGGGGGGGGGGGGGGAGGAAATTCTGTAAATGGCAACTAAAAACATAAGCACCTATAATATAGGTTCCTTTCTCTTGTCAATAGCACCTAGGTACCCATTATAGAATCGCATCTATCTTAAAACATAGGTGCCTGTAATGTAGGCCAGGGTTTTAATGGCCTCCATTATAGGCGCCTAAGTCCTTTAGAGAATCACACCTAGCGGTGTCCCTAAACACGCCTACTTTGGAGTTAGGTGCCTCTCTTTTATTTATTTATTTTAAAAATTTCTATTCCTCTTAAGACCTAAGCGGGTTACAATATATCAAATATAACAGACGATCTTCATAACAGTGACAAACTACATCGGCAATCCTCACATCATCACTCCCTCTTTCAATGATCTGTGTACAGAAGTCTCTCGGAACATTTCACTCTAATATACGCAAACTACCGCTGACCTCCTACCCCTCCACTAATATCTCCCCAATGACCCTATCAAGTGACCAACCCTAAACTTCTTCTTCCCTTCTAGTAATCCTCAATTCTCCCCCTTCCTCAATTTTCTCCCCTTCGCCTCCTCTAGTTAATGCCCCCAAAATTGTAACTCCCCTGCATCAACTGTGTAACCGTCTCTGCATCTACTGTGTAAGCGCCCCCTAAATTGCAACTTCCTGGAAATGTCCAGCTGTCTTATACTGTAAATTGCAACTTCCTGGAAATGTCCAGCTGTCTTATACTGTAAATTGCAAGTTCCTGGAAATGCCCAGCTATCTTATACTGTAAATTGTAACTTCCTGGAAATGTCCAGCTATCTTATACTGTAAATTGCAACTTCCTGGAAATGTCCAGCTGTCTTATACTGTAAATTGCAACTTCCTGGAAATGTCCAGCTATCTTATACTGTAAATTGCAACTTCCTGGAAATGTCCAGCTGTCTTATACTGTAAATTGCAACTTCCTGGAAATGTCCAGCTATCTTATACTGTAAATTGCAACTTCCTGGAAATGTCCAGCTGTCTTATACTGTAAATTGCAACTTCCTGGAAATGTCCAGCTATCTTATACTGTAAATTGCAACTTCCTGGAAATGTCCAGCTGTCTTATACTGTAAATTGCAACTTCCTGGAAATGTCCAGCTATATTATACTGTGATCCGCTTAGAACTGCAAGGTACAGGCAGAATAGAAGTCACCAATGTAATGTAATAGAACACTTGTTCAAATGAATAAGTTTTCAGCTCCTTTTTGAAAGACTTCAACTCCTTTAATAATCATAGATAACCTGGCAAACAATTCCATAGTCGTGGACCTGCAAGTGATATTGCTGTAGTCCGAACTCTCTTATAACGTACCTCCCCTACTGACTTAATTGACAATCGCAGTGCCATTTTGTAGAATTGTGCCTAAGAAGATAGGCCTCTATCACTCAATCAGTTATTTCCACCCCCCCAATAAGTCTTGTTGCTCATATCAAACCCTGAAAGACGTCAATCAACCATAATCCCTCCAAATGTCTGCAGAGCTCGAAAACATCAATGAATTGAATCTCAATGGGCCTTTTTCTTGTGTGGATAAAGTGTAATGTCTAGGTATTGTCCTTTTGCCATCTCCCGCTAAATCCCTCTCTTACCCTCCTTGTTCCTCACGTGTCTTAAAGTTTTTCCTTTTCTCGCTGTAAGTCGCCTTGAGCCTGTATAGGTATTGCGCGACGTACAAATACCAGATTAGATTAGATTAGAGATGGGCCTCGTTTTTTGGGTTAACTTTAAAACTTCAACTAGCTGAAATGTCAACTAGAGAAAGTTTCCTTCCTCATTTCCAAGCTGACAGAACATTTTTTAAATAGACGAGTGTTCAGTTTCATTACATTAACAGCATCACCGTGTGCTCTTTGATGCCTCGCTCCAGCGCCTAGTGATTTAGTAACAGGTTGGAAATGGGCTGTGGGGTAAAATGAGACTCTGTCGCCATAGTGACAACTACCCACCTCTTATTTTTGAATTAGCAGAGTAGCAGAAGGTGACATTTTGCCACGGGGCACAAGAAAGGGCTTCCAAAACATGCTATAAACGCAAACTGGCTTCCTCCAAGGTGTAAACGCCTCCAAACTAATTTTCTAAAGAAGTGTACTGTACAATATACCAGCTGGAAAAATAAAGTGAAGGATTAGGGATAAATTAGTGATTTCTGATTCTAGCATTTTACACTTTCTAAACTGCATGTAGAGAGAGTTAAAACCTGGATTTTTTTTTATTTGTCAAGAATTACAATTTTGGGGAGCTGTGTTTCAATTCAGATCATAGTTTGAGGTCTTAGAGGCAGAAAAAGAGGGTAATAGTCACAACACTAGGCTTTGTCTTCAAACGCTTAAATCAATCAAGTATCTACTGGAACAACCGACTAACTCAATCTACCTCAACCAGACACAGGAGAACCCACACACTATTCACACACACACACACCTACCAGAAATGTCAAACGAAGAAGAATGTACGACAACCTAATAACCACCAGAGCAGCAAAACTGGACAGACAACTCACTAATCTATCCTCGACCATGGACTACAAAACCTTCAAAAAAAGAAACCAAAACCCTACTCTTCAAAAAAATACATTAAACCTTTATAACATAACCAGATCCGCCCCAAACTTCACCCACAAAACTATCTACATAGCAAATAAAAAAATATTCAAACCACTCATTAGACATTTGCTAGTATCATGCCTATTCTCATGTAATCCACTGAATGTATTTCGTAGTATCTTGACAATTCTTATGTAATCCGTCTTGAACCATAAGGTAACGGCGGAATAGAAATCACTAATGTAATGTAATGTAATATCTGTATCTTTTACACGGGAACTTCAGTCTTATCGCTTGCCCTTCTGGCCTCCCCACCACTAGCACTGGGAAGAGTGGAGTTGCCGTGGAAGCTTACTCCAGCCTATCGGAACCATCTCGTCATTTGCAGGATACAGACCATACAAGTCTCATGTTCCAAATTACTAGAGATTAATGGAAATGAATGGAGATCTTTGAAAGACGAGATCTAATATTTGATTGGCTAGCTAACAAGTACTTAAAATGAAATACTTCTAAGACTACCGCTTTATACATCTTCTGTTTTCGCAAATGTCTCTCTCTTTCTTTCTATACATGGGATTACAATCCCCCTAAGTCAGGGGTAGGCAATTCCGGTCCTCAAGAGCCACAGGCAGCTCAGGTTTTCAGGATATCCACAATAAATATGCATGAGATAGATTTGCATCTCAAGGAGGCAGTGCATGCGAATCCATCTCATGCACATTCATTGTGGGATATCCTGAAAACCTGACCTGGCTCCGGCTCTCGAGGTCCAGAATTACCTACCCTTACCCTAAATCAATCACATAAAATTCTTAGAGTTACTCATGATAATTACAACTAGCTCAGAAATCCTTTTTTTCACATTAAGGTAGATTTCCCTACCCCATTCTACTTTTTTAGGCTCCTTGTCCATTGTTTCAGTGTTTCCCAACCCTGTCCTGGGGGACCACCAGCCAGTCAGGTTTTGGGGATAGCCCTAATGAATATGCATGAGAGAGATTTGCATATAATGGAGGTGAAAGGCATGCAAATCTGCTCCATGCATATTCATTAGGGCTATCCTGAAAACCTGATTGGCTGGTGGTCCTCCAGGACAAGGTTGGGAACCATTGCATTATTTGGTAATATCATGTTTGTATTGCAATTCTCTCTTTAAAGCACAGGTGTCAAAGTCCCTCCTGTTGGGCCGCAATCCAGTCGGGTTATCAGGATTTCCCCAATGAATATGCATGAGATCTATTTGCATGCACTGCTTTCATCGTATGCTAATAGATCTCATGCATATTCATTGAGGAAATCCTGAAAACCCGACTGGATTGCGGCCCTCCAGGAGGGACTTTGACACACCTGCTTTAAAGGTTCATCTCACTAGCAGATAAGAAGACTGCAGCTTGTTCAGAACATCACTGTGAAATCGATCCATGGGCCTAAAACATTTGCTAGGGTAACTCCACTACTAATTTCTGAGCATTGGCTTCTGGTGTCTTTCTGTAGAACTTTTACCATTTTGATCCTGGTTCATCACATTCAGTGGAATGGCCTCCCCTCTCTCTTCTTCACTTTTCTTATTTCATCTGCCCCTTCTCGCATCCTCTGTTTGGCTGCCCAACATTTGCTTGTTGCTCCCACATTTATGCAAGTTTGTTTACATTCCATTAAAACATCTAGCTTTAAACAGAGAAACTTTGAAACATGATGGCAGATAAAGGCCAAATGGCCCATCCACAGCATCCACTATCTCCTCCTCTCCCTATTGGCTAAGGCTCTTTCCACCTACATTGTGATGTCATAGACAAGCTTTATGGTTATAGAAATATAGAAACAAAACCAAAAAATTTTGGGGAGAAAAACTAAATATGATATGAATTCACAAAAAAAAAATAAAAATGCTTAAGAATTCAATAACTAATTAAATATTCATTAAAATCTTCATATGTTTAAGTGTGAACTATTGTGTTTTATATTTGTGAGTGCTCAGTTTAAAACATCATTCAAACACATCATTGCACCCTCCTACCTACCTCACATATAACTGAAAATATTGATGTCAATCTATTTAACTCAAAAATAATATTTTCAAGTAATTATTATGTAAAGGTGGTACTTAGCTCAAAAGGTAAGTTCTAAATTAGCTTGAAATATTCTGGTCGATGCAATATTGCTGGTTTGAATTCAAATTCTATCATTTCCAGTATCCTCAATCATATTATGCTCCAAAGAAAATCCACAACGTGTTGGGCTCTTAAATAATAAAGAAGTCCCAATACAAAAATTTGGTCTCTTCCTCTACACTGATCGTGTTTCACGTTGGCTGCTTCATCAGGAGGAAGAATAGTGATTAAACCTCAGGTCTCTTAGTGAGAAGAACACGAAAGCGAGAGATCCTACTGCTTGTTCGCATTCAATATTTTCAGTCATATGTGAGGTAGGTAGGAGGGTGCGATGATGTCTGGATATAACATCATTGCTTTATAACACTGCTGTGTTTGAATGATGTTTTAAATTGAGCACTCACAAATATAAAACACAATAGTTCACACTTAAACATATGAAGATTTTAATGAATATTTAATTAGTTATTGAATTCTTAAGCATTTTTATAGAAATATAGAAACAGGATGGCAGATAAAGATCAAATGGCCCATCCAGTCTGCCTATCCACAGCATCCATTATCTCCTCCTCTCCCTATTGGCTAAGGCTCTTAACATTTGCATCTCTTCTTTCAATAGGCTAAGGCTCTTTATACCTGCATTGTGAGGTCATAGAAACATTACGGCAGATAAAAAACAAATGGCCCATCCAGACTGCCCATCTGTAGTAACCATTATCTCTTCCTCTCTCTGAGAGATCCCACCTGCCTGTCCCATGTTTTCTGGAATTCAGACATAGTCTCTGTCTCCACCACCTCTTCCAGGAGACTGTTCCACGTATCTACCACTCTTTCTGTAAAAAAATATTTCCTTAGATTACTCCTGAGCCTATCACCTCTTAACTTCATCCTATGCCCTCTCATTCCAGAGCTTCCTTTCAGTTGAAAGAGACTCACCTCATACATATTTAAGCCTCGTAGGTATTTAAACATCTCTATCTCCCTTCTCCCACCTTTGAGACTGTCCCCGTACACCTTATGATGTAGACCACTGACCATTTTAGTGGCCTTCCTCAGGACTGATTCCATCCTTTATATATCTCATTGATGACCTTCTGGAAAGTGGTAAAGACCCTCCTCTTCAACTAAAATTACAAACGCAATCTACCCCTCTCCCCCCTTAACCTCTCCCTCCCTTCTCCCCTCTCTTCTCCACTCTGAACCTCTTCTTAAACTACCATATAGTCTTTGTATTGTCCAAATGTACTCCACTGTGAATGTTTGCTTGTAGGCCGTTCTGAGCTACTGGGAGGACGGGATAGAAATCTAAATAAATAAATAAATATCTTTTTGAAGCCGTTTATATCTTTTTTGGTATGGTTGCCCCAGCACTTTTTGGAATCTGCTCCCTCTCACCCTTTGTTCCACACTTTCATTTACTCATTTTAAGCTTGTTACTTCATTCTCACTTTTTGGTTTGTCTGAATTTAAGTTTTACTTATGAATATTTGATTATATCTTATCGTAACCTTGGTACCATTATGAGTTATCGCCCCACCTTTCCCTTTTCTAGTTCGTATAAACCACTTAGATATCTTGTTATTTGTGGGGGTTTTTTTTTAGTTAAAAGTCAATTGTGAATTATGAAGATTGAGTAAGACTGACAATGAAAAATTATAAAATGTGTAAATATTTAAACTAAATTCACCTGTTCTAATACTGAGGTAAGAGACATGAGATGTACTTAAATGATATTGATTAAATTTGTATTTTCAAAGGTATACATCCAATAATCTACCCAGCACTATATACATCAATACCTTCAAACCCCAATCATACTCAATATTGAAGAAAATCAGTGTCTAATAGGGGTCTAATCAGTGTCTATTAGGGGTGCCCTCAAAAAAATACAACTCCCACATAGACAACCCTGCCTCAGTATACAATCATTGAGACAGGAAGACACATCCTCGGTCAAAAAACTCCAAAGATAAGTGGTACATCTTACTCTTCTTAATTCATTCACAGTTGCATAAATATCGAGGTCAAAACGTTATCACAGTTCTCTGAAAATCTAGTCTTCGTAGCGCTGGGCAATAGAAGTAGGAAAACCCCGCAAAGTGGAGCATGAGCTAAGTGCAAAGCGGCTACTGAATCACCACCGCCTGCACGCTGTCACCACGATTTCCAACAGGGCTCCCTGTTTCGCAGAAAGCTTCGTCAGGGAAATGAGTGTTAATTATCCAGCTTCAACGCCTATTGTAAAAATTTGTGCCAAGTTTCCAGAGAGACAGATGTCACCTTGGGCATCATTTCGGAGGGTGGGGGAGGTTTCGCCTTTTTGAGTAGATTCTCAGTAGAACTTTGGCAAGCTTTCAACTAGAAGACCGTGCTTGCCTGGACCCCATTTAAAACCAAATTTATAAAAGGAATATAATTCTGCCCCCCTATATGCCATGATGAAAGATTTCCAAGCGGGACAGACTTTTTGAGGCACAAGTTTCATAGGTGATGTCAATTTTAGTTTCAGAAACAAACATCTGAGATTTAAGGTGTTTCTGAAGAATTTAAATAATTGCCAGGATCTGTCTGTAAGGTTCTGTAAAAACCTGTACAAATCTCGTGAGTGAAAACAAAGAACTATTCATATGGAAGGTCTATTGCCAAATTGGGCGTGTGAAAGCCTCAAGAATTTGCTATATAGCTTTAATGTATTGACTTAATACCTTAAGAATATAACTCCTCCAAATGCCTTAAATTTCAAGAGGGTTTTAGTTTCCATGTTTTTTCCTAAGAATGTGATGCATTTAGAACAATGCAGGTAGGCAAAATGGCTCTTTAAGCCCCACAAAGTGCAGCATAGAGGAATTAATAATCGAGATTTGTAGTATATGTTTCCTAATACATCAACTTAGCAAAAAAGCAAAAAGATCAGGGGTGGTATTTTCAGCCCTGTGTACTAATGTAAGAGCTAATGCACTTTTATGAATAGAGAAGGATCATCGTCAGTGCATTGGATAACCCTCAGCTACCAGATGTGAGAGCTGTACAGTACGTGAGGAATTTGGGAATTCAGCGCCTGGAAATGAGCTAACTAGGGCATTTCTCTCCCTCGACCTTATAACGTAGCTCGAGTTAGAGTCAGAAAATAAAATAATGACACAGCAAGTGGCCGAATATATGCATTTTGTATTTTTATTCAGATCATAATGCCTATTGAGATCTACTATTGACATCCTCCTGTTTTTCCTTAGAGTTTTGCTATAATTGCATTCAAGAAATTGCATTAAAAGTGGTCTTCTACCCATGCAATTAATACTGTATAACGTGCATACTTACCAAAGCAGGCACATTTTTGTAAAGATAAAATTCTAGGGTATTTATTTAGGTGCAGAGGGACGCATGAAAAACATAAGCACCGTCAGCTTATAGAATGTTTATGGCCAGGCATATTTTAAAATACAAATTTCATTTATACTTTACAGTGCATGAAAACTAGTTGGTGATTTACCTTCTTGGCAAAATGCCCTTCAGTGACAACTGGTTTAAAGATAAATGCAAATTTGGCCATGGATGCAGAGTATAAATGGGAAATCTTAAGGTGCGGTTAAAAGATAAATTATAAACACATTCAAAATTCATACTCTCGGCAAAGTCAATTCATTTTTGCAATGTATGTGGGGTTTTTTTTTTTTAAAACTGTAGAAAACCCACAAATGTTCTGTGTAAACCCACCATCAGTTAACCAATCAATATTTCAAATATGCTTAATCTCCCATATGATTACATGCCCACTAGCGCTGACCCTCGCATGATCAATACGAATGACAAGATCCACAACCATATTATAAAGCTGCTAAATCAGGGATGGGCAACTCCGGTCCTCCAGGGCCGGAATCCAGTCGGGTTTTCAGGGTTTCCGCAATGAATACGCATGAGATCTACTTGCATGCACTGCTTTCAATGCATATTCATCGAGGAAATCCTGAAAACCCTACCGGATTCTGGCCCTCGAAGACCGGAGTTGCCCACCCCTGTGCTAGATCAACAATGTAATCGATTTAGCGCACGTCAAATCATTACTGTGCCGTAGTAAAAGGACCCTAAGTCATTTAATAGAAGCTCAAGATCTCCAATGATCAAGAAAGAGTTAAAATGAATATCATTAAGATGGATCGTCAAATCTTTCCATCATGGGAAAATATTGGTCCTGGTGTTTGGATGTCACTTGACTTCCATGTTGCCCATGCCAAGGCCACATGTGAAGATATGAAAAAACTTTGAATACGAGCAGGGCAGGATTGACCAATAGGCCAAGTAGGCATGTGCCTAGGGCCCAAAATGGTCAGGGGGGGCCCGATGAAGGAAGGCATCAACATTGTTTTTTCCAAACGGTGATGGGCCCCTCCAGCATCGATAGGCAATGCGGGCCCCCCCGATCGGCAACGCAGCCCCCCCATCGAAGCAAGCAACGCAGGTAAGAAAGGCAACGGGAACTGTAATTGCGCAAGCGGTGCTGCCTCTGACGCAGCTTCCTGTTTCCGCCCGGGCTTATGATGGGGTGGGACGGGGCAGGGGGGCCCAGTGTACTTGTGTGCCTAGGGGCCCTCGACAAATTATTCCTGCCCTGCATACGTGCTAAAATGACATTTTTTCAATCATCACCGATAATTAAGATATATGTTGCAATACAAATTCCATCCCTCTCTCTGGGAAATAAAGCTATTCTGTATCAAATATAAAATGTTTCCCATTTTTTAATCTGGCTTTTGCATGGCTTGCTGTTGTAATTATCGGTTATATGACGCTTTATTCATATATTAAAGATGCTTTATTTAGTATTGATGTATTCTGCCTTGTAGAGTCTGTCAAACTGAACAAGATGAATATAAGTTTGCAATAAAATAAAATTTATTATGAGGTAAAACAAAATTACATTCTCATGACCAGTTTATTAAACATTTCTTGCTACGTCAGTGTTCTGAGACGCTACTTTCAAGGAATTACATTCATCGTAAAATTGTGCGTTCTGATTATTTTAGTATTCATATAAAGACATCCATTAGGAGAAGGGATTGGGACTTGTATCCTGCCTTTTAAGAATATAAGAACATAAGAATTGCCGCTGCTGGGTCAGACCAGTGGTCCATCGTGCCCAGCAGTCCACTCACTTGGCGGCCCCCAGGTCAAAGACCTGTGCCCTAACTAAGACCAGCCCTACCTGCGTTCGTTCTGGTTCAGCAGGAACTTGTCCAACCTTGTCTTGAATCCCTGGAGGGTGTTTCCCCTATAACAGCCTCCGGAAGAGCGTTCCAGTTTTCCACCACTCTCTGGGTGAAGAAGAACTTCCTTACATTGAATCCCTGGAGGATGTTTTCCCTATAACAGCCTCCGGAAGAGCGTTCCAGTTTTCCACCACTCTCTGGGTGAAGAAGAACTTCCTTACATTGAATCCCTGGAGGGTGTTTCCCCTATAACAGCCTCCGGAAGAGCGTTCCAGTTTTCCACCACTTTCTGGGTGAAGAAGAACTTCCTTACATTGAATCCCTGGAGGATGTTTTCCCTATTTGAATCCCTGGAGGGTGTTTTCCCCTATGACAGACTCCGGAAGAGCGTTCCAGTTTTCTACCACTCTCTGGGTGAAGAAGAACTTCCTTATGTTTGTACGGAATCTATCCCCTTTTAACTTTAGAGAGTGCCCTCTCGTTCTCCCTACCTTGGAGAGGGTGAACAATCTGTCTTTATCTACTAAGTCTATTCCCTTTATTATCTGAAAGCAGTTTACTTACAGGTACTTCAAGCATTTTTCTCATCTGTCCTGGTGAGCTCACAATCTCTCTAATGTACCTGGGCCAGTGGAGGATTGAGTGACTTACCCAGGGTCACAAGGAACTGCAAAGGGTTTGAACCTACAGCCTCAGGGTGAGGAGGCTGTAGCTCTACCACTACATCACACTCTCCTGAAACATGCACACTGGTTGCCCATACCCCTTTGCATCTGCTTTAAAATTGTACTCCTTGTCTTCAAAACAAAACAGGTAAATACTCCGCCTTTCACCGAAAGACTGTTGATTCCTCACTCAACATCGATTTGCAAGAATTGACGGCAGCCATTCAGGGAACGGCGTGGGACCAGGCAGGAGCATGAAAAGTTTGCGCTCCTGCCTTATGCGCCACTCTGCAGCAAGAGAAGAGGTGGCCGTCCAGCGAGGGAGGGGCAGGAGCGCGGAAAGCTCCTGCTGAGACGGTGCTGGACCCCCAGAATTTTTAAAAAGGTATTGGGGGAAGTTTTTTTTTGTTTTTTTTAAAAATTGTATTCACTCCATAAGACGCACCTACTTTTCCACCCACTTTTTTTTTTGGGGGGGGAAAAGTGCGTCTTATGGAGCAAAATACAGTATTTATTGTTAACCCCTAGGTCTCACTACATAAAATAGCACTATTTATTGGCAAAATAACACATTTTAATGGTAGTCCACATTGATAACTATGCCCCTTAGTGTGAAGAGTTTCAGTCTCTGGTAACCAGAGCTGGTATTGTGACATCATAATGCCTCATTCCCCCAATAAGAGCCAACCTCCTCAGTGATGTCACAATGGCTTGATAGTCCTATACCTGGCTCACTTTTATTTACATATAACTGGGATTTTGATTTCTAGAGATGTCTCTGCTTTCGTTAAGAGGGGAAATTATCGATGTGGGCTACCGTTAAAATGTGATATTGTACTGTTAACCCCAGTTAATAGCAGCTATGCCTCGTTGCATAAAATGGGATATGTGCTAATAGCCCAAGTTACTGGTAAAATAACACTTTTTAACGGTAGCCCACATGGATAACTATACCCAGTGTGGGCTGCTGTTAAGATGGTAATTTGAGCTACATTAGTACAAGTCCCATTTTACGCAGTGAGATGTAGATACTAATAATCTGGGATAACAATAAAGTAATCTGCGTTAACAATGATAACTTCCCACCTGAGTCTTTAATTGCCGGACAAATCACATCATATCTGGTTCATATTTATCTCATTGCCTGAAAATGCCCAGGGGGGTAAATTTTGCTGAACGACAATGAGATCCATCCTATAGAGCAGGGGGTGTCAAAGTCCCTCCTCGAGGGCCGCAATCCAGTCGGGTTTTCAGGATTTCCCCAATGAATATGGAAGAGATCTATGCGCATGTACTGCTTTCATCGTATGCTGATAGATCTCATGCATATTCACTGGGGAAATCCTGAAAACCCGACTGGATTGCGGCCCTCGAGGAGTGACTTTGACACCCCTGCTATATTTTTAGTTCACATTAATTGGTAGATTAGCATGCATTAAATTACAGGTACTAACAGGGAAATTCTATAACCAGTGCCTAAACTTAGGCATTGGTAGGCACCTTGCCAATGCCTAAGTTAATTGTAAAACACCATCACAAATGTCATAAAATGGCAGTGTTGAAGTGTCTGACACCTAAATAAAAGGTGGCTGGCATCGCGGCAGTTTCAGGGAGTCCTGCCAGCTCAGTTGATTGGAGGAAAATATCCCTGCCACAATCAGCTGAGTGGCTGTGGCAGTGGACCCCCTGACATCAGCAGGAGGGATACCCCTAACCCCCTTCGAAGTCCCCTGCCGGGAGGAATGCCAGAACTCCCAAACCTCCATTTGAAGTCCCACTTCCTCCTGTTGGAACCCCCGAAGCACCCCCACCAAACTGCAATAAACAGGAGGGATGCCCACTTCCTGCTGACTGCAGGCCCCACATACCCTAGACCCCCCAAACGCAGATACCACCAAACCTCCACCCTGACACCTCCCACCCCAAACCCATGATCCCCCAAACACCAATACTCATGAACCCCCCCCATATATGCTATATAGCATGCAGTAGGTCACTTAGAAGCCTGATAGGCGGTATATAAATTTTTTTTTTATTAAACTTGAAACTTAGAAACATATAGAAACATAGAAGATGACGGCAGAAAAGGGCTACAGCCCATCAAGTCTGCCCACTCTGCTTACCCACCCCCTGTCTATGCCCTAATGACCCAATTTCCTTATCTTGACCCTCGTAGGGATCCCACATGGGTATCCCATTTATTCTTAAAGTCTGGCACGCTGTCTGCCTCGATCACCTGCACTGGAAGCTTGTTCCAATGATCAACCATGTATCTATCTACCTGAGCAGTTAAAAAAAAAAAAAATCACCATGTCTTCTTAAAACAAAGTGATCTACTCTTTAAGGCAGGGGTGTCCAACCTTTTGGCTTCCCTGGGCCGCATTGGCTGAAAAAAATGTTTCTGGGGCCGCACAAACGCTGCAGCAAGACAAAGGAGGGAGCCGGCAAGACGGTAAACACCCGGGGGGCAGCAGAGGAAAACACTGCATCGCCCTCGACCGGGGCCGCACAAAATACTTCACGGGGCCGCAGGTTGGACACCCCTGCTTTAAAGTAAGGAAAAATAATAATAATATTAATCACCATCATCGTTATTAAAAAAAAAACAACCTACAGCTTAGAAAAGGAATCTCTGGCCATTATGGAGTCTGTGCGAGGCGTCGGATTTGCCCAGCTCCTTTTTGTGAGAGAAATGAGCCCGGACACATCTGCATACTCAAGCCAAAGGAGAAGGACGGAGCTGTTCTACACCGCTGGAAAATTATAGACGGCCGTTAGGTTGGTAAATGCAGGGCAAGCCGCAGCTTGATAGCACAGAATGAGAGCTGTCCAGAAGTGTAAGTCTGGCACAAGAGAGAGTCACTAATGGATTCACAATTCTCCGTACACCATAAATGTCAAACAAAAACATTTAGATGTTTGAATTTTCTGTTAATTGGAAGCTTCCAACAGCACATTTCAGTTGACAAGGCAAGAAGAGAGAGAGAGAGAAAAAAGATCTCATACTAACAAGTTAATCAAGTACTTTGTATTAAAAAAAAAAAAACTGCACACAATGGTAGTAGCTGGAAAGTGATTTTCCTTTCTTTACTGTGCTGTGAGATCCCTCCCTGCAGGAAGTGAAGTATTGTGATGCAGATTTTTTTTTGTGATTCCCTGCTGAATTCCTCCTTGCTGGAAAATATTTTAAAATGGCCTCGGCTGGCATTTATTTCCTTCCGAGCTGCCTATCAGGTTGGAATTTTCAGCTAAAGGAGATGCAAAGGCCAAACCTCCATTTAGTTTCTCACATTCTCATTTCTAGTGAAATATGTTCCCATTAATAAAACTGTATAAGTAACACGCCAGCAGATTCTGCTCTCCTTATCTCAAGAAAGATATAGCGGTGCTAGAAAAGGTTCAAAGAAGAGCGACCAAGATGGTAAAGGGGATGGAACTCCTCTCGTATGAGGAAAGACTAAAATGGTTAGGGCTCTTTAGCTTGGAAAAGAGACAGTTGAGGGGAGATAGGATTGAAGTCTACAAAATCCTGAGTGGAGTAGAACGGGTACAAGTGGATCAATTTTTCACTCCGTCAAAAATGACAAAGACTGGGGGACACTCGATGACGTTACAGGGAAATACTTTTAAAACCAATAGGAAGAAATTTTTTTCACTCAGAGAATAGTTAAGCTCTGGAATGCATTGCCAGAGGTTGTGGTAAGAGCAGATAGTGTAGCTGGTTTTAAGAAAGATTTGGACAAGTTCCTGGAGGAAAAGTCTATATTCTATTATTGAGAAAGACATGGGGGAACCCACTCTTGCCCTGGATCGGTAGCATGGAATGTTGCTACTCCTTAGGGTTCCGGAATCTTTTGTTACTCTTTGGGATTCCAGAATCTTGCTATTCTTTAGGATTCTGAATGGAATGTTGCTACTCCTTGGGGTTCCGGAATCTTTTGTTACTCTTTGGGATTCCAGAATCTTGCTATTCTTTAGGATTCTGAATGGAATGTTGCTACTCCTTGGGGTTCCGGAATCTTTTGTTACTCTTTCGGATTCCAGAATCTTGCTATTCTTTAGGATTCTGAATGGAATGTTGCTACTCCTTGGGGTTCCGGAATCTTTTGTTACTCTTTGGGGTTCCAGAATCTTGCTATTCTTTAGGATTCTGAATGGAATGTTGCTACTCCTTGGGGTTCCGGAATCTTTTGTTACTCTTTGGGATCCCAGAATCTTGCTATTCTTTGAGATTCTGTATTGAATATTGCTACACCTTGGGTTTTGGCCAGGTACTAGGGGCCTGGATTGGCCACCGTGAGAACGGGCTACTGGGCTTGATGGACCATTGGTCTGACCCAGTATGGCTATTCTTATGTTCTTATATTTGACCCAATTTACTTTGTCTAGTGCTGAAAGTTACATTAATGTTCCACTGGATGTAGAACGTTGAGAGTTAATCGCTTAGGCCCTCCTATACAAAGCCGCGCTAGCGTTTTTAGTGCCAGCCGTGGCAGTAAGACCTCTGACCCACATAGGAATTCTTCCCTCCTTTTACAAAACCGCGGAAGTGGTTTTTAGCGCAGGCCAGCGCGCTGAATGCTCTGCGCTGCTCCCGACGCTCATAGGAACTCTATGAGTATCCGGTGCAGCGCAGAGCATGCATTGCAACAGTCTGCGCTAATAACCGCTTTTGTGGTTTTGTAAATAGGGAGGGTTTACGAGCATCGGAATTCTTATCACCTCGTTTGGCTCTAATAACACTAGCACAGCTTTGTAAAGGAGGGGGCTAGATACTGTAATACGGTCAGACTTCTTTTTTGATTTATTTAATTTTCTATACCGTTCTCCCAGGAGAGCTCAGAACTAGAGAATGACACGGTGACAAAATTCATCACCGTTCCCGTCCCCACGGATAACCACTGGAAACCATCTTCATGTCATTCTTTAAGGAGAGAGGGAAGAATCAGAGTATAATTGGGCACAACCACTGACCCGCAAGCTTTGCTTTGAAGAAGGACTGAGGCTGAAACAGACACTACAGAATGACAGTCTCTGGTATCCAGAGCAGATATTGTGATGTCATAATGCCTCATTCCACCAGTGCCTAAGAACCAATCACATCAGTGATGTCACAATGGCTTCATTATCCTTGGCTCACATAAGAATCAGAGTATGAATGGCCACAACCACTGACCCGCAAGCTTTGCTTTGAAGAATGCTGGTGTAGAAGGACCGAGGTTGAAATAGACACTAGAAAATGACATGGGATTATTTTCCGCGGTTATCCGCAGGGTCGGGAATGGTGATGAATTTTGTCACCGTGTCATTCTCTACTCAGAACGATTTACATGAATTTATTCAGGTACTCAAGCATTATTCCCTTAGTCCTTACCTGGTTAAATCACTTACCTAATCCACTTACGCTGAGTCTGCATTATCCGAGAAAGTCCTAGGTACAACTGGATTCTCCAAGTACTGTAACGTCACCATTTCTAAGTCTGATTCGCATGCGAGCCTTGCTTGGTTTTGTGCAGCCTCCCATATGTGATATCATCGCTTTGCATTTTGGCTCTGGACATCAAATATTCATACCTGGAAACGTTGAAGATAATATATGGCTGGATATAGAATGCATACCTTGCATACATTTAAGTGAACTGACTGAATATACAGATATAACTTCACATGAATAATTTAATCCATATACATAATGTACGTAAGGATTTAATTAATTAAAGGTATCGGTTATTCCCATGGCCAGACTTAGATGGATAGCTATTCTCATAAAGCAAGAACACAAGAAACTCGGGCATGTTCGTGTGCCCTACTCTGAAAGCCTGCCGTTTTAAAAGTTTTTTTAGACTTTAGCCTTTAGCCTTTCAAGCGGGAAGAATGAATTCTTGGATGTGTCCTCCGATTGCCCACTCCCACTCCCCTCCCACTCCCACTCCCACACTATGTTTAGAAAATCACTGGAAACCTATCTGTTTGGCAAATTTTTGCGATGATTTTACTTTGAATCCTTCCGCATTGTATCATGTTGTATTGTATTGTATAGAAAAATATCAAAAACCTGAAAATAAATGGGAGATGAAAAATCACAAAAAAAGCAAAACCTCCCAAACCCCAAGAAATGGAACTGGATAAGGGGGAGAGACAAGATGAGAATGGTAAATCTACTCTAAGAACAACCTGATAATAAATTTTGAGTGTTCGGGAGAGTCCTCAGTCACACAGCCACCCACTGGCTGTCACTGGCTTACACCCAGAAGAGTGTTAACTGTGAAACATCCCCGGGCTCTCTCCGTGCTAATTTAAGTGATGAAAGTGAACCCAACAGTGCTGAGTGTGAAAAAATATAAATAAATCAAAAAAACACACTCTACCATTCACTAAAATTGTCTCTACCCCTTATCCAGGGGCGCCATTTTCCGTTCTGTCAATCCATTATTTCCTACGGGGAAATTCGCTTTCATATACAAGTGCTTTGGATTATAAGCACGCTTCTGAAACAAATTATGCGCGCAAACCAAGGTTTTACTGTACTGACATACTGGTACACTAGGGTAGAGAGGTAGAATTACATAACCTATAGAAAAGAGACAATAAAGGGAAGAACAATTGGATGGGACCCTTCTGTAAGTGCTAATCATGTGAGAAGAAAAATAAGTGTGAGTAGGATAAAATAAAGCTCGAAAGCGTCTTTAAATATGAATGTTTTTCATTTTGCTTTAAATCGTTCCAAAGAGGATTCTTCTCTTCGATCTGCAGGCTTAGCATTCCAGAGCGTGGGAGTTGTAACGGAAAAGATTGATGATCGCTGCATGCTAAATGGCGTATTGATGGGCCATGTAAGACGTGTTGGGCTTTGGATCTCAGGGTTCTAGCCTGGGTATAAGGGATCAAAAGTCTGTTTAAGAATTCCGGAAGATTTGTATTGCATGTTTTAAATGTCAAAAGTAGAATTTTATATGTAATTCTGCTTGTTACTGGCAGCCAATGAGCTTTTATTAAGAGTGGAGTAATGTGATAAAATATTTTTGTATGTGGTTGGCGATCATACCTACTGCATAGGCGGTTTTGAATATTGGCGTCAACAATTGTCTGTTGAATTGTTGGCCAACCCTATTATCCTTCTCTATTTCTTCCAATCCAAGGTTCTCCTGTTCATCTCGTGGAATCCTTTCAATACTCAGATGTCCTCATTGACAGCCGACTTTCTTTTACTGAACAGATTTCATGGGTTGCGATGTCAGGGTTCTTTACTCTGCGCAAGAGACAATCTGTGCTTTGACCCTGACGCTTTGCACACTCGTTTTTTTTTTTCATGCCTATGCCATTGTAATACTGGCCTAGATTCACTAAACTCACCGTGGTTGGGCGATCCGTGGCCGAGTCTTGCCGAGCAACCGATTCACAACAGCTTCGGCATGCAAATGAGGTGATCGGACGCGCACCCTACAGCGATCGAGACGCCTGCGCAGATCATCCTTGTTGGTTGTCGATGCGATTTGCGCATGCGCCAGCTCTTAGCACAAGCGAGGTCAAAGGGGGAGAGGTGGCTGCAAGTTTGTTGCTGGCCCTACGAGTGGGAATCATTTCAGTGCAGCCAGATTATGGAACAGAACACGCTTTAAACCCGCGGGTTGGAACCACGGGCTCGCACTGGATCTTGGGGAGGTAGAGCCTTCGGCGCTGTCTCCTTTCACTTTAGCTCCCCATAACTCTGGCGGCCGAAGTCACTTTTCTGGGGACCTGCACCCTGTACGCTGCCACCCTCTCCCTGCGGATGCCACTGCTCTGAGCTCAGGGGGGAGGGAGAGGAAGCCCTGCCATTGCCAGAGAGGGGAGGGAGGGAGTGAGGAGAGGGCCCGAGAAAAGGAGAGAAGAATAGGCAGGCAAGGCAGGTTGTTTTCTAACCTCGATCCTGGGTGGCAGTGAGCAGGAGAGTCGGCAAGGACAGTGAGCGACTTGTCCTCAGCAGTCGCTTCATTTCGGATCGGCAAACATAAGAACATAAGAAGTTGCCTCCGCTGAGGCAGACCAGAGGTCCATCTCGCCCAGCGGTCCGCTCCCGCGGCGGCCCATCAGGCTTATTGCCTGAACAGTGGTCCCTGACTAATTTTATAACTTACCTCTAATCCTATCCCTATAACCTACTCTACTCCTATCTGTACCCCTCAATCCCTTTGTCCTCCAGGTACCTGTCCAGACCTTCTTTGAAGCCCTGTAGCGTGCTTCTGCTTATCACATCCTCCGGTAGCGCGTTCCATGTATCCACCACCCTCTGGGTGAAAAAGAACTTCCTGGCGTTTGTTCTAAACCTCTCCCCTTTCAATTTCTCTGAGTGTCCCCTTGTACTTGTGGTTCCCCATAGTTTGAAAAATCTGTCCCTGTCTACTTTTTCTATGCCCTTCATGATCTTGAAGGTTTCTATCATGTCTCCTCTAAGTCGCCGCTTTTCCAGGGAGAAAAGCCCTAGCTTTTTCAGTCTGTCAGTATATGAGAGGTCCCCCATACCCTTTATTAGCTTAGTTGCTCTTCTCTGGACTCTCTCAAGTACCGCCATGTCCTTTTTGAGGTACGGCGACCAGTACTGGACACAGTACTCCAGGTGCGGGCGCACCATTGCACGATACAGTGGCAGGATGACTTCCTTCGTCCTGGTCGTGATACCTTTCTTAACGATACCCAATATTTTGTTCGCTTTCCTTGAGGCTGTGGCGCACTGCGCCGACGCCTTCAATGTTGTGTCTACCATCACTCCCAGGTCTCTTTCAAGGTTGCTCACCCCTAGCGGTGATCCCCCATCTTGTAAGTGAACATCGGGTTCTTTTTCCCTACATGCATGACCTTGCATTTCCCTATGTTGAAACTCATTTGCCACTTTTTGGCCCACTCTTCCTGCGTTGTCAGATCTTTTTGGAGGTCTTCGCAGTCCTCCATGTTTTTGACCCTGCTGTATAGTTTAGTGTCATCCGCAAATTTAATAACCTCACATTTTGTTCCCGCCTCCAGGTCGTTAATAAATATATTGAACAGGAGCGGTCCCAGCACCGACCCCTGTGGAACTCTGCTCGTGACCCATTGCCAATCTGAGTAATGGCCCTTTACTCCAACCCTCTGTTTCCTGTCCGCCAGCCAGTTTTTGATCCATCGGTGGACCACCCGTTGCACCCCGTGGTTCCATAGCTTCTTTAGCAGTCTTTCGTGTGGTACCTTGTCGAAGGCTTTTTGGAAGTCAAGGTAAATGATGTCTATGGATTCCACCTGGCTGTTTACCCCCTCAAAGACGTATAATAAGTTTGTGAGGCATGACCTGCCCTTGCAGAAGCCTTGCTGGCTCGACTTTAGCTGCCCATTGTTTTCGATGTGTTCCCAGATGCTGTCTTTAATCAGCGCTTCCATCATCTTTCCCGGGACCAAGGTCAAGTTCACCGACCTGTAGTTTCCTAGGTCTCCCCTTGAGCCTTTCTTGAAGATGTGCGTGACATTTGCTATTTTTCAGTCCTCCGGAATCTCTCCAGTTTTTAAGGATAGGTTGCATATTTGTCGAAGTGGCTCAGCTATTTCGTTCCTTAGTTCCTTGAGTACCCTTGGTTGAATGCTGTCCGGACCTGGCGATTTGTCGCTCTTTAGCCTGTCTATCTGCCTGAGGACATCCACCTTGCTCACCTCTAGTTGGACCAGATTTTCATCCTGATCTCCTTTTACGATCTCCTCGGGTTCCAGAATGTTGGTTGTGTCCTCCCTCGTGAAAACTGACGTGAAGAACTCATTTAACCTGTCAGCTATCTCCTTTTCCTCTTTTACCACTCCCTTTCTGTCTCCATCATCCAAGGGTCCCACTTCCTCCCTTGCCGGTTGCTTCCCCTTGACGTACCTGAAGAATGATTTGAAGTTTGTTGCTTCCCCTGCCAGTCTCTCTTCATATTCTCTTTTTGCTTTCCTAACCACTCGGTGACACTCCTTTTGGTGTTTTTTATGCTCCTTTTGGTTGTCCTCTGTCTGGTCCTTTTTCCATTTTTTGAATGATGCCTTCTTATCACTTATCGCCTTTTTCACTGCATTTGTTATTCACACTGGGTTTTTTGTTCTATTTTTTTTTGCAATTGATCTGTACTAGTTTGGCTTGTTTAGTTTTACAATGGGTGTATTGATGTTGTACTGCTCACTGCAGTATGTAAGATGCTGCCTTTTCCTAGGTACTCATGTGTGACGTGTGGCTTGTTACTAAATATCATGTTTTTCGTACAGATGGGGGGATGTCAAAATATGATGGGCCCCGGGTGTCACATATGCTAGGTACGCCACTGGCAAAGGGTTCTAGGGTACAGTAGGCCATACTGGAATGGACAGTGTACACCTACTTTTCATATAATTCAGGGCCACCTAAATATCAATGCAATTGTGGTAGATAAGGCATTATGACATCACAATATGAGTTCTAGAATGTTGCTACTTAGGATTTTAAAGTGTTTGAAGCTTGTGCAGATGAGGACGGAGCTTAGGCATTGATGGAATGAGGCATTATGACATCACAATCTGAGCTCTAGAATGTTGCTACTTAGGATTTCAAAGTGTTTGAGGCTTGTGCAGGTGAGGGCGGAGCTTAGGCATTCTAATCAGCCACATCCTCTTATGAGATTCTTTCAAAACTATGACCCTCTTTTACTAAGCCGTGGTAGAGGTTTCTACCGCAGCTCGGAGCGCTAAATGTTCCAACACAATCATAGAATCCCTATAATTGACAAAGGAGATAAACTGTGAACTAAACATCTGTGTCTTCCTCTCCTAAAATGCTCTGTCCTCCTTTCACTTTCTCTCTGGAGGTCCCATCTCTTTCCTCAACGCTGTGAAGCAGCTGTTTGTGCCAGCCTTACTTTGATCCAATTTTGAAGCCATGAGTTAAAAATTAAACATGCTCCATTTAGCAATTACATATTAAAACTAACATACACATTAAAGTAATAGCAGACTATCATGGAAATGTTTTGTCATGCACACACTGAGATGTATTCATTGCAGGTTAAGAAGCATATTTTAGTGTATCTGTTAAACTCTTCCCAACTTACAAGCTAAAATTTTTTACTTGAGTTTTACTGTAGAAAGAAAACAATGATAGTGGAGGATAAGGAAGAAACTGTGACCATATATCTCGCTGCTTGATTCTCAGCTTCCCCTTTAAGTGCTATGATGGGGTGTATATCCTATCACTTGCCAAAGGAGGGAAGCCTCAGCAGTGGTAATGGAGCTCATTTGCATATAAGTTCCTGCAAAGGCACCCCGGAACTGGCCGCTCACACTGAGTGGAAAAGGATGCTGAAAAGAACAGTCCCAGCACAGAGAGCTGGGGAAAACAAGCGCTCTTTCGGGAGCCCAGGCGACCTTCAAGGGGAGGAATGCTTGCCTCGGCCTAACCCTGTAAGCCGGACTTAGACTGGCTTGTCTAGTAGAGCTTAGGGTGATCCTTGGAATGAGCTCCCGGTGCAAGTGATCGAGGCAAACAGCGTGCAAGAATTTAAGAGCAAATGGGATGGATGCCCATGTGGGATCCCTTAGAGAGTTAAGCCAAGGGAACCTGTCACCAGGAGTGGGATCCCTAGGATAGTAGACTTGGGGGTGGGTCAGTAGAGTGAGCAGACCTGTTGGGCTATGGCCCTTATCTGCGTCATCTTCTATGTTTCTATGAGGCTTGTGCAGATGAGGACGGAGCTTAGGCATTGGTGGAATGAGGCATTATGACATCACAATCTGAGCTCTAGAATGTTGCTACTTAGGATTTCAAAGTGTTTGAGGCTTGTGCAGGTGAGGGCGGAGCTTAGGCATTGGTGGAATGAGGCATTATGACATCACAATCTGGGCTCTAGAATGTTGCTACTCAGGATTTCAAAGTGTTTGAGGCTTGTGCAGGTGAGGACGGAGCTTAGGCATTGGTGGAATGAGGCATTATGACATCAAAATCTGAGCTCTAGAATGTTGCTACTTAGGATTTAAAAGTGTTTGAGGCTTGTGCAGATGAGGACGGAGCTTAGACATTGGTGGAATGAGGCATTATGACATCACAATCTGAGCTCTAGAATGTTGCTACTTAGGATTTAAAAGTGTTTGAGGCTTGTGCAGGTGAGGACGGAGCTTAGGCATTGGTGGAATGAGGCATTATGACATCACAATCTGGGCTCTAGAATGTTGCTACTCAGGATTTCAAAGTGTTTGAGGCTTGTGCAGGTGAGGACGGAGCTTAGGCATTGGTGGAATGAGGCATTATGACATCACAATCTGAGCTCTAGAATGTTGCTACTTAGGATTTAAAAGTGTTTGAGGCTTGTGCAGGTGAGGACGGAGCTTAGGCATTGGTGGAATGAGGCATTATGACATCACAATCTGAGCTCTAGAATGTTGCTGCTTATGATTTTAAAGTGTTTGAGGCTTGTGCAGATGAGGACGGAGCTTGCAGAAGTGGGGCAGGGACAGGAAAAGAACTCACAGGAACAGGATGGGAAAATGAGTTCCTGCGGGGTCAGGGAAAAATTTGTCCCCGTGTCATTCTCTACACCTTACAAGACATGATAAAATGGGTGGTTTGAGCCTTGTGCAGTCTGAAAATACACCAGCAAAAATAGCCCTTTGGGTCTTTTGCTCCGAGTCCTCATCATTGGTTATCATCTGGAGTTTCTGATAGAAACCCCAGAAATTCTCAACTTTTAGAACCCCCCTCCCCCTAACACACACACACACACAATTGATCTGTGAGCAAAATTGGAATGGGACGTTAAATGCCTACGGATAAAGGACATCGCAGCAGGGATGTGTTAAAAAATGCAATCGCAAGAACGGAGTTCTTTTACTGGGCAAGATTTGACATAGCCACACGCTCTTTCCAGTCTGCTCAGCTCCGGCACTATCCCACTCCCTCGGCTTGCCGGGAACAGCTCGACTCGAACAGAAGGAGGACGTGCTTTCTTATTCCCAGCGGCGGTCCCTCCGCCGCCGCTGCAGACCGCGTGCAAAAGTTTCCCAAATGTGTTTTTCAGACAATTAGGGAAGCAATAAGCACCACCTCCACAGTCTTTGATAAATAATAATTAAAAAACCCACTGGAAAGAGATATTCACACTATAGAAACAGGAGTCAGAAAGTCAGGCTCCAAGATGGGAAAATGATTGAGGAGAGGCAAGCCGGAAGAATAGGGTTAGTATTATGCGTTTTGTTTAAAACCAGCCCTTTAAGGATGTGAATGGCGAGACAGCACGGCCTTGCTGTTAACACAGTGCACAAGCAGGGCTCAAAGAGAGAGCTGCCTGAGTCACGCATCTCAGTCTTTTCATCAGGTAGGGTGAGAGAGTGGGGGATATCCTTGTAGGCAACAATGAGCTTTGCTTTCTATTTATCCTTTTGTTTCCTGGAGCTGAAACACCTCCCCACCCCACTATGCGCTATACACCATACACATAAAAATAAGAGCATGAAAGGAACCCTTTCCCCCCAACGCCAACCCCTCCCAAAAGAACAATAACAAATATGCCCAGGTGACATGCGCCGAACACAATTCTATGTGCGTTTTAACAGCACGGATCATTTATTTCATATTGGGGAAGGGGGTGCGTTATACATTTTCTGTAGAAAAGCATTTTATTGAAATTATGTTTCTTTATCGGGGGCTATGTACACATACCGGGTGCTCCGAAACATGCTGCTGCACGATTCGGATTCCGCCAGAGCCGCCGCATTCAGTCCCCCCCCCCCTCTCCTCAGGTCACGTCATCGGCTCCCCTTCCGTTTCCGAATACAGCTCAAACTCCTCTTACTGGGCAGTCACTCTGTAGCCCCCCTCGATATCTCTTCTCACTTATCTCATAGAAACATAGAAATAGACGGCAGATAAGGGCCACTGCCCATCTAGTCTGCCCACCCCAATGACCCTCCCCTACCTTTCTCTGTGAATAGATCCCACTGTCTATCCCATTTGGCCTTAAAATCAGGCACGCTGCTGGCCTCAATAACCTGAAGTGGAAGACTATTCCAGCGATCAACCACCCTTTCAGTGAAAAAGAATTTCCTGGTGTCCCCGTGCAGTTTCCCGCCCCTGATTTTTCTCCCGCTATACCCCCCTGTACACTCTGTTTGGCAGTGAAGACCCTTTTATCTCTCCTCCACTCCGACTCCACACTCCGTCCCTTGCCGTATGCTTGGAACAGGCTGCAAGAGTCAATCTGTCATGCTCCATCTCTAGCAGAAAAGTACTCCTCCGAAATTCGCGGGGGTTAGGTTCTCAGAGTGATCGCGATAAGTGAAAACCCGCAAAAAAAAAATGGAGGTGGTACAAAAATGCCCTCCCCACTCCGTTTTTGGTCGCCGTAGGCTGGAAGGCTCCATCGCGCGTGCGTGCTCTACTGCCGCAACTGCCACCGGTCTCTCTCCCTCCTCCCCAATCTCCCTCACAGCGGCCGCGTTGGAAGTAGTAGGTGCCACTGCAGCAGCTGGCGGGCCAGATTCCACAGCGCGAGAGGTGGTGGTGGAGCACCGGGCGCTGGGAACCATGTCCTCCGAGTCGCCTCCCACACGGACGCAAGCTGCTGCTTCCCCTCACGGGTCCTTCACCTGAGCGCCGGCCCTTCTCGAAAGCAGCAGCAGGAAGAAGAAAACTCCCCCCAAGAATGACTGAGGCCACGAATGCTGAACCGCAAATTCGCGGGGGGAGTACTGTATTCAAATCCATGCTAAAAGACCACCACTACTCTCAACTTTCGACTCGTTCACTTTTACCCACTGTATCATTCCTTCTGCTAGAAACATCCCAACCCTGAGATATAATGTCTGACCAAATTAGATTGTAAGCTCTTCAGAGCAGGGACCGTCTATTGCATGTTAAATCTACAGCACTGTGTACGCCAGTGGTCTCAAACTCGCGGCCTGGGGGCCACATGCGGCCTGCCAGGTACTATTTTGAGGCCCTCAGTATGTTTATCAAAATCACAAAAGTAAAATAAAACGGTTTCTTGATCATATGTCTCTTTAGCTATAAATGACAATATTATTAAGACTTAGCCAAAAGGAAAGATTTATAAACTACAAAGAGTTTTACCTCATGCAAAACTGTGATTTCTTTAATAAGACATTAACTATTTTTTTTTTTCTGAGGCCCTCCAAGTACCTACAAATCTAAAATGTGGCCCTGCAAAGGGTTTGAATTTGAGACCATTGGTGTACGCCTTTCAGTGCTTTAGAAAAGATAAATAGTATGGTAGTAGTAGTCTTGCAGCAAACATGACAATCAGATTGACTGAGCGGCCAAAATGCAAATGCTTGGATATTTCTGTGCATATTTTTTAAATATCAAACCTTCTTCCTTACCTGCAAATAAAAATGCACTTTTTGCCTTACATCAATGGAATGAGATCCCTCTATACATCCGGGAGCAGGGAAATTTATGCAGTTTTAAGAAATTACTGAAAAAGTATTTGCATTGTAAGATGAAATATGGGAATTGAAGCTTTAAAATATTTGTAGTCGCTGGTCGCTGAAATGTTTTGCTCGTTGGATTTGTTAATGGTGTGCGATGTGATGATATTATGGACGTACGTTTTGGAACCCGTTTTGTATAAATCAATAAACTATCGAGTGATTCTTTTCATGCCGCCAGGTGGACTGAGCGCGGAACACAGGAGGCTGGGACATTTGTAATGAATGATAGGGGTTAGGGATATGGTTTATTAATCTTGTTATACCGCTCGTTCATTTCACTGGTCCAAGCGGTTTGCAAAATACAATCAAATAAAACCCAAAAGAACAGAATAGACCTAAGCCACACCTACAGCAAGCATACAAGAAAACATTCACTCCTAAATAAAACTATAATATATTAAGATTGGATCAAATCTTGTCTGAATGCTTCTTTAAAAAAACAAATACACGTTTTCTAACATAATTTTAAAAGATTTAAATTTTGCCTCTGATCTTAACTCTCAGGGCAAATGATTCCATAAGTTTGGAGCTGCAAAACAGAACGCTTTATTTTGTGCAGACTCCATGCGCAGACCTATTGTCGTGCATAAATCTTAAAGTTCTTGATGGCGAATAAGGAATGAGAAAAGAGTGCAAATAATCCGGCTGTGAGGAGCAGAAGACTCGATGTGCAAAAATGAAAGCTTTGAATCGAATTCTAGAATAAACAGGTAGCCAATGATATTGCAAATAAAGAGGTGTTGCCCTGAGGCTGTTCTTCTTTTAAATACCCCCAATGTTTTTGTTCTTTGCCTCTTCTGGGTTAGAATACAAGCATTCATTCCCTTTGGAATTTCGCACCTTGCATGAGTAGTTTGGAAAAAGGACCAGCAAAATTAATAAATGAAAAAGCTCTGTGGTTTATTTTTCCCTTCAAAAAGACACGTATTCAATTAGAAATTATTTAATTGCTCTTATGAAAAGAGCTTTCAGTAGGAGTGGTATAACATTATAAAGAATCAGTTAAGCCTTTGGATTGAACCCCCCCCCCTCCCACCCCCGGTGCCTGAGCACAAGGTGTAACATCAATTATGATATGCAAAAATGTGACATTTTCTTTTGACATGCCGATTTGGTGGATGCTTTATGGGAGGTATTGAAATTGACATATTTCACTTTACAGGCATAGAAGCTAGAAATAGCCTCTTATTGCATGAAAAATGATACAGTACAAATAAATAAAGTCTAAGAGATATAGATAATGCACCCATCTAATACATCATGATTTGTGACATAATATCTATATAAAATTAATTTCAGTAATACCATGTTTTAGTCTGCAGTGCATACAGAAATATTTTCTGAAAGAAGCATGCTTATGGACATCCTTTCCAAGTAGGAATTTGTAATACAATTTATATTTTCTGGTAATTTTGCAGTGACTTTGTGGTTTGATAAGACATTATTTACACACCCCTTCCCCCCCATAGCATGCAAAATTAAATCCTGCACCATTAAGTAAGAATATATAGCCGTACATATTCATCTCTAATTTCAGCCTTCAATATGCTATTTCACTAAATATTTTAACAGAGGTTTTCCATTAAATATAAAGCATCTCCTTTATTGAACAGGAATCAGAATGGCGTAAGATATTGTCGGCCTCTAGCCTGTGATATTTGGAATGAATGTCAAGGTTAGCTAAAATTGACACAGGCAGCTAAAATTGACTCTGACATCTCAAAACTACTGACCACAACAACAGACATAAAAGAGTTCCGTAAAGAAATAAAAACACTACTGTTCAAAAAATATCTCCCATCACTCTAACCACCATCTAATGAGTTCCCAATCAACGCCTTTGGGAACACCTAGAATGTACTGTAACTCTTTTACTCTCCACCCGATGTAACTGGATTCAACTGATATGTATTATCTTCTGTGATATTGAAGTATCATAATTCTTTACTGTTCCTGTAACTTACTCTTATCCTGTAATGTAATTCTACTGGAAATGCCCAGAAATCTTCTATATTGTAGTCCGCCTAGAACCGCAAGGCACAGGCGGAATAGAAATCCCTAATGTAATGTAATGTAATGTAAGGTTCCGAAGCAAAAGAACAAAAGAAGGTCCAACCTAAACTGCAGTCAAAAACAACCGAGAGCAAACAAAACAAAACTGCAGATCTGTACAAGACGTAGGCAAAATTTATTAATGACAAAAAATAATATTTATTAATGACAAAAAATTTGTATATGCAAACCCTTTTACCAATCAAGGGACCCAACACGGTCCGTGTTTCGGACACACCTTCGTCAGGGGTCCTAATAGGTACAAATATAACATAAAATTTATTATTAATAATAGGTAACATAAAGTTTAATAATATTAAAAAACACAATTGGACACATGATAATTTTTTTAGTTTGATTAATGTCACCTATTTTGCATGTATTGTACTTTATGTTTGTTCTTTGCATTCTATTTCTTTCTTTACGGATGTGCTGCACTCCTTATGAAATTTGGTTGATACACCATTTTTTGTTATGCCCTTCTATTATTATTATTCAATTGTTTTTAATTAATATTTTAATTTATCATGTGTCGGGTCCCTTGATTGGTAAAAGGGTTTGCATATACAAATTTTTTGTCATTAATAAATATTATTTTTTGTCATTAATAAATTTTACATGTAATGTAAGGTTAGCATTATAAAGACAGTGAGGAAATGTGCCTAATGTTAACGTTACTTGTAATGAAAGAGTTTCTCTGCTCTGTTCACTTCTTTTTTTTTTTTTTCAGGAAAACCCCCTGTCGGAGCTCTTTAAAAACAAGTTTTTCGGCGGCGCGCTTCTTTCTTGCGCCGAATTGCCAGCGCTGGATTGTCGGCGCGCTGGTGTCCGGCGCGCGACTATCCCGTCACCCTTTTCAATAGCCTTTTTCCTGCCCCTTCTTTCATTTTCCAGTCTGCAAGTAAAAAGTGTCATGGCCAAATATCTCTCAGATATTTGTCCTTCCAGGTTGCTCAGGGATTTGGCCGAGCGGAAGCCTCTGTGGCAGAACAGCCTGACTCGTCTGCAAATGGAGGAACTCAATCACGTCCTCAGTACCGTATTTGCCGGCGTATAAGACGACTTTTCAGTACCTTAAAATCCTCCCCAAAGTCGGGGGTCGTCTTATACGCCGGGTACTGTTTACATGCCCTTACTTTACATGCCCTAACATCTCCTTCCTTACCTCCTTACGGTGCTTACGGTACTAGTAAACCTGCCGGGACATCAGCGGGGCCATGGCGGGACATCGGTGTGACAAGGGTGCCAGCTCCTTCATCCTGCGCAGCGGGAAGCAGCGGCGCTCTGGCCCCACCCCTTTTCTCTTTACTACGTCTCTCGCACATGCGGCCGTGTGTGGAGTCTAGCCCTTAAGGAAGTTGCGGGGGCGAACAGGAGGCTTTTGAAGGCTTTTAAAGGGAAACTGTCATGCCAGCAAACTTGCTAGGGACTTGCCCGGCACTTGCTCTCTCCCTCTATGTGTTATCTTCCTTCTATCATTGACAGTTTCAGTTTGGTTAACAGTTTAGAAAACAAATAGCATGGCAGCTCCCATGGGTTTATTGTTCTATTCAGCTTTAGTGAATTAATTAAAATTGTTGAAATAAATTCTGATGTTCTTTTAAGTTTTATTTGTTGTGCAGAAGGTGTGCGGAAGAAGGGGTCGTCTTATATGGCGAGTATATAACAAACTCTATATTTTAACTGTAAAAGTTGGGGGGTCGTCTTATACGCCCAGTCGTCTTATACGCCGGCAAATACGGTATATAAACTATTCGTCCTTGATGTGATATGTAAGTAATGCAATTTGTTACAGTGTGTCCTTGAAGTGTGTTGTGTGACAAATATAGAAGTTTAATTTTGTATGTTAATATTATGTAACTCGCCCTGGATAAGGGCGGGTGAGAAATAAACAAACAAACTCTGTTACTATGCTGACATAGGGGTCCTTTTACTAAGGCGCGCGAACTGATTTAGCGTGCGCTAACTGATTTAATGCGCGCTAATTTTATTTAGCGTGCGCTAAAGATTAGCGTGTGCTAAATGCTAAGGCATCCATTATATTCTATGGGCGTCTTAGCATTTAGCGTGTGCTAAATTGATTAGTGCGCCTTAGGGCTCCTTTTACAAAGGTGCGCTAGTGTTTTTAGCGCACATACCAGATTAGCACATGCTATAGGGTGCGCTATCTGAAAAACTACCGCCTGCTCAAGGGGAGGCGGTAGCGGCTAGCGCACGGGTCTTTTTAGCGCACGCTATTCTGCACGTTAAGGCCCCAACGCATCTTTGTAAAAGGAGCCCTTAGTAAAAGGACCCCATCGGTAGTAAACTGGAAAATGTTGATATTATGAAATCATAATTTGCTATTGTATCTGATGGAGAAACAGAGGCAATACAAGGAAACAGAAACCGCAAAGAGCCCATCCACTGAAAGCAAATAATATATTATTGAATTTTAAAGGGAATAAGGAGTTATGGGGCTCATAATCGAAAGAGAAATACGTCCAAAAACCGGCCTAAGTCGGCACTTGGATGAACATTTCTCAAAAACGTCCAAGTGCCGATACTAAACACGGGTTTTAGATGTATTTCTAAACGACCTAGGCCTTCATAGTGCCGCTGAACGACCAAAGCTAAACAGGGCGTTTCGGGAGGTGTGTCGAGAGCGGGAGTTGGGCGGGACGTGGGCAGGCTTAGACTTAGTCGTACAGCATGTATAACCCAAAGTTTAACAACAGAGCCTAGACGGAACTTGGACGTTGTGACTTAGACCATGTAAAACATGGTCTAAGTCACAAAAACCCACCTAAAGTCACCAGATAAGCACTGAAAACACATAACACAGACCCCCACACACTATCCCAGTGATCACCAACCCCCCACCCCCACCCCCATAAAAATGTTATTCACAACTTTAAATTTCAGCCTCCAGACCATCATCACCTGGCCGGCAGGCATAGGAAAGCCTAGTCGTCCAGCCCAGAGGCAGCTTAAGTCATCTTGGGGGTGGGTTAGGGACCCATAGAAAGGAGGACCCATGCCTATAAGCCCCTGTAATCACTGCATTGATACTGAAACATGTGCACTGCCTTATACACCCCCAAAACCCTTTTTTACTGGCATATAAGTGGTTCCTGCAGCCAAAAGGGCTATTGGGGTGGTAGATAAGTGGGTCTAGGGGATTTTGGAGGTGGTCTGGGGAGCTCACCATGACCTATAAGGGAGCTGTAGTGAGATAATGACATGGCACCCTATTTGTGAAGTTCACAGCAGTGCCCTGTAAAGTACCCCACTATATAGGTGCCATGTCTGGGTGTTCAGTCCATCACTTTACAGACCCCTCCCACGTCCAACAGGGCTTGTTCTAGGTGTTTCTGACTTGGACGGAAATGTGGTATACAGATGGACGATTTAGCGACTTGGACGATCAGATCGGCAGGACGTATAATTAGACGATTTTCGAAACAAAAAAAATTTTGGACGTATTTTTAAAAAATGTGTCCTAGGCTTTTTTTTACTTTGGATGACTTGCGACTTAGACGTCCCTTTCGATTATGCCCCTCCACGGGTACAACTGGTATTAGAAACAGCACATTAATCCAGCTGCAGAATATCAGTCCCTACTAGATGATCTGTTGTTTTCATTGACTGGATTTTAAATCAATAAACGGAATTTCTCACTTGCAGTATCAGCCTTTGTCTTACCTTTTCTTGTTGGTACTCAGAATTCAGAAAAGTCTTACTGGAGCATCATGAAATGTAATTTTCTTTCTAGGAGAGGGGTGCTGAAAAGTTCTCAGCCCAACCAAGACGAGAATGATGTGGAAATGGTTCAATCAATGATCTGAAACACTATCCAAAACATAGAATTTCATTTCTGCAAATTGACACTTAAGGAAATAAGATAACACTTTTCGGCTACGGTGGCAAAAGAATGCGCAGAATATAGGATGTTGGTTGATTGGGCTGAGAAATTTTCAGCACTTCCTCGTATGTAATAAAAGTGAGCCAAGTATAGGACAATTGAGCCATTGTGACATCACTGATGAGGTTGGCTCTTATTGGTGGAATGAGGCATTATGACATCACAAAAACAGCTTAGGCCTTTTCAGTGCCGCTGTAGGCCCAGAGTGAAAAGGGGCGTTTATGAAGGCGTGGTTAGGGTGGAAGGTAGGCGGGATGTGGGCCCACCTAGTATTACCCCCTCTTTTACTAAGGTGCACAAATCGATTTAGCGAGCGCTAAACACCAACGCGTCCATAGAATATAACGGACGTGTTAGCATTTAGTGCATGCTAAATCAGTTTGCGCTCGCTAATCGGTTAGCGCACCTTAGTAAAAGAGGTGGGTTAGTCGTACTGCAGGTATAAGTGAAAGTTTATCGAGGCTGCCTAGACAGAACTTATACTTAGCGACTTAGGCGATCTAAAAACAGGTCTAAATGCCCTGAAGGTATCCTAAGGGACCAGATGACCACTGCAGACCCAAAGTACAGCCCCCCAAACACTCCCCCAGTGATCACTGAGGCCCCCCCCACAACACCATAAAAATAGGAATTAAAGCGCACATACCTGCCTCCAGAACATCAGCACCTGGCATAGGAAAGCCTAGTAGAGCTGCACAGAGGTGGCTTAAGTAGTCTGGGGGATGGGCTAGTGAACCATAGAGAGGAGGACCCAGGCCCATAAGCCACTCTAACCACTGCATTCATGGTGAAACATGCGCACCCACCAAAACCCACCCCCAACCCTATTGTACTGCCATATAGGTGGAACCTGCAGCCAAAAGGCTATTGGGGTGGTAGACAGGTAGGCATAGTAGGTTTTGTGGGGGCTCACCATGATCTATAAGGGAGTTGTGGTGAGATGTTTATGTGGCACCCTTTTTGTGAAGTTCGCAGCAGTGCCCTGTAAGGTGCCCCACCACTCTGTTGTCATGTCTGGGTGGCCAGTCCATCACTTTGCTGGCCCCTCCCACGTCCAGAAGGTCTTGCTCTAGGCATTTTTGACTTGCACAAATTTTTGGACAAAAATGGGGTATAAAGATAGATGACTTAGCAGTCTGGAAGATCAAACGGCTGGACGTATAAGTAGACGATTCTCGAAAAAAAAAAAAATATATATATATATTTTGGACGTATTTTTCGAGAATGGACTTTGGACATTTCCAACTTTGGGCGACTAAGGACTTAGGCCCCAAATGGACTTAGACATATTTTTTTTTTATTATGCCCCCCCTCTTAATTTGGTAATTTTCCACTTTTTTCATTTCATCGGAAAAATACCGAACAAAAAAAGTGGAAAATTGCTAGACTAAGAGCTTCTTTTACTAAGATGCGCTAGCGTTTTTAGCGCATGCAGGAAATTACCACGCGCTACACCGCACGCTACGCTTCTAGAACTAATGCCAGCTCAATGCTGGCGTTAAGGTCTAATGCACACGTTAAATCCCTAACGCAGCTTAGTAAAAGGAGCCCTAAGTGTATAGCCTTAAAAGTGGCCACCGATCGTGTGTCAATCATACGATAGAAACATAGAAACATGATGGCAGATAAAGGCCAAATGGCCCATCCAATCTGCCCGTCCACAGCTCCACTATCTCCTCCTCTCCCTATTGGCTAAGGCTCTTAACATTTGCATCTCCTCTTCCTATTGGCTAAGGCTCTGTGCTCCTGCATTGTGAGGTCATTGAGCTGCCCATCCACAGTAACCATTATCTCATTCTCTCTCTGAGAGATCCCATGTGCCTATCCCAGGACCTTTTGAATTCAGACAATCTCTGTCTCCACCATCTCTTCTGGGAGACTGTTCCACGTATCTACCACCCTTTCAGCAAAAAAAAGTATTTCCTCAGATTACTCCAGAGCCTATGACCTCTTAACTTCATCCTATGCCCTCTCATTGCAGAGTTTTCTTTCAAATGAAAGAGACTCAACTCATGCGCATTTACACCATGTAGGTATTTAAACGCCTCTATCTTATCTCCCTTCTCCTGCCTTTCTCCAAAGTATTCAGATTGAGATCGTTAAGTCTGTCGTCATGTGCTTTATCACGAAGACCACACACCATTTTAGTAGCCTTCCTCTGGACAGACGCCATCTTTTTTTAATATCTTTTTGAAGGTGCAGCCTCCAGAATTGTACACAATATTCTAAATGAGATCTCACCAGAGTCTTATACAGGGGCATCAATACCTCCTTTTTCCTACTGGCCATACCTCTCTCTATGCAACCTAGCATCCTTCTAGCTTTCGCCGTCACGATGGTGCTGTTTGGATAACCGTGCCTCTGGGAAACATAGGTGCCAGAAATGTAGGCCAGGGTTTTCAGTGCCTACTTTTCTGGTGCCTGTATTTGGCATAAATCATGCTTACGTAGGAGCTTTATGAAGTCTAACACCACTTCTGGCATTAGCCACGCTTAGAATGGCTTTAGGCACCGGAAGGCGCTTCTGGAGGCACAATTCTGGCACCAGTAAGCACTTTGATTTTAAGGTTAAATACCGTTTCAAATGGCATTTACCTATTAACTTAGGTGTCAGTAGGGTATCTACCAGCACCTAAATTAAGGACTCTTATAGAAGTTCCCCCTGTGTGCATCAGGAGAAGAATGGCCAGCAAGGAACAAAGGGGTGGTAGTTCCTCTATATATGTCTCTGATGGAGATATAGGGATCTCCATAAACAAAGTATGGCAACTGCTTATTCAAAAGAAATTTAGCTGAAAAAGGACTGGGGCTGAGGAGAAATGCCTTCTCCCGCCCTCTCAAAGTTTCCAGCCTCTTTCCCACCAGAATTGAAAATTGTGACCAACGGACTTTCCCGCCAAAATTCAAATTGCTGACCAACAAACTTTCCCGCCAAAATTCAAACTGGTGACCAACGGACGCTCCACCTCACTTGGACTACTGTGTATAACCTTGGAGGCTGGATGAAACAGATTAAGAGGTCAGCTTTGCTCAATCTCCTCTGGATTTTTACATTTTCTAACGTTTGAAGAATAAAGAGGTAGGCAAAATAGTATGTGAAGAACACAAAGGAAAAAAAGTGCTGAAAAGTAGTTCACTAAAACACCTGACAATTTGTTCTTTCATCTCAAAATGCAGACATCATCGGTTTCTATGAGTATATCACACTTCACATCATTGGTGAAATGTATGAGGTCTGTGTTACCCTACCTTCAGCCTCTTCATAGCTGGGTAATTATGCCTCCTATTCTTACAATCAGTGTCTGAAGAGCAAACATTTAACTTGAACTCCACAGGAGACTGGATAAGAAATACAAAGATTTTTAAAGGTGGCTGATTTCGTGCTGCGTTTTCTTAATATGTTTTTAAAAGGAGGGGGAAAAATCATATTTCAGTGTTTTCAAGTGTCAGTTTTTTTATTTTATGTAGTTGAGGTTTTCATTGAGTTTTGGAAATAAGTATAAATCGCTTCCAAAGTGACACAGTTTTTCAGGTACTAATTTCCGGGGAGCCGTGAAAAGACCGAAGTTCAGCGCTGGCCACCTGCGGGCTGCTTGATATCCTGCCGTCCTAAGTTTGAAGATGTTGAAATTCTCATAAAACCTTCCAGCGTGTGTCTGGTGCTGTATGTTGTTGGAGGGTTCAATTCCTTCCTTGTTGGCATGCCAGGAGATGACATAGAATGCCCTCTGCTCTGGCAGCTGGTGAAGGTACATGGTGGATGTTATGTAGCAAAAAAGATGCCATGTTCTTCCTCTCACCTTTATGCTAACTTGCACCCAACATACTTGGCAGCAGTGTTGTTCCAAGGGCTACTAGACATATGCAGTACTGTACCAAGGGTGAGCAGGTGGGTGTGATCCACCCTGGGTAGAGGCACTAAGGCCCAAATTCTGCAAACACCGTCTCGATTATAGGCAGTAGTGCTGCCCAATTTCTGATTCGAATCGATTCACATAGATTCGATTAAAAAATAAATTGGCCTCCTGATTCGGTGACCGACCTTCCTCCCCGTGCCTTCCTAAAGCAGAAGCGGCAGCGCTGCCTCTTGCTGGCCATCCGCTGCCGCTGCTGCTCCTGCTTTAGGCCTGCATGTTCCCCCAGCTTCCCTACTCTTACCTTAAGATAATACGGCAGCCAGTAGGCTCGCCGGTGCTGTAGTGATCCTTGTAGCTGCCATCGTCCTCAGCAGAACATTCCCTCTGCCGCGGTCCCGCTCCTCTTCTGGCATCAGGGGCAGGATCATGGCAGAGGGAACATACAGCTGAGGACAATGGCAGCTGCAAGGATCACTACAGCACCAGCGATCCTGCAGGCTGCCGTATTATCTTAAGGTAAGAGCGGGGAAGCTGGGGGAACATGCAGATCTTCGGTGGGGGGGGGGGAGGGCAGACCTTCAGAGGAAGCTGGGGGAATATGCAGGCCTTTGTGTGTGGTGGGGGGCAGGCCTTCAGAGGAAGCTGGGTGAATATGCAGATCTTCAGGGGGGGCAGACCTTCAGAGGAAGCTGGGGGAACATGCAGGCCTTTGTGTGTGGGGGGCAGCCTTCAGAGGAAGCTGGGGGAACATGCAGGCCTTTGTGTGTGTGTGTGTGGGGGGGCATGCCTTCAGAGGAAGCTGGGGGAATATGCAGGCCTTCAGGGGAAGGGGGTCCTGGTGTAGAAGTACATGGAGGAAGGGAAGTGGGGGGGGGGGTTTCAAAGAGATGTGCATATACTGGACTGGGGATGAGGGAGGGAGGGGGAAGAAATAATGGGTCTAAAAACAGAGGAGAGGGAGAGAGATGGTGGACAATGGGTTTTAGGGAGGGAAGGAACAGAAAGGGAGAGAAGTTGGATACAAGGGATAGTGTGGAGGGGGGGGGTAGAGATACTGGATAAGAGGGTAGTTGGGAAGAGAAAGAGAGAGCTGGTGGACCCTGGGGTGGATGAAGGGTAGTTGAGAAAAGGAGAGAACAGGTGAAATCTGGGGGCTGTCGACAAACAATGTTAGAAGTTCAGGGGGCAGTATTACGGAACAATCTATGTCTATGTTTATTTAAAACTTTCTATACCGCATAACAGCCTAAAAAAGGATCCAAGCGGTGTACAATATATAATACGCATTCATTACGAAAGGAACTCCATTTAAAAATAGGATAGAAAAGAATAAAAGCAAACATTTTTTAACTAAAATACTAAGCAGTTAACATCTCAATAATAATGATTCTAATAGCAATTCTAATAAAAACAATCAAATCTCAGTAAACCATAATTAATATATACAGTTAAAAATTTTTCCATATCAAAAATTAATCACTATATAAATACAGATTACAGTCCCAAACTCAATTTTTCAATTTGAGAAAGCCAATTGACAAAAAAATGCGCTTTTAGGTGTCTTTTAAAGTTTATGTATGATTCTTCTTTCCTCAAATCTATGGGCAAATTATTCCATAACAGTGAAACTAGATAAAAGAGCGCACAATCTCTAGTTGACGCAAGATGTTCCTTCGAGATTTGAGGAACAATTACCCTATTGTCATTCAAAGATCGTAATAAACGTCTTGGGGCATAAAATAACACCAAGTTGGAAAGATATGAAGGCTGTAGCAGAAATGATGCTCTATTGTACGTGCCAACATCAAGATCTTAAATTTGATCCTAAATTCCATTGGTAACCAGTGGAATTTTAAATACAGAGGTGTCACATGATCACAGATATGTGCATGGCCTAATAATCTAATTGCAGCATTTTGAACTGTTTGTAGGCGTTTCAGCTGTTCTAACCCAATACCTGCATATACTAAATTACCATAATCTAACTTCGACAATACAAAGGCATGAATTAACGTATGCAATGACTTCTCATCTAGAAAATCTCCAATAGCTCTAAGAGCTGTCTTAATGCCCCAAATCTTTTAGCAACAACTGTTGAAATCTACTCCTCAAAAGTTAGATGACAATTAGAGAATGACACGGTGAACAAGCATGAACACGCAGTGAACGAGCGTTCGATCCGGCAGCCCACTCTCTCCTGCCAGCCGGCCGGCCATGAATCTCCCTCCCTCCCTCCTTTTCTCTTACCTTTTCTTGTTGAAACTGGCGATTTCCATAAGGCTATGAGCTGTATTACAGCCAGAGCCTTGAAGTTGTGTCGTGTTGCCTGCTGGAAAAGTCTCCTGTGACGCAACTTCCTGTTTCCGGTTGCATCGGAGGAGACTTTTCTAGCAGGCAATCCGACGCAACTTCAAGGCTCCGGCTGTAATACAGCTCATAGCCTTATGGAAATTGCTAGTTTCAACAAGAAAAGGTAAGGGAAAAGGAGGGAGGGAGGGAGGGAAATGCATGGCTGGCTGGCGGGAGGGAGCTGCTGGACCGCGTGAAGGGTGCTGTGGGTGGGGGGGGATGGAGAGGAGAAGACGCTGAAGACGGGGATGGGGACGGAGCGGTGAAAGGGACAGCGGGGATGGTGATGGGGCGGTGAAGGGGACGGCAGAGACGGAGATGGGGCGGTGAAGGGGATGGCGGGGACGGGGCGGTGAAGAGGATGGTGGTCCGGGGACGGGGCGGTGACAGGGACAGAATTTTTCCCCGTGTCATTCTCTAATGACAATCGATTATAATCCCCAAGTACCTGAAGCTATTCACTAGCTTTATATTATGATAATATCTATTTGAGGTGCTGTTTTATCTCCTGAGATACAACATATTTAAGTTCACTTTTGAAGAAAAGAAAGCAGCAACTTTACCAAATTTTAGGAAGTTGCTGAAGACGGAGTTATTCAGATGCAGCTTTTCTTCTTGATGTTTTTGGACAGTAAGAAGGTCGTTTAGCAAGCAGTTATGTGCTAGTGCGATTATACGACACGTGTCATATTTTTTTGTTTGTATTTTAAGCGTGAATGTTATTCTGTAACTCGCGCAAAACTAGAGGATGACATGAGTAATAAATTTTTCAATAACTAAATAAGAACTTTGGATTATGCGGGGTATAAATTTAAGAGAGCAAAACCAAAGTGGAATTGTTCCAAACAGAATGGTGCACCAAGAAAGTGTCTTTCAACTCATCTGATAAATCCAAATGCCTTTATTCATCCAAAGTGACTTGCAGCAAAGCCGCGGCGTTTCGTAGTGTTTCTAGAGATTCGTGCAGAAGCAACCTTTAGGTTGTGTGTACATCATTCCATTTATTTCATTGCACACCCAAAGACTCCTAAGACTCCTGATGCAGGCTGGGTAGGCCGAAACATGTACATGTCGAGTCATTGGGTGGCGGTTAGAGTGATGGGAGATATTTTTTGAACAGTAATGTTCCGCAAAGAAATAAAAACATTACTGTTCAAAAAATATCTCCCATTGTTGGGAGGGATTACGAGGGAGTAGTGGGGGGTTGGTGGTGGAGGGTAGCTGGACGGGTGTGTTTGTTTGGGATTGCTGATATTTGTTATTTGACAATTTTGTATAGTTGTGGGGTGGGGTGATAAGGGCTTCGGGGATTGTTACTTTCCTGGTATGTGGGTGGGAGATCTGCGGACTCTCACATGGGGGAGTGGGGGGTGGAGGGGAGGGGGGTGGGGGGGAGAGGATTGCTAGGGTTTTATATAGGGGAGCTTCTTACTGTGGGGGTGGGGGGATGGGGGGAGAGAGGGGGGGGAGGGGGGGACATGTCTGTTGGGGTTGGTCTTGCATTGTCTCTGTACTCCTTTGAACAATGGGGGTGTTTAAACTAGTATCTTACAATATTAGAGGTCTTAATTCCCCTAACAAGCGGAGGGCCTTTTATAGGGAATTGATCCGTTTGAGGGCTGATGTTTGTTTTGTTCAGGAAACCCATTTACTGCAAGCCCATGAATCCTTGGGGGGGGATCATAGGTTTCCGCAGGCCTTCTGGGCCTCCCGGGTGGGCACTTCTAAGAGGTGCGGGGTGGGCATTCTTATCCGTAAGGGAATCCGTTGTGAGGTGCACAGGGTTGTGAGGGATCCCCAGGGCAGGTATATTATATTGGAAGCTACGATTGAGGGGGTCTTATACTCCCTGGTTAATGTCTATGCCCCTAATGAGGGTCAGGGGATCTTCTTTCGTGAGTTGGTCCCCCGGATCCTCAAGTTCAAGGGGGGGGCCCTGGTCCTTGGTGGGGATTTCAACCTTACCGTGACTCCTCACTTGGATAATTCTGGGAGGGCGGATTATTATGGGAGACGAGATCGCAAATTATTGCGTGAGACGCTGGCTGGTTTGAATGTGGTGGATTGTTGGAGGTGGCTCCACCCTTCGGTGAAAGACTATACCTACTTTTCGGGAGTACACTCCTCCTATTCCAGAATTGATTATATATTTGTGGAGAGGGGACTTCTCCGGAGGGTGGAGTCTTCAGGGATTGAGTCCTTCACGTGGTCGGATCATGCCCCGGTGTGGTTGCGATTCCAGGGGGAGGGAGGGGGTGGGGGACGGAAATTTTGGCGCTTCAATGATAGTCTCCTAGATGATCCAGAGGTGGGAATGCAGATTGAGGGGTGGATACAAGACTATTTGGAGGTGAATGTGGAGTGTGGAGCTTCCTTGGAGGCGGTTTGGGAGGGGTTGAAGGCTACCCTAAGGGGCAGGCTGATAGCCCTGGCGTCGGCTAGGCAGCGTAAGCGGCGGGAGGTAGCCGCTACTCTGCTGATTGAAATTGGTAGGTTGGAAAGTTTACATAAGCGCTCCCCCTGGAATGTGGTATTGCGGGAGCGCTTGCTTCAGGCTCGTAGGGATCTTCAGGCTTTAGACTTGGAAAGATTGCACCATAATTTGCAGCTCCTCCAGCAGCGATATTTTGAGTTCTCCAATAAAGCTAGTCGCCTGGTTGCACACCGTCTTAAGGTGCGACAGACACGAAATCAGATTCTCTCACTCCGGGCTGCTTCTGGGGAAGTGTTACAGACCGAGGAAGCTATCCGGGCACGTTTTGTGGAATATTACTCTCAACTCTATACCCCGGAAGATCCAGGGCCTTCACAGGAACAGGATGCTTATTTGATATCAGCTGAGCTACCCCAGATTGCACAGGGAGATGTGGCAAGGTTGGACCGCCCTCTCACATTGATTGAGGCTCGTAGTGCGCTGCGTTCTATGAAACTTGGTAAATCCCCTGGATTGGATGGTTTTACTGTTCGGTACTATAAACGATTTCAGGATCTGCTGCTGCCCCCTCTATTGCGTTTTCTTAATTCCTTGCAGGGGAATAGTGCCCTCCCCTTCTTTATGCGTCTGGCGGGTGTGACAGTGTTGGCTAAGGAGGGGAAGGATCCTCTCCAGTGTGCATCCTATAGACCGATATCCCTATTGGGGGTGGATACTAAGATCTTCACGCGCATTCTGGCGGACCGATTGATGAGTTGGATACCTCGGCTGATCCATCCGGATCAGTCGGGATTTGTAGTTGGCAGACAGGTGGGTGATAACACGCGTAGGGTCTATAACTTGTACGACCGGGCCAGGGGTGGGGTAAGAGAGACAGTGTTTTTGTCTATCGACGCTGAGAAGGCGTTCGATAGAGTCTCTTGGCCTTTTTTGTTTCGGGTCTTGGAGTCTGTGGGTTTGGGCCCGAGAATGAGAGACTGGATCCGAGTCCTCTATAATGGGCCCCTGAGTTGTATTAAAGTAAATGGTAGTTATTCGGAGACTTTCTCCCTAGCAAGGGGTACACGTCAGGGGTGTCCCCTCTCCCCGATTCTCTTTGCTTTGACTGTGGAACCCCTGGCGCAGCGTGTGCGGATGAATCCGGATATTCAGGGGGTCATGGTGCCGGGAGGGGACTTTAAGTTGGCTCTGTTTGCGGACGATATCCTGTTTACGGTGGAAGACCCTGCCGAGTCTTTACCGGCTATATTGCAGGAGTTGGAAATTTATGGGAATGTGTCAGGATTTCGGGTCAATATCGGTAAATCGGAGCTTCTTAACATCAACCTACCTGCTGACCGGGTTTCCTATCTTAGAGATCGGTATCCGTTTCGGTGGGTCTCGCATTCATTGCGATACCTAGGGGTATATTTTGGACCGCCGGGAGTGGAGATGTATGACCTCAACTTCCCTCCGCTCTTTCGTCGCATCCGCCAGGATTTGCTTAAATGGAAGGACCTGTATTTCTCTTGGCTGGGCCGGGTGGCCATTGTGAAGATGATGATTCTGCCCCGCTTGTTGTTCTTATTTCAGGTGTTGCCTTTATGGGTGGAGAGGAAAACATTAGAGGGAGTGCAAAGGCATATTTCTAATTTTATTTGGGCGGGTAGACGGCCGAGGGTGAGTAGAAAGGTCTTGTGCATGGGGAGAGGGGACGGAGGGCTGGGAGTCCCGGATGTGGTGAAATATTATCAGGCTGCTCAGCTACGCGCCCTTTTAGAATGGCAGGCGCAGACACCGAAATTGTGGGTGGAAATTGAGCAAAGGTTAAGTGGGGGGGTGCCTCTGTTACATCGGCCGTGGGTACCCGGTAGGGCACGCCTGAGGGGGGAGATATCCTCGGTAGCGGTATCCCTGAGGGTATGGAATCAAACCAGAGCTTGTTTACTGGGGCGTGGGCGTCATTCCTGGTTTACTCCGTTGAGATTCAACCCTGATTTCCCACCGGGGGGAGCGGGGGGAGTCTTCGCAGAGTGGGAGGCACGGGGCTTAGTCTGCATGGGTCAGCTGTGGGACCCGGTGTTGGGTGGGGTGAGATCCTTTGCGGACCTCAGGGGCAGGTATGGGCTTGGATTAAGGGATCTGTTCCCCTACATGCAGGTCCTTCACTATGTTAGGACATCGGGTATTTTGGGAGACTTGAGGGGTGGTAAGACGCCCTTTGAACTATTATTGGGCCCAGTGCTTAGGAAGGGCACTCTCTCTGCGATTTATCGGTGTCTCAATGGTCGGGGGGCCCCCCTTCCATACATGAAGGCCTGGGAGGGTGATTGTGGCTCTGTAATTTCCTGGGACACTTGGGGTGACATATGGGCGGAGATCTCCTCGGCGGGTATAGCGGCGTTGTTAATTGAGAACGGATATAAGGTTCTTTTCCGATGGTATTATACTCCTCAGACTGTGGCTCGGTGGCAGGAGGGTGCGAGTGTGCTTTGCTGGAGGGGCTGTGGGGAAGTAGGTACCTACTTTCACATGTGGTGGCAGTGCAGGAGGGTGTGTGGATTCTGGATTGATGTTTTTGCTCGGGTGTCCCGGATCCTGGATGTCCAGATTCCGGCTGATTGGCGACACGCCTTGTTGTTTTGGCATCAATTAGACCTGGCTCGGGGGGACTCTCTGTTCTGCAAACTTGCATTCACAGCTGCCAGATTGGCTGTTGCCTCTCGGTGGAATCAGGTACTTCCACCTACATGGGCCCTGGTGGAGCAACGTATGCTTAATTGGCAGAATCTGTATTACTTAACAGCTTTGAGGCATGGTAAATTACATGGCTATGCTCATGTGTGGCGCCAATTTCGAGCCTCGGTGGGGGTGTGTGGTAGGGGTGGTCGGGGACCTTGAGCTGCACTGGGGGTTGGGCCTGGGTGGGCGAGGTTTGGGGGGGCCCTTCTTTATATCTTTTTAATGTTTGGGTTGTGTCTGGAATTGTTTAGTTTTGACCTTATTGATAGCTGTGGGAATGATGTTTTGTCCCGGCGGGGGGGGGGGGGGGGGGTATAGGTTGTGGTGGGGTGGGTATTATAGCTTGTTCTGCTCAGTTTGTACGCTTTGCACATGACTACATTGCTGATTGTGTTTTCGTGTGTGCTTCTGGAGTGGGATGTTCTGCTCTTTGAATTTATGTTCTTGTATTTCATGTGCTTTTGCTATGTACTGTTTGGAGTGTTTTCTTAATAAAAGCTTTTCAATTGAAAAAAAAAAAAAAAATATCTCCCATCACTCTAACCGCCACCCAATGACCTCCCAATCAACGACTTCGGAAATACCCACCTATATTATCTTTTTATCTGCGATCTAGAATGTACTGTAATTCTGCTACACTACACCCGATTCAACCGATCGAGTTAACATGTATTACCTCTGTTAAATGCATTATCTTCCGTTATATGTACTATCTTCTGTAACAAGTATTATCCTCTGTGAAATTGTAGTTCATATCTCACTACTGTTCCTGTAACTTACTCTTATCCTGAAATGTAACTCTACTGGAATATTCCAGATATTTCTATATTGTAATCCGCCTAGAACCGCAAGGCACAGGCGGAATAGAAATCCCTAATGTAATGTAATATAATTGTATGAATTTGCGGAACTTTGGAAGAATAAAGGCATTTGGATTTATCAGATGAGTTCAAAGACACTTTCTTGGTGCACCATTCTGTTTGGAACAATTCCACTTTGGTTTTGCTCTTTTGAGTTTTGTGGTTTTGTTTCCCCTGTTCTTTTGTGGGTATAAATTTAATACATCAATCAATCTTAGATGCCCCGATTCTGTTAGCTGCATGCCTATTCTGTGATGGCATCTGGATGCAATAAAATACTAGCATAAACCTGCATGAATGCTCTGAAAATTAGGTGTGCCCAATTACGCCAGTCAATGATTATTACATGCTCCCTTAAAGAACAGTCACTATATATATTTAGCTCTTCTTTATAGTAATCCACTATAAAGTGAAGTCAATCTACACAGTTCATACATAAAACTTCACTTCATTTCACTCAATATGTTCTGGTGGACAAATCTTTGCTCCAGTTATAAATTTGAAAGGATGAACGTTGAGAGTTTGGGGCATGGTAATATATTTCGATTGGTATGAGGCCCGTTGACATCTTATGTTACCTCACTTTAATAGTTTTTTTTGATTGTGAGTCAATTTTGTTCGTTTTGGTACACGTCCAGGGAAGGGGAAGGGATGGGAGAGTGTGTGTGGGGGGGGGGAGGGAGGGGGGTGATTTCTGTCATATTTGGATTTTTAATATTTACACTTGGGATGGGTGGGAGGATGGAAGGATATGGCAAAAAGGGTAAGGTTAATGGGGAAATCTATGTTTCTGTGTTTTATTAAATTATCACTAGGTGGGTGGGTGGGAGGGTGAAAATGATTGGTTATGTGTATTTGAAAGTTAAATATGCTTATATTGATTTACTAGTTTTTTAGCCCGTTACATTAACGGGTGCTAGAATAGATGTGTAGACTTAGGCATTTATTTCTCTCTTTCTGTATGTGTGTCTTTCTTTTTCCCTGCCCCCCTTTCTTTCTGTCTCTCCCCCCTGTCCAGCAGTAGCCCTTCTCCCTTCCTTTTACCTCCCCTCTGTCCAGCAGTACCCCTTCCCTGCTCCCCCTGTGCATCAGTAGCCCTTCTCCCTTCTTTTTACCTACCAATATTCCCATTTCCCCTTTTACCTTTCCTATTTCCACCTTTTTCACCCCATCCAGAGTATCTGTTGCATTGTTGGTGTTCCAGTGTCTCCTCTTCCTTGGGTCTGGGCCGACTATTGTGGGCCAGGATTGCTAGGGGTGCCCTGTGGGACAGGCAGGGGCAAGGGTCAGCAGAGTTGGGGGAGTGTGTGGGGCCTCTGCCGGGTCGCGGGGAGCTGGTGTCTGCTCCCATTCCCTCTTCCACAGCCGCCACCACCAACATGTCTGCCCAGGCAAAACGCAGCGTTTTCTTTTTTGTGCAGCGCGCAGGCATCGCATTGCGCGGTGGTGATGTCCAGGCCTCGCACTGCCACGTCTTTCTTGGGCCGTGACGGAGAGGGCAGGGGGTGCTAGCGGCCGGCAGCCGCCGCTCTGCACCGCGTTTCGCCTCAAGCCGCCGCGGCCTCCTCCCGGCAGCCGCCGCTCCACACTGCCTTGCCGTGGCTTTGGCCGGTAGGGCCGTATTGTGAGGTTGAGAGCAGGGAAGGGCAAATGCGCACTTGTCTTGCCACATCCCGACAGAAAAGGGATCAGGGAACACGCGAGGCAAGTGCGCATGCGCGGCTAGCATTTTATTATTTAAGATTATATATGATATATTTATGTATTGCACTATTGTAGATTTGAAAATCAATAAAGATTTAAAAAAAAAAAAAAAATGTTCACAGAATGTTCTTAGTTCACTCCAAAATTCTTATATATTTTATAAAGGTCTTCTCAAAAAAACTAGTTAGTACAAATCTTTTTTTCCTTTCTGGAATGAAGAAAGGACCTCACAAGGATATATCCAAGCTAACATTTTTCATTCAAGCTAGGATTATCAGTAGCAAGCCTCCTCATCGGTCCTAACCTCCACCCACCATCATTATGAAATAAATTTTTTAATTTTTTTTTTTTTCTTTTAATAAATATTTTAAATCCACTTATCTTTAAATAAAAGCTGCTCGATACTCCGACATGAAAATCATGTTTCGCCGTGTTGCTGTATCAAGGAGCAATCCCTGCAACGCATCAGTAAACAAGAAGATCAGAGTAGAAACAACTTTAAATCCTTTAAATACTAATAGTTGAACATCGACTTACTATTCAGACGACCCGTCGCCAGCCTACAAACGTCTTTAAAGATGGCATTGTCGTCTTTTACTCCCTATTTAAATATAATTTAGTCACATGATTTGTCTAACCCAGTGGTTCCCAACCCTGTCCTGGAGGACCACCAGGCCAATCGGGTTTTCAGGCTAGCCCTAATGAATATGCATGAGAGAGATTTGCATATAATGGAAGTGGCAGGCATGCAAATCTCTCTCATGCATATTCATCAGGGCTAGCCTGAAAACCCGATTGGCCTGGTGGTCCTCCAGGACAGGGTTGGGAACCACTGGCCTAACCAATCAACAGAGGCTACTCCAAAAGCGGCGGGGAATTTAAACTAACGTCATCCATTCGACCTCCAGGTTGAGGCCCCTAAGATTTACAGTATTTAGATCGTAGATCCATTTTTACTCTTGGTAGTTAAGCCAACGTTCGATATTACCACCCTCCCACTCAATCAATAACTCCCCATGTATTTCATCAGTCCTGCCTCTATCCCAGGGATCTCAAAGTCCCTCCTTGAGGGCCGCAATCCAGTCGGGTTTTCAGGATTTCCCCAATGAATATGCATTGAAAGCAGTGCATGCAGATAGATCTCATGCACATTCATTGGGGAAATCCTGAAAACCCGACTGGATTGCGGCCCTCAAGGAGGGACTTTGAGACCCCTGCAAGTCTATCCAGTCCGCTACAATGGGAGCTTGCATTGATAGAGTCACAATCCGAGACTTATGCTCATTAAGTTGAATCCTAATCTATCGGCTACTTCTTTTGGAGGGAGCTAAGAACATTCTGTGAACATATTGAGTGAAATGAAGTGAAGTTTCATGTATGTTTTCATGTATGAACTGCCCTTATAGAACAGTGCATGCATAAGTGCTGCTTTTTTGAGCAACTTTGTAAGGCACAAGTAACAGCACGTATGTAGTCAAAGAACTGCATTTCACATGTGTTAGTCCGTTCGAATTTGAGCCAAATATTTTACAGTTATACGAGATAAGAACAGATGCGTAAATGTTCACAGACTTAGAAGACTATGTTCTAAATTCATGCAAAATGGAGTGGGTGGTGGTGGTGGTGGTGGTGGGGGGGGGGGGGGTTTGCACCCATGAGCTAAAATTTTCATGCATCAAAGCTGGGCAAAATATCTTGAGAGGCAGAGAGCGACTTCAACAGCACACAGAAGAGTCTCGAGACTGCGCAAGCCAGCTGCCCTTGGTGGGATTTTCTGACCTGTCTTACGAGGACTTGTATATTTAAGGATGGGGAGAGCAGGATTACGATGGAGGCGTGTTCATGTTGTACTGTCTGGTTGCTTCATTGTCACGCATTTTGGATTATCCATCCGAGAATGCCAGTTTTGGACATGTGAGGCTGGCTTTCTACTTAAGCCACGTGGTCACTGTTAATTCACATTTTTATATTGCTAAATAAATGTGACAGCCCCTTCTTTACAGCTCTAATGAGGTGGCCTAATGATAGAGCAGAAGACTGACAGGCAAGGAAACCAGGATTCAAATCTCACTCTAGCCCCTTGGGCAAGTACCTTAATTCTCCATTGCCTCAGGCAGAAAATGAGGTTATAGGGCAGAGTACGGTACGGGGATTTAAGAAAGGATTGGACAGTTTCCTGTTGGAAAAGAGGATAGAAGGGTATAAATAGAGGATTTCTGCACAGGTCCTGGACCTGTTGGGCCGCCGCGTGAGCGGACTGCTGGGCATGATGGACCTCAGGTCTGACCTAGCGGAGGCATTGCTTATGTTCTTATGTTATAAACCCTCCAAGGACAGAGTGTACCAGTATATACCTCGGTTCATAGACAACGGCGCGAAAGACAAAGGCGCGCCCGGACAATTGAGCACAGCGCGGAGGCGCGCGCCGTTCAAAATTACTGTTTTTAGGGGCTCCGACGGGGGGTTTTGTTGGGGAACCCCCCCACTTTACTTAATAGACATCGCGCCGGCGTTATGGGGGGTTGTAACCCTCCACATTTTACTGTAAACTTAACTTTTTCCCTAAAAACAGGGAAAAAGTGAAGTTTTCAGTAAAATGTGGGGGGTTACAACCCCCCAAACCTCCCCCCACGTTCCCCCGTCGGAGCCCTAAAAACAGTAGTTTTGAGTGGCGCGCGCCTCCGCGCTGCGCTCAATTGTCTTGGCGTGCCTTTGTCCCAGCGCGCTTTTGACCTGACACCATATACCTCACCTGGACCTCTTACTGGAAAAGATGTGAGCTCAAGCCACATCCAAAAACAGAGACATGCAAGGCTGATTCCGGACAATATTCAGCCTGTGGCAGACAGTCATAAGAACATAAGAACTGCCATACTGGGACAGACTACAGGTCCATCAAGATCAGTATCCTATTTCCAACAGTGGCCAAACCAGGTCCCAAGTACCTGGCAGAAACCCAAAGAGAAGCAACATTCCAGAGCTGAGATTGTGATGTCATAATGCCTCATTCCACCAATGCCTAAGAGCCAACCTCAGCAGTGATGTCACAATAGCTTAATTGTCCTTTACTTGGCTCACATAAGGATTGGGAGAGACCGAAGATCCATCAAAACCAGCATCTTGTTTCCAACAGTGGCCAACATAGGTCCCAAATACCTGGCAGAAACCCAAAGAGAAGCAACATTCCAGAGCTGAGTTTGTGATGTCATAATGCCTCATTCCACCAATGCCTAAGAACCAACCTCAGCAGTGATGTCACAATGGTTTGATTGTCCTATACTTGGCTCACATAAGAATTGCTGTACTGGGTCAGGCAAAGGTCCATCATGCCCAATATCCTGTTTCCAACAGTAGCCGATCCAGGTCACATTACTTGGCAGAATCCGAAAGAATAACAACATTCCAGAACTGAGATTATGATGTCATAATGCCTCATTCCACCAATGCCTAAGAGCCAACCTCAGCAGTGATGTCACAATGGCTTGATTGTCCTTTACTTGGCTCACATAAGGATTGGGAGAGACCGTAGATCCATCAAACCCAGTATCCTGTTTCCAACAGTGGCCAAGCCAGGTTCCAAGTAGTAAAACGGTCAGTGGTGGGCTCTACTGCCCTGTTTTTTTTTTTTTTGTTTTTTTTTAATTGTTTATTTTTTGGTTCATGCTGTTTTATTTTAATTGAGCAGACATCCTGTCAGGGGGAATAAGCTGCTATTGGAAGGGGGTCAGGCTGCAATTTGGAGGTTGGGCTTGAGGATCAAGGGGGTCAGGTCGGATTGTGAGTTTAGGGTAGCGCTCCTACCTCACTGCACTACTGAATGCCAACGGTGCAGCTGAACTTACTGCCTCCTCTTGAGGTGGTCTTAAGTTAGGCTGCGCTATTGGCAGCCCTGACGTCTAGGTCGTAGTAACAAGCCAAACTCTAGCTGTCACAGCCTAGGGTTACCAAATGGCTCCAGAAAAAGGAGAAAACCCGGATATCTCACTCCGTCCTTCTTTTTCTGGAGCCATGTGATAACCCAGCCCACTCCTGCTTTAGCCCGCCAATGTGATGTTTTCAACCTCGGCCTACCTTGCTTAGAGCACCACTTAATGCAGCTTAATAAAAGGGCCCCTTAGACGCTGATTAGGAGTCTAAAATCCCAACCCATGGCTCCACCCCCCAGGACCGCCCCAGTTCCGCCCCTCCCCAACCAAGCCACACCCCATTCCGTCCCAGCCTCGCCCCCCGGCACAACCCCACGCAACCTCTTCTCGTGCTGGGATCTGCGTCGGGAAGGCGTCAGCGCATGCGCAGCTGTGGACACAATGATATCACAGGCGTGCACGCAGGTGCGTGACATCACCGCGTTGCATGCGCAGATGCCCTCCTGACGCAACCCCGAGCTGGAAGCTTTTCAAAACCTGGGCCAAGTGCCGGGTTTTGAAAAGCCGTCCGGACGCCCGGCCGTGCCCTCTAAATCGGGTACATCTGGACGTCTGATAACCCTGTTTACAGCTCACATCACCAGCCACAAAGCACCACAAATTCACCAGGGCCTCTGATTTATAAAGGGGCGGGCTGTACCATTGCAGCCGTTCCTGGAAGTGAGGCCGTAAACTGTACGGTGTGCCCCTTCTCTCTGCTCTAACTTGGTATGGTCCTGGGAGCAAGAACATACAGGACCCCGTAAAGCTCCTGCAAGGATCCTTATATAACAAGGAGAAACTGAATCCCCCAACCTACATAGACAAATGCAAGGTGATGCATTTGGGAAAGAAAAACAAAGAGCATGAATACAAGATGTCGGGGGTGACAGCCAAATGCAAACAAGAAAGGGATTTGGGGGTGCTGATAGACAGAACCCTAAAACCATCGGCTCAATGCGCGGCGGCAGCGAAGAAAGCAAATAGGATGCTAGGCATGATTAAGAAGGGGATCACGAGTAGGTCGGAAGATGTTATAATGCCACTTTACAGAACAATGGTCAGACCACACTTAGAATACTGTGTCCAACACTGGTCTCCATATCTTAAAAAGGATAAAATTCTGTTGGAGAGGGTGCAGAGGCGAGCCACGAAACTAGTCAAAGGCATGGAGAATTTAAGCTATAAAGGAACGCCTCGGAAAACTGGGACTGTTCACCCTGGAAAAGAGAAGACTGCGTGGGGATCTGATTGAGACTTTTAAAATATTAAAAGGATTTGACCAAATTGACCAGGAAGCAGCATTACTGACATTTTCAGATGTGACACGGACAAGAGGTCATAGCCTGAAACTGAATGGCAGTAGGTTCAGGACAAATATCAGGAAGTTCTGTTTCACACAAAGAGTGGTGGTCGCTTGGAAAGCTCTCCTGGAGGATGTGGTGGCAGAGGATACTGTTCTGGGTTTCAAACGCAAGTTGGATGCACACCTTCTTGCAGATCATATTGAGGGATACGGGAAATCCGGGTCTCCAACAAGGAGCACCTAAATGGGCCACCGCGTGTGCGGATCGCCGGACTAGATGGGCCTTGGTCTGATCCGGTGAAGGCGTTTCTTATATGTTCTTATGGTGAGGAAAGAATCGTGAACATATTTCTCTCTTGAGCTCAGTAATCAGTTAAGAGAGGTGTGGTACAAAAGCAACAGCAGAGGCAGCTGTGCTCCCCCTGCGGTCTGCGAGTCCCTCCCTTGTTATTACCTTTCTTCGGGGGGGTGACACCTAAGCCCACTTAGCAGTATCTGTGTTATACAGTCACATCTCCAGCTGATTACTGCCTTTATATCTGAATGCTTAGTGCTGTGATTTGTTTCGCAATAATAATAGCAAACATAATAGTAATAATTTTGGATTTATAAAGCGCTTTCTCTGCAGCCTGGCATCCCAGAGCGCTTTACAATTTGATAATTCAGAAACACACGCGTAGCTGCCTCTGGGATAGAAGGGTCTGGCTAGCAATTTTGAGGTTTGATCTACGTGACAGCCGCCGACAGGGAGAGAGGATGAGGAGGACCGTTTACATTTTAAATGTCTTTTTAATACGACAGGTTGTATTCATTTTTTACTATTTTGTATTTCACTGATTGACCAGTTTTTGTCTTTTGTGGAAACCATCAAGAATTCTTTTGATTAAGTATAGAAAAATAAAGTTATGTTATGTTTGCTGATAAGATTTATTTCTTTTTCTGTTAAGGCCATTCGAGATCAGACTGAAGGTCCATCGAGCGCAGCATCCTGACTCCCTCACTGGCCAAGCCAGGTCACCTGGACGTCCTCGGTGGCAGGGCTGTGCGTTTGTTTCAAATACCTACCTTGTCATTTCATGTCATTTTTTAACCACCACCCCCCCCCCCGAATGGCTTTTCCTGTGTCCTAAATAATCCACACTCTTTCTGTCATTGCTCCCCCAAATGAAAATAATAATAATTTAAGAAAAAGAAGACATGAGAAACTAATCAGAATGAAAACTTTTGGATGCTGTCTGGGGGCGGGGCTGAGGCCGGGAAAGAGGCAGAACGGGGCGTGGCCAAAGGAAAATCTGGTAACCCTATGCTAAGCTGCCATCCTATGTTTTGTCGTGCCTCGTCGTGTTGTGTCACACCATGCCATGTTTGTCATGCTATAGTTTACCACGCTTTGTTATGTATGGAAGCTTGTATCCCGTTCTGAGCTCTCCCGGGAGGACGGGATATAAAGCCCCGTGAAGTATTTTGTGCGGCCCTGGGTCGAAGGTGATGCAGTGTTTTCCTCTGCTGCCCCTGGGTATTTACATCTTGCCGGCTCCTTCCTCTGTCTTGCGGCAGCGTTTGCGCGGCCCCAGAAAATTTTTTTCCGGCCAATGCGGCCCAGTGAAGCCAAAAGGTTGGACACCCCTGGAGACGCTTTTGGGCAACATTTCTCTCTCAAAATGTTGCTATCAAATTCTGTTCGTTATTTTAGTTTCTCAGGTGTGAGGGAACAGAGTAAAACATTAGGACATGGATCTAACATACAAATAATAATTATAAAATGCATCAGCTTAAGAGATATCAACTAATTTCCAGAAGGAAATGCAAAGTCCTTTAAAAACTGTTTAGAGACTTTGGCTACTGGATTTCCCAGAGTCACACGTTTTAGCGGGCGGAGCGAGCAGGTAGAAATATATGAGAACAGCGGAGTGAGCTTAGTGAAGCATCGTGGGTAATTAGAGATTAATTACAATCCCATAGTTTGTATCATGGTTCAGGGTCAGCGTAGGGTCACTGCACATGGCAAACTTGGAAAGCTATGAGTCGATGGATGACGCCAGCTCAAAGTGGCTTAGGAAAGTGAAGCGGACAGAAATACAGAGACAGAGAGACGGGGGTGGGGGGGGGGGGTGCTGGCGACAGCAGTGGCAAGCCTGGGGCCTTGAAGAAATGCTAACAGGCAGCTGCACCACAAATTCGAACTTCAGCTCCAACTCCCTCAAGTAACCTTCTCCTTGTCTCCCTAGAGGTGGAGAAATTCAGAGTACTTTTCAGGATTAAAAAAAAAAACCAGCTAGAAGAAAATGAAAATAAAATTCCCCTCTCGGGCCAGGATTTTTAAAAACCCGCGTTAAAAAGCGACGGTCTGCTAAGGCTGCCGTTTTTATACTGAATCTAAAAACCCGAGACATTCTTAAAAAAAATCACGCATGCAAATAAGATCGCCGGACAGCGGCAAAGTTGCCCACATTTGCATGTGCCCATCGCTGGTGGGCGCATGCACAGAAACCCCCCCCCCCCGTAAAAAACAAAAACACTCTCCCACTGCCCCTGTGATGTAGCAGGAGAGATGCCCATTCTCTAGCGGGAGAGATGTCCATTCTCTGTGCTGCATCAAAACACCCCCCTAACATCCTGGTTGTGAATCCCCCCTTCCCTGCAGCAGGAGAGATGCCCAGTCTCTCCTGCTGCACCCAAAAAAAAAATCCTGCCCGACCTGACCCAAATGCGCCCTCCCACTCCCCACTGGCCCATAAAAAAAATCTCTGTTTCCAATATGCATGACATTTTATATTGTGTTAATTCATGAAATGATTTAAAGTTTCCATTAGAAGGGAGCCTAGGGGATTGAAAGTTTATAAAGAAGGTCATTGTTTTGGGTAAAAAAATGCATATTTAATCGCAGGGTTCAGCCTTCACCACCCTCTTATTGGTACTGGAAGAATAAATTACTATGTCGTGCTGATTGAGTTGCAACAATCTAGAGAAAACCAAAAAAACCGGTTCACCACACAATTGTTTCCCACGTACACACCTTTATAGGACCCCCAGGGACCCCTGAAGAAGACTTTTTGTCGAAACGCGGACCGTGTTGGGTCCTGTATCCCTAGCGGACTAGGTCCTTTAAGGCTCTTGTGTGGATGATTTACTTTTATGTGGATGGAATTATTTTATGTGGATGATTTTAGTGTACCTTTGGAACTTTGATACTTTCAAATAAAGTCCATTTGGGAACATCGTCACTCCACAGAGTTTTTTTGGTTTTCTCTGGATTTTCTTCTTTGTGGATATTTTGGGGTCAATTCCTTTTGTTTTTTGCTTGTTGCAACAATCTAAACATAACTTTGAAATGAGAATAGCCTTTCTGCGCATTTGGGACACCTATTTTCAAAAGCTATCCCCCAACATAGGGTTACCAGATTTTCCTGTGGGAAAATCCAGGCCCACTGGCCAGGACCACCCAGTTTAACCTGTCACGCTCTGTTCCTCCCCCAGCCCTGCCCCCCAGCTGGCCTCCATGCATTCATGGACGCGACGCGGTGTTGTCACTGCGCTGCATCCGCACTTGCACGGATGCCCCTTCCTGACGCGATTTTGTCGGGAAGCTTTTCAAAACCCAGGGAAATCCGGGCATCTGTACTCCCCCCAAATTCATGGGGGTTACGTTCTTGAAATGCCCGTAAATTTGGAAAAACCACAAATATCGGACGCGGTTTAAAGCATGAGCAGCCAGTTGTCCCGCAGGAAGTGCTTGCAGTTGCATCCCCTTGTCACGGCCAGTGACCTAAACCCCTCCTCCTCCTCTCTGGCTCCGGCCCGCCTTCTCACCTCGCACGGAGCTCAGATGTTATTTGCGGTTCTCCTTCCGTCAGGATTGGTTGGGGAGATGTGAACTTTCCAGCTATTGGCTGCCCCGGGAGTAAAACCGCGAATGACAGAGTCTGTGAATTCGCGGGGGTATACTGTACCCCACAAGGCTATAAGAGTCAGTCACATGGAGTGTTTGACTTCTGTGGTAGAAGGACTTGTACGTTGAAAGGCAGAGAGTGTGTGTGTTAGGGGGGGGGGTTAAAATTGAAGTTAAAAAAAATTGAATAATTGTTCCTTGTTTGTTATATCTGAGTTGCTAATAAAATTGTATTGAAATAAAGGTTCC